>NC_044036.1:107702388-108387938 GCF_901765095.1 Microcaecilia unicolor
GGATGTTTGGCATTTGGCTGAGGCCTTGACGGATTGCAGTGAGCCTGCTTAATTTCCGGAGTAGGAGTAAATTCGATATCCAAAAACTTTGGCAACCAAGTGGATAGAAAAGAGGAAACATCCGAACCATTGACTCCCTCAGGAAGATTGGGGTATGTATGTTATTCCTCCTACTGCAATTAACTAAGTCCTCAAGATCTTCTTTAAGTCTAGTAATGGTGTCAGAATGTTTTTTTAACTGTTGGCAATGTTGCCTGAAGCCTCGCTGTGCAGGAAGAAAGTTCTTCTATGTTTTGTTTCGATGAGGTGATCTGAACATGGATAGTTTCAAGTTCTTGTAGCAAATCCATTGAAATCGCCATGTCATTGTGTATTAATTCTTTAACATTTCTAAGCTCCGCAAGCACAGGATCATCATCTGTCAGAACACTGCCAGATTCATTACCTTTACTAAGTGATGGAGGAGTAGATTTCATACATTTTATTTTTGGAGGAAATGTTGAAATTAGTATTGGGTTTGTTATTCTTCATTATAAGTAGCAGCAAAGACATTTATACTCTCGAGGTGAGGTAAATAGAAGAGATAGCAGTTTATCATAGTACTTAGAGTCCCAATAGTTTAAAATAAAACATGGGCAAATTATCACAGTTTTGGTTATAATTCATTACTTAGACTGTTCTGGAATCTTGATAGGTAGTTGTGACCTGCATTGGCCACTGTTGGAAACAGGATACTGGGCTTGATTGTCCTTCTGCCTGTCCCAGTATGACACTTAAGGGTCCATTTACAAAGGCGTGCTGAAAAATGGCTTGCGGTAGTGTAGGTGCGGGTTTTGGGTGCGTGACAATTCATTTTTTATCTCGCCCGTAAAAAGGCCCTTTTTTTGCCAAAAATGGACATGCATCAAAATCAAAATTGCCACGTGTCCATTTTGGGTCTGAGATCTTACCACTAGCCATTGACCTAGTGGTAAAGAATCCGAGTGGTAATGACCTGTGTGCATGTGTCCATTACTTGCGTCCGAAAATAAAAAATATTTTTCAGATGTGCGTATCGGACATGCGCCAAAAATTAAATTACCACAAGAGCCACGTGGTAGTCGGGCAGTAACTCCAATTTGGCGCACATTGGGCATGCATAGACGCTTACGCGGCTTAGTAAAAGGGCCCTTTAAGTTTTTATGTTAAAATTATCTAGACAGCTTTCCCATTGTTTTCATAGGTTTTTAATGAATACTGCTTGCATATATATGTCTAAAAAAAAAAAGGTTAACATAATTTAAAAGTAATGTGTGTAGACTTTTTTCTCTTGTGGAGAACCTAATTAAATGCTGTCAGTGAGAGTAATTTAAATCTCAATTTTGATAACAGAGAACTGTGCAGAAGAGTTTAGTGTATGCTTACTATTTTCAAGGTATTGGCAATCAGTGTTGAATTGTTTATGATGAAGTGCTGTGGAATAAATTGTTCAAATTATGTTTACCACCTCAGGAAATTCTATATTTTACCTTGCAGCAATGACAGTTGCCAAGAGACTAAATGAGAGACATTCTCTATCAGTTTTCACACTCTAAATGTGAAAGGATGGGATATAGCATTAATTTTACACTAGAAACCATACTTTTTCCATTGACAAGCAGGACTGAGTCAGGCACATAAGTTGGTGGCATCATTGTGCATCACTAGAACAGAATGGATCTCCCAGAGCTCACAGCTGAGTGGAAAGTTCTGAGCATGCACATCCCTTCCCATGCTCATTGTTCTCAGTGCATCCGTTTTGTTTATTCTGCTGTGCTGTAGAGACACAAAAACAAAGATCTCTCACTTCTGAGAAGCTTTTACCTCTGAAAAGTATTCTGACTTAAATCATTCCAACTACTAACTCATGGTATTTTAGCACAGGCCTGAAGATAGATTGTCCCAGTTTTGCTGAAACATCAAAATAGTGGAGAAAAATGACCTCAGAATTATGTCACTTTCTTAATCCCTATTGGCACACTATACCATGGGTAGGAGTTATCCTATTCATCAGTCACTCTTTCACAACCGCAAGCAAATTGGCTGCAAAAAAGTTTAAATCTAATGTGTATATTTCAGCAGTGCATTTGGAAGCCATTTCCCCCTGCATGCTACATAGCGCGACCAAAATTGTGTGTGCAAATCTGGTCGTATTCTGGATTTGTGCACATAATTTAATTACTTAACAAGTCAATCAGCGCTGATAATTGCCACTTAACAAGCAATTATTGACACTAATTGGCATTAATTTGAATTTATGCACACAACTTGCTAGGTGTATCCTATAAAGTGCTGCACGCAAATTCCAATGCATACTGCCAAAAAAGGGGTGTGGTCATGGGTATAGAATGGGTAGGCTGTGAGTGTTCCAAAAAATTAATACACAGGGTTATAGAATACACCTGCTCTGCGCCTAACTTAGGTGCTGGTATTTACACCAAGTTTTACTGTCTCTGTGGATCAGGCAGACATACTTCTTTCTTAAATATTGGGAACAGATAACCATGGATTCCTGGATTTTCAATATAATAAGGATGGCCTTCCATTTAAGGTTCCTCAATCTGCAACCAGGTGGTCCCTCTACCAAGGAATCAGATACTTCAGCTACATTAGTGCCTGCATGAGGAAGAAGTCAATCTACTCCCATAGTCCAAAGATATACAAGAGGTTCCAAAATGTGAGAAAAAAAACAAGGGTTTTAGTCCAGGTGCTTCCTGAACCTGAAGAAGTCAGAGGGTTTAAACCCTATATCAGACTCAGGGATTTTAACCTTTCTCTTTGCAAGGAAAAGATATTAAAAAAAGAACATTCTTTCCTCCATCTATCCCTACTAGATCAAGGGAGACTGACTGTGTACACTGGATGCTTATACACATATCCCAATCTATCCATGTTACTAAAAGTACCTTTGCTTCCTTCTCCACATGGTCCTCCCTTTTTGCCTCTCATAGGCCCCAGAGGTTTCATAGTAGTGGTTGCACACTTGCACAAGCAGGCTACCTAGTATTTCTATACCTCAATGACTGACTTTTGGCAGTGTTCTCCAAAACTGAGTTCTAGACCTCAGGGACAAAGCAGTTCATCAACTTCAAGATGGACACAGTACAAGCAAAATTCTGTCATTGGACAGATTGCAAACTGTGATGCTTTAAATACACAACATTCAGACTTCTGCTATGGTCACATCTAAGGCTTACTTACAAATATTGGGTCATATGGCCATTGTGGTACATGTGGTCCTAAATCCTATCTGAAAATTAGAAGGTCTTAATGGGATCTCAAGTTACACAAGAAACAATGTTTCTAGCCTCTATCAATCACACTTTATCCATTCATATCACTACTAACAATGCTACAATGGTGGATATCAGGATACAACCTGGGCGCAGGTGTCTCTTTTGAGCCACAAGAATATTATTTTGTCATAAAAACTGATGCTTCCAATACTGGGTGGTGAACACACTTGGATTCCCATATTATTCAGAGAAACCAGTCACCCTCTGAAAGGCTGCTTCACATCAGTTATCTGGAGCTCGGAGTTATTTTACCCACTTCAAATATTCCTCTATCATCTTCCAGATCACTCAATATTAGAACATAAGAATAACCATACTGGGTCAGACCAATGGTCCATCTAGTCCAGTATCCTGTGGCCAAACCAGGTCACAAGTATCTGGCAGAAATCCAAATTGTGGCAACATTCCATACTACAAATCCCAGGGCAAGCAGGTGCTTCCCCATGTCTGTCTCAATAGTAGACTATGGACTTTTCCTCCAGTAATTTGTCCAAACCTTTTTTCAACTCAGATATGCTAACCACTGTTACCACATGCTTCAGCAAAGAGTTCCAGAACGTAACTATTTGTTGTGAGAAAAAATATTTCCTCCTATTTGTTTTAAATGTATTTCCACATATCTTCTACTCATTCTACACCACTCAGAATTTTGTAGACCTCAATCATATTTCCCCTCATCTGTCTCTTTTCCAAGCTGAAGAGCCTCATACTAGAAGGATCCATCTCCTTTATCATTTTGGTCACTCTTTTTGAGCGTTTCCTAATTCCGCTATATCTTTTTTGAGATACAGTGAGCAAAGAACTGAACGCAGTACTCAAAGTTTGGACGCACCATGGAGCGATACAAAGGCATTATAGTATTTTTGATCTTATTTACCATCCCTTTCCTAATAATTCCTAGCATCCTGTTTGCTTTTTTGACCACCGCCGCACACTGAGCAGTTCAAATGGACAACTAAGCCATCAAACAACGGATGATGGTCCTCTTTTCCTATTTTTGAAAGTTCAAATATTTGGGACTTTGTCATTACCAATTTCAAGTTTATTATAGTCTTCTGTGGGGATACCTTCAGGGTGGCTTACAATCTAGGAATAGTGGAAAATTAGCAAAATGGTAAAAAATGCAACCATGACTATTAGGGAAGGAGGACAACTACAATAATTGATGACAGAGGAGGGACGGTAAAAACAAAAGGAAAAAACATTCCAAGTATCTTATTTATTTATTTATTTATTTTCCAAGGCATTGCCCGAAAAACTTGCTAGGAAGAATAGAAACTTATTTATATGCATCCTTAAAGAGGTATAATTTAAGGTCTGTTTTAGATACCAAACATATCCTACATTGTTGCATGCTGCTAAAAAACAAATAAGCTGAAAAGAAAACACATTTTATGTTTTGTCATTTGCCAATAACTGTACACTATGTGGAAAGAGGATGCATTGTTTCAGAAAGACTGTATACTTTTTGTCAATAAAGGAACCACCATGCATGTACAAACCAATATGTCTGTGTAAACTTAGGTGTGTATGTGGGCCCTCTTGTGAAAAGAGTGTGCCCTCTTTCCACATAGCATGTATTATTTCCCCAAAAATGTACGATATTACCCAAAACTGCTAAAAAGACAAAATGGCCAGAAAACTCTGAATAAAACAAAAATCGTGTATACAACATATGAGATGACACAAATCGAAATTTTTTGGCTGTCCATCCCTACAATGAACTATTTTCATGCCCCCTCCCCCCCCCCCCCCCCCCCCCCCCACAAAAATGCCAAAGCTTGCTTGGGTTCCAAAAATATATTCAAAGTTATTTTAAGAAACATTAAGAGGCCTTTTTACGAAGCCGTGTAAGCATCTACACACGCCCAACATGCGCCAGGTCATTACCACCCAGTTACTGCATGAGACTTTACCGCTAGCTCAGTGACTGATGGTAAGGTCACAGACCCAAAATGAAAGCGTGGCAATTTTCATTTTGCCGCATGTCCATTTTCGGTAAAAATTTGAAAAAGGCCTTTTTTATAGACGCGCTGAAAAATGGATCAGCACGCGCCCAAAACCCACGCCTATACTAACGCAAGCCATTTTAAGCGCACCTTAGTAAAAGGACCCCCAAATTTACTAGAAACATATATGAAAAAGTGGGTCTTATCTGAGACTTATCTTTCTGTAACATCAATTTTATTCCTTATTCAGCTGAATCATAACCTTACAGTCCATAAATGTTTTAGTGAGATTGTGAAAGGATAAAGAAATGGAAGATATTTTTGATCAAAGCTTAACCATCTTACCTCACCTGAAAACATTCTGTTCTAGGCATCCATACTTGCTCTTTGAATTCACCTTCTGACATTCTTTAGCATCACTATTTTAAGCCTCTGAACAGGAAGGATACATATAATTCAACTGGAAAAGTCCTAGTTTTGAACAGCCTGCTACTGGCTTGTCCTGATTTTCATCATGCTGTCATATATTGCAGAGAGAAAATGCCGCTTGTCTTTCTCTCTCATCTCTTACATCATTAGGCATCTTGCACCGTCAAAATTTTTATATGATAATAACTCAATTTGTACTATTTGTAAGACTCTAAAGTACTGATATGATAATTCATCAGACAGAAAGAAAAATGATATGTTTGTGTTGTTTAGAGATAATTAATGGAAGAAGCTGGTGTGGTGTATTTGCTGGACAAGAATATTAAATATTTAGCAGTTACTGATTGCATTTCTGATGAGTTTTCCAATCTAATGAATCATATATACAGCAACCCACACAAACAATACAACTTGTCATATAAGCATTAGAAAGGTATAGTCATTCCAGCTGATATTCAGCCTGCAGGACTCGGGCAGGGCCGGTCTTAGTAGATGCGGGGCCCTGTGCAGGTCAGTTCTGTGGGGTCCTCTGCCCCACTTAGCCCCATCCCTGCCCCACCTAGCCCTGCCCCCTTCCCCAACCTAGCCCCTCCCCTTGTTGACAAGATGTGTTTTAAAAAATTTTATTTCAAATAAAGACAAATTAAGCAAAGCTTGTACAGAAAAACGAATTTAAATAAGCCCATAAGCTATCATAGGAAACCTTTGGGTTTAAAAAGCAAAACCATGTGCATGTAAGGACTGGATAAATGAATTAAAACAAATGCCCTTAATATGTAATACTTGGTAGCAATAATGAAACAGTGTTTGAATATTCACATAGCAAGCAGCCTGAGCCAACTATTTTCCATTGAACATAATTAACGTTGCATGAAGTTGGCAGCTAATAGTGTGCTGAACTGGACAATGTTGGCATATTTAGACTGACTGGACAGTTCTGCAGGAAGGAAACCCTTCCCTCATTATTCAATACCTTTTCTATGAAATAGTAATAATAAAAAAAGGCAAGCACATTTTTATAATATACTGCTGCATTCCACAAAGCAAAAGGAGCAAGTTCCCATATGCCATCTTTTTGTTTTGATGTAGGCACAGGAAAAAAAGATTAGCTTGAGTTATCTGAAGCAGGGCCCATTTTATTCCTATGGGCCCTGCTGCAAATAACTCGAGCTAATCTTTAGTAAAAGACCCCCACAATGATTATGATTTAGAACTAATTAGATGAAACTAATATTTCCTCTGTGTACATCCATACGCTACACAGGCTAGCATCTTTGAAAATATAAATGAGGTCCAATAAAAATGCTACCAAAAATAAAGAACAACAACGTGGATAGAGCAGCTCATAGATTTGCTTGCTTTGTTTGGGTAAGGGGATGGGGGTGCACGGAAGAAAGGGAAAGAGAGACCGATCTCATGGGCTTCAGCAGCTGTCTCAATCTAACTGCTTTCAGCTCTCTCCTACCCGCTCCTTTAGTTCCAGCTCGCAGCACTGCTGCCTTCTTCAATTTTATGGGCCACCGGTAGTGTCAGTGAAGTAAGTACACTGCATTCGGTGGCCCCGGAACTCTACCTCTGTTGCATCATCCTGCCACGTGGGACAAGAAATTGGCAGCAGAGAGAAAGCTTCTGGGCCTCTGAAGGCAGTGTGTTTACCTCACTGATGCTGCCAGCAGCCTGGACTGAAAAAGCCAGCACTGCAGGGACCTGAAAGGGAGTAGGAAAGAGCTGACCAAGGCGATTAGATTGAGAACAGGAGATGGCAATGATAGCTGAAACAGGGAGCAAGAGGGTGATGCTAAGGCTGCTATGGGGCCTCTGGGAGCACAAGGCCCTATGCAACCATCACTGTTGTCCCTGCCTAAGACCAGCCCTGTGTGGGAGGCAGGCCAACTAAGTGCTGCGATCGGTGCTGAAGCCAGATATTCAATGCCAGGCTGTTTCTGGTGATTGGCATTGAATATCCAGGGTTTTTTTTGTTGTCCAGCCTAAACATAACTGGCCAAGTTAATATGCAGCGCTGGCCAGTTAAGTATTTTGCGGCCAAAGATAGAACTGCTATCTAGGCAGTCCGATTTGATCGCTAGTAGTGCTAAATATTCTCAGCTAATCTCTTCCCCATGAACAGCAGACTGCAGGGTCCCCCAGGGCTCACCAATCTCTCCAATACTATTTAATCTAATGATGGCACCCCCTTGCTCGATCACTGTCCAGCAAGGCTACAACCCCTTCGTATACACTGATGATGTAACAATTTTCATCCCTATCAAGAAGAATCTGTCAGAAATTACCACCAAGATCTTGGACAGCATAAACACCATGGAAACCTGGGTCTCAGCGTTCAAACTAAAACTGAACAGAGAAAAAAACACATTGTCTAATACTAATATCACCAGACAACACAGAACTCTTCACAAACATCAATGCTATCGGAACGCCCATTCCAATAGCAGACAAACTTAAATTCTAAGAGTTACCATTGACCGCAACCTATCCTTCGATGACCAGGATACAAACACATCTAAGAAAATGCTCCACACTATGTGAAAACTCAAGCGTATAAAAAACTTTCTCCCCAGAGACATGTTCCACATACTTGTCCAAACCATGATCATCACCCATGTAGACTACTGCAACGGAATATACACAGGATGCAAAGAACACATATTAAAGAAACTACAAATGGCACAAAACACAGCAGCTAGACTTATATTTGTAAAAAGGTTATTTGAAATAGTGAGCCCATTACTCCAAAACATACATTGGCTACCAATCAAAATCAAAGCACACATATTCTTCAAGATATGCACTCTGGTCCACAGAATAATCTTCAAACTCTTTCCAGAATATATGGCTGGCTTGATATATCTACCACCACGCAACACAAACAAGAATGCAAGATCCTATCTAACTATTCATTATCCTAAATATCAAGGCCTAAGACACAAATCTACACATACAAGCAGCTTCTCATATGTCTGCACCAAAAACTGGAACTCTCTACTGAAAGATCTAAAAGGAATGGACTACTACCTAACATTCCAAAAAAACCTGAAAGCTCATCTCTTCAGGAAATTCCTATCCAATTAAATTTATTTATTTGAATTTTGCTTACATCTTTTTCAGTAGTAGCGCAAGGTAAGTTACATTCAGGTATATCGGACATTTCCCTGTCCCTGGAGGACTCAAAATTTCTGGATGTCAAGACTGATGTTCTAACAGTTAGGCCACTCCTCCACTCCAAATCACATAGCTAAGGATATCCTGGCCACCATACCACTTCACATGATCACAGCCATAATTGAATCAGGCCAGCGACGACCCTCTCAACTTGATACTTGTCTACCTAAGTTAATTGTATGCCCTTTGAACTTACCACTAGGTTGGAAAATATGGGGTACAAATGCAGAAAATAAAATAAATAAATAAAATAAAAATAATGGTACTGAAAGAATGACTCATTTACCTACATTAAAAAGAAAAGCTGATAGAAGAACACAAATAAATTTGAATCTAACCCAAAAAGACAGAGGCAACCCCCCCCCCCCCCCCCCCCGAATTACCATATTTATTTCAGCATCATTAAATTTTAGCTTTTCAAACTGGTGCTAATAGTTATCATAGATAAACCAGTGGAGACAGCCAAGTTCTAGAAGGTGTTACTCTGCCTCTTGAGATCCTTCTATAGCCAGCGCAATTTTAGCTATGTCTTCTATTTCTAGCAATCATAGTTCTTGTTTCCTAGCAGGAACCAGCTCAGGGCAGGTTTAAACATTTCTGGGCTTGTTTTCTATTCTCCTGAGATGTGATTACTAGACTAGAGCAAAAGAAGAATGAGGATCCCTTGAGCAATCCCCAGTCTTGTCTTGTTCTAGTCTAGTATTCAAGTCTCAGAAGTCCCTGAGGGACATAGTGACAGAATGAACCAGCCAAAGATTGACTGTCAGTTAAATAAAAAAAGTTGATAGAAATCAGCTAAATTTGAGTCTAACCCAGAAGGACAGGGAAAATAATAAACAAAACAAAATGACAAGTTGCTTTCCAGTGTTGTTAAATTTCATCACTTCTTTTCTAGTGTTACTAGCTATTATGCATAAGCCAGTACTGAACCTGTAAGCTTCAGATAAGAAATCAGACAATTTTCAGGGAGGGCTATTCTGCCTCTTGAAAGTCTGTTATAGCTAGCCCATGCCTAGCTGTGTCTTATAGTTCTGTTTCAATGTTGTTCTAGTCCATTTGTGCCCTAAAAGAGAATTTATAAAAAAAAAAAAAAAAAAGCAATGCAAAAAATTTGTATAAACAAATGAACCAAAAATTATCCTTCAAATGATACAAAACAAAAATCTTTGCCTGCATATCTCAAGGAGGAAGGAAAATGGGGACTAAGAGATTCAGTAGGCACCCAGGGGCTTGGCAATTATGTGCAAGGTATGGTCAAGAGTGTGTTAGATGGTGTGAGATTAGATGGAGGAGGATGGAGAGGGGTAGAAAGTGTGTGAAGGACCTAGAGGGGACTGATAGGCAGTAGAAAGGGATGGGGAGGGAAGAGTGGAAGTGTTTGAGTGAGAACACAGATGGAATAGTGAGCTGATTAGGGGATTAAAGACAAAAGAAAGGGACTGGAGTCCAGGATGCAGATGTGTTAGTGAAAGAATAAAAGAGGAAGATAGATGAGAATGAAGGAAACCTGCCCCTTAGACTACAAACACCTGCCAACATAGAGTGCTGACCATGCCAGCACCCAAAAGCTGTGTTAGGATTCCTGTGAAAACCATGCTACCCACCAAACTAATCAAAACTAGGTCTTGAGCTTAAACAAATTGATACTAGAATAACCAACAACTCACATTCCCTCCTACCAGTGACCAGACCTTACAGAAGGGCTCCAGAAGTTTTCTTCAGACTGATAGCTAAGATCAAGTAACTCTACCCCCTAGTTCCTTCCCACTATCTCACATTCTGAACTTACTGTATCCTAACCTTCCCCCTAAAACTACCCCCTATCCCCACATAATGAATGAACTATCTCTGAAGCTAAGACATGTTATTATCTCTCTATTTTAGTCTCTTTTCGGTTGTAGGGAGCTTTCTTACCACCTGGCAGAAGAGTTTTTCTTGTAGGCAATATAAAACCTTACTTCTAGATGACATTACAGTCCACTCAACATCCAGGAGATGGAAGTCACCTAGCAAGAGCTCTTCAATTTTCACAGCAATTTTGTGAATGTCTTTAATTAAATCTCTGTTGCTTATATCTACAAAGGAAATCTATATTTTATCACATCAATGTAAATGTATGTATGCATACATGTATGTGTTTATTTATTTAGTTAGCTAAGCTAGTTAGTTATTCAATTTTATTGCCTGTCCTACCCAATATGCCCAGAACAGGTCACACGGTTTACAACCCTAGTAAAAATATAAACACAGTACACATAAAATAAAATCAATTAAACACATTTGCCAGTTTAACAATTAAACGGTCCATCAAAACTCATTAAAATAAGTGAGATTTTCAGCCTTATAGAAATTTCAAAGATCAATAGTGGATTTTAAAGCAGGAGGCAGTTTATTCCATAATCAAATCAATGAATAAGGAAAAGCTTGTGAACAAGTACATTCCAGCTGGAAAAAACCTTGCAGAAGGCAAAAGAAAATGTATCTCACAGTGAGAGTGCAATGCCCAATTTGGTGTATATATTGGTAGCTTTTTAGACACTTAGATTGAAACCATATCATGACAAACCTTAAAAGGTAATACCAACATCTTGAAGATATTCAAAAACAAAATCATTTATACGAGATTTGGTTGCATCATCATTTAGAAGTTTCATATTAAGCCTCCAGAGAGGGGATCTTGAAGAGTTTTGAACAGGGCTAGAGATAGTGAGTGTTATGGGTGCATGATCAGAAATACCTATCAGATGTATTTTGGTTTCTACTACTGATGATAGTTGGGAGGCAGAAGTTAAAAAGAAATCTACAGTGGGGGAAATAAGTATTTGATCCCTTGCTGATTTTGTAAGTTTGCCCACTGACAAAGACATGAGCAGCCCATAATTGAAGGGTAGGTTATTGGTAACAGTGAGAGATAGCACATCACAAATTAAATCCGGAAAATCACATTGTGGAAAGTATATGAATTTATTTGCATTCTGCAGAGGGAAATAAGTATTTGATCCCCCACCAACCAGTAAGAGATCTGGCCCCTACAGACCAGGTAGATGCTCCAAATCAACTCGTTACCTGCATGACAGACAGCTGTCGGCAATGGTCACCTGTATGAAAGACACCTGTCCACAGACTCAGTGAATCAGTCAGACTCTAACCTCTACAAAATGGCCAAGAGCAAGGAGCTGTCTAAGGATGTCAGGGACAAGATCATACACCTGCACAAGGCTGGAATGGGCTACAAAACCATCAGTAAGACGCTGGGCGAGAAGGAGACAAATGTTGGTGCCATAGTAAGAAAATGGAAGAAGTACAAAATGACTGTCAATCGACAAAGATCTGGGGCTCCACGCAAAATCTCACCTCGTGGGGTATCCTTGATCATGAGGAAGGTTAGAAATCAGCCTACAACTACAAGGGGGGAACTTGTCAATGATCTCAAGGCAGCTGGGACCACTGTCACCACGAAAACCATTGGTAACACATTACGACATAACGGATTGCAATCCTGCAGTGCCCGCAAGGTCCCCCTGCTCCGGAAGGCACATGTGACGGCCCGTCTGAAGTTTGCCAGTGAACACCTGGATGATGCCGAGAGTGATTGGGAGAAGGTGCTGTGGTCAGATGAGACAAAAATTGAGCTCTTTGGCATGAACTCAACTCGCCGTGTTTGGAGGAAGAGAAATGCTGCCTATGACCCAAAGAACACCGTCCCCACTGTCAAGCATGGAGGTGGAAATGTTATGTTTTGGGGGGGTTTCTCTGCTAAGGGCACAGGACTACTTCACCGCATCAATGGGAGAATGGATGGGGCCATGTACCGTACAATTCTGAGTGACAACCTCCTTCCCTCCGCCAGGGCCTTAAAAATGGGTCGTGGCTGGGTCTTCCAGCACGACAATGACCCAAAACATACAGCCAAGGCAACAAAGGAGTGGCTCAGGAAGAAGCACATTAGGGTCATGGAGTGGCCTAGCCAGTCACCAGACCTTAATCCCATTGAAAACTTATGGAGGGAGCTGAAGCTGCGAGTTGCCAAGCGACAGCCCAGAACTCTTAATGATTTAGAGATGATCTGCAAAGAGGAGTGGACCAAAATTCCTCCTGACATGTGTGCAAACCTCATCATCAACTACAGAAGACGTCTGACCGCTGTGCTTGCCAACAAGGGTTTTGCCACCAAGTATTAGGTCTTGTTTGCCAGAGGGATTAAATACTTATTTCCCTCTGCAGAATGCAAATAAATTCATATACTTTCCACAATGTGATTTTCCGGATTTAATTTGTGATGTGCTATCTCTCACTGTTACCAATAACCTACCCTTCAATTATGGGCTGCTCATGTCTTTGTCAGTGGGCAAACTTACAAAATCAGCAAGGGATCAAATACTTATTTCCCCCACTGTATACACAAAAAGCTATTTTGTGGGGAAGCAAAGTGAGTATATTCTCTGGAATCTGGATGCCTGGTTCTCCATGGATCAATTAGATTAAATTGAGATATGAAGGAGTGCAATGTGGTGCTAGCTCTTGAGACAATTCTATGGGCAGAGCAGGAGTGCTATCTAGCCATATATCTAGAGGAAGGTTGAAATCACCTGCTAAGTAGGTAGGCAATGGATAAGATGAAGCTACAACATTAAAGAGGGATGTGAAAAATTCTGAGGAGTTCATGTTAGGTGATTGCAAATTAATTAGAAGAAATTGCTTAGAGGAGAGTTCCGCTTTAATAATAAGCCATCTAACTTCAGCATCATTCATATGATCAATTCCTTTTATTGGCAAGTCTTTGTTAGAAAGTACTGACAAATCATCAGGTTTATTTTCAAAAGAGAAGGGCGCCCATCTTTCGACACAAATCGGGAGATGGGAGTCCTTCTCCCAGGGTCGCCGAAATTGTAATAATCGAAAGCTGAGTTTGGGCACCCTCAACTGCTTACCATTGTGGGGATGACCAAAGTTCCCGGGGGCGTGTCGGAAGCATAGCGAAGGCGGGACTGGGGCGTGCTTAACACATGGGCATCCTCGGCCGATAATGGAAAAAAGAAGGGCATCCCTGACGAGCACTTGGCCGACTTTACTTGGTCCATTTTTTCTTGCGACCAAGCCTCAAAAAGGTGCCCAAACTGACCAGATGACCACAAAAAGGTGCCCAAACTGACCAGATGACCTCCAGAGGGAATTGGGGATGATCTCCCCTTACTCCCCCAGTGGTCACTAACCCCCTCCCACCCTAAAAAATAACTTTAAAAATATTTTTTGCCAGCCTCTATGCCAGCCTCAAATGTCATACCCAACTCCCTGACAGCAGTATGCAGGTCTCTGGAGCAGTTTTAGTGGATACTGCAATGCACTTCAGGCAGGCAGACCCAGAGCCATCCCCCCCTACCTCTTACACTTGTGGTGCTAAATGTGAGCCCTTCAAAACCTACCAGAAACCCACTGTACCCACACGTAGGTGCCCCCCTTCACCCCTTAGGGCTATGGTAGTGGTGTACAGTTGTGGGTAGTGGGTTTTGGGTTTTTTTGGGGGGTTCAGCACCCAAGGTAAGGGAGCTATGCACCTGGGAGCCATTTCTGAAGTCCACTGCAGTGCCCCCTAGGGTGCTCGGTTGGTGTCCTGGAATGTGAGGGGGACCAGTGCACTACGAATGCTGGCTCCTCCCATGACCAAAGGGCTTGCATTTGGTCGTTTTTGAGATGGGCATCCTCGGTTTCCATTATGGCCAAAAACCGGGGACGACCATCTCTAAGGTCGACCATCTCAACATTTAGGTTGGCCTAAATGTTGAGATTTGGGCATTCCCTGACTGTATTATCGAAACGAAAGATGGACGCCAATCTCAATAATATGTTTCCCCGCCCCTTCACCGTGACATCCTTAGAGATGGGCGTCCCCGTTCAAAAATGCCCCTCCATGTCATTCATCTGGATAATAAATGATGTTCAACTGTACCATGTGAAGTTCCTGATAACCTGTGTAAGGATGTAAGGAGTCTGAGAGAGAGAAGAAGAAAAATCAAAAGATGTGATCTAATCTGTATGATCTTTTGATTAAAATAATCAGCTAATTCCAAAGCAGAGAGGCCAGAATTGCCTTTTTCCTCAATAGAATACATGAATAATGTTTGAACAATTTTAAACAGATCACTTTGATTCATTGATTCCATTCTTAATCTTCTCAGACAAATATAATTTATTAGCTTGTATATTTTATTTTTTTTCTTCCAAAGGCTTTTGTCCCATCAAGATGATTCTTTATCCATAATCAGTTTAACTTTCTGCATTCCTAAGTTTTACTTGCTAGTGTACCAAGGAGAGGAGATTCCTTTTGTTCTAACCCATTTAAGTAGTGCTAAAGTATTAGCAATGCTCCCTTCCTCATCTAGTGGATTACAGCACCTCCTTCTTTCACTTCTTTCCTTCTGTATGTCATGAGCTAGATTTCTTTCTGAAGTTTCTGGCTGTTCCTAAAGTTTGTAGATTATTATTATGATGATGTAGAGGGAAATGCTGTCTTCCCTTTGATGCACAGAGGTTTAGGAGGTACAGTATAAGAGGTAAAGTAGTTCTGTGCACAAAAGAAGAACAAAACGTTCGGGTGATTATATCTGATAATCTTATGGTGGCCAAACAGAATAAAAAAAAGCAAAAGCAAGAAGGTTGCTTGAGTGCATAGGGAGAAAAATGGCAACCAGAAAAAAGGAGAGGATAGTGCCTCTGTATAAGTCCCTGATGAGCCTTCATTTAGAATACTGTGTTCAATTCTGAAGACTGCACTTTGATAATGATATAAGCAGGATATATTCGGTACTGGGTGTGTTGTGTTGTGTGTGTGTGTGTGTGTGTGTGTGTGTGTGTGTGTGTATGTATGTGTGTGTTGGGGAGGGGAACTAGTAAAATAGAGCCGCTGGTCTTTATTATAAAGCATATGGGGACAGATTTTAAGATTTCAATATGTATACTTTAGAATAAAAGTAGAAGGGAGATATGATAGAGACATTTAAATACCTCTGTGGCATAAATGCACAGGAGGTGAGTCTATTTGAACTGAAAGCAAGCTCTGGAACAAGGGAGCACAGGAAGAAGGTGAAAGGGGATAGATTCAGGCATGGAACAGTCTCTCAGTGGAGGTGGTAGAGACAAGAACTGATCTGAATTCAAGAAAGCATGGAAATGCACAGAACTCTAAGGGAAAGGAAGGGTTAGTAGAGATTGTAGTTGATATGGATGTGCAAACAGGATAGGCCATATACTGTTTACCTGACTTCATTTCCAATGTTTCTATATTTTAGTGGTCAAATACTGTCTTCTATATAAAGTATTATTCCTTCCCACTATTTGCTTTCTCTATCCTTTTTGAACAAATTATTGTCCCATATGGTCATATCTCATTCATGTAATTTTATAAATCTCTGTGACGGCAGCCATATTTGGATCCACCTCCACTATTAAGGCTTACAAGTTTGGATTTTCATACTTAGACTAAGATTAGATATTTATCCTTTCTTTGTCTTTCCACTGCATAGCCTCACAGCTGCCCGTTTTTCTTCCTTGTGCTTTAGGTATGTCATGAGACTTCTGCAAACTTGACTTGTTGATGCTCTAGAAAAGCCTTGTTTCTTATAACAAATTGTTTAGAATGTTAATGTTTTATGTCCTATTTTTCTAAAAAGATTTTTCAACTATTAAAAGAACTTGCTTTTATTTGGACTAAACATGCCAGCTGTGCCTTAAACTGTTCTTATGGAATGGGGCTTTTTTTGTATAACTGCACTGTTAATATTTTTGTCTCTTAAGAATATGTCCTTACAGACAGAGTATAGGTAAACAATCATTTTCAGACTGTGTTTATTTCAATTTTACCATTTGCCTTCTGCCAAATGTCAGAATCAGATATCCAATTATATGATCTGCATTACCACCTGTGTCAGAAAGAAATACAGTAAGGTCACATCTCCAATGTAATTGTTCATGTTGAAGGCAAGATACCCTTTGTAAATTCATTTTAGCCCTAGTGGAATATTAGTCTTCCTCAGTGTCTATTAGAAATTCTATCCTATCTTTTCCACTTTGCATGGAGATTCATCAACGTGTTATTCTCTGTAATCTAATGCTGAACCTAAAAGACAAAATGGTATCATGTTGTAGGTCATAAGGGTGATTTTTATCCTTGATGAAATTAGATCTAAATTATAATGCACAGCTACATCAGTGCTCTCCAGTGGCCCAATTTATTTGTTCCAATGTGCAAATATCAACCGTGTTTTTTTTTTTTACTAGCAATTATTTCTTTAAAAAGGGAAACATCTGATACATTAATATAGAATGCTTTAAACATTAGTGTACCTATTGCTGGATATTGTCCTACTTACAAACTGGTAAATGATACATAAGTTTCAGCCTTCTAGTTATGCTATAGAAATATACTGAATCCCAAACTGTTAGATCTAAAAAAAAAAAAGAAGCTCTACAACTTACAGGGCAAGTAGAACATGAATCCTACTGAAGCAGTTATAAGCTAGTGCAATGTCGAGGGATATAGGAACCAGGGAACAATGTTAAACACTTCATCATTTTTGCCCTCCAGTGTATGATGTTTCTGATTTCTTCTTTATTGATTTCAACTAAGGAAAATATACAGGCATATAGAGGTGACCCATTTTGTTGACAGTTACATGTGTTGCTCCCATACTTTTAACATACAGTTCAGAGATCAGGAATAATGACTGGTAGACAACAGATAAACACCATTACCTTTGATTTGAAAACCTCCATTCAGATGGATGGTACATATTAAAATTGCATTAATGTGACCTCTCTTTTCTGTTTGCTGTTTTGATTTTGTTTATAATCCAGAAGACTGCAGTGGCATAGATTGATTTAAAAACAAAAATAAAGAGAAAAATAAGAACATTATTGTTTTAAAGTTAAAAATCAATATTTGGTTTGCTTGTTTTATTCCTTGTTCAGATTAAAAACAAACGTATGGAGAAGCATTTGCATATAAACGTCTAAGTCCGATTTTGGATGTTTTGCTAGAAACATCCAAAAATTGTGTGGTGAACAGCCATTTTTGAACTTGAAAAATGTCTATCTTTTTGTTCTGAAAATCTCATTTTTCTTAGACATTTTGTGTTCAGTGCATTTTTCTTTTGGGACCATTTTGGAAAATAAAACATCCAAGAGAAAAATGCCCAAACACCAATCATTGAGATGCCTGGAAGGGGCATCATTTTAGTAGACTGGCCACACAGACATCACAGTAGAACAGTGGGGAAGCCTAGTAGGCACTGCAGTAGACTTTACATAAAAGGTCCCAGGTATATATATCTCACTATAACCCCCTTATATTGTATGGTGAGCCCTCCAGGAACAGAAAAATACCTACTGTACCTCTCTGTACACCACTACAATAGCTTTCAAGATTGCAGGTATCACCTATATCTAGGTATAATAAGTATTTAGTGTATTTTTGGAGGGCTCACATGTTCTACCACAAGTGTACAAGTTAGAGTATGATATGGGCCTAGATCCCTTCTCGTCAGTTCATTGCACTGACCACTAGGCTTGCACTAACCATTAGGCTACTCCTGGGACTTGCTTACTGCTCTAACAGGAATGATCATTATATCTGAAGTTGTCATAGAGCCTGGTATGTAATGTCACTGTTACAACTTAGGGGGTTGGGAGGGGGCCAGTGACCACTGGGGCAGTAAGGGTGTGTTATGCCTCTATCTCAGTGGTCATTGCAGTAGTCTAAACGAGAGGTGACAAGGTTTTTGGTAGAGTGTTCGGAAAGAAAGGGGCGGATTTTATGGATGTTGTAAAGAAAGAAACGACAGGTCTTGGCAATCTGCTGGATATGAGCAGAGAAGGAGAGAGAAGAGTCAAAGATGACCCCAAGATTTCGAGCTGAGGAGACAGGGAGAATGAGAGAGCCATCAACAGAAATAGAAAACGGGGGGAGCGGGGAGGTGGGTTTGGGGGGGGAAAATGAGAGCTCGGTTTTGGTCATATTTAATTTCAGGTGGCGTTGAGACATCCAGACAGCAATGTCAGACAAGCACGCTGAAACTTTGGTTTGGATGCGAGGTGAGATATTAGGGGTAGAAAGGTAATTTGGGGAGTCATCAGCATAGAGATGGTAGGAAAAGCCATGGGATGAGATTAATGAACCAAGGGAAGAAGTGTAGATAGAAAAGAGGAGGGGACCAAGAACAGAACCCTGAGGTACACCAACAGGCAGAGGGATAGAAGTAGAAGAGGATCCACCAGAGTGAACACTAAAGGTGCGGAGGGAGAGGTTGGAAGAGAACCAGGAAAGGCCAGAGCCCTGGAATCCAAGTGAGGACAGGGTATCGAGAAGTATGCTGTGATCGACAGTGTCAAAAGCAGCAGAAAGATCAAGAAGAATGAGGATGGAATATTGACCTCTGGATTTAGCCAGTAATAGGTCATTGGAGACTTTAGTAAGCATAGTTTTGGTTGAGTGGAGAGGGCGAAAACCAGATTGTAGTGGGTCAAGAATAGCATGTGAGGAGAGAAAATCAAGGCAGCGGCGGTGAACAGCACGCTCAAGTAATTTGGAGAGAAAGGGAAGGAGGGAGATGGGTCGGTAATTAGAGGGACAAGTAGGGTCGAGTGAAGGCTTCTTAAGGAGAGGTGTAACCACAGCATGTTTAAAGGCAGCAGGGACAGTTGCAGTGAGAATGTGACAGATAAAAGGAATAAGAGTAGGAGAGATGGCATTAAGAAGGTGGGTGGGAATGGGATCAGAGGAACAGGTGGTACATTTTGAGGAAGAAAGGAAAAATGTAGTTTCCTCAATAGTAACTTCAGGAAAGGAGGAAAGGGAATGAGGGGAAGGAGAGAGAGGGGAACGGACTAGTGGAGGTAGAGGTGGCGAGGTAGAGAATGCAAGGTTTATCTTTTGAACCTTGTCGTGAAAGAATTCAGCAAGGGTCTGAGGAGATAATGAAGGGGGAGTTGGGGGAGGGGGCACCTTGAGGAGAGAGTTCAATGTGGTGAAGAGAAGTCGAGGGTTAGAGCCAAGAGAGTTAGTCAGTTGAATATAATAATCCTGTTTGGCGTGTAAAAGTGCAGATTGGAAGGAGGTCAGCATGAACTTAAAGTGTAAGAAATCAGCAAGGGCCTGAGATTTCCGCCAGAGGCATTTGGCGGAGCGGGTACAGGAACATAGGTAGCGGATATTAGAAGTCAGCCAAGGTTGGGGTTTTGTACGCCTTATAGGGCAGGTCATCAAAGGTGCAAGAGTGTCTAAGGCAGATGATAGAATATTGTTGTAAGAAGAAACAGCCTCGTTGACAGACGTAGATGGTGCCACAGTCGAGAGGAAGTTTGAAACATGGGAGGATAGAGATGAAGGGTCAATACCGTGAAGATTTCTAGATAAATTAGATAAGATAGGACGGGACTGGGAGGGAGGAGATTTAAGTGTGAAAGTTATAAGATGGTGATCAGAGAGGGGAAGATCAGAGGCAAGGAAACTAGAGGGTGAACAGTTGGAGGAGAAGATAAAATCAAGACAGTGACCATTTTGATGAGTGGGGGAGGTGGAGCATAGTTGGAGATTAAAGGAGGATGTTAAAGCGAGTAACTTGGAAATATAAGAGTTAGAAGGATCATTAGCAGGAATATTAAAGTCACCAAGGATGAGAGAGGGGGAGGAAGGATCATGGAAGAAGGCAAGTCAGGCATCAAAGTCACTAAGAAAGGACTTATCAGGGGGACGATAAATGACTGCTATTCAAAGAGGCAGAGGAGAGAAAAGGCAGATAGAGTGGACTTCAAAGGAGGAAAACAGTGAGGTGGAAGAAGGGGTTGAAATCTGGAGGAGGGAGAGAGAAGTAATCCAACACCGCCCCCGCGGCCAGCAGGGTGAGGAGTATGTGAAAAAAGATAACTGCCATGGCAGAGGGCTGCGACTGAAGCAGAGTCATCAGGGCAGAGCCAGGTTTCTGTTATGGCGAGCAGATGGAAGTGACGTGAGATAAAGAGGTCATGAACATATGGGAGTTGTTTCAGATAGAACGGGCATTCCAAAGGGCGCAAGAGAAGGGCAGAGAAGAGGAGGGGAGTAGAGGAATAGTGATGCGGTTAGAGAGGTCACGGTGAGATCTGTAGAGTTGGGATAATAGTTGGTGAGGAGGGCCAGGATTGGGATTGATGTCACCGGCTGAGAGTAAGAGAAGGAGTAAAAGAGAGGTGTGGCCATGAAGGTGTCGAAGGCGAGAGGTATTTAGGTGGAATGGGGAAGGCAAAATGGAAGGAAGAAAGAGATGAAGATTAAAAGCTGAGGGAGAAAGAGGGTAGGAGAGAAGGTGAGGTGTTGAAGTCAATGGATGGGCAGTGAGTTCCTGTAGTGGAGAGAAGTAAGGGGTGAGGGAAAAGATTAGGAAGGGACAGGGCAAGGAAGAGAATGTGTATAGGGGCCATAGTGTGATTCAGAATTAGGTATAATTGGGTGAGGTCAGTAGTGACTGGGAGAAAATAGATGTAAAGAGAAAAATGCCCCAGCACCAAGAGCGGAGGCCCTGAGTGGATCGGAGTGGACCTGGGAGTCACCCCGGAGAAGGCTGCAAAGGATATGCAGATGAGCTGCAAGTCCTCCACAGCACCTGAAAGGCAGCAGGTGGTAGAGCTGGGCACCTCTCAGCTGAGGAAGGCTTACCAGGGGTTAGGCCGAAGCCAACATTCCTCCCCCTGAAGGTCGCCTGATCCTAGCCAAAAAGCACCTGGAAACCCTGGCACTTGGAGCGAGGGCCCTGGGAGGATCGGGGTGGACCTGGGAGTCACCCCAAATACAGCTGTGAGAAAATGCAGAAGGGCTGCAAGTCCTCCACAGCGCCTGGTGGGAGCGCTGGGCACCAAGAGCGGAGGCCCTGAGTGGAGGCCCTGAGTGGATCGGAGTGGACCTGGGAGTCAACCCGGAGAAGGCTGCAAAGGATATGCAGATGAGCTGCAAGTCCTCCACAGCACCTGAAAGGCTATGAACAGGACAAAGTCAAAAAAAAAAGAAAGGGGGGGGGGGGAGTAAAATGATCAGCAAGACTCTTCCAAAAATCCCAGGAAATGTAATGATGGAGTAAAAGTCTTTAATTAATTATGTCTTCTGGTATTTTTAGCAGAGTTTTATTGATCACGCTACTCCCCCCTTTTTTTAAGTTGAAAAGTAAACATGCAATATTTCTGTTTTCCATAGACGTCAATGGCAGGCAAAATAAAATAAAAATTATGGGGTTGATATTCAAAATGATTTAATCAGGATGGAGAGGATCTTGCCTGGTTAATTCTAACTGGTCAGCCCAAGAGCAGATATTTTGTGGCACTTAACTGCACAGTGCAGCTCTGACCACCCTGACACTCTCTGGTTAATGCCGGGGTGGTCCAGAGGTTGAGTTAGGGGCAAAGCTGGGAGTTATGCAGGTGCCGGCAATATTCAGTGTCAATGCCCACACAGCTAACAGGTGATGTAGGACTGCATAACTAGCAGTCCTTACCTTGCCTCGGTCTTCAGGATGTTATGTATTAATGGAATTAATTTTCCCTTTGGAATCAACTTTGAAAATTTGGGGTGTGGTAATTGACAGGAATCTGACTTTCGACCCCCTCATGTGAAGGCAGTGACAACTAAAGTGTTCAGATTATTGTGGAGGCTGAGAAGAACTAGACACAGTTTCACAATGGATACTTTCTGAATGCTTGTTCAAACAATTGGATTACTGTAACAGTATATATTAAGGCTGTAATGAGATTGTTATACAGAAGCTTCAAACACTAGTGAATACCAAACACTAGTGAATACAGTGGCTTGCTTGATTTTTAAATGTTTAAAATTCGAAAGAGCTTTACCTCTTTTGAGACAATTGCGTTGGTTGCCAATATATCCACATACAATTTTTAAAGTATGTTCCCAGGTATTTTTGATATTGCAAGGTTTGTCCCCTAGCTATATGTCATCACTGATTTCACTGATTTTAACGTTTAACTATTTTAGGGCCCTTTTACAAAGCCACAGTAGGGCTACTCGACAATTCCATGTGGCAAACTGACCATACTGCCGGGCTGCCAGGCTGCTGGCGCTTAAAAAATATATTTGTTGAAAATCGGAAGACTGTTGTATGTGGTTTTGGTCCTCTGTTCGTCATCAAGAAAAATGATCACATAAAAATATAACAGATCAGTCTTAACAATATACTTCGCAATCACTTACCTGGTATTTTTAACCAAGGGTTCTACAGAACTCCGTTTCTGATGTCTCCTTCAGCAGAAATGGTGACCAACGAAGGCTTCTCTTCTTTGCAAACATATCCCATGCATCTCCTACAATAACAGGACACATAGGTGAGAAATTAAAAAAAAAAAACACCTCTTTTATACCTATTTTATAAATATAACATAGATGCATATCTGCCTTTATAAAATAGGAACCCTTATCTAGCCCTAATAACATGCAAATGCCAACGATCCCATTAACATCTAAGGGGCCCTTTTACCAAGCTGTGGTAAAAAGGGACCTGTGGAAGTGGCAGCGGCCGTTTTTGCTGTGCACTGAGGACCTTTTTACCATAGCAGGTAAAAAGGCTGCAAAAATGCATGGCCATGCGGTAAGATTGAACCGTGTGGCCATGTGGGAGAGGGGGAGCACTTACCGCCACCCATTGAGGTGGCGGTAAGGGCTCCTGCGCTGATCCAGTACTGCCCAAATATCGCTGGGTACCTACCTCACAAAAAAAATCAAGCCCTATTTTCCCCAGTGTGGGAACTGGCGCGTGCTGGGGGCTGGAACTTCCACTGGTGTCCGCATTGGGCTGGCAGTAGCTCCAACTTGGCACGTGGTAATGTTAGGCTTACCACCGCTTTGTAAAAGGGCCCCTAAATCAGTCTTTACACATGGATAAACCTTTATAAAACTACTCGCTAAAGGATTAGACAATAAAGTATGGCATTCTAAACTCAAGGTCTTCTTTCTCTAATCAAAGACCTATATTCCACATTAGGAATGATGAGGGCCCAGAACCTCTATGAACCATCCTAATAACCTTGACAACAAGGTCTGTGAAAGTTTGCTTTTTATCCTTTTCTACATGGATATTTACAGCAGATAAAATAAACATGGATTTATTTTGTGCAACTGAGTAAGTTATTACTTGGGGCATTTGGTACCGTGAATATTACTACATCTCATTAGTTTACCATTACTGGAGATTTGAATTTGCATTCATCAACTGTGAGGTTTCCGAATACATTCTACTTTGAGGATCATTACTTCCTCCGATAAAACTGAAGGGAAGAATTCAGGAACTCCATTTAGTCACTGATAGTGCCCGTGCTTGGCTCAGTGCATATACTTAATAAATGCATTAGTTTACAATATAGTAAGATACTGATAATTATGTTGGTAGTTTAAACAAATGAAAAAATATATACTGGGAGTCCTATGGGAATTTTTATTACTGTAGGGTCTGAGCTTAGAAGAGCTTCTGGTGTTCCAGAGCTTCCCATGCTGCAAAGGAAATTGAGAGTAGTGGTCTGGTGGGATGAATGGGCTTGAAGCACTGTCTCTTCTAAGCTGAGCGGGAGTCCTCCGACTGCATTGCTGCCAGTGAGGGGTGTTGCTTCTATATTATATTTTCAATCACTAGGGACAGGCAGATTCCCTGGAGTCCTGCAGAGTTTGACTATTCCTTATTGTTTACAATGTGATAGTGAAACAGCTCCCCCCCCCCCCCATTGGCAGGACTGTAGAGGACTGTTGCTCAGCTTAGAGGGAACAGCTACATGCATGTGACTCCTGCTCAGTCTTCACCTGTGTGTACACCTACCTGTACAATATGCTTTATGTGAGATATGCAAATATTTAGAGAATAGTGCTAAGGCAGATTGTTGGCATGTAAATGCATATATGCACACACATGCATGTATATAGAATTATTCAACACATTTATGTAATTTGTACACACATGTTAGTACATACTTTATAGATTAACCCCTTTAGCACTTAGGTACTAGAGCCTGTGTAAGGAGAATTGCTAAATCTCAACTTTAAAGATTACAAACTTTGCAGAATGCGGTAGCCATTATTATTATTATTAGCATTTGTATAGCGCTACCAGACGCACGCAGCGCTGAACACCTGACACAGAGAGACAGTCTCTGCTCAATAGAGCTTACAATCTAAAAATACAGACAGACAAGACAATTAAGGGCGAGGAAAGTACTGGGTGAGGAGGAACAAGCCATTCTCAGCGGAAGGGCCATGCCTCTCCTTTACTCTGTAGGCTGCACTGATTACCGGCAGAATATATAATTCAGTTCAAATTACTTTCATTGACCTATAAAACAGTCCATACTGGATTACTTGTCTTGCACAACTAATTATTTTATATTCTCCAGTTCGCTGTTTACCATCTATGAATGGCTTGTGCTTGTCTTACCGAACTCTGCTTAGGCCTATTGGGAATCAACACAAAAGAATACTTTCTACTTTCTTGTACCTTTTTTATGGACTAATCTTCCATCTGAAATCTGGTTAAACTCTCACTTTAAGAACTGTAAGTGTAAGTTAAATCCTTTTCTTTTAACAAAGCTAGCCATACTGGGTCAGACCAATGGTCCATCTAGTCCAGTATCCTGTTTCCAACAGTGGCCAATCCAGGTTGTTTGATCTCCTTTCAAAACAATTTGAAGTCAGTCAATTATTGATAGTTTGAATGTGTTTGGTGTGGCTGCTCACTTTGCTATCAGAATTGGAGTTCTTTTCTTTAAGTAATTTTTAACTTTGTGTACATCGCCTTGGTTTATCCTGTAAAAAATGGTGATTTTAGCACATTTTATTAAACATAAACATTTATTATGTGTAGTCCTTGTAGCTTATCAGTGAATAATAAGAGAAAATTCTGAACTTTGAGTCCTTGCCATTACTGCCCCCCCCCCAATGGCCATGCAGAAAGTGCTTCACTTGCCGCATTGGCCATTTCTTTTAAAACAGAAAGCTCTCCCTTTTACCTGCTGTGGTAAAAGGGGACCTCAGTGCTCATCAAAAACATTTGCTGACCACAGCGTAGGCCCCCTTTTTGGCACAGTTTCATAAAAGGACCTCACAATGACTTATCTCCTACAATATTTTTTGTTATGAATAATTCTGAAAAATTGATACTGTAATTAAGAGCTGGGAAGACTATTTTACCACTCTGATCCAGTGGTGTAGCCAGACTTGACATTTTGGGTGGGCCCAGAGCTAATATGGGTGAGCGCTATGTAAATAGGCATGAGTAGTGTTTCTAACTAACTAACTAACTACTTAACATTTGTAGAGCGCTACTAGGGTTACGCAGCGCTGTACAAATTAACAAAGAAGGACGGTCCCTGCTCAAAGGAGCTTACAATCTAAAAGACGAAATGTCAAGTTGGGGTAGTCTATCTTTCCTGAGTAGAGGTGTAGTGGTTATGTGCCGAATGCGACATTGAAGAGGTGGGCTTTGAGCAATGATTTGAAGATGGGCAGGGAGGGGGCCTGGCATATGGGCTCAGGGAGTTTGTTCCAAGCATGGGGTGAGGCGAGGCAGAAAGAGCGGAGCCGGGAGTTGGTGGTGGTGGTGAAGGGTACTGAAAGGAGGGATTTGTCTTGAGAGTGGAGGTTACGGGTAGGAATGTAAGGGGAGATGAGGGTAAAGAGGTAAGGAGGGGCTGCAAATCGAGTGCATTTGTAGGTGAGTAGGACAAGCTTCAACTGTATGTGGTACCTGATCGGAAGCCAGTGAAGTGATTTGAGGAGAGGGGTGATATGAGTATATCGGTCGAGGCGGAAGATAAGACGAGCAGCAGAGTTCTGAATGGACTGAAGGGGGGGATAGATGGCTAAGTGGGAGGCCAGTGAGGAGTAGGTTGCAGTAGTCAAGACGAGAGGTAATGAGAGAGTGGATGACAGTTCGGGTGGTGTGCTCAGAGAGGAAAGGGCGAATTTTGCTAATGTTATAGAGGAAGAAGCGACAGGTCTTTGCTATCTGCTGGATATGTGCAGAGAAGGAGAGGGAGGAGTCGAAGATGACACCGAGGTTGCGGGCAGATGAGACAGGGACAATGAGGGTGTTATCAACTGAGATAGAGAGTGGAGGGAGAGGAGAAGTGGGTTTGGGTGGGAAGACGATAAGTTCGGTCTTGGCCATGTTCAGTTTCAGGTGGCGGTTGGACATCCAGGCAGCAATGTCGGATAAGCAGGCCGATACTTTGGCCTGGGTTTCCGCAGTGATGTCTGGTGTGGAGAGATAAAGCTGGGTGTCGTAAGCGTAAAGATGATAGTGGAAACCATGAAATGAGATCAGGGAGCCCATGGAAGAGGGATAGATTGAAAAAAGAGGGGTCTAAGGACAGATCCCTGAGGAAATCCAACAGAGAGCAGGATAGGGGTGGAGAATGAACCACGAGAGTGTACTCTGAAGGTACGATGGGAGAGATAAGAGGAGAACCAGGAGAGGACAGAACCCTGGAACCCGAAAGAGGACAGTGTGTCAAGAAGTAAGTTGTGATTGACAGTGTCAAAAGCAGCGGATAGGTCAAGGAGGATGAGGATGGAATAGTGACCTTTGGATCTGGCGAGGAACAGGTCATTGCAGACTTTAGTGCCGTTTCAGTCGAGTGTAGGGGGCGAAAGCCGGATTGAAGCGGATCGAGGATGGCATGAGAGGAGAGAAAATCAAGGCAACGGCTGTGAACGGTGCGTTCCAGTATCTTGGAGAGGAAGGGTAGGAGGGAAATGGGGCGGTATTTGGAGGGACAGGAAAGGTGAAGTGATGGTTTTTTGAGGAGTGGTGTTTCTTGGGATACTACAAAAAATGCCTTAGAATACACTTGATGATGGATTTCTAAGTAGTCTGCTCAACAGCTGCCCTGCATCAATATAAACCACATACATACTTAATGGAAAAAACAGTATTTTTGAATATAGTTACTTTATGCCATATCAAACTTGACCAGACATAAGGCCATCCCCATAGCCAACATCAGCCCTTCCCTTCTGTACCTTACCCTCTCCTCCTCATCCATCCCCCTAGCCCGGTATCAGCCCACCCCCACCATTCATCCCATAGCTAGGCATCAGCCCTACCCTACCCCCACCCTTCCCTGTAGCCTAGTATCAGCCCTGTCCTACCCCCTATCCACCCCCCATGGTCTAGCATCTCCTCCTCCCACCCTAAATTACACCAGCACTAAATACAAAACTTTTTTTTTTAATGTCCTGGGTACAGCGGAGCCCACCTGCACCCAGAGACCTGCCTACATTAAATTAAATTTTGTTTGTTTGTTTTTATTTTAACCTGGGCACTGCAGAGACCATCCCCACCCAAAAACCCACCAACATTTACCTTATTAAAATTTTAACCTGGGCACTATTAAAATTTATTGTTGGTGGGTTTCTGGGTGGGGTGAGGTCTTCACTGTCTACGGCAAAATAAAGGTATATTTTGGGCTCTTCACTGCCTAGGGAGAAAAAGATATATTAATGATTATATATACCTTTTTTGCCCTAGGCAGTGAAGAGCCTACCCCCACCAAGAAGCCACTACCTACCAACATTACACTGTACACATTGAAATAAAAAAATTATATTTATTTTACCTGGACAGTTGGCTTGCAAGTGGTGGCAGGCAATGCAGACTCAGAGAGTATTGTGCTCTGTTCCATGTGTGCTGGCTCCTGTGCCTATTCTGGGGCCACGGGGGTTTGCTGAGGGCAGTCGGCGGGGGGGGGGGGGGGGGGGGGGGAAGGGAGATCAACAAAAGTCTGATCTTGCTCCAGAAAGGCACAGTCGAGAAGCCGCAACACTGATGGCAGCTGGCAGATTTTCCCCTGCTGCACTGCAGCACCAGCATACACACGGGGGGGGGGGGGGGGGAATGGATGGAGAAGCAAGACACAGCAGCCACAGAGTCCAGAGTGAGGATGGGTGGACATCAGAGTGAGCAAGGGAGTAGCATCATGGGAGTGCAGTGCTAGACTGGCCAGGTCTACCAACTTCCGGAACAGGAAAGGGGGACCCTCTGGAGGAGGACTGGAGCGCTGCCGGCTTCCTAAAAGCTGCACGTCATGGCGGCCCAGCTGAGCCATGGCAGAAAGGCACCAAAGTGCACATCCTATCAAGACAACTGGCTGGGCCTGAGCCGAGATTGCCCAGCTCTGATCCTAAGTCTTTCACTCTAGCAATTTCCACATTGACCTCTTAACATATACTTTTATTTAGTCATTCGATGTTGCTCCCATCTATTCTGCACAGAATAACATTCTCCAGCCCCCCCCCCCCCCCCAACCTTTTGGAAAATTTGATTACATAATTACATCTATAAAGAAGAAAACCAAAGAATTTTCATCAGCTAAAAATTAGGGTAAAAAGAGAATAAAATGCCAGCACTTGTATATCACCGCAGGAATTATTTAAAATAAAAACAAATGCATATATCTCACTGCTGCCTTTTATATTGATTATTGTTTGATTTAGTGTTTAAACAGCACACTTGCCATTTATAAGGTTTATCTAGCCATTAATGTGTACCTCTTGACATCAGCAGGAGACTTTAAAGGAAAGTACCATTGACACAGCTGTTTCCTCAAGGTGTAAAATCTAGAGTAGGAGAAAACTGATTAGTCACAATGACAGCACAAGCATTTGGGAATTACTTTTCTGTGCATATCATTAAAAAATCAATATGATGAATATAGAGAGGCCAATACTATTTACTGTAGGAGAACAAGGGAAAACAGAACAGTCGTGCCTTGCATTATGTCTGAGATTTTCTCTGCAGTTGAAGTCGTCTCTCGAGAAGAAACTTTCCAAAGAAGGTAGTAAAGGTCATCTTTAGCTAGGAGGGTATATTTAAGCACTTTTCAGAGCTATGGTGTTTCCAAATCAGATTTAGGATAGAGACTTCTGTACGGCTCTGAAAACTGATGAGTATGCAACTAAATTGCTTTGGGAAAATGACTTCTCAATAAATAAGAAAGAAGTTTGTTTTACTTTGTCTGTTCTTAAAATCTGTGGTTTTAGACTAGCTGGAGTGTTTTTTTTTTTAGTTTTTTTTAAATTTTGTCCAGTATTTCATATTTTATTTCGCTTTTTTGCTGTAATCTAACACATACTTTTACATCAATATAAAGTCTTTATTGCATGTTAATCCTAAACATATTTGAGGGGTGTCATATGACATTTGCTTGATCTCAGCTGATTTATTACCAAAGAGTAATATATTTGTATCCCTTAAAAAAAAGAAACAAAAATTATCCCATAGTAATAGTTGGGGGTGTTCCAATCATTTTGCCATTCAGTTGACACAGAGGAAATGTCATAATATTTTTACTGCATGTCAACTGCACTGCAGATGTAGTGATGCAGTTAGCTACACCTGTTCATGTGGGATTAACTGTAGGGCATTATGTCTCAGTTTACTACACATCCCCCATTCTCTATCTATTTTCATATGTTCCACATTAGGCAGCTAATATGAGAATTAGTGCACATTATTAAGCAAATGTACTAAATAGTAAGGTCTGAACTCTTACCATGTACTAATTACCATGTTCATTGCTTAGCGCAGATTAGTAATTGACCCCCTAATGTCTGGTTAAATGATACCTAGGGCCGCTTTTACAAAGTGGTGATAAGCCCATTGAGAGCTTACCACTGCTAAAAAGGAAGTACCGCCGGGCTACTGCGGTAGCCCAGCGGTACTTCCCACCTCCAGCACCGGTGTGTTCCCAGTGGTGCTACCACTGAGTTAGTGCAGGAGCCCTTATCGCCTTCTCAGTGGGTGGCGGTAAGGGCTCCCCTTCCCCCGAAATGGCACCCACAGTAACTGCAGCATCTCTGTGTAAAATGTCAGGGATATTCTCAGCATCTTCCCATTCAGCTGACACAGAAGATTTATTTTTGTAGTGCCGGAGTGTACTGGCGGTAATCGGGCAGTGCCGTGCGCTGCCCGGTTACAGCAGGAGCCCTGCTTTCCCCCCCCCCCCCCCCAAATGGCCGCACAGCAAGTGCTTTACTTGCTGCCTGGTCATTTCCTGTAGGAAAGTGAGACAGCCCTTTTACCAGCTACGGTAAAAGGGGGTCTCGGTGTGCATGCAAAAAACACGCGCTGAAACCAGCACCAGCCCACTTTTGCCACAGCTTGGTAAAAGGGGCCCATATTTAGCTATACCTATTCATGTGGGATTAAATGTACAGCATTAACAGATGCATTAACAATTAACACACTCTCAGTTTACTGTACATACCTATGAAATGCTCCTGACACACCTCCTGCCTTTTTCAACATTTTCACGCCATAAAAGTTTTGCTCTGGGGTATTGCAGAATAACACTTTATATGGTTTAGATATTTAGATATGGATTTTCCAGGATATCTACATCTAAAACACAAATAACACTTCTATAATGACCATTATGTACAAGGGCTAATATCATAGTTGTACATATAGGGGCCCTTTTACTAAGCCATGGTAGGGCTATCACGCGAGTAGTGTGCACCAAATCGACACTACCGCCAGGGTAGCGCAGGCACCCGGTGGTAATTTGGTATGCGTTGTTTTCCATGGTAAAACATAATTTTCTATTTTCTACCATGGAGGCATTCCCGGCTGTAATTGGCTGCGCGGCCACATTGGTGTGCGCTGTTTGATTACCACATGAGTAACACGTGAGCCCTGTCTGCCAAATAAACAGATGGCATTAAAGGGTCAGACAGTAAATAGACATGTGCTATTTTGTATTAGCACACGTCCACTTACTGCCCCATTTAAAAAAAGTTTTTTTTCCCAGCCGCAGTAAACAGTGCCAGTGTGTCACTGCCCCTGCAGGAAGACCCCAGAGGAGCGCAGCGACATCAGAGGGGAGAGGAGGAGCGGCTGCAGAGACGACAGCCAATGCCAGATGGCTGTCTACTGAGCTGTGTTTCAGGTCTAAAATCTTTTTTTGGCTTTTTTCTTTTTGTACCGGCCGCTGCTGCTCAACAGGAGAAGCAGCAGCGGCCGAACAGCGTTAGTATTGGCGGCTGTGGGTGGTGAGGGGGTTGATGTGCCCGAGGGGGGTAGGGGCTTGAGTGATGCGCCGGGGCATAGGGGTTTGGGTGATGCGCCGAGGGGGGAGCGGAGGGTAGCTGGACATGGGTGGCTGCAGGGGGAGAGGAGGGTCATTGGACATGGATGGCTGCAGGGGGGGCAGGGAAGAGGGAGGTGGGGAGGGGGTCCTGAGACCAGATGGGTGGCTGCAGGGGAGGGCGGGGAGACAGAAGGGACGCTGCAGGGGGGGCAAGGGGAGAGGAGGGTCGCTGGATATGGGTGGCTGCAGGGGGGCAGGGGAGAGAGGTGGGTCGCTGGACATGGGTGGCTACAGGGGGGGCAAGGGGAAAGGAGAGGAGGGTCGTTGGACATGGGTGGCTGCAGGGGGGCAGGGAAGAGGATGGTCACTGGACATGGGTAGCTGCAGGGGGCAGGGGAGAGGAGGGTCACTGGACATGGGTGGCTGCAGGGGCAGAGGAGGGTTGGTGGGGAGGGAGTCCTGAGACCAGATGGGTGGCTGCAGGGGAGGCAGGGGAGACAGGAGGGATGCTGCAGGGGGGGGGATTACCTTGCTAGCGCCCGTTTCATTGCCTACCGAAATGGGCCTTTTATACTAGTACACAATAAAAGTCATATAAAAAAATCTCAATTTACACTATACAAAATTAGCATATTACCCCCATGCCTGCACAATTAAATGTAAATGTATCTTTAGTAATTTACGAAAAGATGCCATACTGCCACACAGTCTTAATGCCCCAGGTAAAGCATTCCAGATCTGCGGACCAGCAAGTGAAAAAACTGTATTCCAGGTACTAGCACATTTCACAGAATAAAAATCCCTACTTATCAACAGCATTGTATGCTCTGACCTCAAGGCCCTTAAAGGCCGATACACCACAGTTGCCTCTTTAAGATACCAGGAAACTTACTCAGCATATAGTGCCTGATGAATCAAACAAGCAACCTTGTAGAGTACCCTAAATTGAATAGGTAACCAATGCAGAAAGTGCATGTTCAAAACAAGTCATACCACATAACAATCATGCCGCTGCGTTCTGAATCATCTGCAATGCCTGCATCCTGGATTTCCCGATAGACATATACATAGCATTACAGAAGTCGATTTGAGAAAGCACCATACTCCACACAACAGACCTAAAACCAGATTTTGGTAACAGGTTTCAACCTATTCAACAGAGGGAGCTGCAAGAAAGCAGATCAAACTACTGGCAAAATCTGATGTTGCATAGATAACTGAGAATCCAAAATGACACCAAGTACCCTCATCTTCTCTTTCACTTCCAAATTAGATTCACCCCCACACACACAGACTTACATTGCATCAAAATCTCATCACTCCCAAAAAACATCAATTCTGATTTATTCAAATTCAAAACAAGTTTATTGGAATGCATGCAACCCTGAACTGCCATCATACACTGGCTCAGCTTGTTATGCAACCCAGTCAAACCTCCCTTTACTGGGGAAAAAAATGAACATCATCAGCATATATCCTGTATTCAACCTGTAAATCTTTGAAAATCTTGCCCAAGGATGACTTATAGATATTAAATAATAAAGCAGAGAGAGCTGAACCCTGCAGAACCCTCTAGACATTGTCACTATTTGAGATGTCTGTTCTTTACTAAACACCCGAAAAGACCTACCCTTTAAATAAGAGAACCAAGTCTACACAACAACCCTACTCCAATCTCCTTCAACAAGGAATCATTGTATTGTGTTTATCCTTAGATTTCCTAGAATGGCATCTGCATGAGAGAATTATTTTACAATATAAGTGACACTGTTCAGATACACAGCAAACTGCAGTTTCATTCTGCAAAAAAGAATTTATGTACTGTATGAATACAAATAAAAGAAGTGCTTGACACATTTTTCAAAATCTATCATTGTACTGAGTTAGCATTCATTTTCACAAATATAATACAAAATTCAAACATGGTTATAACCTTAGTGAAAAAATGAATGATATTACTTTGTAGTACTAATACTACTGGATGGAAAAATTGGTAAAACCAGAGCTCATTGCAAGAGGAGTCGGATAGAATGTCTAAAGGAAAATTAATTTAGCTTATTGTCTTTACTGCATTACTTTGATCTTTCCCACTGAACAACAACAACAACAAAACATTCAAGACAATATTGGGAAAACAATTCTATAATATCGTCAATCAGCCTTTCCAGGCTTGCTGCACATAAATCTTCTTGAGCCTTCAGAAAGGTGGAGTTTCTTTTCAAAATTTAGGGTCCTGCTTACTAAGCCGTGTTATAGGCACGTTAACTTTTTTAATGTGCGTTAACCATGTATGTGCATTAACTGTGTATGCGCCTACAATATCCCTATATGCGCCTACACGGTTAGCACACACGCTAATTGTAGGTGTGTTAAAAATGCTAACACGCCCCACTATCTATGCACTAATGCAGCCTGGAATATGTGATGTTCCCAGTTGCATCAACACAAATTTTATTAATGTAAGAGTAACTAACCTGATGCACTAATCTACTGCAGGCTTGTGATTTCTGTGTTAAAGTTTACTGCAGTAAAATGTGTTACTTTACTACAACTTAGGAGCCACTCCTCTAATTTGTTATAAAGATTGATTTTATGGTTTACTTTCCATTGTAAACTACCTTGATATGGAAATGAAGGCAGTATATCAAGGTCAATAAACTAACCTAAAGCAAAGAGGAATACTGAAAGCACAGTGGAGCTATGATCTGAACACTGAGCACCAATTAGAACCCTGGCACCTGCATTTTAGATAAGCTGTAAAGAGTATAAGGAATTATTAGGCAGAGCTAAAGTGAATTATAATAAGACTTGACAACGCAAATGTCTGTAAAACAGAATGGAAATTGCACATAAAAATGGTTTAAGTCTTCATTGTGTTCATTGACCTTTATTTCTGCATAACTAAGTGACCTGCATGGCAAATATAGTACTTTATTCACATCATTAAGAAATAGATAAAAAGGGAAAACACTTTGCACTTCTGTGAGATAGTTTTTCCAAAAGCATATATATTTCACTTTTAAGGCATATTTCTCAAAAGGCGAGACTGCTGAGACCCATGAGACTATCGCAGGAATCATCAGCAGTCATTTTGAAAACATGGTGATGCCAGACAGAGGAGTGGCAGCGGGCAGGGAAGAGTAAGGTTCTTCCTGCCCCCAAAGAGGCCACTATACTACCCCCCCTTCAAGGTGGGACCGGGGAGGGTACACATGTGCAGGGGGGTGGGACAGCGGTGTGAGGATGGGGGGGGGGGGGCACAGGCAGCACCCTGAGGGCCCAATGACCTTCACTGCCCGGGGACCCAGAGCATTGTCAGTCCGCCCCTGGTAAATTTTATACAAATTGGAGAAAATATTTGTTCACTCAATGTGTAAATAAACTCTGGAATTTGTTGCTTGAGATTGTGGTAAAAGCAGTTAGCTTAGCAGGATCTAAAAAAGGTTTGGGCAAGATCCTACAAGAAAAATCCGGAAGTCATTATTAAGACTTTGGAAAATCCACTGCTTATTTCTGGTATAAGCAGCATAATGTCTGTTTTTACTCATTTTGTATCTTGCCAGATACTTGTGACCTGGATTCACCACTTTTGGAACAGGGTACTGGGTTTGATGGACCTTCGATCTGACCCAGTATGGCAATGCTTATGTTCTTCTGAAGAGTGTAGAGAGAAAACAGTGGGCAGAGAGGATGAGGTGTTGATCCCACCCCTACTGACAGAAAAGGCTGCAGTGAATCATAGCAGCAAAAGGATGGTGTGCTGGTAAGGTTCCTGCTTTTGCTTGTACTAAAAGCAACAGGCCCAGATCTGCAGAGGTGTGGGTGAGGAGAAAGGGTGAAGAGAAGGCAATGTTGGCGGGGGGGGGGGGGGGGGGGGGGGGGAGAAGAAAGGAAGAGAATAGAATGGAAAGGAGTAAAAGATGGAGGGGAAAAGATAGAAAGAGAAAAGGGAAAGGCAAGAAATGAAGAATGGAAGAGGATTAGGAAAGGGAGAGGAGGAAGGGACCAGAGGAAGGGAGATACTGACTCAAATTCTCCCAGTGCTCAAATCATCCCTCTGCTCTTGCCAACACTTCTTTCAGTGCTCATTCAGCTTCCTCTACACTTAGCCCCTGCTATTAATAACTATTAATAACCCCTATCCTCTCACTCACCCAACCCCCCTTCATTACTCATAACCACCCAGTCACTCATTCAATCCCTAACACACACCACCAGTCACAATTCCTCAGTGAAATGCTTAGAACATGCACTTTTCTATTTGTTATTTAGTGTTTTCTTTTCCAACTCTCTGGCTACCTACATCAATTCAGAACTGCAAGAGTAATGCATTCCTTTTTCTTCTGCTGTTAATTACTTTTCCTATCCAATTTCACTTTCAGATTGAATATACTTCTTTATTTTTGCCTTCAGGAGACTGAAGCAATAGGCAGCATGGTGCTATGATAATAATGAATCTTTTTAACTAACTAGCTGCTAACATATTTTAATGAATTTTATAAAACTTTTACATTTCAGATCTATCATTATGAAGATAAAGGATATAGAAATATTTCATCACATTCAGGGTCATGCATGTGGGCAGCAAAATCCCAAGGGAGCAGTACAGTATAGGGAATGAAGGCCTTCTGTGCACAATAGAAGAGCAGAACCTGAGGCTGATCATACCTGATGATCTTAAGGTTGCAAAGCATAGATAAAGCAGCAGAAAAAGCCAGAAGGATGATTTAGTGCATTAGGGACTTCTTTTACAAATCCGTTATTGATTCTCGGTGCAGCAAATGAGATAAAGCCCATTCAATTCCTCTCATTTGCCATGTGGGAATCGCTAACGCGGCTTTGTAGGAGAGGAATGACCAGTAACATAAAGGAGGAGATAGTGCCTCTGTCAGTCCCATTATAAGTCCTCATTTGGTACACCTTTGAATTTCATGGAGTGATATGGTTTTTCGATTCCTGTAGGTTTCCTCGTGTGCCTGGAGGGATAGGAATGTAGTCAATGATGCCTGTGAGCAGGGGGAAGTGTCTATGGTGTAGAACTGAGCCATGTTGCTCTGGAGTGCCTGGGCAGTAGTGAGGAAGGTAATATAGTGTGAGGTGTGGGTGATGAAGGCATCGAGGAACTGGGCAAGACAGTTGGAGATGGTGGGCTGGGTGAGGCCTGCATTGACTACTAGCATCAGCTGGAAGGTGCCAGTTGCCAGAAAGGTGAGAGAGGCAGTGATCATCAGGTGGACTGGCACAGGATTAATCCTTCATGTCCTGGGCTGGAGGAGGGGCTGTAGCTGGTCACAGAGGTGCTGTATGGCAGCCCTGTCAACCCGGAACATAGTAAGAAATTCCTGGTCAGCGAGGTCCAGGAAATGGGTGCAGGGCTTGAAGACTTGCTGATAGAGATATCTCCTCTGAGGCCTCCCCTCCAACCTCTCATCCACCTCCAGCAACCCATGAGCCAACAAAACAATCAGCAAATCCATGATTGCTGTGCAGGTGTCCCACAACCACAGGTGCAATCCACTGACCCAAGAAACACCACTGTGCACACATTTACCTACTACATCTCATGAGACCCAGCACCAGCACACAGTTGTGAGACACACACTAGCTGCCCAAAATACTCACTCTCCCACCACCAACAAACAATCCAGATACACACAGCTGCGGCACTAAACACTCATTCTCCCAACACCAGTAAACAGTCCAGTAAACAGCAGCAGCACAAAGCACTCACTTTTCCAGAAACAGCACACAGCCCTCACACAAACAGCAGCAGTACAGAGCACAATGACAAACTGGGAGTGTACAAAGAGAAGAACAATGATAGACAGAAGACAAGCAGGTAGGGATGTAGAATGGGAGGTGTGGGTGTTTGGGTACAGTGAGGATCTGGTGGGAAAAGGAGGTGAGATACAGAGGAAGGAATAGGTGTGACTGAGGGCTAGCAGGCATAAGCAAGGACTTGAGGAGGTAAGACACAGGAAGCAAGGCAGGAAATGTAAGGGTCAAAAAGTTCAGACTGGGGAAAACAGACAAAGTAACAAATCACTCAGCAACTCTCCACTATTTCTCACAAATGACCTCTTACACCTTTCCACTCTCCAACTCAGCAAAATCACTGATGAAAGACAGGTTTAATCTTACCCTAGACACTTTGAAAGATGGAGGAGTTGCCTAATAGTTAGTGCAGCCTGGTAACCTGGGTTCAGTTCCCACAGTAGCTCTTTGTAACATTGTGCAAGTCACTTAGCCCTCCATTGCCCCAGGGATAGAGAAAGTAACTGCATATAATATGTATAGTACTGACTAACATCTAGTAGCACTATAGAAATGTTAAGTAGTAGGTCTAATTCTGGGCATTTTTCTTTTCCACCCCCAGGAAATAATTTTGCTATCCATTATCAGCAATAAACTTTCATCACATAACAACATCCATTTCACACCCACAAAACGTCCCCTCTGGAAACATCTTCTTTTTGGCAGCTAATGGACTTGGGCAGGTTTTTTTCTTGGTTTGATTATATTATTTAGATGTTTTTCTGTGAGAAATATGTTTATGTGCCTGTTATGCCATTTTTGGACATTTTCTATTTCGAAAATAAGCTCCTTAATGTACTCAGTCAATTCGTAGTTGATTTTGTACATTTCAAGACAATTTAGATCTGTTGCTAAGGAAGATGTAAAACCTTTATAAGTTTTCTTCTTCCCATTATATTTTAGACAGCAGCCCTTCCTTCTTATTAGCTAATCCTCCCCCCAAAATTGTCACCTGGACTTTTCAGTTTATAGTTTATTCACCCTTTCTATACCACCCAAGCTTACCAGCAGATCTGAGCGGTGTACAAAAACTAAAATTTACAAAGTAGAAAACTTCATGAAAAGAACTACAATCTATTGACAGGAAAGGCAGAATCACTCAGACAGTCGCAGGTACTTAACAAAATTAAGCATCAAGTAGTGATATGGTATATATAAGGATATGAAACAGGGAGGGGGGGTGAGGGAACGAAGAAGGAAAAACTTGTCAGTGCTGATGACAGTCCAGGAGTCTATTCTATTTATTCTTGAAAAATCTGGTCAATTAGTCATGCTTTCAAATGGAAGCAAATTCCATTGGGCAGGGGACACAAAGAAAAATGCACAGCGATGAGTGCTTTCAAGTTGTGCATGTTTTGGATGGGGAAGCACCAGTCGTTGATCATTTAAGGAGTGGAGAAGTAGCAGCAGTGAATATGGTACTATGAAAACTAAAAGGTAATCCGGCTAGTTGGTTCTATGTGCCTTGAAACTGTGAGTAGTTTGAATGCAATTCGTTGTTCTATTGGGAGCCAATGAAATTTTGGGAGCAGAGGAGAGACATGTTTTGTATTAAGTGTAGCCTTTTTATGTTTGTGCGAGAGCATCCCAGGTAAACAATATTGCAATAATTAAGCTTTGTTATTAATACTGATAGTACAAGAGAATGGAATGTACAGTATCTGTATCACAAAATCTGCAGATCGAATGTAACTGCCGGACAGTAAAAAAGCTGGACTTGCATAGACTAGAGATTTGAGTTGAAAAAGTGAGGCCAGAGTCAAGGATAATGCCTAAATAATGTAAGGATTCAACAGGGAAGAATAAGGTCCCAAATAGATTCAAAGGGGTGGTGGGTATAGTATGGGAGCCAACCATTTATTCAAAACTAACTTATGGTTGGTTAATCAATTAGACATCTGTATTAGGCAGTTATGAAGTGGTCCCAGGACTGTGTTATATGGATCAGTGGGGAACAGTAGGAGAATGTAATCAGCATAAAAGTGAAATGATACTCCAGTTGTTTGGATCAACATGGCAAGAGGACATAAAAATAAATTGAACAGGAGAGGAGACAAAACTGAACCTTGCGGGACTCCACAAGTCAAAGAATGCTGTGGTTAGACAGAGAAAGGTGTGTCAACCTCATATGAATGATTAGCGAGGAACAATGTCAATCATCAGGCTAGGATGATTCCACTCATTCCTAACGATTACTATTGAGATATAGTAGTTCGTGATTGACCAGATCAAACACTGCTGAGAGATCAAGAGATATTGCAAGGACAGCTTTATGTTTTTTTGTGATTTGAATACTATAAAGCGGTCTGAATCCTGATTGTTTAGGATGGAGGGCAATCATTCTTTTACTGAAAGTGAACAGCTGATTGAATACTATTTTTTTCTGAGAAATTTGGAGAGGAAATATAAATTTGATACTGGACGGTAGTGAGCAGGTATTTGCGGATCTAACAATGGTTTTGTTAAAAGGGAGCAAACTATTGCCATTTTCCATGCTTTGGGCACACTTTTAGTAGTAAGACTACTATTAATGGCTTGGTAGATTCTGGGTAGTAGATTTAAATTAGGGAGAGGTAACCATGCCGATGAGAACGGGTCAAGAGAGCAGTAAGTAGGATGCATGGATTCTATTATCTCAGATAGAGAGAAGAGAGTTTGTTCCTGGAAAGAAAGCCACAAAATGATTGCTCATGAAGAGCTGGTGTAGTGGAGACATTTATGGTCAACATATCAGGGGGTGTAGAAATAACAGTAGTGACTGCAGAAAAGTGTGATGTAGATGGCAAGAATCAATAAGGTTCTGAATTTTATTTGAGAAATGCAGAGAGAAGGTATCAGCCTGGTATTAAACTATTTACCTATGGTGTATGTCAGGTTCTCTAGGCAGTACCGGAATATGTGAGCCCTTGGGCCACTGCCGAGGAGCGGCAGTGGCAGGCAAGACCACCCTGGAACTGGATACACAGAAGAGCAGGACTGGAACTCTGGACTGGAGTAGTACTGAGGCAGGCAACTAGAACAGGCAGAACAGGAACAACTTCACCTGCGCTTGACCACCGTTCCTCCGGAGTTGAGCTCCGGAGTGCGGGTGGCCGGCAGGACTTGCAGGATAAGGCAGGAACTGAAGATCCAGAGGATCCACCCTGGGTTTGGGGTACACGAGGGAGACTAGGCTAAATACTAGACTCGGACTGAAAGCTGCATGCAGCCACTAAGCCAGAAACACAAGACAGACCAAGGGGACCAGACATACACAAAGGCTGGGCAGAGACAGGATTCAGGATATACACTCAGGATATACACACTAGCTAGGCAGAAGCAGGACTCAGGAAATACAAGCAAGCTAGGCAGAAACAGGACTCAGGGTATACAAGCAATCTTGGCAGAGACAGGACTCAGGATATATAAGCAAGCTTGGCAGAAACAGGACTCGGGATATACAAGCAAGCTAGGCAGAGCAGACAGAAGAAGGACCAGGAACTAGCAGAGTCTTTGGGCAGGCAGCGGACAATAGAATAAACCAGGAGCTAACAGAGTCTTAGGGCAGGCAGCGGATAATAGAATAAACCAGGAGCAAACAGAGTCTTTGGGCAGGCAGTGGGCAGAGGAAAAAACCAGGAGCTAACAAAGTCTTTGGGCAGGCAGCAGGCAGAGGAATAAACCAGGGATAACAGAGTCAGGGCTGAAGCTTCAGCAGCTCCAAACACAGACAGAGAGAAAATGGCTGAAGCTTCAGACTCCAAACGCAGAGCAAGGCAAAGGAAGAACTAGCAGTCCACAGACCCAAAACAGAAGAGCAAAAGCCCACACGGAAGGACTAGCAGTCCACAGACACAAAGCAGAAGGGCAGCGCCCACACAGAAGGACTGGCAGTCCACAGACACATATAGCAGATGGGCAAGAGCCCCAGAGAAAGGCTAAGTAGCAGCGCAACAGTGCTCTCACTAACCTCACGGCCTATTGGCATAACACTCTTACTTACTATGCAAAGGCCCTGAATGCAAGCACAGCACTTCCTTATGAAGGCTCTCACTGATGATGTCACCTACTGCAGGACAGGAGCAGGGAACACACTCACACCAAGGAGAGGCTTGGAACACATAGGAAGAACAGGCAGGAGCCATCTTGGAAGCTGGCACAAAACAAACGGGAGCCATCTTAGATGCTGGCTCCTCAGAGAGGCATACCCCACACAGGTGAGGTCTAGTGAAGCAATCAGCACACAGAGACAGAGACAAGACTAACACAGAAACAGACAGAAGCCAGCATAGATGCTGACCCCCAAAAACAAGGCAAGTCCGAGGGTGGTCACGACCAGAGACGTGACAGTGTAAATGTTCTGCTATGGTTAGAAGTTAGGTTAAGGAAAATTGAAAAAGTTCTTTGGGCCTATTGGGAGCCTTTTGCAGTCTTTCTTTAATGAAATTAAATTTTGTCTTTTTAAAATGAAAATTGTAATCTCTAAGTTTTAAACAATAGAATAAAAGATTTTCAGTAGTTCTGGAAATAATCAATCTATGCTTAGCTTTTCTGAGTTGACTTTTTAGTAATCGAAGGTCACCATGGTACCATGGTTACTTGCATGAGATTGAAGAAACCCTAATTTGTTTCAATGGGGCAAACATATCTAACACAGAAGATGGAGTATAAGCTATCAGACAATTTGTCAGGGTTAAGGGAGTCAAAGTCTTCTGAAAAGAGAAGAGGAAATTTCCTCCAGCTTTACTCGAGAAAAAATACTAGAGAATTTGGGACGTGGATGTTGCGCAGATTGAAACAGGACAAAATGGAAAATGAAATGCATTGCAAGGTGATCATACCATGGCATTGGTGTAGAAGAAAAGGCAGATGGAGGATTAGGGGAAACTTTGGATGAGATAACTAAGTCAAGAGTGTGACCACTTTTGTGGGTAGGAAAGTTGATCCACTGATGTAGACCAAGATCAGATTGAACAGACAAAAGCCAGCATGACTGTGAATGAGATGGATTGTTGACATGTGTATTAAAATTGCCAAGTACTAAAAGGTTTGGGTATTTAACATTAGCCTCAGTTAATGTTTGGTAACAGGCATCCCATTTTGCCTGAGTCAGGAGGGGGAACAATAACAAGAACAAGGGGAGTAGGTGCATGAATACGAACCACTAGTGCCTCTGAATAAAAGAACGGGGAAGGTATTTCAACTAATTGGAGGTCACGGGAATAAATGATAGCTAAGCCACCACCATTTCATGTATTTCTGGCTTGAGAAATAACATCAAAACCATCAGAGAGACTGCTGTACAAATAACTTTCTCCACCTGATTTTATCCATGTTCAAATAAGCAAAGTATTTTGGACTTGGATGCTAAGAGAAAGTCTCAAATAAGTTGTGATCTTGATTGCAAAGATCTGCAATTCAGGAGAGTAATAGGTACTGATATATTAGTATCTATAGAATCATGGATTTATTGGAGAGGTAACGTACCTGAGGTCGTTCGTAAGGTTGGAGTAATAGGTGTGATGATTTCCCACAAGGGTCAGAAATGGCAATCCTTGGAAGGTCAAGCGCAAATTCCCAGTTATTTGGCAGAAACTAGGAGCTAACCAAAGAAGGAGCAGAAAATAATAAATGGTAGTAATCTATAGACCATTCTGCATGGGTATCACGAACTGTACTAACTAGAGAAGCGCTGTGATAATAAGATAAGTAAAGGAAAAAACATAAGAGGAAGTGTGCTGTGGTTAAAAAATAGCAGCACATGCCTTTGATGGTGGAGACTATAAAGACTGATTTCCATCTAGCATACTTACATTACAGAGAGAGAGAGAGAGAGAGCTGGTCACATGACCAGGTGGGTTTGGAGCCCTAGGCTCCTACAGTAAAGAGAGGTCCTGGCAAATCAGCAGCACCGAAAGATTCCTGTAACAATACAAGCAAAGCACACCAAACATTCAGTTCATCAATTGTGTTTTGAGTCTTGACTCAAAGTTCAGGGGCTCAGATTTGACAAAACCTATTAACTTTAGACTGATAGCTAATATTTCTCTTTTTTCACTAAATTAATTGACTCTCTTGTTGATGTACAACTATATCTGGACAATTTTCCTTTTTTTTTTTTTTTACCATTTCCAGTTTGGATTCAGGAGTTTACAAAGTACAGAGGCTCTACTTATCATTCTGGTATCAGAAGTAAAAAACAAAGCCCCCCCCCTCCCTACTAAGCCACAGCAGCCAGATAGTACTTTTGCAATTTGATATTTTGTCTGCCTTTTATACTGTCAACCTCACATTACTGCTAGAAACACTTGAATCAAATAGGACTTTCAAGTGTGGTACTTAATTAGTTCACTAATTTTCTGGTTAATAGAAAATATTATGTTCTAAAAAATGGAGACACCTGGCTTGTGGAGACACCCAGGCCTCCTTTCTCTCACTGGTGCTATTACAGGATCTATTGTTTTAGATAAGGGTGAGTGTTTTTATTCTTATGCTGATTACATTTTTGTACTGATCCCACTTCATTTGGATGTGAATCATACTATTAAAAAAAATTTGTTTTGACAGGTTATAGAGTTGGGTGCTTACCTACTTCTTAAAGCTAAATATAAATAAAACCAAAGTTCTCTGGTGTAGCAGTTCCCCAGAGTCCTTACCAGCTACCATTACTTCAAGGCAAGGATAGTTTTTATCCAGTCTTGGGTATGATATTAGGCACTTCATTATCAATGGAGCTCCAGATAAATAAAGAAAGAAAACCTTCTTTAAGTTAGCAGTTTACAGTTTATTAAAAACTTGATATACCGCTAAAACAACAAAGTTGGCCTAAGCAGTTTATAGGTTAAAAATAAATAAAACAGAACATATCAGAAAGGAATACCAAAATAGACAGGACAGAACCAATCATTCCAGAAAAATTAAGACAGTAAGGAAGGTCAGAGGGAGAAAGTCACAAATCAAACATGCCTAGTTCCCTGAATTGCAAGCCTTAATTTACTGGCCAGAATATTGAAAGGCCAAACAAAAAAACTGAGTCTTTAACAGTTGCTTACATTTTGTGAAAGAAGATTCAGCTCTAATATTAGGTGGAAGGTCATTCTATGACTTTGTTGCCAGAAAGAAAAAAGCTAAAATATGTGTAGACTCATAATGGGCAGAGTGAGGCGAGGGGATAGTCAAGCAGTTTGCGTCCAAGGATCAGAGATTATGATTAGTAGGAGTATAGGGAATCACCAGAGAATAAAGATACAATGGATAATCATCATGAAGAGCCTTATGTGTGAGACAGAGAATTGTGAAGATTGGAAGACATAGAACAGGGAGCCAGTGAAGTTTGGCCAACAGGGGTGTAACTTGATCATATTTACGAGCTTTACATAATAGTCTAACTGCACAGTTTTGAACAGTCTGAAGATGGTGTAAAAGAGATTTTGTGATTCCACCAGGGGCATAGCTACGTGGAGCCACGTGGGCATGGGCCCCCGTAGATTTGGCCCTGCCCCCCCCCCCACCACCAATCCCTTCGACCCCCCCCCCCTCACCGCCGTCAGGTACCTTTGCTGGCGGGGGTCCTCAGCTAAGTGTCAGAGTTAATGTAACTCCAAATAGATCTTAATTTCCTGAGAATAAAGAAACCAGTTTTGACAATTGGAATATTTGAGGAGCAAACGTTAAACCAGAAAAAAAGAAAAATACTTAAATAATGAAAAGATGTGACAGTCAGTACTGGTCTGTGAAAAGGAATAGTGGTGGGTAAAGGATGAAAGCCTGTTATCCATGACATTACTGTCTTTGAAGGATTAAGGACCAATTTATGACTAACTAGTCAGTCTGCAAGAACATCAAGGCAGGACTGAAGGGCTGTAAGGTTAGGGATGATATGCGAAGTTAGATAAATCATTTAAATATCATCCCCTTAAATGAAGAATGTGGTCTGTTGGTTCTCATTTTTATGAAGTTCATTTTACCCTACTAGTATTGAGTTTAATTTTATCTTAGTTACTACTCCTCCCCAGCATCTATTCAGGAATTTCTATTAAACTACCAACAAACCTTCAAGTTCTGCAGAATACAGCAGCTAGATTGATTTTTAGGTCAGAGAGATATGATAGGGTTACTCCTTTTTTGGTATAGTTTCACTGTCTTCCAGTACAGTACATTTAAGATGGCTCATCTGACATTTAAAACCTGCAAGGTTTTGTTCCAGTTCATTTAACTAATCTAATAATTGTTTCAACATCTACTTGAACCTTCTATTTGTCAGATTGCTTCTTGTTAAATTTTCCTTCAACTAAGCTTCTATAATCCACGAGAGATTTGGATAACTCTTTTTCTTTTCAAACAACATGTATTTGGAATAACCTGCTTTTATTTATTAAGTGGCAACATTCTTATTCCTCTTTTAACAAGTATTAACAACTTTTCTGTTTCACAATTATCTAGCTCATGCAGATTAATAACTGTATATTTTATAGCATTTTTTCTTAATGTGTTAATTCCCAGTGATATTATTGGTTTGTCATATTGTAAATTCCACTTGAACTTATTTGGGATAGGCGGAATATAAATGCCCTTGATTAGATCCAGGAATAATGGATGCAATCAAAAATTTCTTATAATCAATCCATGCTACACTGTGATTTCTGCTTTCCTTAGCACTTCTCATGATGGCTTTATTTAGCAAGAGCTGATCTTTTTTCCATATGCTCCCCTCTTACTGCCCTTCTGCTCTATTGTCATGATGTTATTAGAGCCAATATGGACATATATTCTGTTGGCATCTATTGCAGTGAACATCTTATAGATTGTAGGTAGATTAGCTATTGGTTTAAACTGTAACTTGCCACTACACATGGCAAGATTATTTCCTTCTATTGTCAAGTGCCACAGTTACTGGAAAGTACCATGTCACTGTTTTTTCTTTAGTCTAACAGAGATAGGAATTAAGATGTAGTATACTTTTGAAAACTTGTTCTGGGCTCTGAATGGTCCAGGAGCTCAATTCATCTAGGACATACTGGCTTTTCCCCCAGTCTTATCCAGGGAGAAAATAGAGAAAGATCTCTTTGTTGAGGCCCTGTGAACTGTTATATTTGATAACCTGTGAGCAGCTATATGTCCTGAACTCCCCAGGTACTATTCTGAGAGCTGTATAATTGATCTATATTCACTTTCATGTTACTGCTTTGCTGGTTGAACCTTTTCTGTTCATTGTTCTAATTTTTCATAACAATAAACATATTTAGTTTATTGTCTCTGCTTGTCTGGGCTGACTAAGAATCCTGATGGTTTGTGTGTTGGATCAGTGGGTGCTTTCTAGGAACTGTGGGACCACAGGGAGTGTGACACCAGTAACCTAAGAATCACTGGGGATAATTTGAGTGTGAGAGACTCACCCAGGACAGTTGTGACACAGTCGGTAGGAGGAGGTGCTAGTGTAGAGCACAAGCAGGAGGTGCAGGCAGACCTAAGCTGTGTTGGGGATAGACCTTCTAAGTAGCCACAGGGTAACCCCAGGTGGGTGGCTAGTTGTTTTGTGACAGACCTATCCTTTTTTGGTGGCAGCATGGTGGGATTGTTAGGCTCAGTGTGTGGCGTGAGGGTAGCCCCAGGCAGGTGGCTAGGCATTTTGTGACAGGGGCATGTTAAGGATGGGGAATGGATGTGAAAGCATTAATCAGCTAGTGCATTCATATTATTTATTTGGATTTTGCTCTCACCTTTTTTCAGTAGTAGCAAAAGGTGAGTTACATTCAGGTACACTGGGTATTTAATATGAGCTAACTGGATAACGCTCCTCTTTCATCGTCTTTACTATCTAATTTTTTCTCTCCATTATCTTCTCTACAAATTCTTTCTGCTTCTGCATCTCCATTTTCCCCATCCTGAAATCCACAATGCCTACTTGTGACAGAGCAGTGTGCTTTAGGCCTGCAAAACTGCCTTTATTAAATCTTGAAGTGCATTTCTCTATTTTGGCCAGCAGGTGGTGCATGTTATGTTTTAAACTGTTACAAAGAACTAACCTTTCCCTTCTTTAGTTAACAGAGATAAAGGAAATGCCTGTAGTGATGTAACCAGCTTTTTGAGAGAAAGTTCTTTGTGAAGCCCTGTAAAACAGTTATATTTGATAAGTGGTGAACAGCTATATGTCCTGATCTCCCCAGGTACTTTATAGGAAGTAAACCTACAATATTTGCTTGCCAAACCACTACCATGTTTTTTTTTCTTTCTCTCGCTATTACTAAATGTACATTTTCTATATAATTCTTATATATTTCTTAAATATTTCTTACTATGATTGCTTGCTAAAACACTACCATGTTTTATCATTATCATGTTACCCAAAATCTTTCTGTTATTACTAAATGTATACTTTCTCATGCATTCTCACTACTCATGATGTATTGTAAGCCACATTGAGCCTGCAAAGAGGTGAGAAAATGTGGGATACAAATGCAACAAATAAATGTTTAGTTACTGTTATAATTGATCCATATTTTTGTTACCTATTATTGTTTGCTGATTGCACATTTTCTGTCCACTATTTTTTTTGTTACATTTGTACCCTGCACTTTCCCACTTATGGCAGGCTCAATGTGGCAATGGAGGGTTAAGTGACTTGCCCAGAGTCACAAGGAGCTGTCTGTGCCTGAAGTGGGAATTGAACTCAGTCCCTCAGGACCAAAGTCCACCACCCTAACCACTAGGCCACTCCTCCACAATTGTTTGTTTGTCTGCTTGTCTGACTGATAAAGAATCCTAGTTTGTGTGCTGAGTCTGTGAGTTCTTTCAGGGAACTGTGAGAGCACTGGGAGTGTGGCCCCAGTAACCTAGAAATCATGGGGATAATTTGAGAACGGGAGACTCATCTGGGGTGGTTGTGACCCAGTCGGTTGGAGGAGGGTGCTAGTGTAGATTTGCCACATGCCCATAATGCCTAGATGATCTACTTATTTCCTCCCATGCATGGCATTCCCGGCGGTAGTTGGCAGTTGGTGCACGCTGACCAGTCACCGCATGTGTAGCACGTAAGCCCTTCCCACTAGATCAATGGGTGGCGTTAAGGGCTCAGGCCAGTTTTAGACGTGTATTGGTTTCAGTTTTACCACATGCACTTTTCCATTCCCATTAAAAAAAAAACCTTTTTGCAGATGCTATAAAAATTGGCCCAGCACGTGTCCAAAACATGCACCTACACTACTGCAGGCCACGTTTTACTGCAGCTTAGTAAAAGGACCCCCAAATTACCTTTAAAGCCCCCAGTAATACAAATATACAAAGAATGAAGAAAATCTCAAAACACTTTTCATCAGTATTGCAATAAAAGGCGTTTTTCTCCTATAGCCTAACAAATGATGTTGGACATGTCATAAATGCTGTAGGTAGGAGTATAGTTATCATTCCTCCCTCATTTAGGGCTTCTCTTACTAAGCTGTACTAGCAGTCCCCACATGGCAAATGAGAGGAAGCCCATAGGAATTGAATGGGTTTCCTCTGATTTGCCGCACCAGGACTCGCTACCACAGTTTAGTAAAAGAGGCTCTTATCAAAGAAATGCTATCATGTTGTTTTCTTAAAATATATTTCTGCCCATTTACTACAAATCTGATTCAATTCATTCAAAAGCCAAAAAGTCTACCACATAGCACAATGAGAACTTAAAGTTTTTGAAGGTTTTCTCAAAGGTGTCTTTGAAAAGGGTAACAGACTGATCTTTAAAACTGGAGAATTAAAAAAAGTTTTGGCTCAAAGAGTTGAGTTTCATGTACAGAGGAAAGATGTGTAAATTTCTGAATGAAAACCAGAGGAATTTTTTCAATTGTCTTTTCAAGACCAACATTTTGGCTTTTATGATTGTTTTTGAAATCCAGCAATGAGTCATCTATGTAGGAGCAGACATCAGTTAAAACACCAATAAGTCAAAATATAGACCTAAAAGCCTCAGACAAGAATAGCTCACTAAAGAATACTAGCAGGGAGGAAAAAAGGCAGAGACTGAGTCAAGGAGAGAAATGCTTGAACAAAGTTCACTCAGGTCTGTTGTATCAGCATGAACCAGAGAACAAAAAAATGGATTTTAAATACATAAGCCAATCCTTTCTGTTTCCTGCTGATCCAATTAGAAAGGCTTTTAAAAAAACCCACCTCTTTCCAGTGCTCCTGTTTCTGACTCATCCCCTGTCTTTGTTTCTGCCTGCTAGGGTTCTTACCCACATACAAGTTGTTCTTTTTTCCTCTTGATGTCTTTTTGGACCTCTTGTTCCTTTTCCCTCTGAAAGGTTTCTTGCCATGGCTTATCTCTAGTTTGTGTGCTGTTTTCTCCAATTGATGATTTTTCATGTATAAATGTTTTTTGCTTACTTTTATTTTAGCCTACAGCTTGTGCAGGCCACTTTTGTCTTAGCTATAACGTCACCATTGCAATAAGTTATATAAAATTATTTATTTTTTATTTATTTGTCGCATTTGTATCCCACATTTCCCCACCGATTTGCAGGCTCAATGTGGCTTACATTTGCCATAATGGTGGTTGCCATTTCCGGGTTACAAATGGTATTGCGTTAGGTGCAGACATACATGGCAACATACATGGAACATAACATATATGGAACAGATCATGGTATATATATATATATACCATGTGCATAAATACATGGAAAAGCAGAATACATTATGGTATTGCATGAAGGTTCCTGAGTAATAAATTGAATTCTAACATACATTAGGTCATCGACTATAGAGAACCCCTATTCGACATAAGGTTTAAGGTGGTAGTGCTTGATCATTAATAGCAAAGAGGTTAAACAGTCATGTGGTAAGATTTCGGTTTTGTCTAGATCGTGTATAGTGTTATTATTTAGTATTTAAGATGCATGTTTATTGTATGCCTTCTTGAAAATATCTGTTTTCAGTAGTCTTCGGAAGATGGTTAGGTCTTGCGTTGTTTTTATGGCCTTCGGTAGTGCGTTCCATAGCTGCGTGCAGATGTATGAGAAACTGGTCGCATATGTGGATTTATATTTTAGCCCTTTACAGTTAGGATAGTGGAGATTGAGGAGTGTGCATGATGATCTTTTTGCGTTCCTAGTAGGCAAGTCTATAAGGTCTGACATATAGGTCGGGGCTTCCCCGTAAATGATTTTGTGGACCAGGGTGCACACTTTGAATGCAATTCGTTCTTTTAATGGGAACCAGTGTAGTTTTTCTCTTAGGGGTTTGGCTCTTTCGTATTTCACTTTCCCAAATATTAGTCTGGGTGCTGTGTTTTGAGCGGTTTGAAGCTTCTTAATGATTTGTTCTTTGCATCCGGCATAAATGGCGTTGCAGTAGTCTAAATGACTTAGCACCATTGATTGTACTAGGCTGTGGAATACTTACCTTGGGAAGAAAGGTTTGATTCTTTTAAGTTTCCACATTGAGTAGAACATTTTCTTTGCTGTATTTTTCGCATGGTCTTCGAGTGTGAGATTTCGGTCGATTGTGACTCCCTGAATTTTCAGGCTGTCTGAGACCGGAAGGGTGTAATCTGGGATGTTTTTGGTATTGGGTTTGTTTGTATTGGGTTAGATTAAGCAAGCAGGTAACTGGTGATAATAAAATACATCATCATCATGTGAATGCATTTGCTGGTAATCCTCAAACATGCTATGCAATATATTCATATAAATTAATATAATGTAAATTTAAAAAAAATAAATGATGCTTAGGTATAAATACTAATACAAATTTAAGTGATACAACAGGATATAAATGTTTAAAAGAAAGAAAGACAGACAGAAAGAATGCACGTATTTTTACTTGAGCAATGTATAAGTGTTTTGAGTGACAAGCTGGAGTGATAATTAGGCAGAGTCATGATTAACACATATTCCCCCAGATTCTATATATGGTGTCTACAGGTGTGTGTTCAAATTTGGCAGTGTGGTCAAATTGTGCGTGCAACTTAATTGGTTAACAAGTCAATGGGCATCAATAATTGGTCACAAACAGGCAATTTTCAGCACTAATTGGCACTAATTAGAATTTACGCATGCAACTTTCTAGGTATATTCTGTGGTGTGTATAAATTCTAATATGTGGATCTCAAAAGGGGGCATGGTCATGGGAGGGGCATTGGCAGGTTATGGGTGTTCCTAAAAATTCCATGCAATATTATGGAATATGCCCAATCCGCGCTTACATTAGGTGTAGGCATTTACACCAGGTTTTATTTGCTGGAAATGGCCACACTTAAATTTTAATCACAGGGAGGGGCACTACCAGGGGCATTTTCGAAAGAGAAGGACGCCCATCTTTCGACACAAATCGGGAGATGGGCGTCTTTCTCTCAGGGTCGCCCAAATCGGCATAATCGAAAGCCGATTTTGGGCGTCCCCAACTACAGTCCGTCGCGAAGACGACCAAAGTTCCCGTGGGTGTGTCGGCAGTGTAGTAAAGGTGGGACTGGAGCATACTTAAGAGATGGGTGTCCTCGGCCGATAATGGAAAAAAGAAGGGTGTCCCTGACGAGCATTTGGTCAACTTTACTTGGTCCATTTTTTTTCACAACCAAGCCTCAAAAAGGTGCCCACACTGACCAGATGACCACCAGAGGGAATCGGGGATGACCTCCCCTTACTCCCCCAGTGGTCACCAACCCTCTCCCACCCTAAAACAATTTAAAAACAATTTTTCCAGCCTCTATGCCAGCCTCAAATGTCATACCCTGCTCCATGATAGCTGTATGCAGGACTCTGGAGCAGTTTTAGTGGGTGCAGTACACTTCAGGCAGGCGGACTCAGGCCCATCCCTTCCTACCTGTTACACTTGTGCTGGTAAATGTGAGCCCTTCAAAACCCACCCGAAACTCACTGTACCCACATGTAGGTGCCCCCCTTCACCCCTTAGGGCTATAGTAGTGGTGTACAGTTGTGGGGAGTGGGGTTGGGGGGGGTTGGGGGGCTCAGCACACAAGGTAAGGGAGGTATGCACCTGGGAGCAATTTCTGAAGTCCACTGCAGTGCCCCCTAGGGTGCCCGGTTGGTGTCCTGGCATGTGAGGGGGACCAGCGCACTACGAATGCTGGCTCCTCCCATGACCAAATGCCTTCAATTTGATCATTTTTGAGATGGGCGTCCTCGGTTTCCATTATCGCCGAAAACCGGGGATGACCATCTCAAAAACGACCTAAGGACGACCATCTCTAGCTGTTTCTCTATCGTTACAGGCGCTTTCCACTGGCTCGTGAATTTATGTGGTGAGTCAGATATCAATACCAGCACTTTTTCCCCCACCTAAAATGTCCGATTAGCACTCTTCCTATCATAATAGGTTTTTTGGGTGACCTGGCTTCTGGCTAGCTGCTGCTGCGCCCCCTCCTGTACCCTCCTCAAGCGCTCCTTTAGATCAACCAAATACCTATTAACTTCCTTATCCTGCTCCTCGGGTGGCACCCACTGCTCTTTTAGAATGTCCAGCACTCTTCTGGGTACTCTCCCATACATCATCTCAAACGGAGAGACCTTTAGGGAGGCTTGCACACTTTCCCGGCACACATACAACACAAAGGGAAGTAACAAATCCCACTGTTCATGATGGATTCCGAGTCCCTTTCTTAACAGCATTTTCAAGGTCTTATTGAAGCGCTCTACCAACCCATTGGTCTGGGGGAGGTAGGCCGCTGTACGGAGGTGCTGGATCCCAAATGCCTCCCATACCTGTTTCAGAGTACGTGACAGAAAATTGGTAACCCGATCTGTTAATACCTCCCTGGGAAACCCCACCTCACAGAAAATCCGTATGAGATGGGAGACTATGACTTTTGCTGAGGTGTTGCGGAGCGGAATCGTCCAGGGAAACCTAGTAGCCATATCCACAATCACCAGTATATACAGTGGGGGAAATAAGTATTTGATCCCTTGCTGATTTTGTAAGTTTGCCCACTGACAAAGACATGAGCAGCCCATAATTGAAGGGTAGGTTATTGGTAACAGTGAGAGATAGCACATCACAAATTAAATCCGGAAAATCACATTGTGGAAAGTATATGAATTTATTTGCATTCTGCAGAGGGAAATAAGTATTTAATCCCTCTGGCAAACAAGACCTAATACTTGGTGGCAAAACCCTTGTTGGCAAGCACAGCGGTCAGACGTCTTCTGTAGTTGATGATGAGGTTTGCACACATGTCAGGAGGAATTTTGGTCCACTCCTCTTTGCAGATCATCTCTAAATCATTAAGAGTTCTGGGCTGTCGCTTGGCAACTCGCAGCTTCAGCTCCCTCCATAAGTTTTCAATGGGATTAAGGTCTGGTGACTGGCTAGGCCACTCCATGACCCTAATGTGCTTCTTCCTGAGCCACTCCTTTGTTGCCTTGGCTGTATGTTTTGGGTCATTGTCGTGCTGGAAGACCCAGCCACGACCCATTTTTAAGGCCCTGGCGGAGGGAAGGAGGTTGTCACTCAGAATTGTACGGTACATGGCCCCATCCATTCTCCCATTGATGCGGTGAAGTAGTCCTGTGCCCTTAGCAGAGAAACACCCCCAAAACATAACATTTCCACCTCCATGCTTGACAGTGGGGACGGTGTTCTTTGGGTCATAGGCAGCATTTCTCTTCCTCCAAACACGGCGAGTTGAGTTCATGCCAAAGAGCTCAATTTTTGTCTCATCTGACCACAGCACCTTCTCCCAATCACTCTCGGCATCATCCAGGTGTTCACTGGCAAACTTCAGACGGGCCGTCACATGTGCCTTTCGGAGCAGGGGGACCTTGCGGGCACTGCAGGATTGCAATCCGTTATGTCGTAATGTGTTACCAATGGTTTTCGTGGTGACAGTGGTCCCAGCTGCCTTGAGATCATTGACAAGTTCCCCCCTTGTAGTTGTAGGCTGATTTCTAACCTTCCTCATGATCAAGGATACCCCACGAGGTGAGATTTTGCGTGGAGCCCCAGATCTTTGTCGATTGACAGTCATTTTGTACTTCTTCCATTTTCTTACTATGGCACCAACAGTTGTCTCCTTCTCGCCCAGCGTCTTACTGATGGTTTTGTAGCCCATTCCAGCCTTGTGCAGGTGTATGATCTTGTCCCTGACATCCTTAGACAGCTCCTTGCTCTTGGCCATTTTGTAGAGGTTAGAGTCTGACTGATTCACTGAGTCTGTGGACAGGTGTCTTTCATACAGGTGACCATTGCCGACAGCTGTCTGTCATGCAGGTAACGAGTTGATTTGGAGCATCTACCTGGTCTGTAGGGGCCAGATCTCTTACTGGTTGGTGGGGGATCAAATACTTATTTCCCTCTGCAGAATGCAAATAAATTCATATACTTTCCACAATGTGATTTTCCGGATTTAATTTGTGATGTGCTATCTCTCACTGTTACCAATAACCTACCCTTCAATTATGGGCTGCTCATGTCTTTGTCAGTGGGCAAACTTACAAAATCAGCAAGGGATCAAATACTTATTTCCCCCACTGTATGAGAAACCCCGCTTGCTCTTGGTGATGGGACCAATCATATCCATGGCCACCCGGGCCATCGGGATAGCTATCCGAGGCAGAGGACATAGGGGTGCTCGGGCAGGCACCTTCTCCGACACCTTTTGGCACTGGGCACATGCAGCACAGAACTGCTCAATCCCCTTGTATACCCCAGGCCAATAGAAATGGAGAAGCACCTGCATAAGTGTCCCTTGGACCACCTTATGCCCTCCCAAAGGGTGATCGTGAGCTAGCCGCATAACCAATTCCCTGAAACCCTGGGGAACCACTAACTGCTTCCTTGTACCCTCCTCACCCGGAGCCCGGGCTATATGGAATAGTAGCCCCTGATCAACACTGAATCGCGGGAAAACCTGTTCTCCCTCCTGTCCCGCCCGCTCCCAGGCGTACCGTAAGTTAGCATCCGTTTCCTGCTCCTTGTGGAAGTAAGGAAACCTCTCCCGCACCCCCGCCGGGTCTTGGGGAAATTCCCCCTGCTCACTCAAATCAGCTCTCCTACGCTTCTGGGCTCGCTTCTTCTGGCTGGAGCTAGGCTTCTTCCTACCTGGGGCCCCAAAAATGTCCATCTGGAACAGGAATACCTGAGAAACTGTGGGCCTATCCCCCTCTCCCTGCTTACTTTGGGCCCGTGTAGTCACCAGTCCTGTCCGACTCCCCAGGTACTGGAAAAAGGGAGCCCAATCTCACCCTAAAATCAAATTCTGGGGCAGCCGGGGTAGTACCGCCACCTCCAGCTAATGGGTCCCTGCCGAGCTCTTAATCTTCACCTGATGGACTGGGTATCGTGAGGTAGCCCCATGAATGCACTGGATGTTTATTAACCTACTCCTTTTGCCCTCTCCCTTTTTTCCTCCTTTCACCTGGTCCCACAACCTCTGGGAACACATTGTTTGGTCGGCCCCCGAATCCAGGAGCCCCTCTATCTCAATCCCTCCAAACTCCACCCACTGAATGAATTGGCCCCCGGCTGAGAAAGGCACATGAGAGGTTAACCCCAGTCGGACCCCACAATCCCGTCTCACATGCCTAGGTTTCCCACAACGATAACACTGCCTATCTTCCCCCATTCCCTTTTCCTTATACCCCGGGAACCCTTCCCTAACCTGCTTTTGGGCTGGGAAGAAAACCCTCTTGATCCCCTGAAACACTGAGACTCAAGGTAACATTCCATCCCTTTGACAGCAGTTTCTAATGTTTCACACCCCTTTCTTACCAAGTCTGTCCTCACTATTTCCGGTACAGAATCTAAGAATTGTTCTAACCCCAGCTCTTGTAAAATTTGCATAACTGACCTTTTGTCTGGCTCTAAGCACCTCGTGGCAAGGTCCATTAATTTCTGGGCCAGGGCTCTCGGAGCAGGGGCGTAGCTACGGGTGGGCCTGGGTGGGCCCAGGCCCACCCAATCTTGGCTCAGGCCCGCCCAATTTATCTTGAAAGGTTGTATACTCCCAACCTGCACCTTTCTCCCGCGTCTCAACCACGTTATTAGGCAGCCCGCACTGCAGCCGGAAGCTCTCCCCTGGTCCTCCTCCTACCGTACCAGCGTTTTTTTTTAGTGCGATGAAGTATCGGGTCCTGATCCGGAAGACCATTCTAGCGTGGCACCCGCTCGCCCCACACCACTACTGCCCTCCCTCCAAGTCCGACTATCCAGTTTCACTCTACCTTCTTGTCTTGGCTGCCCCGCGCCCCCTTCACACAAAGGCGTCGCAGCAGCGCATAGGAAAGCCTGCCGGCTGCTGCTAGTGTTGTAGCTCCTCTTCACTGCCCTCGCTGGATCAGGCTCAGCTTTTTGTTGATCCCCCCAGGCCTTAGTGCTCCCCCGCAGCCCCAAGAGGCACAAGAGCCAACACACATGGAGCACAGTGCTCAGTCTCTACCACCTGCCACCACATGCAAGCCTAGCTGTCTAAGTCCAGGTAAAATAAATACTTTTTAGTTTACTGTGTACTACTATAGTGTAATGCTTGCTGGTGGTGGGCTTCTGGGTGGGGGTGGGTTCTTAAATGCCTAGGGGGGAAAAGGTATATTTAATTAATGAAGAGCCCTCCCCCACCCAGAAACCCATCAACAACACATTTTAATAGTGCCTAGGTTAAAATTTTAAAAAGTTATATATATTTCTCATGTTGTGAGTTTTTCGGTGGGGGTAGTCTGTGCAGTGCCCAAGTTAAAAAAAAAAAGTTTTAAACTTAAAGTAGGCAGGTTTTTGGGTGGAGGTGGGCTCTGCAATGCCCAGGACATTAAAAAAAAAAGGTCTTATATTTAATGCTGGTGTGTTTCAGGGTGGGGGATATGCCAGACCATGGGGGAAAGGTTAGGGGCTGATGCTAGGCTTCAGGGAGAGGGTGGGGGTAGGGCTGATGCTTACCTATGTGATGGGTGGTGGGGAAGGGAAGGGCTGATGCTGGGCTACTGGGATGGATGGAGGAGTAGGGAAGGGAAAGGCGGATGCCGGGCTACAGGGATGGATAGATGGGGGATGGGGAGGGGAAGAGCTGGGTTACAGGGATGGTTGGGGGGTAGGGAAGGAAATTGTTGATGTCAAGCTACAGGGATGGAAAGGGGAGGTAGGGCAGGAAAGGGCTGATGCTGGGCTAGAGGACAATTTCTAATTTGTGGTCCTTTATTCTGTAATTGATTAGGGTTGGTTTGTGTTCTGCAGGTGACCGAGTAGGTGAGAGATTCTGCTTCCATGTGGCTTGTGTGGGGATCTATGAGTCTAGCTTTTCCAATTGCTGTTGTGTATATTCACTGCTGCCTTTTTAAAGGTACTGTTATTCCAGTTGGTGTTGGGGTTTGCAGTATCGGCTCTAAGAAGCCTTTTTGCAGGATTTATTGCAAAGAACCAGGCAGTGAAGTGTTCCTATTATTGAGGCGCTACCAGAATTTGAATACATTTTTCCTATAGAAAGCTGACTCAAAGGTATTTACCTGTTTTGCTTAATCAGGCATTTACATTTATGATAAAGCAAAGTTTGAAGGCTATATACCATTGATGTAATCATAGTGTAGGATCCTGTCATGTTAAGATATTTGCTATAATAGTAGACTTATGTCTGGTCAAGTGTAAGATATGGGATAATGTAATTATATTTAAAAATGTAAGTTTTTCCGTTAAGTATATATGTGGTTTATGCTAATACAGGGCAGCTATTGGGCAGACTACTTAGAAATCCATCATCAAGTGCATTCTAAGGCATTATTTTTTAGTATCCCAAGAAACACTACTCATACATAGTGCCCACCCATATCAGCTCTGGGCCCACCCAAAATGTCAGGTCTGGCTACGCCACTGTATCGGAGTCTCCCCCTCTGACCACCTCCAACTCCGGAACCACTGGCGATAGGTCTGTTTACTCACACCAAACCGGTCCAGAATGGCCTGTTTAAGGCAATCATAGTTGGTTACCTCTGATGGAGCCAGCCCTCAAAATGCCGCCAAGGCCTCTCCGGATAATGCTGGGGCCAAACGGATGGTCCACTGATCCTGGGGTCATGCAACAGCCACGGCTACTCGTTCAAAAGTCCCCAGGTAGTCCTCGATATCATCCCCGGGTGCCAACTTGCCCCAGGGTAGCCAGTTCACATGGCCCAGTTCCCCATAGGCTCGTCCTCCCCCTGCTCCGGACTCCTCTCCACTCGTGCCCGATCTCCTTGACCCACTCCCAGACCGTACCATATCTTGTACTAGGTCCAACAAGGGTTGTTGCTGGCTCTTGAGGCAGCCGGCGTTTCCTTCATAAATTTCTGGGCCAGTTCCTGTTGTTACTGGAACTGATGAGCCATAAACGCCATTAACTCCTTTGGCTTCATGATCTTCCCACCGCACGCTGATCCCTAGAAAACACAGAACACAAGACCCAAGTGCTGTTCTTCACACCATATGCCCCGAGCAAATGATTCCTCCCCCCTGTTTCACAATCCTTGCCCCAATCTCGAATCTGCTTACCAGAATTCAGGTAAACAGAAGCCTTCCTTGGCGGGTCTTCAAAAATCCCACCACTGCCACCACTTTGCAGCTGGGTCACCCTTCCAGGACCCAGCCAGGCTCAACGCTGCTTAGCTGCCTTCTTCTTCACACAGCTGCTGCCTCACTCCATAGCAATCTGGCTGCTTTGAGCCTCAGCTCCAGGTCCTGAGAACTTCCAGGACTCCTTCCTCCCTCTGTTCCTTTCACAGAGGCACATTCAAAGCGCAACGTTTATAAGTAAGGGCTTTTATTTTCTTGCTTCAGGTCAACATAAATGCCCAGGCACACCTTAACTGCAGGTTGTTTAGGGCTTGCTACCCAAAGCACAAGTCAGGTTCAAACCAGTCCATGTAACTTCACTTCTCTTGACCTAAGATTACTTCTCTTAGGGAACAGTACATTATCAGAAAGAAAACACAGTAGCTTGTTAGGTTGCAGCCCAGACCTTTTCAGTAGAAAACAGTTTACACAGGCTTTCTTGCACCTCCTTACAGCACAGTTACACAGCTTGGTTCCCACATGGTTCAGGCTGGGGTTTCAATTGTGCCCAGCCCTCTTTCTCTCCCAGGGCTGCACCTGTTCCCTCTTTAGTAGAGATCTTCCCCAGCGCCTCAGCCTCTCTCCTCCGGTCTTCCACCAGTCTCTCCAAGGCACAGCTAACCACCCTCTTATAGCAGCTTTTCGGGTTTGAGCCAGAGCTCCAATCTCCATCTGTTCCTCTTCTAGCCCTTCAGTAATCTCCATTTTATCCTCCTCTTCAACTTCTCCCACCCCCAATCTCTCCAGCCGGCCCTCATCACCTTCCTCAGAGACCATTTCCCAATCGCCTATCTCCTTCCCTAACTCTTGCACAGCCGGGTGGGGAAGAGAAGGATTCTGGGACTGGTAGTTCCTCCCCTTCTTCCTTAACCCAGCCAACCTCTCTGCATCCGGTAGCCCAGCTTTCTGAATGTGGGTGTTGTGCACATGTGCCCCGTTGGGATTCCCCGGCTCCCTGCACCCCCTTTCTTCGTGCCTTCCCGGATCCCCTTTCACCTGCACTCTCACAGTAGACATACTTTACATGCATATATTTATCACCACTACCAAGCAGGCATATGTTCACACCTTCAAACTAGATGTGATTTCTGCCGCTCTATCTTTAGCGTTTTATAAAGACATACACTAAGGTACAGTAAGCAGTTAATGATACAGATTAGTGCAGTGACTGTTACTGTGCTGGCAGGACAGTTGCTAACTCATGTATTAAAGAGGTAATTATATAACAAGACACCACCATTTAGGAGCCATGTTACTGCAGGTAGAGAACGTATTCAAAAAGAACACTTGTGCACTTAAGTGATCTTACAGAATGCAAGCATAAAGCTGCATCAATGCACCAATGCACATTTACAACAGCTCTATGACTTGAGTAAATGTTAAGGCCTAAATGTGACTTTTTTACGCATAACATAGCATTTTGTAAGTTGACTGTGTAAATGTCAGCCTATGCCCCATCTATGCCCCTCCCCTGTGAAAGCCCCTTTAACAATTACACACTATGCCCTGGATTCTATATAGCACGCCCTAGAGATCCATGCCGAAATCCAAGCGTGTTCTATAAAAATGTGCATAACTTAATTGACTTAACAAGCTAATCAGCATTGATAACAGCTCTTAACAAGCAATAATGAGCATTAATTGGAAATAATTCAATTTACAAGCACAACTCATTAAGCGTATTCTGTAATGCAGTGCACCTAACTTCTATTGTGCACAGACAAAAGGGGCACGGTTATAAGCAGGGAATTGGGCGTTTCATGCACGGTCTAAAATTTATGTGCATAGGACCCGATTCTATATATGACACCTAAAATTAATGCACGGTAGGCAAGTGTACCTAAGCATATTCTAAATATCACATGAATACACTTAGGTGTAGTTCATGTGACTAAATCTATGCGCGTCCATTTACGCTAATGAAAAACTGGTGTAAATTCCTGCGCATAGATTTATGCACACTGGTCCATCTTTTATAACAACAGGCTTAGATTTTGGAACGCCTATGAAATGCCCGTTTCCACACCCCTAATCATGCCCTTTTTTGCCTGCATGCATTAGAATTTACATACAGTACATTACAGAATACGCTTAGTAATGTATGCACATAAATTCTAATTTTTGCCAATTAGTGCTGGCTAAGAGCTGTGAACATCACTTAACAGCTTGTTAAAACAATCTACACACATAGTTATAGAATACATCTAGATTTATGCATAAAAGGAAATGGGACTTGATATACTGCCTTTCTGAGGTTTTTTGCAACTACATTCAAAGTGGTTTACATATATTCAGGTACTTATTTTTGTAGGTTAAGTGATTTGCCCAGAGTTACAAGGAGCTGCAGTGGGAATTTAACTCAATTCCCCAGGATCAAAGTCCACTGCACTAACCACTAGGCTACTATTCCACCACGCGTAACTCTAGGTGCACTATGTAGAATCCGGGGGATAGTTCTAGAAAGTGGCCCTGTGCGCCTAAATCTACATGCTGGGATTTACTCTAAGTTTTCATTGATGTAAATGGAGGCATGTAGTTTTAGGTGCTGGGATATCGACTAAACATATTCCATATACTGCACCTAAATCTAAGCATGCACATAGAATATGCTTTGTTGGAAGTGTTTTCCATGCGGATTTTGTAGGCGGCTTTTTAATGCAAAATACAATTAAATTTGGGTGACCTGTTATGGAATGAGGGGGTAACTGCATGCCTTGTGGAGGTTAGGTCTTGGTGGGTTATGGCTGAAGAATAGGCATGGACTGCGCATTGCAGTTAGTGCAGAGAACTTACCATGCATTGTTACTTCAGTAGTTAGTGTGGGTGTACTTAGCGCCACTTCCAGAGGCAGAATGAAGCACATCTGGGCTAATTGCGAATAATCATAGACTGTGAGCGCCCACTAGGGACAGAAAAAATACCTGCACATAATATGTGTAAAACACTTGGCTGTATATCAAATCCATGACACTTTAGCCTTTAATGCACGGTAAAGAACATCACCAATAGTTACTGCACAGCCTTTACATTTGTTCTGGGGAATTCTGTATAGGTCGACCAAAGTTAGGTTCCAAAGGGGCCCACGCCAAGCCTAAAGCGCGAATTCTATAAAGGTCATTCTGCATGGAATGTTCTTTATAGAATACTAGCTTAGCATACATTTCATGTCCAACTTTGGGCATCAGTATTTATGCCGTGCCTAAATTCTGGGAATGTCCCTGATCTGCCAAAGCCTCTCCCATGGCCACGCCACCTTTGAATGTGTGCACTATCAAAATTAGGAACACATGTTATAGAATAGAGCATAGGGTAGATCCATGTGCAACTCCTAATGTCTGGCCATTAAGTGCTTGTTAATGCCAATTATTGGTCCACACGCAAAATTGAGTGTCTAAATTTAGGCAATTTATATAGAATCCCCCCTCTGTCTCTTATTTCTTTTAAAGTGTGGTAGACTCAAAAACATAACACATCTATAGGTACCTCTCCTGCTTATTTTTGAAGGAGAAGGGCGGCCATCTTCCGACACAAATCGGGAGATGGGCACCCTTCTAAGGGCAACCAAATCGGTATAATCGAAAGTCGATTTTGGCCAGCCGCATCTGCTTTCCGTCACGGGGACGGCCAAAGTTCAATGGGGCGTGCCAGCAGTATACCGAAGGGCGACCTTGACGAGCATTTGGCCGACTTTACTTGGTCCCTTTTTGTTCACGACCAAGCCTTGAAAATGTGCCCGAACTGACCAGATGACCACCGGAGGGAATCGGGGATCACCTCCCCTTACTCCCCCAGTGGTCACCAACCCCCTCCCACCCAAAAACAAATTTTACAAACATTTTTTGCCAGCCTCTATGCCAGCCTCAAATGTCATACCCAGCTCCATCACAGCAGCATGCAGGTCCCTGGAGCAGTTTTTAGTGGGTACTGCAGTGCACTTTCAGGAAGGCGGACCCAGGCCCATCCCCCCCACCTCTTACACTTGTGGTGGTAAATGGGAGCCCTCAAAAACCCACCAGAAACCCACTGTACCCACATGTAGGTGCCCCCCTTTACCCTTTAAGGGCTATGGTAGTGTTGTACAGTTGTGGGGAATGGGTTGGGGGGGTGGGGGGCTCAGCACTCAAGGTAAGGGAGCTATGCACCTGGGAGTAATTTCTGAAATCCACTGCAGTGCCCCCTAGGGTGCCTGGTTGGTGTCCTGGCATGTGAGGGGGATCAGTGCACTACAAATGCTGGCTCCTCCCATGACCAAATGGCTTGGATTTGGCCGGTTTTGAGATGGCCGGCTTCAGTTTCCATTATCGGCGAAAACCGAGGCTGGCCATCTCTACATTTAGGTTGACCATCTCTAAGGGTGACCTAAATGTTGAGATTTGGCCGGCCTCGACCGTATTATCGAAATGAAAGATAGCTGCCCATCTTGCTCGATAATACGGTTGGCTCCGCCCCTTCCTGGGGCCGTCCCCGGAGATGGGCACCCTTATAGATGGGCGCCCCTGTTCGATTATACCCATCCATGTGTCTTTGTAAAATAGACTGGAAACAAGGCTGAAGTTCTTCACATGCCAACAAACCTTAGCAAATTCCCATTCAACCCACACAGTGGTATTGCCCATGCAGTATTTATTTATGCATTAAGATTTATTTACTGTCTTTTTAAAGGAATTCACTCAAGGCGGTGTGCAGTAAGAATAAATCAAACATAAGCAATAGACAATTACAGCAGAAAAATATTCAAATAACAATACAAAGTATGGCATAGTACACTACTTACACTGTCAACACAATACTTAGTAAAACATTTTAATAGACAGTGTGCGCTATAAACAAAAATGGAACATATAGATAGATAAGACAGTGAGAGGAGTCAGAAAATATGGGGATTAATTTAAAGAAAGTTGCACATGAGGTCAGGTGATTAAATATCTCAGCTACGGTAGGAGTGGATAAACATGGCCTACTGCAGTATATGCAGCTCATGTCACTCTTTGTGACATGAGCTGTATATACTCTTAGTTACTTAGTTATTTCTTTCATTAAAGGCCTGGTTGAAGATCCAAGCTTTCACCTGCTTCCTGAAATAGAGAGAGTCTTGTGTTAAGTGGAGCCTTTCAAGGAGCGCATTCTAGAATGTGGGGGCTACTCCAGAGTAGGTTCACTTGTGAGTATCACATCGTGTAATGTCTTTTGGAGAGGGTATGGTTAGGGATACTCCTTGGGAGGATCTTAGTGACCTTGGAGGTGTGTAGAGGGCGATCCTGTTCTTCAAGTACTCAGGGTCATTTCCTTTAAGGGCCTTGAAGATCAGATCTAGTTTTAAATTTAGCCCTGTATTGTACTGGTAGCCAGTGAAGTTTTTGCAAAAATGGTATGATGTGGTCACGTCGCTTGCAACCTTCTATAAGTCTTGCTGCGGCATTAGTTGCTGCGGCATTAGTATATTGGGACAAAATGGCAGTGGCCTAAGGGCCCACACCACTAGGGGGCCCAACCTCTCCTAGCCTCTTTTTGATAGGTGGTTAGGGGCCCATAATCCTTATTGCCCAGCGACGCAGATCCCTGTCAGTCTGCCCCTAGTTGTTTCTCATGCTTTCTGATAATCCATTTCAATTCAAACTCAAGAACATAACAGACCTTTTTCATTAAACTTCACCAAAGCTACGACACTCCCAATTCCCATCAGATTCTAATTAAATTAAACCTTAATCCACCACATCCTACTAATCCAATTAGCATAGACATGGGTGGGTAAGCAAGCTCACTGATTTCAGCACTCTGCCTGTCACAAGACACTCTCTCAGCCTGTTGTCCATTGAAACAAAGTTCACTGAGCTGAAGCCTTCCCACCAAAGCTTCTCCTTCCTTTCTAACACTGCCCCCAATTCCTCATTTCTCAATCCTAGGAATTTATCACTATGGGGATGGCGTTAGCCAAGTAAATTGAGCCCTTTTCCAACCAAATTGGGCTATAGGATATATTAAATCACCTATTCAGGGCTATCCATCAACATTCAGCAACACTTCACCCTATAGTGCTGCTGAAGCTAGCTATTCAGTGGGCAGTCTGGGGGTGGAGCTGCACTTAACTGGTTAAGTGCTGATATTCAGCTTCAACCGGTTAAGTTTAACTGGCTAAATAAAGCCATATAAATAGTAGTCCTGTCTTTGGCAGTTTAATTTAACTGGTTAAGGCTGAATAGCAGAACTTAACTAGTTAAGTGCCGGCCGGTTGCATATGCCCGGACATGGCCCAACATTGAATATCGAGGCATACAGCTGATGTCGGTAAAAAAGTCACTGATTGCCACCAGCTGAAAATTTATCCCTTATATTTTTAAATACTCACATGAATCACCGCTCCACCCACACTACATCCCAGAACATACTTACACCAAAATCACATACAAGTACACATGTATTTAATCATATATGCATGCCATTCCTTTATACAATTACCTCAACACAGTGAATATGTCTTACATGTATTGAGTACTGGCATTTGAATTCACATGCTAACCATCACTGCTGAATATTACTCCCTTATTTTAAAATACAAGGTTGTTAAAAAACCATATTTGAAATTTGTGGAGAAAAAAGACCTAAGATAATGTGAGACAGCAAAGATGAGAGTCAGTATCTCTCATGTTGATAAACAATTACTTCAACCCGGGTGACTAAGGAATTATCTGTTGATTTAATATTCACTAGCAGTGTGTTTTCTATCGACTTGCTAATTGGAAGTTTCAGAATTCTCTGGTCTTAGCAACACATATTTGTGAACTTCCAAGTAACCTTGAATTTAGTTCTCCCAATATTGCTCACATTCCTTTACACTTTGTGCCCCTTTAGGCTTTGCGATTAGATCAGAGAAAGGCGAATGACAGCTTCAATTAGCTTTGCATGCATAAGCTGGAAATTAATAAGGTATTAATTTTATTTTGTCTAATATTTATGTCAACATGAGTTCATTTGCATTGTTAACACAACAATTGAGCATTGATTAACAGTAATTTGCCACAGCAAGAAACAGAAAAGGATCATTATTGGAACTATAAATGCTAAATATTACTTAGGTATATCGAAACAATCACAGGCATATTTGCCTTCTAGCTGCCACATAGCTCCTTAAAATTCTTTAAAGATCAGTTTCCTAAGCTATATATACTGCTGAGTATATAGAGGCAGTTTGCTGGAGATGTGAATAACAGAAATATATGAAAGTTCTTACCGTCTATAGTTGTTAATAGGCCACTGGTGGCTACCATTTCAAGAATAAAAATTGGAATGTCTGCAGAAGACAAATAGAAGAGCCTGGTTGATGTTCTGTTGGTGTAACCTGACCTTGATCTCTGTACCAGGAACATGAAAACCAGGGGCAAATGTATTAATCCAGCACAAGAACCCACTGTATTGGCAATGGTTGAGGTAATTTTTCAGGCCACAGTTGAGCTCTATGACAAAATTTCTCTCTCTTGCCTCAACAAAAGAGGGCTGATAAGGTCTTTAGCTGGGAGAGATTTATAATCTTGTTCTGTGCTGCCTGCATAATATGAAAGCCTTGAGAATACTCTTATGTACTTTCATACCTGCTGTAAGTGGAATGTTTGGTGAATTAATGAATATTTGGAATATCTGAAAAGAAAGTTGGACCATAGCTACAGAAAAATCAAGCAATTATATTATTTTAATTTCTACAATATAAAGTAACCAAATAGAACCCAATATTTCTGACCGTTGTCTTATTTCAGCAATTTTTTTTATTTGTTGCCTTTAAGTACTACCAATAGATGCTTTTTTATTATTTCATTCTTTATACTGCTTATGTGCCCTGCTATAGAAGTACTTCAGGTAACTATGGGTTGGATTATTCTTCCCAATATGTGTCACTTTGCATTTGTCTACATTAACTTTCATCTGCTATATGGATGCCCAGTCTTTCAATTTTCTAAAGTCTTCATGTAATTTTTCACAATCCGCATATGTTTTGACAACTTTGAATAGTTTTATGCCATCTGCAAATTCAATCACCTCACTCGTCGTTACGATTTCCAGATCATTTATAAATATGTTAAATAGCACTGGTCCCAGAACAGATCCCTGCAGCACTCCGCTATTCACCCTCCTCCATTTAGAAAAATGGCCATTTAACCCTACCCTCTGTTTTCTGTCCAATAACTAAATCCTAATCCACAACAGAACACTGCCTCCTATCCCATGACTTTTTAATTTTCTCAGGAGTTTCTTAGAAGAAACTTAGTCAAACGCTTTCTGAAAATCTAGATACACTACATTATCCAGCTCACCTTAATCAACTTGTTTATTCGTGCCTTCAAAGAAATAAAGCAAACTGGTGAGGCAAGACTTCCCTTGGCTGAATCTATGATGACTGCCCCATTAAACCTATGTTTGCCTATGTGTTCTGTAATTTTATTCTTTATAATAGTTTCCACTATTTTGTCTGGCACTGAGTCAAGTTTACCAGTTTGTAATTTCCTGGATCACCCCTGGAACCATTTTTAAAATCAGCATTACATTGGCCACCTTCCAATCTTCAGGTACTATGGATGATTTTAACAACACCTTAGGGAAAATCTCTTGTTTAACTGTGAGGAGCTGCTTCAAGATTTGTGGATCACATTTTGAAGCCTCATGTGTCCTTCATTAAAGATATTACACATTTTTTGAGGAATATTTGCCATCTTGAACACATTAATTCTTCATATATTTAAGTCACCATGGATTTAGGTGTACTGTATTCCAACATATCTCAGGATGCAGCATTACAAATTATAGAGCCTACACTATACCAACATTATAGCTGTCATCGAGTTTCACCTGATTTCTGTCAGCCTTGGATACTATCAGGCTTATTTTTGAAAGAGAAGGATGCCCATCTTTCGACACAAATTGGAAGATGGGCGTTCTTCTCACAGGGTCACCCAAATCGGCATAATTGAAAGCCGATTTTGGGCGTCCCCAACTGCTTTCTGTCATGGGGATGACCAAAGTTTACGGGGGCGTGTCGGAGGCATAGCGAAGGCAAGACTTGGGCATGCCTAACATATGGGCATCATCGACCCATAATGAAAAAAAAGGGCGTCCCTGACGAGCATTTGGATGACTTTACCTGGTCCAGTTTTTCTTACGACCAAGGCACAAAAAGGTGCCTGAACTGACCAGATGACCACCGGAGGGAATCGGGGATGACCTCCCCTTAGTCCCCCAGTGATCACTAACCCCCTCCCACCCTAAAAAAATAACTTTAAAAATATTTTGTGCCAGCCTCTATATCAGCCTTAAATATCATACTCAGGTCCATCGCAACAGTATGCAGATCTCTGGAGCAGTTTTAGTGGGTGCAGTGCACTTCAGGCAGGTGGACCCAGGCCCATCCACCCCTACCTGTTACACTTGTGGTGGTAAATGTGAGTCCTTCAAAACCCACCAGAAACCCACTGTACCCACATGTATGTGTCCCCCTTCACCCCTTAGGGCTATGTTAGTGGTGTTCAGTTGTGAGGAGTGGGTTTTTGGGGGGTTCAGCACACAAGGTAATGGAGCTATGCACCTGGGAGCTTTTTCTGAAGTCCACTGCAGTGCCTCCTAGGGTGCCCGGTTGGTGTCCTGACATGTCAGGGGGACCAGTGCACTACAAATGCTGGCTCTTCCCACGACCAAAGGGCTTGCATTTGGTTGTTTCTGAAAAGGGCGTCCTTAGTTTCCATTATCGCCGAAAATCAAAAATGACCAAGTCTAAGGATGACCATCTCTAGTGTACAAACTTCTGGGTTATTTACAGCCTTCAGGACATCTCAGACCAGCTGAAAGTGTCCCGAACGCAGGAAAGTCCCCAAGGCTGCTTCTTAAATTACCTGACTGACTCCACCCAGGGAAGAAGTGCACTTTTGTCCCCTGGTATAGAATGCAGACAGTTATCAATAGAAAGAATGAGAGAAGAGCAAAGGAGATAGGTTAAAATATGAAGTTTATTATCTTACCCACAGCAAGCAGTCAATTATAAGAATATAGGTGTTAGGACTGGGTAGTGAGCCCTTGTGCCACGACTGAGCACAGTGGATGAAGAGCAGCGCCACACTCGGTCAGGAAGCCAGACAACCCCTAGCTTCACCTGGGAAGCCACCACCGTTCTCCAGGAGTTGAGCCCCCAGGTGCAGGTGGCCACCAGGACTTCGGGATCCGGATGGGGTTGGGCAGCCACTGACCTGGCTAGTGGTAAGAGCGGGCATAACTTGGCAGGTAGGCAGGTACAGTCCAGAGATCAAGGCATGCAGCACTACAGTGGGTAATCAAGTTCTGTCCAAGGGGCAAGGCAGGCAGCAACACAGTGGGTAATCAGGTCCGGTCCAAAGGTCGAGGCAGGCAGCAAAACTGCGGGTAGTCAGGAACGGTCCAAAGGTCAAAGCAGGTAAAGCAAATGAGTAGTAGAGAAGCACACGATACAAGCACCAAACCTCTAACAAGATAGAAGCCGAAGCAAAGATGGTGTCCCAGGCCAGCTCTTAAATAGGCCTCCAATCAGAGGGTCCTGGTCTCAGCTGAGAGGCGAGAGATCTCATAGGGCATGCCCAAAAGACATGCCAACTGTCAAGAAGATGTGCCACTGGAACTTCTCTTTTTTTAGGGTCAGAAAGCCAATTTGATTTTTATTCAGGCCTTGCTTATCAAAAGCACAAACCAAGCCTGCTTGGCCTATTTTTCCCAGGGATAAGTAGTGACACTATTATACACTAGGGATGAACTAAATGTCAAGATTTGGGCGTCCCTGATCATATTATCAAAACGAAAGATGGACGCCTATCTTGTTTCGATAATACGGGTTTCCCCGCCCCTTCGCCGGGATGTCCTGCGAGGACGTCCTCAGGAAAACTTGGACACTCATTTCAATTATGCTCCTCTTTAGCTCTTAAACAGAGCTATTTTTCTTTTTATGGACAATTTTTTCTACAGACTCATGGGATAGCAATGGAACAGCCACGGCACCAAGTGTGGTAAACTTGCATGTATCAAAGTTTGAGGAAAAATGTTTGTATTCCTATCCAAGGTTTTCTTATGTGAAGATTTGGATGTGTTTCATTGGTGGCATTTTTTAAAATCTGGACTCATCATGAACAAGCAATTTGTGAGTTGCTTAAGCGCTTTGGATCAATATTTGCATTTTACCAAGCATATGGATAAATATACTCTCTTTTTTAGATATACTAATTGGCTCATGTTTAAAAATCTTGGAAACTACAGTTTATCATAAGGATATTGACAGTTGTCATCCTTATCAGGCATTGCCATCAGTCAATTCTTACATGTTTGGTGGATAATGCTCCACAGATGCCACATTTAAAGAACATGCCTCTATTTTGTTTCAGCAGTTTCTAAGAAGGGGGTATCCTGTCAGGATTTTGAAACAGGATTTTTTTCAAGCATTATATGCTAACCCTGAGATGTTGTTGCAAGACAGAGGAAAGAACCTATGCAGAAACAAGTATGCATTATGACTTTTTCTAATCAAGCAATGCTGATTGCCAAGTACATGCAAAACATTGGCATATACTTACCTGTCATGATATTTTTAAACAAGGTCCATGTATAGGTTATATTAAACCAAAAAGTTTACATGACAGAATAGTATTCTCAAGTTTGGAAATGTAGACAAACATGATAGATCGGTCTAGGGTCACAGTTTTTGTGAACATTGCAGTGTGTGTGAGGGGATTCTTGTATGCATCGAATCTTATTAGTGGGAAAGTTTATCATTTGCGCACTATTGACTACTTGTGACTCTACTTTTGTTCTATACATATGTCCATGTGCTAAAATATATGTGGGATACACAATCCGAGCGGGTAAAGGCTCATTTAATAGAACATCGGAGTCAATTTAATACACATTCTCTCAATGCTCCTATAGTGAACCACTTTGTTACAAATAGTCATATATTCTCTGATCTGTGATGGTTAATCATCGACTAGATCCCTGAGAATTTTCACGGTGACAGGCTTTTCGATTGCAGCTCCAGGATCAATTCTGGATTTTTGAGCTGTGAATAGTTAAACTTCAGGGTTTGAATGAGTGTTAGGTATTTAATGCTGGAAGGTAGGATGTGAGTGCTAATGTTAGTGCGATATTCAGCACTTAACCGGCTACAGTGAACTGCATAAAGATAGAACTGACTTTTATATGATCTTATTTATGTGGTTACCTTGGCCAGTAAAGTGCTGGATATTGGCACTTAACCAGCCAAGTGCTGACTCTGCCCCCAGAATGCCCCCAAAATAGTCAATTTTGAGTTGGGTGCTAACTGGACATTTTCAGTGGCATTGACTAGTTAAGTGCTGCTGAATATGAGTGGTTAGCCCCAAACAAGTGATTTAATCTGCCAGGAACCATTTCTGGCTGTTTAAATTGCTTTGAATATCAACCCCAAAATTAATTCAAGAAAACTGACTATGGGGCTGATTTTCAAAAGAGAAAAACATGCAAAAAGTGTCATAAAACCCATTTGGATGAATTTCTTCTCAAAATGTCCAAATTGGTATTTTCAAAACCAGTTTGCAGATGTTTATCAATGCAATTCATCTTCAGTTCATCCAAATCACAAGGGGGAATGTCAGGGGTGTTTCAAAGGCAGGGTTAGGGCGTGCCTAAAACTTAGATGTTTTACAGCAATAATGGAACAAAACCAAAACGTCTAAAGCAAAAACTTCAACGTTTTGGTCTAGACCTGTTTTTCTAATGAATAAGGTACAAAAAGGTGCCCTAAATGACCAAATAAATACTGGAGGAATTCAGGTATGACCCCCCTCTTACTCCCCAAGTGGTCACTGAATCTCTCCCAGCCACAAAAAGGTGAATAAAAATAGTACTCACCAGCGTCTATGACAGCCTCAGATGTTATAGCTAGGTTCATTAGAGCAGCATGCAGGTCCCTGGAGTAGTCTAGTGGTGGGTGCCACTCCTACATACCGTTGGCTTGATTTTGTGCTTTTTTTAACATGCACATGTTTTTTTTCAAATATGGCTTAAAAAGATTAACACACAAAGCACAAAACCTTGTTTGAAATGGTATTTTAAAAAAAGATATTTTTCTTTTTTTAAGAAATGGTTACATTTGCTATTCGGAGTTGAGACGTTTACCGCAAAATGTCCAAAGCCCGTCTTAGACATTATATTGAAAATGCCCCTCGAAGTAACCAATGCAGTACTTTCAATATGGGACAATTATGGTCTCTCCTCTTGGTCTCTATTAGCATGTAGGCAATTTAAAAGAACATAAGAAGAGCCTTACTAGATTAGACCGATGGTCTATGCAGCCCAGTATCCTGTTCATAACAGTGGCCAAGCCAGGCCACAAGTATCTGGCAGAAACCCAAATAGCGGCAACATTCCATGCTACCAATCCCAGGGCAGTAGGTTTCCCATGTCTGTCTCAGTTTGCACTTTGGAATAACTTCTGTGGCAGACCCACGTTTACAGGATAGCATAACAAAGTCATCAGAGCAGTAATTAGTGAGATTTCCATTCTTATCAATTTTTATGGCTAAATACAAATGTAGGAAAAGGTTTCGTGCTGTGTGAGGACTAACATTGTCATGTTGCAACAAAATTTCATTCTTGTGCTTCCAAATGCTTCCCAATAGTTGGAACTTTAATCTGGGTTTAGTGCACAAGAAATCCCTCATGAAAATAAGCCCAGATTTTACCACATTTTAGCAAAAGGCCTCCTAAGTTTGTACTATCTGACACTGGTATGTTTAAGTGTTGACATTACATGAATAAGTTGGAAAATCATTTCTTAAACATGTAAGTGGCACCATTTTCATGTTTAAAAAAATGGAGGCATGCCATGCCCCCCCTACCTTGCCTTGCTGTGAATGTGCATTTCATAGAACCTTATAGGTATTTTAGAAAAGTTCTTTCAAGTTTTTAGGGTTGCAATATAATGCTTTGAATGATCCTCCCATTGACCTTTACTTCCGTCATCCTTTCTCATGTGAGCCCTTCCTGGTCCACAATCTTTGCAGTTTTTTTTTTGGTCCGGCAACACATAGTACTCACATCACCACAGTCATCACCATAAACAACTTCAATGCAGCGGTGAATTTGAATTGGAGGGACTCTTTAATAGTCAGAAATTCTATCATGGCAGATCAATACTCATTCAACAGTCAGAAATTTTATCATGGCACACTGTTGTAATCACAACAGCAAGTGCTCACTGCATTCGTTCATTTCACGAGCAATAGCAAAATAGCTCCTCACACAGACACTTCTCGCCAACTGAGATTAATGAGGAGATTTCAAAGAACAAGTGACACATGCAGGCTTATTTTCAAGAGAAGGGAGCCCATTTTCAGACACAAATCAGGAGATGGGCGTCCTTCTCTCAGGGTCGCGTAAATCGGCATATCGAAAGCCGATTTGGGGTGTCCTCAACTGCCTTCCATTGCGGGGACGACCTAAGTTCACAGGGGCGTGTCGGAAGCATAGCGAAGGCGGGACTGTGGCGTGCTTAACACATGGGCATCCTCAGCCAATAATGGAAAAAAGAAGGGCGTCCCTGACGAGCACTTAGCCAACTTTACTTGGTCCATTGTTTCTTGCGACCAACCTCAAAAAGGTGCCTGAACTGACTAGATGACCACCGGAGGGAATTGGGGATGACCTCCCCTTACTCCCCCAGTGGTCACCAACCCCCTCCCACCCCCCAAAAAATTTACAAACATTTTTTGCCAGCCTCTATGCCAGCCTCAAATGTCATACCCAGGTCCATCACAGCAGCATGCAGGTCCCTGGAGCAGTTTTTAGTGGGTACTGCAGTGCACTTTCAGGAAAGCAGACCCAGGCCCATCCCCCCCACCTCTTACACTTATGGTGGTAAATGGGAGCCCTCCAGAACCCACCAGAAATCCACTGTACCCACATGTAGGTGCCCCCCTTTACCATTTAAGGGCTATGGTAATGTTGTACAGTTGTGGGGAGTGTGTTTGGGGGGGGGGGGGTTGGGGGGCTCAGCACCCAAGGTAAGGGAGCTATGCACCTGGGAGCAATTTCTGAAGTCCACTGCAGTGCCCCCTAGGGTGCCCAGTTGGTGTCCTGGCATGTGAGGGGGATCAGTGCACTACAAATGCTGGCTCCTCCCATGACCAAATGGCTTGGATTTGGCCGGTTTTGAGATGGGCGTCCTCGGTTTCCATTATGGCTGAAAACCATGGACGACCACCTCTAAGGTCGCCCATCTCAACATTTAGATTAACCATCTCTAAGGTCGACCTAAATGTTGAGATTTGGGCATCCACGACCGTATTATCGAAACGAAAGATGGACGCCCATCTTGTTTTGATAATACAGGTTTCCCCACCCCTTCACGGTGCTGTCCTTCGAGGATGACCTCATGAAAACGTGGGCGCCCTGTTCGATTATGCCCCTTCACATAGCACAAACGTGCTGCCATCTGTTGATGAATTATGGAGATGGATGCATTACTTTTAATTTAACCCTTGTATATAGATATAAAACTAGACAATGATTTATGTTTCTGATAATTAGTATACTTAAATGATCCAACTCAATGATGTTAAGGCATAAATAATATCATAAAGAATTTTATACAGCACAGTAATTGTCTTAGAATAATCTAACCTTCCATTTCTAAATCCTATATAATAATTCTCACCTCCAACGTTCTATGCTTGGGACCGTGGCTCCCTGGCTGCAAGTGGTCTGCGAGGCAGACACGCATGGACATCACTGACGTCAACACAGCTGATTCCAAGGCAAGGGGAGGAGTAGGGAAACACGTGCAGCGTGTTTCCCTACACCTCCTACTGCCTCGGAATCAGCTGTCACTCCCCCCCCCACGCTACGGCCCCCTCGAAACCCACCCCCTCCCGTGAACCTGTCGATCCCCCCCCAGAACGCCGAAAACTGCACCCCCCTCCCGCCGCTGTTGTGCACTACCTTCGGGTGGGTTCCTCAATCATCTTCTCAGAAAGTTTAACTCTGTGCGTCTGACGTCAGACGCACGCAGAGGAACTTCCAGACAAGATGATTGAAGAACCTACGGGAAGGGAAGAACAACACTTTAGCTGTAAGCACAGGTAGCACAACAACGGCGGCGGCGGTGGCGGCAGTTTTAGTTTAGTGCACAAGAAATCCCTCATGAAAATAAGCCCAGATTTTACCACATTTTAGCAAAAGGCCTCCTAAGTTTGTACTATCTGACACTGGTATGTTTAAGTGTTGACATTACATGAATAAGTTGGAAAATCATTTCTTAAACATGTAAGTGGCACCATTTTCATGTTTAAAAAAATGGAGGCATGCCATGCCCCCCCTACCTTGCCTTGCTGTGAATGTGCATTTCATAGAACCTTATAGGTATTTTAGAAAAGTTCTTTCAAGTTTTTAGGGTTGCAATATAATGCTTTGAATGATCCTCCCATTGACCTTTACTTCCGTCATCCTTTCTCATGTGAGCCCTTCCTGGTCCACAATCTTTGCAGTTTTTTTTTTGGTCCGGCAACACATAGTACTCACATCACCACAGTCATCACCATAAACAACTTCAATGCAGCGGTGAATTTGAATTGGAGGGACTCTTTAATAGTCAGAAATTCTATCATGGCAGATCAATACTCATTCAACAGTCAGAAATTTTATCATGGCACACTGTTGTAATCACAACAGCAAGTGCTCACTGCATTCGTTCATTTCACGAGCAATAGCAAAATAGCTCCTCACACAGACACTTCTCGCCAACTGAGATTAATGAGGAGATTTCAAAGAACAAGTGACACATGCAGGCTTATTTTCAAGAGAAGGGAGCCCATTTTCAGACACAAATCAGGAGATGGGCGTCCTTCTCTCAGGGTCGCGTAAATCGGCATATCGAAAGCCGATTTGGGGTGTCCTCAACTGCCTTCCATTGCGGGGACGACCTAAGTTCACAGGGGCGTGTCGGAAGCATAGCGAAGGCGGGACTGTGGCGTGCTTAACACATGGGCATCCTCAGCCAATAATGGAAAAAAGAAGGGCGTCCCTGACGAGCACTTAGCCAACTTTACTTGGTCCATTGTTTCTTGCGACCAACCTCAAAAAGGTGCCTGAACTGACTAGATGACCACCGGAGGGAATTGGGGATGACCTCCCCTTACTCCCCCAGTGGTCACCAACCCCCTCCCACCCCCCAAAAAATTTACAAACATTTTTTGCCAGCCTCTATGCCAGCCTCAAATGTCATACCCAGGTCCATCACAGCAGCATGCAGGTCCCTGGAGCAGTTTTTAGTGGGTACTGCAGTGCACTTTCAGGAAAGCAGACCCAGGCCCATCCCCCCCACCTCTTACACTTATGGTGGTAAATGGGAGCCCTCCAGAACCCACCAGAAATCCACTGTACCCACATGTAGGTGCCCCCCTTTACCATTTAAGGGCTATGGTAATGTTGTACAGTTGTGGGGAGTGTGTTTGGGGGGGGGGGTTGGGGGGCTCAGCACCCAAGGTAAGGGAGCTATGCACCTGGGAGCAATTTCTGAAGTCCACTGCAGTGCCCCCTAGGGTGCCCAGTTGGTGTCCTGGCATGTGAGGGGGATCAGTGCACTACAAATGCTGGCTCCTCCCATGACCAAATGGCTTGGATTTGGCCGGTTTTGAGATGGGCGTCCTCGGTTTCCATTATGGCTGAAAACCATGGACGACCACCTCTAAGGTCGCCCATCTCAACATTTAGATTAACCATCTCTAAGGTCGACCTAAATGTTGAGATTTGGGCATCCACGACCGTATTATCGAAACGAAAGATGGACGCCCATCTTGTTTTGATAATACAGGTTTCCCCACCCCTTCACGGTGCTGTCCTTCGAGGATGACCTCATGAAAACGTGGGCGCCCTGTTCGATTATGCCCCTTCACATAGCACAAACGTGCTGCCATCTGTTGATGAATTATGGAGATGGATGCATTACTTTTAATTTAACCCTTGTATATAGATATAAAACTAGACAATGATTTATGTTTCTGATAATTAGTATACTTAAATGATCCAACTCAATGATGTTAAGGCATAAATAATATCATAAAGAATTTTATACAGCACAGTAATTGTCTTAGAATAATCTAACCTTCCATTTCTAAATCCTATATAATAATTCTCACCTCCAACGTTCTATGCTTGGGACCGTGGCTCCCTGGCTGCAAGTGGTCTGCGAGGCAGACACGCATGGACATCACTGACGTCAACACAGCTGATTCCAAGGCAAGGGGAGGAGTAGGGAAACACGTGCAGCGTGTTTCCCTACACCTCCTACTGCCTCGGAATCAGCTGTCACTCCCCCCCCCACGCTACGGCCCCCTCGAAACCCACCCCCTCCCGTGAACCTGTCGATCCCCCCCCAGAACGCCGAAAACTGCACCCCCCTCCCGCCGCTGTTGTGCACTACCTTCGGGTGGGTTCCTCAATCATCTTCTCAGAAAGTTTAACTCTGTGCGTCTGACGTCAGACGCACGCAGAGGAACTTCCAGACAAGATGATTGAAGAACCTACGGGAAGGGAAGAACAACACTTTAGCTGTAAGCACAGGTAGCACAACAACGGCGGCGGCGGTGGCGGCAGTTTTCGCTGGCACGGGGGGAGCAGGTTCGCGGAAGGGGGGGTTCGAGGGGGCCGTAGCACGGGGGGGGGGGGGGGGGGGAATTGCCTGCCTAAGGTCCGTTTCCTTGCCTACAGAAACGGGCCTTTTTTACTAGTATCTGTATAAATGCTCACCAACCAACTGCACAAAGGTAGTGAGGCAAATATAATTAAGCAATATTGGTAATATTATAGTAAGATATGCTCCAAAAAAGTTATATAAAATGTTTCATTTGTTCATTTGTTACAGAATCATTTGCAGTAAGGTATTATTACTGCTTTGCAACCTTCTTAGCTAAATGTAGTAACTTTGAATCAACTATACGTGTTAATTTTGTTTCTCAAAGAGGTAACAAATATATGTGTGCTTTTAACGACTCTTAATTAATTCAGCACCTTATTATAGTGTTTCTTGAGGGAATAACACTTGCCAAAAAAAACCTAAACAAGCTAAGAGAAGTCCCTGCAAGTGTAAAATTGTTCAGTTCTGTATTATAATATCGTTTACACAGATTTCAAGATTTTGTTTCAATAAAAATGTATTATATATCAGGCAAGATCTATGAATATGGTTTTGTAGTGCATATGTTAAAACATGTAGATGTTGACTGATTTTTTTCCTCATGTATCTTGCTCTGTGCTGATTTATTATTACGGTTTAGTAAATGTTTTGTTAAGTGCCATTGAGCTGGTGTCAACTAATGGCATCTCTCTGGATAGATGCCCTAATCTATGTTCAGTCTTCAGTCAGACAGCTAAATGTTGATAGATTGGCATCCATAGCTCCTGTACCAATCCATTGCTTTGTTGGTGTTCCTGTCATGTGTTGACCTTCAACTTTGCCAAACAATGATCTTTCTTTTCACATGATGTGTCCAAAGTATGAAAGTAGAAATTGTGTTTGAGCTTCCAAGGAAAGCTTAGGTTTGAATTCCATTAATGTCAATTGATTTGTTCTTTGGGCAGTCCACAGTTTATGTAATATTGTTTTCCAGCAACATAATTTGAAGACATCAAATTTATTCCTGTCATGCTTCTTCACATTGTTCAACTTTCACATCAATAATGCATTATTGAAAATACGATGGCTTGAACAAGTCAGATCTCTGTAGGCAGAGATACATCTCTGCACTTGAAGAGCTTGTCTAGGTCCTTCATAGCCATTCTGCCAAGAGTGATACATTATTAGTTTTCCTGACTGTTTATTGATTTTTCCTTATTGATTATTGATCTAAACAGGTTGAAGTTTTGTACTATTTATATTACTTCTCCATCAAGGATGAAATTATTGATTTTACCAGTTGTCAGGATCTTTGTCTTCACTTTGAGGTACAGGCTCATTTTGAGACTATGTTCCTTGATCTTGATAATCAGATGTTTCAGATTGTCTTCACTTTCAACCTATAATGTGGCATCATCAGCATAGCACAATTTCTATATAAGTCTTCCATACATTTTCACACCTTGGTTTTCTTCTTACAATCTTGCTTCTCTGATGATTTGTTCTACATTCAAATTTACTGCTGAACTCTTCACGCAAGTGATCCGTTCCACAATTCAATACAAAGGTCTTTTTTAAGACCATTTATACACTATTCGCCAGTATTTCTTATTCTGGATCATCATTAGCTGTCTACCTTAGTATTTAGACTCCTGATGCAGGCCCTTTGGCCGAAACACAACGGTTGTGTCGAGTCAAATATACGAGTCAAATATACTAATTAATAAAATTTGGTTTTAGCTTTACTGTGATCCAGTCTCTGGGACTCCTGGTTTTGTGCCCACTTTTTTGTTTGTTCTACATACAGATTGAACAGATAAAAAAGTAAAGTATTAAGCCTTGTCATATACTTTTGCCAGTTATAAGGCATTCTGTTTTTCCTTGTACTTTAAAACTATTTCTTCTTGATCACTGTAAAAGTTGTGCATGAAAACTATCAAGTGTTCTAATATACCCCATCCTGCTTATAATCGAACGAGAAAAACGCCCAAGTTCCGACCTAAATCGGGAGATGGGCGTTTTTCTCACAAAAACAAATAAAGCGGTATAATCGAAAGCCGAACTTTGGACGCTTTCAACTGCACTCCGTCGCGGATGCGGACACAGTTGACGGGGGCGTGTCGGAGGCGTGGTGAAGGCGGAACTGGGGCGTGGTTATCACCCGAACAGAGATGGGCGCCTTTCGCCGATAATGGATACGTTTGTAGCTAGAATTTAGGGCACTTTTCCTGGACCCTGTTTTTTCACGAATAAGGCCCCAAAAAGTGCCCTAAATGACCAGATGACCCCCAGAGGGAGTCGGGGATGACCTCCCCTGACTCCCCCAGTGGTCACTAACCCCCTCCCACCACAAAAAAATGATGTTTCACAACTTTTTACTTTCACCCTCAAATGTCATACCCTCCTCCCAAGCAGCAGTATGCAGGTCCCTGGAGCAGTTGTTAGGGGGTGCAGTGGACGTCAGGCAGGTGGACCCAGGCCCATCCCCCCCCTACCTGTTACAATTGTGCTGCTTAATGCTTAGTCGTCCAACCCCCCCAAACTCACTGTACCCACATGTAGGTGCCCCCCTTCACCTCTTAGGGCTATAGTAATGGTGTAAACTTGTGGGCAGTAGGTTTTGAGGGGGATTTGGGGGGCTCAACACCCAAGGGAAGGGTGCTATGCACCTGGGAGCTCTTTTACCTTTTTTTTTGTTTTTGTAAAAGTGCCCCCTAGGGTGCCCGGTTGGTGTCCTGGCATGTGAGGGGGACCAGTGCACTATGAATCCTGGCCCCTCCCACGAACAAATGCCTTGGATTTATTCGTTTTTGAGCTGGGCGATTTCATTTTCCATTATCGCTGAAAAGCAAAAACGCCCAGCTCACACCTTGGCGAATAACACATGGGCGTCTATTTTTTTTGAAAATACGGTTCACTCCGCCCCTTCACGGACCCGTTCTCGGAGATAAACGCCCATGGAGATAGGCGTTTCTGGTCGATTATGCCCCTCCATGCGTCTTAATGTTGTCCAGAGGTTTTCATGATTTATGCAGTCAAATAGTAAATCTCTATTTATTAACATTATTAAAAGGGTGATGAATACATTTTGAGGCCTATATACAAATGACAGGACACAAGAGGCTTTGGAGAACCTGACACAAGGACACACATTGCAGGGAGTCACCTGTCACCTGGGAGGAGCAGATGGAGGACACTGAGTTGCCGGTGTTATCCCCATTCAGGGATGCCAAATCTGAGGAAGAATTTGCAGATGAGAGTAGTACCGAGGGGCCAAATAATACCCAGTAAGATGGCAGCAGGAACTCTTGACATGTGCTCCTCAGCTCATGAAACAAAACCATGAGATCATGCAACAGAGGGAGTGCAAGTAAGGCCTGCAGGAACACATACTTCATTTGATGAAGCAGCAGATGGCACAAGATACAGAGCAAATGCATCACAATTAAGAGATGATCAGTGTAATGTGGACACTGACCTCCCAGATGGAGGTAGTCAGTGAGATGTGGGAGCACATGACAACATCCTGGGAGAGACAGCCATCCTGACCCAGCACTATGACCACCATCCATACCCCAACACCAGCCCAACCATGGATCCAGGAAAGTGGCAGATGAACAGGACAGCATCTAAGAACCAGACACATACCCTGGGTCTGTTCCAAGGGTTCTTGGAGGCAGCCATGACACACGTGCTACAACATACAACCAAACAGCACAGCAACAGGGATCTAGATCCTTCTTTGTGTCCCTGGCATTGCTGAAGCTATGACAGAGGTTGGCCTGGAGATTGAAACTTTGTCCTCAGGCTTGACAGTACAGATGGATCTGACCAGAGTGAGGGCCATGGTGATGGCTCCCAGGAGCGAGATGGAGTACTGGAGAAGAGAGAGAGAGGAGGGAGAAGGGCAAAAATAGTTTGAATGATGGAGGGTGGGGGACAGGAGAGTGGTGTCATGTGGTGATGTATGATGGGTATATAGGAAATATGGGGGAGAGTAAAAGGGAGGTTCTTAATGTGCAGGTATAAGTGGGAGTGGGGAGTAAAAGTGCATGTGGAAAAGAGTGTGGGGAGGGAGGGGAGGGCTTTTAGGTAGAGGGACTTCTTAATGTACAGGTGGGGGATCCTCTGAAAACTATGGTGAGCAATCAAGGGTGGTGATAGGTCTGGCACAGTGTAGAAATACATGGGAATGGGCAATTGGATATGGGAAAGCCTATGTACATATGGCACACTATTAGTGAGAATAAAAGCTACCTTCACAGAATAGCACAATGTATGAGTTCATTCCTTGCAACATAGGCATATCAGTGTGGTTAAGTGTGCTCCGGTGCTTGTGCTGCCTGTTCTTCTCCACTGTCATGTGTTGCTAGATTGTGCAGGATTCAGCAGGTCAGGAAGATCTAGTAGACCTTTTCAGGTTTGTACAGCAGATCACCTCCAGATCTATTCAGCATCTGAATCTGGTCTTCAACAGTCCAAATGTGTATTCAGTGATGACCCTGGTGTCTCAGTGTGCCCTGTTGTAGCACTCTTCAGCTTCATGACAAGGGTCATCAGCCACTTCCTTTCAGCTATGTGAGATGGAGAGAGAGTGACAGATGTGGGATGTGTGGGAGAGCAGAGATGTGAGGTGAGGTATTGCCCCAGTTGCCTGCAGATTGGAGATGATGGTTACGCTCTGGTACAAGAAGCTTTGTGGTTAGGTTACACTGGCTTGCTATTATTGTAAACCACTCTGTTTGATTAAACAGAAGAGCACTATATCAAGTAGGATCAATAAATATAATTTTGTATTTGTCTCTGCTACTGGGTCTGGTGGAATGCAATATAGTCAGCAGTGTGTATGAGAAGGGCCAAGATGAACTATGTGATGCACATGGATGTAAGTGACTGGCTGAGGCCTGTAGTCACTGCTAGGATGGTCTGGAAACTACCAGTGGTGAGAAAGGATAGTGCATGGGCATGGGTTGTCCCCTGTGAGTGGTAGGGCAGAGGTGGGGCTCCAACTGTTGGCAGAGATGGTGAATGGCTGCCTTGTTGAAGCAGAAGCACCTATGCACTTCTCAGTGAGGTGAAAGAACTGTGGTTTGAGCCTGTAGATCCCATGATAAGTATATAGCCTATTGGCCCTTCTTTTCTTCCACTGTGCTTTGTGCAGGATGGAAGAAGCCTGATGTTCAGGCAGGTCATGGTTTACAACTCCCAACACCAAAACCCAGCATGCTCTCCGCCACCAAAAGTCAAGAATGTGACAATGTGAAACAGCATAGACACTAACAGAAAACAGGACACAACTCTCAGACTCTGCCTAACTTGCACATGCACACTGGCACAGACACAGACATAACATGGGGTTGGTGAGTGAGAGACCTCAGGGCAGACACAGAGAGGGGCTTGGATGGGGCAGATTTTGGGAGGGATTTGGAGGGGGCTCATAGGTGGGTATGGGTGGCAAAGGGGGGTTGTAGTGGAGGGCAAGGCAGAGTACTGGAGCTGGGCGGCGGAGGGATGGTGGCATTTGTGACACCTACAGGGTTGCAGATGACAGACCTTGTTGGACAGAGAAGGCAACCAGGCTCACAGATTCTAAGCTATCCGTAAGGGAGTGGATGTTATAGGGAAGAGCACTCCTTCACTAATTATACAATTCAGCAACCTTGCAGCAGGTGGTACTAGTCTGATGCTGTCAGAGGGGCGGGGCTTAGATCAGGCTGGAACTAAAAGCCCTGATAGATCAAGAAAGTACCAAAACAGAGATCCTGGAGGAGCAAAGCCGCTCTGGAGTGTGGGTCTCCACAGCTGGTAAGTAAGCTACCTGAACCTGAAATAAGATAGACTAAGCTTGCCTTTAAACTTCATAAGGACAATGTTCTTGAGATCTGATGGGAGACAGATCCATGTGGTAAAATCTGACAAGTGTATGTGTATATGTGTATGTACTGTGGGGTTAAGGCCGGTAGTTTACAAGCATGTACAAAGTTGCCTGTGGAGTAAAAAGCCTATAGTCTTTACTCACTGCACCTATGGGATAACATGCTTCAGTAATGGTTTAATAAAGGAGTTTTGTTTCACTCCCCCCTTTTTCTGGCTGTACTTTTTACAAGAGCTTCCTGCCCAACTCGTTTCATGTAATTACACTCCTTCAGTAAGCAGCAGCACAAGCAGTCACAGGGACATGCTGTGGTAGCATTTATTCATCCTTAATGTCAACACTTACATTACCACTGTGTTCTACAAATACTTACAAATATATAAAAAATACCATAAAAATAATTCTAATTGTGGCAAATTAATGGGCCCCAACTTTATTCATCCCAAATGTCTCAACATGAACACAAAACAGTTATACTTTAAAATATAACATCAGTAAATAACTCCCGAATACAATACAAACATCCCACATGAAGCCAGTCAGCTCCGAACTAGCCCCATCCTAAAATTACAATATCATTCCCAATTCCCCCCCCCCCTCCCAAAGAGGTCCACAGTGTCACAGGACCCCCCTCCCAACTACTTGTGGAGGTGCCACACACAAGCACAACTGTTGCATTCAGACACTGCAAACTTTTATAAACCCCAATGCATTTGTTTTAATCACCACAAGATTCCACAAACTGAACTGCGACCAATCCACCCCACCACCCACAATATCCAAAAATCTTAAACCAAACCACACCCAGGGCGGGATGGGTGGGACATAAATAAGCCCACCACACTTCTTCCCAACCACTACCCTCCACAGAATTCCCTCTGTCTGTCAAAAACACACATAAAGCAAAGCACCTCCATAAATCCCTCCCACACAACTTCTACGCTGTATCCAATCACCTTCAATTATTTAACCTTATCCATTCTCACATTTCTAGCCAATCCTAAACATCCTAAGATACTACACAGCTCCGCTACGGGCTCCCATATAAATGGTCTGTCCTGACATTTAGAAGTTCGAATTCTCAAGTGATACCACACAAATCATTGTTTGTGTTATGTTAGGTGCATTTTCGATATGACATCTAAGTCTGATTTTGGACGTTTTGCACAAAATATCCACAATCCGACTAGGAAAGGTCATTTTCGAAAAAGAAAAACAACTATTGTATAATACTGTTTCGAACAAGGTTTTGTGTTTTGGACTCTTTTTTTTTTTTGGTCCATTTTCAGGGAAAAAAAAACAAATAAGTACAAAACGTAGATTCATGCCATTGGGATGTAGGAGGGTCCAGCATTTTTAGTAGATTGGTCCCCCAGACATCCCAGAAGAGAAATGGGGCACCCTAGGCAGCACTTCTGTGCACTTCATGAAAATGCTTCCAGGTACACATCTCACGTTTGCTCCCTTATCTTGTCCCCTGAGCCCTCCAAAACCCACCTAAAACCTATTACCCCCACTGTACACCACTATAATAGCCCTTATGGGAGAAGAGGACACCTACATTTGGGTACAGTTGGGTTTTGGTGACTTTGGGAGGGGTCACAGTTTCCAGCACAAGTGTGACAGGTAGAGGGAGATAGGAACCTGGGTCCCCCACTTTGCACTGCACTGACCATTACACTACTTCAGAGACCTGCATGGTGCTCTAATAGACCTGACTTTAACATCTGAGGCTGTCATAGAGGCTGGTAAGTCATATTTTTATTCACTTTTTTGTGAGGTGGGAGGGCGTCAGTGACCACTGTGGGTACTGGGGGGTCATCCCGATTCAGTGCACTTCAGACAGTTGGACCCAGGCCCATACCCCCCTACTTGTTACATTTGTGGAGGAAACACCACAAACCCTATGCACCCACATATAGGTGCCTCCTTCACCTGTAAGGGCTATGGTAGTGGTGTACAGTTGGGGGTAGTGGGTTTTGGGGGGTTTGGCGGGGCTCAACACACAAGGTAAGGGAGCTGTGTACCTGGGAGCATTTTATGAAGTTCACTGCAGTGCCCCCTAGGGTGCCTGATTGCTGTCCTGGCGTGTCAGGGGGACCAGTGTACTACAAATGCTGGCTCCTTCCACGTCCAAATGGCTTGAATTGGGACATTTTAGATTTGGACGATTTTGGTTTCAAAAATGGGCAACAATCAAAGATGTCCAAATCCAAGGACATCCATGGTATTTTTGAACACAAAGATGGACGTCTTTTTTCGAAAATGACCTTTTTCCCCACCTCCGAATTTGGACATATTACAAAGACGTCCAAATTCCAATTTTCGAAAATGCCCCTCTATGTATGCAATGTAACATCATCATCATCATGTAGTCAATATTCAAAGCACTGGTTGTGCCACTTAAATAGATGATGCTCCTGACATTCTTTATAACTTTATACAGATTAATATATTTTGACCATAAGAAGTTCTACATGAAAATAATGGAGCCTACTTTCTGGAACACACACATGGGTGCACTTGTTATTAAGACTGATTTTCAATTCATGTCAGGGAATCTGAGAGGATCCTAACAGAAGTAATTTCTTTTGGCTTCAAAAGCAAATGTTCCATACAGTACAGTGTAAATAAGAAATCCAAATGCACTTACACAGAAGTAATTCAATAAACAGGCCTTCAAGGCTATTTCTGTTGTTCATCCCAAATAAGTTGAATGTACTAGTCAAGAAAAGAACTTTGTCTACATGGATATCAGACTGCATTTTTTGGCTAATCTGAATTATTCTACTAAAGTAACTGCACAGCAGCTGAGAGTTACATTACCATCGATAGCCCAAATTGCATTTGCCATCAATGAGGACATTTGCAGGGCAAAAAATATGGTCCTCAGTATACACCTTCTCATACACTATTGTTTTGATCAAGTAGACAGTGCCTTTGATTACGTGGTACTTCAGAACTGGTGCAGATACCCCTGGATTCTATATAGCACATAGGAGCTGACTCTGTGGGTGCTGTGGGTGCTTTAGCACCCCCAATATAGAAAAAATTCCTGTATGGGTCCAGGAAGGGGTGATTTCCATTGGGCTTAGCACCCCCAATAATTTTGAAAAGTTGGCTCCTATGATATAGCATGCTTAGAGTAATGCACGGAATCTAGCCATATTCTATAACTATGCACATAGGTTAATTGTTTTAACAAGCTGTTAAGCATTGTTAACAGCTTTTAACAACCCCCCCCCCCCTCCGATAAGTCCCTTTCTTCTTTCCTCACTGACTTCGATGCCTGGCTCTCCGTTTTTCTTGAACCTTCATCTCCGTCCCTCATTCTTGGTGACTTCAACATCCACATTGATAATTCCTCTGATTCTTCTACTTCCCAATTCCTTGCCTTAGCGTCCTCATTCAATATTCAGTTGTGTTCCTCTGTACCCACTCACCAAAATGGTCACTGTCTCGACCTTATCCTCGCCTCTAACTGCATTCCCTCCAGCTTCTGTTCCTCAGATCTCCCCCTTTCTGACCATCACCTATTAACCTTCACACTTAAGCAACCTCCTCCCCGATCCCACCCAATCTCAATCCCCACATCTAGAAATCTTCAGGCTATTGACCCTTTTACTCTATCCTCATATGTCTCTTTCTCTACCGCCACTCTATCTAAGTCTGTCAATGAAGCTGTTTCCTCCTATGATACTATTCTCTCCTCTGCACTGGACACTCTTGCCTCTCCCATGCCCCGTCCTACTAGGTGTACCAAACCCCAGCCTTGGCTGACCTCTAAAATCCGCTACTTTCGTTCCTGTGCCCACTCTGCTGAACGCTCTTGGCTTAAATCCCGCACCCTTGCCGACTTCATTCATTTCAAATTCATGCTTAACTCCTTCTAGTCTGCCCTTTCACTTGCCAAACAGGATTACTTCACCCAATTGACAAATTCCCTTGGCTCCAACCCTCGACTCCTCTTCGCCACACTGAACTCTCTTCTCAAGGTACCGCCACCCCCAATTCCCCCAACTCTTTCTCCTCAGACCCTAGCTGAGCACTTCCACAATAAAATCCATAAGATTAACCTTGAATTTTCATCCAAACCCTCCCCACCTCTCTCTCCCTTAGTCCTCACCCCCTACTCTCCTTCCTCTCCTTCTTTTTCCTCCTTCTCTGAAGTGTCTATTGAGGAAACTGCCCTTCTTCTTTCCTCCTCTAAATCTACTACCTGTTCCTCTGATCCCATCCCCACTTATCTACTTAACACTCTCTCTCCTACTATCATCCCAGTCATCTGTCACATCCTTAATCTTTCACTCTCCACTGCAACTGTTCCTATGGCCTTCAAACATGCTGTGGTCACTCCACTCCTTAAAAAACCCCCACTTGACCCTACCTGTCCCTCCAACTATCGCCCTATCTCCCTTCTCCCTTTCCTTACCCAAATTACTGGAACGTGTCGTTCACCGCCGTTGTCTTGACTTTCTTTCTTCGCAACCTATTCTTGACCCACTCCAATCTGGTTTTTGCCCTCTTCACTCTACTGAAACTGCACTTACCAAAGTCTCCAATGACCTACTACTGGCTAAATCCAGAGGTCTCTAGTCTATCCTTATCCTTCTTGACCTATCTGCTGCTTTCGACACTGTTGACCACACTATACTTCTGGATACGCTGTCCTCGCTTGGATTCCAGGGCCCTGTTCTTTCCTGGTTCTCCTCTTACCTCTCGCTTCATTCTTTCAGTGTTCACTCTGGTGGATCCTCTTCAACTTCCATCCCGCTTTCTGTTGGTGTGCCTCAGGGCTCTGTCCTTGGACCCCTCCTCTTCTCCATCTATACCTCTTCCCTTGGTACCCTGATTTCATCCCATGGCTTCCAGTACCATCTTTATGCTGATGACTCTCAGATCTACATCTCCACCCCTGAAATCTCAACCTCAATCCAGGACAAAATCTCAGCCTGCTTGTCTGACATTGCTGCTTGGATGTCTCAACACCATCTAAAGCTCAACATGACCAAAACTGAACTTCTCATTTCCCCCCCTAAACCCACCTCCCCTCTTCCCCCTTTCTCTACCTCTGTTAATGGTTCTCACATCCTCCCTGTCTCCTCAGCTCGTAACCTTGGAGTCATCTTTGATTCCTCTCTCTCCTTCTCTGCCCATATTCAACAGATTGCCAAAACCTGTCGCTTCTTTTCTACAATATTAGCAAAATTCTCCCCTTCCTTTCTGAATACGCTGCTAGAACCCTTATCCACACCCTTGTTGCCTCTCGCTTGGACTATTGCAATTTACCTCTCACTAGTCTTCTGCTCAGCCATCTCCCTCCTCTCCAATCTGTCCAAAATTCTGCGGCACGACTTGTTTTCCACCAGAATCGTTATACCCACACTTGCCTGCTCCTCAAGTCACTTAACTGGCTCCCTGTCCGCTTCCGCAATCAGTTTAAACTTCTCGTACTGACCTTTAAATACATCCACTCTGTAGCCCCCCATTACCTCTCCACTCTCATCTCTCCCTACATTTCTCCCCGTGAACTTCACTCACTGGACAAATCTTTCTTGTCGTCCTCCTTCTCCTCCACTGCTAACTCCAGGCTTCGCTCCTTTTCTCTCATGGCACCTTATGCCTGGAATAGACTTCCTGGACCTATATGTCTAGCTCCATCTCTACCTGTTTTCAAATCTATGCTGAAAACCCACCTTTTCACTACTGCTTTTGGCTCCTAGCCACAATTGCCCTCCCCTTGTCCCTTCCTCTCTTCTCGCCCATTACTTCCCTCACCTGTAACTGTCTTGTCTGTCTGTATTATTTAGATTGTAAGCTCTTTTGGGCAGGGACTGTCTCTTTGTATCAGGTGTTCAGCGCTGTGTGCGTCTGGTAGCGCTATACAAATGCTAATAATAATAATAAGCATTCATTGACAAACTTTAGAATTTACGTGCGTACATTGCTAAGCGTATTCTTTAATGTATTGTGCCTAAATACTAACACACACAGGCAAAAAGGAACGTGCATAGGGGCATGGAAATGAGCATTTTGTGGGCCAAAATCTACATGTATTGTTATAAAATACGACCAGTGTGCATAAATCTACGCCCAGGGATTTGCACCAGCTTTTGGTTGGTGTAAATGGATGCACATAGATTTAGTCGTATAAACTACAACTAAGCATATTCTAAATACCGTGCATAAATTTACATGTGGTATTTAGAATATGCTTAGGTATAATTGACTAACGTGTGTTAATTTTAGGCACCATATGTAGAATTGGGCCCATAGGTGTAATTCTATAAAGGGTATTAAAAGTTAGGGACCAAACATCTGAACACTAAGGGGCCCTTTCACTAACCCACGTAAGCATCTATGCGCACCTAATGCATGCCAAAATAGTGTTACCGCATGGCTACCACATAGCTCTTGCAGTAATTTAATTTTTGGCACATGTCTGATACGCGCCACCAAAAAATAATTTTTATTTTCTGCTGTGCGTATTGCACACACACCAGGTGGCATTTGGCGCACATAAGTCTAATGACTGGTTACCGTTTGAGACTTTACCGCTAGGTCAATGGCTGGCGGTAAGGTCTCAGTCTCAAAGGCGCGGCAATTTTCATTTTGCCGCATGTCCACTTTTGGCAAAAATATTTTAAAAAGACCTTTTTTTACAGGTGCGCTGAAAATGATTCTGTGCGCTTCCAAAACCCATGCCTACACTACTGCAGGCCATTTTTCAGCACACCTTAATAAAAGGACCCCTAAGCTTGTATTCTATAAAGACTATTTTGCATGGGAAATCTGTTATAGAATAATAGAGTAAGTCAGCAATGATGTTCCTAAATCTAGGCATGAATGCTTACATCTGCTCCATAGCAGGCATAAATGTTTGCAACTCAAAGCAGCATCATACATGCACAGCTGATAGCATTCTGTAAAACACATGCTGGAATGGTCAGAATGCTCATATGAACGTCCCCTTGTAGTTATGCACTAAAGCACTTAGACGGGCATAATTGCAAGGGGCGTCCAAGTTTTCCTGAGAATGTCCTCGCAGGACGTCCCGGCAAAGGGGCGGGGAAACCCGTATTATCGAAACAAGATGGGTGTCCATCTTTTGTTTCGATAATACAGTTGGGGATGCCCAAATTGTGAAATTTAGGTCGACCTTAGAGATGGTTGTCCTCAGAGATAGTCGTCCCTGATTTTCGCCGATAATGGAAACCGAGGACGCCCATCTCAGAAACGACCAAATCCAAGCCATTTGGTCATGGGAGGAGCCAGCATTCATAGTGCACTGGTTTCCCTGACATGCAGTGGACTTCACAAATTGCTTCCAGGTGCATAGCTCCCTTACCTTGTGTGCTGAGCCCGCCAACCCCCCCCCCCCCAAAAAAAAAAAAACCCACTACCCAAAACTGTACACCACTACCATAGCCCTAAGGGGTGAAGGGAGGCACCTATATGTGGGTACAGTGGGTTTCTGATGGGTTTTGAAGGGCTCACATTTACCACAACAAGTGTAACAGGTGGGGGGGGGGGGGGGGAATAGACCTGGGTCTGCCTGCCTGAAGTGCACTGCACCCACTAAAACAGCTCCAGGGACCTGCATACTGCTGTCATGGAGCTGGGTATGACATCTGAGGCTGTCAGAGAGTCTGGCAAAAAAATATTTAAAATGGGAGGGGGTTGGTGACCACTGTGGGAGTAAGGGGAGATGATCCCCGATTCCCTCTGGTGGTCATCTGGTCAGTTTGGGCAGATGACTTGGTCGTAACAAAAAAATGGACCAAGTAAAGTTGCCCAAGTGCTCGTCAGGGACGCCCTTCTTTTTTCCATTATTGGTTGAGGACGCCCATGTGTTAGGCATGCCCCAGTCATGCCTTCTCTACACTTCCAACACGCCCCCGTGAACTTTGGTCGTCCCTGCGGTGGAAAGCAATTGAGGACGCCCAAAATCGGCTTTCGATTATGCCAATTTGGGTGACCCTGGGAGAAGGACGCCCATCTCCCGATTTGTGTCGAAAGATGGGTGCCCTTCTCTTTCGAAAATAAGCCTGCTAGGCTCCAAGTTACAGAATAGTCCCCTAGGTGCACTTACAGGTGTACCTGCTGTTTCATCACCATTTTCCCATGTAACACTGTAGCACAGAAGCCATGCACCAAATTGGTGCCTAACCTTTGGTCCACTATATAGGATTAAGGGGCTAGTGTTTCAGCCTGTCTCTTCTACACAGGTTGTGGAATGTGAGGCAAAATAACGAATCCATCAGCTTGGGAATCACCACTTGTGTGGCTGTAATGATCCTACTTGTCCATGAATATTAAGATCAAAAGAGCAACCATTGAGTTTCAAGTGATCAGAAAAGATATTTTTATTTTATTATGAAGGAAGACCATGGCATCCCTTAACTTAATATTACTGTATGCTAACTATAAACCTCACCCTTTCCAATATAATTTCTTACAGTCTACTTTGGCCCATATTGCTGTTTCAGTGATAAAACTGTATTCTTTACCCATGGTAAAGCTCCAACATATTGTAACACCTAAGTGCATCTTTTATGCATAAGGCTTCAGTTATATTTTATTAAAGCCATAATCTATACTTACAGATCACACTGTGGTCTTAACATTTATAGTACCAATCATTCAGACCTCTCGGCTGAACTACGAAATGATTTGTTTCTATAATCATAAGGTTAAACAAATGCAGTATTAACTAAACTGAGATGAAAAAGACTTGTTATTATCAAGGTCAATGTAATAATTCAAAGTAAATGGGAAACTAGCTACCGTGTTTACAGTTTTCTCTATTCCTGTGATAAACAGATATTCACAACCAAAACTGACTATAAAAACATGCCCAGCAGAAAGCACACACATTTTATTTGCAGTATATTATGAGTAGAAAATTATGGATGGCAATAATGCATTCTATTGTGCATTTTTGTTGTTGTAATATATGATAGATTTTTAAGTAAGAAAAATATGTATTGTCCCTGTCTGTAGCTGACTTAGTAATGCTGTATCAAGCTTGAGTTAGTGTTCTGTTTGTGTTCAGTGTTTTATACCTCAGTCACCTTACAAATGATGCTGATTTATCAAGTCAGAAGCATTTGTTTTATGAAGACAGATTTCTACTCCAAGTAATTTTGAGCACATAATGGTAGAGCAAGATCCAAAGTTTATAGCGGTTTCACAAGTCCTAGCTGAAATATAACTTCACATATTAAATATGAACAGGGAACATCAATCCATTATCTAAACCATGCCAGGTAAATTAAGGAGGAAAATTTTAAATATCACAAAATAATTGTTAAATGCACAGATTTGTTGACCACATGTACTTTCTCACTAAATTTCAAAGGGGAATTATTCGAGTAGTTTATCTTTGACAAGTGGAGAGGCATTTTCAAAAGGACATCCAAGTCAGAATAGAGACATCCAGCTCATAACATCCAAAATGTACATCCAGCTCACGTGTATTTCCAATAGGAAATACATCAGGATTTTCTGTTCAAAAAATACATGAAATGGATGTGTGTGTGCTGAGGACGTCCAGCATGAACAACCATTTTACAAACTGGAACGTCCAACATTTGAAAGGTGAAAAGCAGGGACAAGGATGTCTGTCTGGCTGATTTCTTACCAACCAATTCCCAAAACCTACCACCAGTGATAAGGCCAATTAGTGCAGGAATAGTGTGCATATAAATCTGTGCGGTATCCTCAGAAGGCTTTAGTGTGGGAAAGAACATGTGTGGCAGAGATGACCACGAATTGTATTCAAATGTAGTCAGATGTATGTTAATGATATTGTTTGCAATGCCTTCCCAATGCTCAGAGAATAGTGCATAAGCAAATCCTGCTCTTACCCTCTGGAAAAATAACACTCCTGTCTACTGCTTCTCATTTGCGATACGAAACTCCTATGATTCGATAATAAAGATTATAGAGCATTGCTATAGTCTGCAGAGGTTTAATGTACATCCATGGTTCAGAAGCAACAGGAGGAAGCGTTTCAAATTCAGTAACCATAAATCTGTATTTCTCTGTTGATCACCCCACCCCTCACCTATCCACACCCATCCTGTTAGAATATCAATGATATGCTTTGATGTCCCCATGCATACCTCCTACCCACCCCCATCCTCCCACCCTGTCAGACTGTCATAGTAATGCTTGAATGTTTTCACTTATATACACTGTCAGCTAGCACATTTGCTTATTTCCGATCTGAGGAAGAAGGGCAATCTTCGAAAGCTAATCAAGAATTGTATTAAGTTATGTCCAATAAAAAAGGTATCATCTTATTTTCTTTTCCATGTTTTATTTTGTTTGATTTCTATTGATAACCTTAAGAGTGGACTAACATGGCTACCACACTCCTCTACTTAAATTCAGTAACCAATGTGGGTTTGTGTGACTACGAGCCAGTCAGATAGGAAACAGTGCAGAAGCAGTGTCCATGACTGCCAGAATTCTGATAATAAAGCCTGATGGTTGAGCTTCAGATACTGAGGGAGAAATCATCAAAATACTATAATCCTTTTCTAAGTTAACCTGGTCAGATGGTGTCTGCAGCTCAGCAGTTTTCCTACCGAGGATTTCACAGAGGTTCAACAGCCAAGACGTTGACTTTACTCTTATGTTTGGTTTTTCGCCACAACACAACAGATCAACCTGACCCCTGAGACAGGTCTTTGTGCCGAAACACAGCCCTGTGGGGTCACTTTTGTGTTGTTTACATTAAAGACTTCTTGATATCCTCTTTGAACTCATCTCACTTTTTTGTTTGTCGCTCACGTTTACGTGAGGTTTTTCCCTCCTCTTTTTTTTGTTCACATAAGTAATAAACAGTACAAGTTAATGTATAATACATGTTATGAAAACTGTAAGAATTAAAGGAATGTTCTTGAAAAAGTAGCAGCGAGGAGAAAGATCTTGGTTATAACTGATTTCAAAATCTAGTGAAAGAATTTATTGAAAAGAAAAGCTTTCAAGAATTTGTGAACGGTCAGATAGCTGTGAGTTGTCTTATTTCCCTTGGGATAGAATTCCACCATTTAATGCCTAAATGAGAGAAATCTCGAGTTAGAGTGGATTTGTATTTGATATTTTTATAATTATGGAAGTGTAGAATGAAACAATCCCTTGCAGTTAAAGTTGAGTTTCAAGGTCATCCCATAAATGATTTTGTAAATAAAATTACACATTTTGAAAATGATTCTAGCTTTAATAGGTAACCAATGTAGTCTAATGAGGGGTGGTGACACCCTTTCAAATTTAGGGCCCTGGCAGTGGTATGTTTGAAGAGAGGATTTCTTTTTTTTTTCCAGTTTAAAATCTGCCAGTTTTGATTTCTTTTGGAAGAAAAATGGAAAAAAGCCCATGGAAGCGAGTCCGAGCAAACCTAACTACATTGGCGCCAGCTTTCTGTGCTTAAATATAAGCCTTCCAAATAAAAAAAAAAATTGAAAAACTTATATTTAAAGGCACAGACGAGTGGCACCAACAGCTTCATTTACCGTGAATCTCTTCTGTGTATGCACCAAGCACATTCCTCCCCCTTGCTTTTAGTTTTACAGCTTGCATATAATTTAAATATCATTTCCTTTGAGCACTGGAGAGTTATTTTTCTGTGCTGTTCTAGCAGTATGGAATCTGCGCACTTGGCTTTACTGTGGGCATTCTGAGAATTAGCCTATTAGATGACCACACAGATGTCCTTGCAGAGCAGAGGGGTAATCTAGTAGTTAGTGCAGTGGGGTTTAAACCATGGCACACAGGTTCAAATCCCACTTTAATTCTTATTTTATAATTGTGAGCCCTCCAGGAACAGAAAAATAACTATTGCACCTGAATGTTCACCATTTTAATAACCTTCAGGTGGCATATATATTTAGGTACAGTAGGTATTTTATGTTTCTGAAAGGCTCACAATAAAAAAAATGAAACTGTCAAGTTGGGATTTGAATCTGGATCCCTTGGCTTAAAGTGAATTGCACTAACCACTAGGATACCCCTCACACTTGCTTTCTGCTTTGCTAAGAATGTATATAGCAAGGCACTTGAAGAAAACAGGAGACAGGATGATGTCAAAAAGTTGAAGCCACTTAGATAAATCTCACTTCCACTCCCCCGTGCAGCTGTCATTCAAGTACACTCAAAACAAAGCAAGCAAACCTATGAGTTGCTGCATCCATGTTGTCATTCTGTATTGCTGGTAGCATTTTTATTTGATCCCACTCATATTTTCAAACATTCCAGCTTGTGCATTATATGGATGTACACAAAGTATAATAATGGAATAAATTTACATAAGTAGAATAGTAATTTGTTTTATAAATTGTAATCAGTGTGTTATTTGGAGGGGCTGGTTATAGGGACACCCTAGCATGTGTTTTATTCGTGCAGAGATTTTTTTTTCTCCTGGTAAAGAGCCACTAAAACAGACATCATGCTATGAAAATCAGGTGCTCAATATTCAGAGTTTCTATCAATTTATTTATTTACTTATGACATTTATATCTCATTTAAACATGAATTAGGTTGAAACCTAGGAGCATTTAAAATATTTGTTTCCTTTGCTTAGATCAAAAGAAAAAGATGGCATGTGGGAACTTGAACCTTTTGTTTTCTGGATTGTAGTAGTATATTATAAAAATGCACTTGAAATTTTTTTATTACTACTATTTAAAAGACAGATATTGAATAATGAGAGCAGAGCTACCTTCATGCAGAAGTCCAGAGTCAGTCTAAATGTGCCAGCGTTGTTCAGTTCAGCACACTATTAACCACCAAGTTCATACAAAGTTAATTATGTTCAATGGAAAATAAATCTGTTGGCTCTGGTTGCTTGCTATGTGATTATTTCATCACTGTTTCATTTGTGTTACCAAGTATTACATATTAAGGGCATTTGCTTTAAACTTTATTTTAATTCACATATCCAAACCTTACATGTACATGGTATTGCTTTTTAAGCCCAAAGGTGAATCTTAAGGGTGGTGGAACAATTAGGTATAAAGTGTATTGTTTCTGACTACTTGTTTTGGACTGCTTTGGTCCTGCTGATCTGTATATCTGCTGTCTGGAATTTTGGAAGATGGAAATGAGAAAATAAAAATTAAGTTTTGGATGTACTCTGTAGGTTGTTTACTTTTTCAATTTGTATATGGATGCCTGTTCTGGTGCATGCATGTAATAATATTGGAATAGCTGTCTATACTTATGGCTATGATTTCTGAACATGTGTCATCATTAAAGGATAAACTTTTAAATGCTCAGTTGGGTATATATGCTATTCTCAACTTTGTTAAATGTTTCAGACATCTACTTGCTCCCATGAATAACTGAATTCTATTATTCTGTCTTACTGTATTTTCAAACATAAGCCACATTGAACCCAAGTGTTTGTTTGGGATAATATGGGATATAAATATTAATAAAAATTCTTTATCTTCCACCTTTTAAGGCATTACCTATCCAGATGGCACAAGGTAAACAAGTTTGGTCCAGTGAAGACTAACTCAAAATAATCTGTTCTTTAACTAGGCCCTAGTATTACCATATTGAAAATAAGACCATACCATACCTCCGTGGTTCTGTTCCACTAATAAGTTGAACGATTAAATGGATTTCTTGAAAGGATTATATACCCTTTGGATGCAGGACTATTTATTCAATATCACAATTCCTCATGTACAGCCACAAAACAACCTTTTATGGTGGATAGTGTTCACAATGAGCTCTTTTTATTATCGACCAGATAGAGATAAGAGTTTTCAGTTTTAGAACAGTATAAGCCATCACAAGAACAAAGTATAAGAAAATCAATGGACTGCATTAGGGGCTTATAGCCCATTTAGTTATGTTTAAATAAAAGAGATCTGAGTGAAACTAAATATTTATTTTTATTTTGACTTATAAAACTACTTGCCCCTGAAACATGTTCAAAAACAGAATAATCCATTTGTGTATCTAAAAGTTGCACTTCTACAAAACAGATGAAGGTGTGATTCCTGATTCCATGTGCCCCAATGAAAGGAGAGTTTAATTTTACTTCCATTTAATTTCAATGTATTCTATCTTTATAACACCAGGCTTCCCAAGGCAGATTACAGCAACAGTTAAGATGAATTCATCAGGAAACAGGTCATCCTCAATGAAATTTGGCCATCTGTATTGTATAGAACAGTGTAGAAAAATGAGCATAAAATGCAGAGTTTATAACTGCTTTTGTTATCAGCAACAATATTTTAAGCTGTTTTAGTGATATTCAATTTTGATGTCATGATATTTATATCTACATATGGGAAGCTGTCAAATAAGTAGAAAAACAAAATCTTTTGTCCTCCACCTTTTAAGGTACTGCATATCTAAATGGAACAGATTTAGACTTTTACAGATGGACCACACATTTATGTTTAATAATCTTTTGCTACTGTTTTCAATAGCACTTGCTATTGGTTTGGGTGAACTAAAGCTCTGCCTACTGCTGGCAAGCTCTACCTTCTGGCTTCAGCCCGTATAATGGACTAGATAGGAATACCCCATCTCCTGTTCATTCAACCTCCTTGGCCCATAATACCTAAATCTATCATAGAGCTTGGTATCCTCTTTCAGTTTTACTTTCAGGAGAAAGGGAGGGGCACACAACCACTGGGGGGATTAGGAGGTGTCATGCTTTAATCCTGCCAGTGGTCAGTTGCTCAATCAGAGCAATCTTTTGTATCCTGGACATGACTGAAACAGATCTAACTTAGAATGCCCTTCTTTTTAGGCTTGAACATTTCGGTATTCATTGTTAGACGTCCTGATTTTGGGCTCTTCCTAGTCCTGCCCAAAACATGCCCATAACACACCCCCTTGCTATTTGGATATAGTGCAGTGTTGGATGTTCCTTTTCTGCCTTTGCAAAATTGGGAATTGGACATTAATGCAATCCACTTTATATTGGTCTGACTACAAAGGGTCTGGCACCAGATCCAACTGATTCAGAATGCTGCAGCAAAACTAATAGAAGGTTGCAAGGGACATGACCACATCAAACCATTTTTGCAAAAACTTCTCAGGCTACCAGTACAATACAGGGTTAAATTTAAAACTCTATACCTGATCTTCAAGGCTCTTAAAGGAAATGGCCCTGCGTACTTGAAGAACAGACTCACTCTCTACACACCTCCAAGGCACTAAGGTCCTCCCCAAAAGTATCCCTAACCACACCCTCTCTGAAAGATTACACAATGTGATACCCGCAAGCAAGCCTTCCCCAGAATAGCTCCCACATTCTAGAATGCACTCCCTGAAAGGTTCTGCTTAACGCAAGACTATCTCTACTTCAGGAAGCAGGGAAAAACTTGACTCTTCAACCAGGCCTTTAATGGTAGAAGTAACTAACCTGTTAGTCTCACACACACACGAGGAGTGACACGGGCTGCACGTACAGCAGCAGGATATGTTTATCCACTCCTACTCTAGCTGGAGATGGTATTTAATCACCTCTGTGACCTCATTTGCAACTCTCTTTAAATCAATCCCCTTATTTTCAAATTCCTCTTACTCTCTTACGTATCTATATCTTCCATCTTTGCTTATACCTTACGTTGTCTATTAAAATGTTTTCTTACGTATTGTGTTGACATTGTAAGTAGTGTACTATGCCATACTTTTTTATTTAAATATCTTTACTGCTGTAATTGTCTGTTGCTTATGTTTGATTTATTCTTGCTATATACTGCCTTGAGTGAATTTTTTAAAAAAGGCGGTAAATAAATCCTAATAAATAAATAAATGCCCATTTAGACATATTTTTACATGGAAACACTCATGGTTAAACATAAGGTATATATTTACCCTTGGAGAACAGGAGCATAAGGAAAAGTACTCTACAGAAATGTTCCTTTGAAAATGAGCCTACTTGTCCTTGGGTACAAATCTATGTGGGCCTGCAAACTGCTCAGAGGTTCTGAAATTTTCCCCCTTATAACATTATAATACCTTCTACTCACTGTTAAAGAAAATGTGTGATATTTTCTATTTAATTGTTCAGTTTTGCTAAGGCAATCACTAATACTTCTAGAGTTAGACAGGCAGTACGTCTCTATTAAGATGCCCATTGTGGATCAATAAATAATGATATCCTGTCAGTTGCAGTATTGTTCTCTGACAAAATTATATATGTTTGGTTTGCCTACAACTTTAGGCAAGGATTACAATTCTTCTAGGCATAACAGGGCATTAATAATTAAAGGTTCCATGCAGAGGACTTTGGCTAAGATTAGAATTTTTATCCTGCCAAAATGTCAATGTTTTACTTACAACCAACACCAGATATTGGACATCTAGATTGATTCATCCTGGTGTAAGTCTTAGAAAAATGTCTGGGAAAAAATGCAAGCACTGCCATAGGCTAATGAAAAATAACCAGATTCTACATTAAAAAAAAAAAAAAAACATTCTCAGAGACCATGGCATTCTTATATTTGGGCTTTAAGGCTCCTTTTCTCAGATCTGGTAGTCTGTATGAGAGATAGTATTCGTTTTCAGACCTGCATCATTGATCACCCTAATTTGAAGTACCTTCATACTACTACAGGGGTTTGTCCAGCTCAATTTTGAACCTGACAGCCATGTGGCAGAAATGTCGGGAGATTTCTCTTGCCCCCACCACTAACTACCAGAAGAACCCACAATAGGTGCTGGTGTGGTATTGGGGTGGGGGATGCTGCCTGGAGAAAAGGGGTTTGGGATGGGGGGAGTTACCTAGGGAAAGCATAGGGTTTCTTGCTGGAAAAAGAATGGTGGGTTTAGGGATAGCATTTATGCCTAATGTGGAAGACTGTGAAGCTTCTTGGCTATCAGGAGGTGATCAGGGAGCTGGGGGGGGGGGGGCAATGCTGTTTTGTATCTGCCCCTTAACTAGCACTTGTACATGCCTTGGGGCAGGTGCAAAAACCAATGTGGAGATGTTTTCTTATGTTTGTTTTTTTCCTGTGCAATATGGGAAATACTTGTGCAGATTTTGGCTCACTCAAGCCATACCCACATCACACCTCCTTGAAATTGTTGAAGGATGTGGCTCTCCATATATTAATAGCTTTAGAAAATTATAATGTACACATGTAAATGCTGGTATTTATATGTGGATGTTCCTCTAAAACAACGTCCTTAACACATTTGGCTCTTTAAAGAAACTTGCCTTCTCCACAATGTTTACATTATTGAAGAATATGTTCAGAAATGTATGATTACAAGTGTGAATCTAACGCATTGTCCTTGAATCTACAAGACAGCATCCACAGGAGGTTTGTGAAACAAGCATATACAAGAGATAAAAATATCCAGCAAACTTCAGAATATTTTTAATATGCATGTTGAGCTACGTATCACAAATTAGCAGCATAAGGAATATTAGACATGATCAACCCTTCCCTATTGTTGGTGTCCTGTTTCCATTACAGCAGATTAAGAATTGCACATACTAGAAACAAAAGAACTTGAAAAAATATTTTATCCAGCCATACCAGTAAAATCTTCTTCACTTAAAGTATGACAAGTAGCTTAAGTGTTAAAGGTCATTTCAGATGTAACCACTGTAATATATATGATATCACTCTTCAAAATAATGGAAAGATATGTTGAAGAATTTTACAATTTGCAAATTCTTCATTTGTAATGTAGTTATATGTCCCTGTAAAAAAAATATTAGGGGGAATAGCTGGAAATGTGTTAACGGAATAATGCATACTTTTAACCAAATATACATTGAGGGAGACATTCTATGAATAGATTCCTTTAAATAGGTGCCCTAATGATGAACAGGGAGTGCCTATTCAATAAAAGCATCTGGGTCCCAAGATTCCATTATACAGTAATAGTGTAAACCCACTTCAATGCACCTACATTTAGGCACAACCGTTTATTTCAGGTCAATGGCAGGCATAAATGGGCATATCTAAGTGTGCCATGCAATGCACATATTTGACAATATTATATACGTTGAGTGTGCCCATATATAAGTTGGAGACATGCCCATGTCTCTCCCATGCTCCACCCATGTGTACTCTCTCTTGCAGTTAGGCACTATGGCATTCACACAACACCTTATAGAATAGTGCAGTGGTTCCCAAACTTGATCCTGGAGGCACCCCAGCCAGTCAGGTTTTCAGTACATCCACAATGAATATTCATGAGATAGATTTGCATACAGTAGAGGCAGTGCTTGCTGGCTCAGAATGACCCTATGACTCTTTTCTTGTATCCTTGTATCTGTCTGTCACCCCTTCCCATCCCCCCTTTTATTCTTTAAGTCCTTCCTCACCTCATTCCCCTGTGACTACTCTTTATCCCTACTCTCTCCTAAACTCCTCCTCCCCCTTCCCCCTCGTCTTCGCAGGCCTTCAGCCCGTTTGTGGGCAGCCTCCCCTTACTGGGTCTGCTTCTTTCTGTACATTCACAATGAATATTCATGAGATAGATTTGCATACAGTAGAGGCAGTGCATGCAAATCTGTCATGAATATTCATTGTTGATATCCTGAAAACCTGACTGGCTGGCGTGCCTCCAGGACCAAGTTTGGGAACCACTGGAATAATGCATAGCGCATATATGCACAAAACTACACATGCCTAGTTATAGAATTACGTTTTGAACAGGAAATGTTTGTGTTATCTTACTTTAACATGTAGTATTTTATTACAATGTGAGCTACATAATAATGAGGTTTAAAGCATGCAAACATATGCAAAACATATCATCATTCCAATTGAATAATGCAGCTTGTGTTTAACTAAATAAGCTGTATTATTCCTGAACAAGTAACACCAGTTTTGAGCTGGCATTATTTTTCTTCCCTGGGAGCATGGAACACTGGATCCAAGTGCAGCCCCAGCTACAGATAACATAGACATAAACCCAGATATATATAACACACACACATAGAGCATCATTTCCCCCAATTTTTCCCCCGCATCTAGACAGTCCAACTTCCAGCCTCAAACTAAACCCATCTCTCCAATCACCTACACAACAGGAACCCTCCACCTGCAGAAGCCATCTCCAAATATAATGACCCTCCATCTACCCCTGACCTTTCCAGGAATCACTTAAGGTTTCTCTGCTAATCTAGCAGGGCAGGGTACGAATAGTCCCCATTCACCCCACCCTGATATCTGTCAGAGTACAAGATTACACCTATGACTCCTAGTAATTGCACTTATATGGCAGGAATCTCCTAGCAGTAGTACTAATAAGACTACTCCTAGGGGTCATAGGTGCCATTTTGAATCCGAGCAGCTAGTGGAAAAGGAGTGGAGGGGTCCACTCCCACTCTGCTCCTCTAGACTAGCAGGGAACCCCCTTGACGAAGCTTGTGGGGGTCTAAGGATGGGAGGAGGACAGTGTATGGTGGAGGTGGCTTCTGCTCATGGAGACTCCTTTGGGGACAGGTCTGATCTTGGGGGGGGGGGGGGTATTTGTTGAGAAGGTAAGCTGGGGGACTTATTTTGGGGTGGTTTGATCAAGAACACTGATCAAGTGGTGGAATTGGCTGGGAGTGGGGGTACATTGGGTGAAACCATAGCATATGTGGTTTTTCTTTAAATATGCAGGGCAGAGACCATTCTGCAAGACTGCTGGTAGCATGGCAGGACTTAACGCCACTTCCTGAGGTGGTCTTGTGCAACCTGACTATTGGCAGAAAAGAACAAGGAATAAAACAACTTTTCCAAAAATGATGAGTTTATGGAACTAGAACATTAAATGAAATTCCAAGGAGGGAAACAAAAGTAATATCAGGAAATACTTTTCTATCGGAAAGTGCAGTGGATGCCTGGAATGCTCTCCTGCAGGAAGAGGTGTGGTCAAAAGTCAGTAACAGAATTCAAAAAGGCATGGGATAAACACAGAGGTTATTTGTATGCCATCTAAATGTAATAAAAGTATAGTGCATTTCCAATCACAGTAAAACAAAGTAACTTTCACACTTTAAAGAAAACAAAATACATAAATTGTGGTAGACTGCACAGGGCATCAGTTACAACTCTAAAGATAATGATATGGTTGTAGGTGTGACTCCTGCACGGAGTCACACCTACAACCCTAGCCACCTTTCTGGCCAGACTGGATGGACCTTTCTGCTCTTTATCTGATGTCAAATATTAAATTACCGTGTTACTATGCCACAAGTACCTAGCAGAACCCCCCAAAATAACAAGATTCCATGCCACCTACCCTAAGGTATAAGCAGTGGCTTTTCTTGGTTTATGGACTTTACCTCCAGAAAATTGTCCAAAAAATTTTTAAATCCAGCTATGCTAACTGTTTTTACCACATCCTCTTGCAATGAGTTCCAGAGTTGAACTATACATTTGTTTTTAAAATATTACTATGTAAATTCATGGTGTGTTCCCTAGTCTTTGTATGTTTTGAAAAAGTAAACAATTGATTCACATTTTCTCACTCCACTCAGGATTTTGTAGATCTCTAGCATATTCCCCCTCAGCTGTTTCTTACCCAAGCTGAAGAACCTTTATCAACTCAAAGTATTAATTAAACTACTGAAATCTCTAATGTGGAAGATTTAAGTAGTTGGAATGACATTATAAAAAAGAGAATACAAAGAGGAAAACTGTTACATTTTCTACTAGGTTTCCTTATGCCCTTTGGTATTCTGATGAATTTCATCAAAAGAAAAGTGAACTATAAAACATGGAGAGCAAAAGGTTTAGGGAAATATTATTCTGGAATCTCAATACTTGTTTTCCTTAGTTTTATTTTAAGTGCCATCGTGAGTGCTTTAGTGAATGATTGATTTTTGCTTAGTTTTTCCTTCTCTTGCACAAGCTCACCTTGAATTGACAAGACAGATTTTTTTCCCCTTGCCCCATCCCTAGGGAATGCTTTTCCTCAGCAAAGTAGAGGAGAATATCCCTAAACAAAATTGAAAAACATATTTATTTCTGTAGCTTTCTTGGAGTATTAGATTACTGGTAGAGTGGAGTGGCAAATTCCCATTGTTCTTGTAATTTGCATTTTACTTTTGAGTTATTAAACTTTTATTCTATTTTTTTTCAAATCTTTGGTAGATATGATATGGAGTTCCTTTCTCTTTTTAATTTATTTTTAATGTAAACCACTTTGATGCATGACATATTGCAGTATATCAAAAATTAATAAATATAAATATAACATAGTTTGATTGAAGAATGGAAAAGGCATAATTTTTCACAGTGTTTGACATATTCATTCAATAAACTTTGAGATCATACACAATTTGACTGCTTTTCTGTTAGAACCAGTTGATTCTTGCATCTTGTGTCTGGATGTGTTAACACATCATTTTGAGCACGAAAGTCAGTCACTCTGTAGCTCTGTGAGGGGCCCTTTTACTAAGACATGTAGCAGCGTTTGCACATATGACTACACATATGACTTGACTTAAATTAGGAATCCATCTGCGATACCCGGATCTGACTAATTGACAGAACTTGAAATATGCTTCCTCATTTATCCTTTTTGAATTCATCCCTCTTCCAACCATCATTATGCATTCTTCCTTAATTACAACACATTATCCCAAACTACACACTCTTCCTGCTCCCTACCTCTACCACCTTCCTCCCTTATCCTTTTTATTGTCCACCTCTTTATATACTACATTTAGCTGTTTTATCCATTTTATCTTATCTTGTAAACCTGTTGTACTATGTAAGCCGCATTGAGCCTGCTATCAAGTGGGAAAGTGCGGGGTATAAATGTTACCATACAATACAATACATCCTAAGCGCATCAGTTTTGAATTGCTGCCTGGCTACCATGGTAATTTCATTTTTTACATGCATCATCTACACACGCCAGAAAATATTCCTGCGCACGGCGCTAACTGGACATTAATCGGCATTGTATACACGCTGACGATTACTGCCCGGTTAACACGAGAGACCTTACCGCTAAGTAAATGGGTGGCGGTAAGGTCTGAGGCCCAAAATGAATGCACGCCAATTTTCATTTTGCTGCATGTCCATTTTCAACCTCCCCCCCCCCCCCAAAAGGCCTTTCTTGCAGGTGCGCTGAAAAATGGACCTGCGCACTTCCAAAACACATGTATACACCAGCGCAGGCCATTTTTCGGCGCACCTTAGTAAAAGGACCCTTGAATGACTATCACTTAGAATTACAAGAGGACTCTTTGGATAAGCTGATTATTTGATCAACTTTCTATCCTGTTAGTAATGATATTATGATGAGGGTCTTTAAAGTGTACTAAGTTTTAGTACTTAATATGCACTCACAGCATCAGTTAGCACATATTGGACTAAATTCAGTAAATGGTGCCCAAATTTGGAAGCCAAAAAAATGAGCTCTAAGTGCTATTTTATAGAGGGCACTCCAAGTTGGGCACCATCCCTGGATTCTATATATTGCACTTAAATTGAGGCACCAAAATCAGCACAGATTCTATAAAACTGTGCGTAACTTAATTGGCTTAACAAGCTAATGAGCACTGATATCAGCACTTAACAATAATGAGCACTAATTGGCACTGATTAGAATTTAGGAGCAGAACTTGCTAAGTGTATTCTATAATGATGTGCACTGAACTTCTTTTTTTTATTTATTTATTTATTAATTTCAAATTAAATTGACACGTAAATTTTACATTGTCATGAAATACAGCATCATAATGTTATATAAAGTATATGGATACAGCTCAAATATAAAGGGAAGAAAATAAAAATAAAAAATAAAAAAAAAACGAAAGAAACATTTTTTTCCCCCCCATCAGTATCCACTAAACTATTAATCTGTAACATTCAGTTATATTGCTTCCTTAGTCCACATATTGAGGGGGACGGGCAAACATATTAGAGAAGTTACTTATCATATTCAATTTCAAGAAGAACTGATGCAATCCCAAACTCATATCATAACAGGCTTTTTAGAATCTAAGAAGACTCTCAATTGGTCAGGCGAAAAAAAGACATACTGTGTTGAACCTAACCGAACTATACATTTACATGGATAGGCCAGTAGGAAAGATCCTCCCAAGTCCAAAGTTTTTTGTTTTAATTCCAGAAAAAGTTTTCTTCTCTGTTGAGTAGATTTAGTAACATCTTGAAACATCCAAATCTTGGCACCCGCAAATAGAGTGACTGAATTCCAAAAATAAAGACGTAAGATTGCATTAAGATCTTGCTCAAAAGTAAATGAAATTAATAAAGTCCTTCGCTCCGTATTAGCGTCCAAAGTTTGTTCTAATATTTCGGATATATTCGCCAAATCCAAACTTTTCTCTCCTAGACCACCTGGTTCAACTGGCTCTTTTCCTTTCTTCTGGGGTAAATAAAAATTTTTACTTATAGGAGGAAAAACTTCCTGGGGTAACTTTAATATCTCAAAGGAATATCTTTTAAACATGTCCAAAGGTGATATCCCTGGGAGTCTTGGAAAGTTCAGAACCCTTAAATTTAGGCACCTGTTGTAATTTTCAAGTTGTTCTATTTTGTTATGCACAAATAGTTTATCTTTTACAACAGTTGCCTTAAATTCAGTTAGTTGTTCTGATTCTTGCTGTAAATGTTTAACTCTATCTGAGAGTTCAGCTTGGATCTTTTCTACTGAACCTTGAAGTTCTCCAACCTTAGTGGTTAAAATTGTAAACTCACCTCGGGACTCCTGTAAAGAAGCCTCCATTTTCTTCAACACCTGCCAGATAGTCTCCAGATTCACCTCTGCAGCTCTTTCTATGCTCTCCACCAATACTGGAGGAGCTTGTTCCAGGCGTTTCTGTTGCAGTTCGGGATCCCGCTCAGGGTTCTCGCTACTCACACTTCCGGTGGAGCTCGAATCTCCCTCTCTTGCTGCAATCGCTACTGGATGCGGAGGTATTTTTGGAGCCGGGGGAGGGGATAAAGATGTTTCATTGGCCCGTAGAGAGTCCTCTTCTCCCAGGCTCTCTACTGCGGGTCCCGTCCCTCTCGTTCCGAGTTGGGATCCGGCGGTTAAGTAGCGCTCAAGTGTCGACTGAAGCGGAGTCGAAGATGAGGCAGGCGGGATTCTCATCCTCGTCGCGCCTTTCCTCTTTGTGTGCGGCATTTGTTTAGCGATATCAAAATATAAAGAGAAAAGGTAAAATTTTCACAAAGAGGCTCCGAGGATCTAGGAGCACTTCCCCAAACCGCAGGTTGCATCCGCCATCTTGCCACGCCCAGATGTGCACTGAACTTCTAATGTACGTAGGCAAAAACAGCATGGTTATAGGTGGGGAAATTGGAGTTTCATGGGTGTTCTGACATATAGGTGACTAGTTATAGAATACAGCCCAGTGTGTCTAAATCTACATGCCGGGATTTACACCATGTTTTAGTTGGTGTAAATGGATGTGCGCAGATTTAGGTGCTGAAATATCAACTAAGCTTATTCTATAATCGGCACCTAAGTCTAGGTGCTGATTATAGAATATGCTTAGTCGGCATTGATTTCAGCACCGATTTTTTTTAGGCACCATATATAGAATCCCCTCCTTAGCACCTGTTATTGAGGAGGTGCTTAATGATATCGTGCTAACTGCACAAATGGAAGTTAGCATGCATTAATTACCACACAATTATTGAAGTCCACACCCATTCTCCATCCATGACCTGCCTAGTTCCTGCCTCTAAAACAGTATGCAATTAGCACCCAAATTAGCATATACAAACCATCATGCTACTGTGGTAACTGTTAACACACTTCTGTGGTGGCAATTAACATATCCTAATTTTCACAATAACAGCTTAATACACTTTATTAAAAGGACCCCTATGTGTAAAATCATGCATAATAGGCAAATAACCACAACTATTGTGCATCCCTTTCTTATAGGCTGGATACAGATTATATCATCTGCATTCATTAGCAGATTAGAGCATATTATGCAGCTCTCACTTTGAAAAGGAGTTGTGTCCCCCACATTTGAAAACAGCAACCTAATGTCCAACCTAATGAAACTTTTGAAACATTCTGTTATATATCAGCTTCAGTCCAAACAAAAAAAACAGCACCACGGGCCTTTAAAAATGGAACACAGTTCTTTAATGAATGAGCCTTGACAAAAAGACCCGACACGGGCCGTGTTTCGGTGACTAGCACCTGCATCAGGGGTCACAGTGATGACGTGGAAAACTTGGGGAATAACTCGAATATATTCCTCTACAATATATTATTCCTTACCCCACGTCTCATGTAGTAAAAGCTACAAAGCACCAAGGCACTTTCACTTTCTGTATCAAAATGGTGCTAGTCACCGAAACACGGCCCGTGTCGGGTCTTTTTGTCAAGGCTCATTCATTAAAGAACTGTGTTCCATTTTTAAAGGCCCGTGGTGCTGTTTTTTTTGTTTGGACTTTAGTTTGTACTTTGTTCCCTCTCTTTTGTTACATATATCAGCTTCAGGACATTAGTGATGTCCATGCTTCTCTAGATTCTAATCAGCTGTTATTGTGTGGGCCATGTAGCCAAGACCCTTTTAGTAGTAATGTCTAATACAATTTTGATTGGCTTGCAGAATACTGTGTTGTGATCATTTTTATTGATATTACTTCAGATTTTGACTGTAATGGCCATCAAATTCCTTTACAGTGCTTTTATCAATTGGGGATTAGACTGGTTGTTTTAGGTTGGTTTCAGTCTCATTCATCAATATATATAAAGAGGAAGTAACAGTGGATTTGCATTAAGCAACTTTTAGTCTGAAATAAAATATAGGGTGCCCTAGAGTTCTTCCCTTTCAGCATTATATTTAAAATTTATATCCAGCCATTATAAGTTACAAAGAGTTTGGGGATTTTTTTTACCACCTCTATGCAGACAACATGATTTATGTTCCATTTTCTATTTCAGATAAAATTGATAAGACCTCTATCACCTTATGTTTTCAAGCAATGAGGGGATGGTTGAAACACCATGGTCTTTTAATTAGTCTTAAGAAGACAGAAGTGCCTATTCCCACATGAGAATTTGCTATGTTCTTTAACATCAGTTAAGCTGATTTTGCTCTTCCTGAGAGATTGGAAGTAAAGTATTTGGGTGTTATTGAGTGTGCAACAGCATTTGAAGAGGGTTGTGCAGATGGCTTTCTACAAACAGCATGTTTTATGACAGTTAAAACCGTTTTTATTAACATGTAATTTTCGTGCTGTTTTTCAAGTGTTCATGTTTTAATTATTCAAATGTTATTTTTCTTAAGGTGTTGCAACTTCTACAAAATTCTGCTGCTAAAATTATATTAGAGAAGTCAAGGTTTTAATCATATAGCATCAGGATTAATTGTGTTATATTGTCTGCTGATCAATTTTCAAATTAAATCTAAATTTATACCATATATGTTGAAAGTAATGCATGGAATGTCATTGTCCTGTATTTCAATTATGTTGAAGCTGTATTAATCTGTCCATCCCATAATGTCAAGATTGCATAATTGTTATGTTTTGCCTATGGTTAAAGATGTTAAGAAAAGGAAAAATCATGCAAGAGTTTAATGTCAGAGTAGGTGGTCATCTGAGCAATAGTGATCATCAAACAGTTTGGTTTGATATAACGGCTAGATTGGAGGGTACCCACTCAAAACTCAAAGTCCTGGATTTCAAACATACTGACTTAACAAAATGGGAGCATACCTGAAGAAAGAGCTGAGGGGATGGGAAGACATATGAGAAGTGGAAAGACAGTGGTCCAGGCTGAAAGGAGTGTCAATAAAAGCAAGAAGAAAAGAAAATAATTATGGTTCTCCAAACATGTAGCTGAGAAAATAAAGGCAGAAGAGGTGGAATTAATGAAATACAGAAAAACTCAAGGAGAGGAACAGGAAAGTATACTGGGAGAAGCTGAAAGATGCCAAGAGGGAGATACATCTAGCAAAAACAAAGGCGAAAGAGCACATAGCAATGCAAGGAAGAGAGACAAACATTTTTCTAGGTATATTAATGAAAGAAGGAAGGCTAGAAATGAAATTGTGAGACTGAAAGATGCTGTGGACGGCTAAGTGGAGAGTGATGATGAAAAAGCGAACATGCTAAGCAAATACTTCTGTTCGGTGTTCACTGAAGAAAATCCTGGAGAAGGGCCAAGATCGGCTGGTAAAAGTACATGTAAAAATGGAATGAATATCACATTTTTCACACAAGAATGTGTTTATGAACAACTTGAAAAACTGAAGGTGGACAAAGCCATGGGAACGGATGGGATCCATCACAAGATATTGAGGCAGCTTAGAGAGATTCTGGCGGGTATTCTTAAAGATTTTTTTAATAAATCCTTGGAGACGGGAGAGGTTCCGTGGGATTGGAGAGGAGTGGATGTGGACCCTCTTCACAAAAGTGGTGACAGAGAAGTGGGAAACTACAGGCCGGTAAGCCTCACTTCAGTTATTGGAAAAGTAACGGAAGCATTGCTGAAGAAAAGGATAGTTAATTTCCTGGAATCTAATGAGTTAAAAGATCCGAAGCAACATGGTTTTACCAAAGGTAAATCGTGTCAAATGAATTTGATTGAATTGTTTGACTGGGTGACCAGGGAATTGGATCAAGGACTTGTGCTATATGTAATCTACTTGGATTTCAGCAAAACCTTTGACACGGTCCCTCATAGAAGGCTCTTAAATAACCTTGAAAAGATGGAGTTAGGACCCAAAGAGGGGCATTTTTGAACAATCTCTAAGGGTGCCCATCTCTAAGGATGTCCCAGTGAAGGGGCGGGGAAACTCGTATTATCGAAACAAGATGGGTGTCCATCTTTCGTTTCGATAATACGGTCGGGGATGCCCAATCTCAACATTTAGGTCGACCTTAGAGATGTCGTCCCTAGTTTTCAGCCATAATGGAAACCAAGGATGCCCATCTCAAAAATGACCAAATCCAAGGCATTTGGTCATGGGAGGAGCCAGCATTCGTAGTGCACTTGTCCCCCTCACATGCCAGGACACCAACCAAGCACCCTAGGGGGCACTTTAGTGGACTTCACAAATTGCTCCCAGGTGCATAGCTCCCTTACCTTGTGTGCTGAGCCCCTCAACCCCCAAAAAAAATCCACTCCCCACAACTGTACACCACTACCATAGCCCTAAGGGGTGAAGGGTTGCACCTACATGTGGGTACAGTGGGTTTCTGGTGGGTTTTGAAGGGCTCACGTTTAACACCATAAGTGTAACAGGTAGGGGGGATGGGCCTGGGTCCTCCTTCCTGAAGTGCACTGCACCCACTAAAAACTGCTCCAGGGACCCGGTGTTCATCTGGTCAGTTCGGGCACCTTTTTGAGGCTTGGTCGTGAAAAAAAATGGACCAAGTAAAGTTGGCCAAATGCTCGTCAGGGACGCCCTTCTTTTTTCCATTATTGGCCAAGGATGCCCATCTCTTAATCACGCCCCAGTCCCTCTTTCGGTACGGTGCTGACACGCCCCTGTGAACTTTGGTCATCCCCGCGATGGAAAGCAGTGGAGGGTGCCCAAAATTGGCTTTTGATTATGCCAATTTGGGCAACCCTGAGAGAAGGACGCCCATCTCCCGATTTGTGTCGGAAGATGGGCGCCCTTCTCTTACAAAAATTCCCCTGAAAGTGGTGAACTGGATTAGAAACTGGTTGATAGAGAGACACCAGAGGGTGGTGGTCAATGGAATTCACTCGGAGGAAGGAAATGTGAGTAGCGGACTGCCTCAAGGATTGGTGCTGGGACCGATTCCATTCAATATATTTGTGAATGACATTGGCGAAGGATTAAAAGGTAAGGTTTACCTTTTTGTGGATGGTACTAAGATTTGTAACAGAGTGGACACCCCGGAGGGAGTGGAAAACATGAAAAGGGATCTACAAAAGTTAGAAGAATGGTCTAACATTTGGCAATTAAAATGTAATGCAAAAAAGTGCAAAGTGATGCATTTGGGGAGTAGAAACCCAAGGGAGCTCTATGTTCTAGGAGGTGAGAGGCAGATATGCACAGACAGGGAGAAGGGCCTTGGGTTGATGGTACCCAAGGACCTTAAAGCAAAAAAACTGTGTGACAAAGTGGTGACCGTAGCCAGAAGGATAATACGTTGCAATGAGAAAGTAGTAACCAGAAAAAGAAAGGAGGTGTTGATGCCCCTGTACAAGTTGTTGGTGAGGCCCCACCTGGAGTACTGTGTTCCGTTTTAGAGGCTGTATCTTGCTAAGGATATAAAAAGACCAGAAGTGGTCCAGGGGAAGGCGACAAAAATGATATGGGGCCTGCACCATAAGGCACTGGAAGACCTGAATATGCATACCTTAGAGGAGAGGAGGGACAGGGGAGATAAGATAAAAATGTTTAAATACTTGCAAGGTATTAAAATAGAAAAAAATCCCTTCCAGATAAGGGGAAATGACAAAACTAGAGGCCATGAGCTGAGGTTGTGGGGTGGTAGAACTAGAAGTAATGTCAGGAAATTCTTTTACATGGAGAGGGTGGTTGATGCCTGGATTTCCCTCCCGAGGGATATGGTAGAGACAAAAACAGTAACGGAATTCAAAAAGGCATGGGATGAACACAGATGAACAGTAATAGATGGTAGAAAATAGATGGTAGAAAACAAAAATACATTTTAAAAAGCTCTTAAATGGCTGCAGGGGGTGGATGTGTAAGTAACACTTGGACAGCTACTCCGGCTGTGAAGAACTAAGGCTGGTGCCAGGCAGTCTTCGTCGGTCTGCGTCTGTATATGGCAATCAAGTTTAGGATAGTTTGGAAAAGGTTTCAGTGGCAACTTCAGTAGCTGGAACTGAGGACAGTGCTGGGCAGACTTTTACGGTCTGGGTCCCACAAATGACAAGATGGATTTGGATAGGCTGAAGTGAGTTTTGACGGCAACTCTAATAGATGGAACATAAGGACAGAGCCAGGAGAACTTCTACGGTCTATGTCCCAGAAATGTCAAAGAAAGACTCATGATAAAGTATATAATATCATATTCGCTGTTGATTTAATCATGAATTGATAATGAGTGTGACTGTTGGGCAGACTGGATGGACCATTCAGGTCTTTATCTGCCGTCATTTACTATGTTACTATGTATGAGGGTTTTTCTTTTATTTTTTCAGAGGTACTATGTGGCAACTCTATAACTTAAGACATTGATACAAGAGCCACAATAGGGCACACATGGGTGACATTCTATAAAGGTCACTGTGCACAAATTCTATGAAGGCAATGGAGGCAGTTCCACATACTTACAAGACTGGCAGAAACAGTGGCACAGTACTTATATGGTTCAAATCCTATTTGTCAGACAGACAACAATCAGGTCTGTTCAGCAATAGCACATCATTAGCTTGGGTACTAAACCAAACATACTGTCTCCCATTTTATGCAATATCTGGCTGAGCTGCTTTGGTCGAGGGACACAATATTCTACATCTATACTGATGATGTGCAACTACTCATGCCCATTGAACCAGGTCTACTCATAGTTCTGAGTCTGCCTGCCTAACCACAACTCAGGAATGGGCAAGCAACAACAAACTCTGCCTCAACCCAAGCAAAACAGAATCTTTGGTTACCTAATACATGACTTCAAAATACCTTTTGGGAAGTATGAATGCCCCCCCCCCCCCAAAAAAAAAAAAAAATCACAGGTCAAGAATCTTGGGATACTGCTAGACTCATCACTCTGATCCTGCAAATTCAAATGACCTTTACAAATTTTCTCTATCACCTATGGCAGCTACGAAATCTCTCTTCATATATTGAAAAACTGGGTCTGACCACAGTGTTCCATGCCATGATAACAAACAAAAAAAACAGCACCACGGGCCTTTAAAAATAGAACACAGTTCTTTAATGAATGAGCCTTGACAAAAAGACCCGACACGGGCCGTGTTTCGGTGACTAGCACAGATTCAGAAAGTGAAAGTGCCTTGGTGCTTTGTAGCTTTTACTACATGAGACGTGGGGACCCCTGACGCAGGTGCTAGTCACCGAAACACGGCCCGTGTCGGGTCTTTTTGTCAAGGCTCATTCATTAAAGAACTGTGTTCCATTTTTAAAGGCCCGTGGTGCTGTTTTTTTTGTTTGGACTTTAGTTTGTACTTCGTTCACTCTCTTTTGTTATATCCATGCCATGATAACATCATGACTACACTATTGTAATGCCCTGTGCACTGGTCAAATCAAAAAGAGTTTTTTATCAGCTCCAACTAATTCAGAATGCTGTAGCATGACTGATAGAAGGCTGAAAATGACTTGATCACATCAGACCCTTCCTGCAAAAACTACACTGGCTACCAGTACCTTACAGGGATAAATTTAAAACTCTGTTTGATATTCAAGGCCCTCAGACAAAATGGGCCAGAATACTTATTCTGGCCTTTACACATCTTGGAGACCTCTAAGATCCTCTCAAGGATCATCACTATCTGTCCCCTCATCAAAGGAAATTGTACAATGTGATACCCGCCAGTGAGCCTTCTCAGGAGTAGCTCCCACGCTCTGGAATTTACTCCCAGAGGCACTACATATAACTCGAGACTACCTCTACGTCTCACCATATATATATCTGCATTTGACCCTTCAGCTATATGGTAAGCTATATTATAGAAAAGCATTAGTATCACAGCAATTTTATTTGAATGTTCTAATTGTGTGCTTATTGGTTATTCCACTGCTATTATGCTTACATCATATTATATCTCTATTATTTTAATTTCAGTGCTTTTAAATATGTATATTTTTGATCCTATTTCATGGTATTCGTATTATTAGGTTTCAATTTGCTGCTTTCAAGTTTTCATCTTTCACTGTGTCTATGTCTATATACTTGTTCATTTTACTATTATTATGCTGCTAACAAAATTGCAAGTTTGATGTTAAACTGTACCTACTGTACACTGCCTTGGGTGAATCTCTTCATAAAGGCAGTTAATAAATCCCAATAAACAAACTGTCCCTACAGGTACATACGCCTGGGAGCAGTTAAAAGCAAAATCTACAGTAGCAGTGCCACATTGCCTAAAAGCAGCCAAAAATAAAAACAAAAACAAAATGAAATATCAACTCAAGGCAAAAAAATTGTTGTAAAAAGCAAGTCCACAAAAAAAAAAAAACAGAGGTAAAACAGTTGAATTTTTGGAATGTAGTTTTATTACATGTTTCATGTGTATGTTTTTGAGGATTATTAACTTTTTATGGCTAAATGATTGTATTGTGTAAAGTTTATTTATATTTGAGTTTTTGTTATATAATAAAATGACCTGACTTAGAGGCAGATGCAGCAACCAAACGTAAAAAAATCTAAATCGTTAAAGTCCCTAACGATTTTAAAATAACGAAAAATGCACCAAAAAAAAAAGTCACACATGCTGAGATCGGTAGTGAAACGTACAATGTATCAAAGAATCACAATACACATCGTTAATCGGCCCCCAAATCATGCGCAGAGCAGCCAAGCGTTATGTTAGCTGCTCTGCGCATGCCACAAACAGTCAAAACACAGTCAAATCGCAAGCACATGGCTCCCAAATAAAAACAAAAATAAAAAAAAAGGGTCGGGAGGGGGCAAGGGCGCTCATCAGGAGCGTCCTGTACAGACGGCCTTGCCCCCCCCCCGCTGCTCCCCACTTTCCGCCGCTCCCCCCACCCCGAAAAAGCAAAATTCTAGCAGCCCCTGCCCCCTCCCCACTTTCCGCCGCTCCCCCCACCCCGAAAAAGCAAACTTCTAGAAGCCCCTGCCCCCCTCCCTTCCTCACTACTCTCTCACCTCAGCTCCGCCTCCCGACATCCTCCGTCCGTGCCCCGCCCCCTTTTGGGGTCGTCGCCGCCATTCCCCTCCTCCATCGGGCCCCCCTTCCTCTTACCGGGCCCGTGCAGCGCCTCTCTCCTCTGTCCGAAGGCGCTGCACGGGCAAGAAGAAAGCTGAATCAGCTGATGCCTGCCTTCGCCTAGCTTCGATAGAGCGTCTTTCTCCTCCTGGGCCCGCCCCTGTCTGACGTCAGTAACCTACGTAGGTTACTGACGTCAGACAGGGGCGGGCGCAGCAGAAGAAAGATGCGCCATCGCGAAGGCAGGCATCAGCTGATTCAGCTTTCTTCTTGCCCGTGCAGCGCCTTCGGACAGAGGAGAGAGGCGCTGCACGGCCCGGTAAGAGGAAGGGGGGCCCGATGGAGGAGGGGAATGGCGGCGACGACCCCAAAAGGGGGCGGGGCACGGATGGAGGATGTCGGGAGGCGGAGCTGAGGTGAGAGAGTAGTGAGGAAGGGAGGGGGGCAGGGGCTTCTAGAAGTTTGCTTTTTCGGGGTGGGGGAGCGGCGGAAAGTGGGGAGCAGCGGGGGGGGGGGGCAAGGCCGTCCGTACAGGACGCTCCTGATGAGCGCCCTTGCCCCCTCCCGATCCTTTTTTTATTTTTATTTTTTATATGTTTTCTGAGGTCCTTTGGACCAATCACAGCGCTTTTAGCTCTGCTAATGCGCTGGGATTGGCTCAAAGTTTGTTTATTTTTTCACTTAACACTTTTTCCTGCCACGGAGCTGTCCTAACGAGAGGTCCAGACCTCTCGTTAGTTTTCCTGCCTTTTTCCTGCGTAAAGGCAATCGGAAAAGGTTAGTGCATGTCGTTTCAATGGGGTTTTCACACTAATTGCTCATCTCCATTCCGTTTTCGTTAGCTGCTACTGTCGTCGGAAAATAGGCTTAAGTGCATGGAAAGGATAGGAAATTCTTCCCTGAGGGCTCATTTAACGATGAAAAACGTTTAGTGCATCTACCTCTTAGACTATGAGTCCATCTGCACTACCCGGAATAGACTATGAAGACTGAACCTGAAATATGCTCCCTATTTAATCCTTTCTAACACATCCCTCTTCCTACCCCTCCCTATACATTCTCCCATACTTAACAACAGTCTAATCCCAATATACACCCTCCCCCCCCACTCCCCTACCTTTACCATCCTCCTTTCTTGCCCACCTTACCTATCCACATCTAAACGACCACCTCTTTACTTACTATATTACAGCTGCATCCACTCTATGTTACTTTGTTAACCTGATATACTATGTAAGCCGCACTGAACCTGCTACTGAGTGGGAAACTGCGGGGTATAAGCATTACAAATAAATAATAAATAATTAATTAATATTGGTTTATATTTGTATCTAACATTTTTAAAGTTATGTTTAATTTGTTTGTTAATAACTAACTCCCCTTTTACAAAGCCGCACAGCAATGCCGACACAGCTCATTCACTTTGAATGGACTGTGTCTGCATTACCACACCGGCAGCCACTAAAGCGGCTTTGTAAAAGGAGGGGGGGGGGGGTAAGTTATGTTCTTTTGAGATATAACTAACCTACTAAGAATTTGTATATAGTTGTATAATCTTATAAGTTGAAGAAGACTTATTTTTCAGTTTGTATTTATATTTATTTTTATGTTTATCTTTGTAGTGGATGGTTCAGCCTCTGACGCAGTCTCTGGGAGGCAAATAATAAACATATTTATTCTTTTATCTTGGTCTGAAAAGGGCTGCCATACTGTAGATTGAGTTTGAAAAAAATTTACTGAGATAACCTTAATCTGAGATGTATAGAAAAGTGTGTGGGGGGCAGATGAGTGGAATGGAAATCATGATAACAACTGGGAGAGAAGGAGGATGAAAAAACTGTATACAGAATGATATATTTGGTTAACTATCAGGCTTATTTTCGAAAGAGAAGAGCGCCTATCTTCCGACACAAATCAGGAGATGGGCGTCCTTCTCTGAGGGTCGCCCAAATCGGCATAATCGACAGCCGATTTTGGGCGTTCTCAACTGCTTGCCGTCGCGGGGATGACCAAAGTTCACGGGGTGTGTCGGCACCGTAGCGAAGGCGGGACTGGGGCGTGATCAAGAGATGGGCGTCCTCGACTGATAATGGAAAAAAGAAGGGCGTCTCTGATGAGCACTTGGCCGACTTTACTTGGTCCATTTTTTTCTTGCGACCAAGCCGTGAAAAGGTGCCCGAACTGACCAAATGACCACCGGAGGAAATCAGGGATGACCTCCCCTTACTCCCCCAGTGGTCACCAACCCCCTCCTACCCTAAAAAAAACCTTTAAAAATATTTTTTGCCAGCCTCTATGTCAGCCTCAAATGTCATACCCAACTCCATGACAGCAGTATGCAAGTCCCTGGAGCAGTTTTAGTGGGTGCAGTGCACTTCAGCCAGGCCAACCCAGGCCCATCCGCCCCACCTGTTACACTTGTGGCGGTAAATGTGAGCCCTCCAAAACCCACCGGAAACCCACTGTACTCGCTTGTAGGTGCCCCCCTTCACCCCTTAGGGCTATGGTAGTGGTGTACAGTTGTAGGTAGTGGGTATTGGGGGGCTCAGCACCAAAGGTAAGGGAGCTATGAACCTGGGAGCAATTTTTGAAGTCCACTGCAGTGCCCCCTAGGGTGCCCGGTTGGTGTCCTGGCATGTGAGGGAGACCAGTGCATTAGAAATTCTGGCTCCTCCCATGACCAAATGGCTTAGATTTGGTCGTTTTTGAGATGGGCGTCCTTGGTTTCCATTATAGCCGGAAATCAGAAACAACCAAGTCTAGGGACGACCACCTCTAAGGATGACCTAAATGTCAAGATTTGGGCGTCCCCGACCGTATTATCAAAATGAAAGATAGACGTCCATCTTGTTTTGATAATATGTGTTTCCCCGCCCCTCTACCAAGATGTTTTGTGAGGACATCCTCAGCAAAACTTGGGTGTCCCTTTCAATTATGCCCCTCCACATGTTTTTGATCGGTTAATCATTTATTGCTTCTTTTATCAAGCTGCGCTAGAGACTCCCGGTGCGGTAATGCCGACAAAGCCTATTTATTTTGAATGGGTTCCATTGCATTGCCATGAGCGAACCGCTAGAACGGCTTCATAAAAGAGGCCCTTATTTTTATATGTTTTTCCTCATTGTGCACCTTAGTAAAAGGACCCCTAAGTGAATGGGTAGCGGTACGGTCTCATGCCCAAAATGGTTGTAGGCCACTTTTTGGTGCACCTTAGTAAAAGGACCCCTCTGCCCTAAGTGGTAAAACAACACTTCTTAATGATATCCCAAGTTGATAACTTCCTGTCTGAGGGGTATGTTTACTAAGGTGCGTTATTACTTTTAACGCGCCTATAAATTTAAGGCATGTTAAACGCTAACGTGCCTATACATTTCTATGGGCGCATTAGCATTTAATGCGCATACACTATTTATGTGCGTTAAAAATGCTAACACACCTATGGCGTGCCCATAGGGCAATTAATTCACTGAAAATACTCAGTAAAAGTAGACTTCAAAATATTTGAGAATATGGAAGTGTGGAAATAGGTTTTGGTCATAACTCTCAGCCATCTCTCTTCCATTCCTGTAATGGGAATGGGAATTGGTACTTGATATACTGCCTTTCTGAGGTTTTTGCAACTACATTCAAAGTGGTTTATTATTATTATTATTATCATTATTAGCATTTGTATAGCGCTACCAGATGCACGCAGTGCTGAACACCTGATACAAAGAGACAGTCCCTGCTCAAAAGAGCTTACAATCTAAATAATACAGACAGACAAGACAGTTATGGGTGAGGGAAGTAATGTGTGAGAAGGGAGGAAGGGACAAGAGGTTTACATATATTCAGGTACTTATTTTGTACCAGGGGCAATGGAGGGTTAAGTGACTTGCCCAGAGTCACAAGGAGCTACAGTGGGAACTGAACTCAGTTCCCCAGGGTCAAAGTCCACTGCACTAACCACTAGGCTACTCCTCCACTCTATTCTCTGAATTTCACAAGAATGTTTATTAATATGTAACAAAATATAGGCTATTCTAGGATAAAATCTGTACATTACTGTACTTTTTATAATCCTATCACTATGGATGATGCATTTCTTGATCCAACCCTATTAGTGGTATATTAACTTATTGTAGTTTTCCCTGGGCAGTACTAAAATGTGAATAATTACTTTTTTACATTATAAGTAAGAGGCAGAAACAGTGTTTGTAAGAAATCTGTATTTGTTAAGTTGAATAAATAGTAATTATTATGTATAAAGTATACTAAGGAAATACTATATATTAATGCATTCTTGGCTTTATTACAGCTCAATCAAATATTCTAATCACCTGTGACAGCAGTGGAGGATTTAGCTGGACCCTAAGGTGCTTTTTGTTAATTCATCTTAAAAATAACGATGGTATGTCAAAGTAAATTATGTTCTTTCATATATTATATGCCCCTCTGTTGAAACTCTACCAGCGAAAGATGTTTGCCTGTTTGCCCTTTTTCTAAGTGGGAAGCATGTAATATATTTGAATTATGATTATATTTTTCATTCAACTTTCCTATATTAAATTTTGTTCATGGGGAAAAACAGATAAATGGAAACCATGTTGTCATTGATATTCAACCATCAAAGCAATGTATGAAAAATAATAACATAAAATAGTTTGTTTATAAAAGAAACAAATTATCATGTGAAAGATGTGTATATTGACATTTAGGAGGATTAAATCAAGAAGTTACAGGAACAGGGAATTTAGGTCCTTTTTTTAAGTGTGCTAGAAGCTGCTGTGGGTCAGAGTTAAGAACTGGGCAAAGGTTTTCACAGTTTTCTGTGTTTCTTAATGAGTCTAATGCTAAACACATGCTGAAGAAAATTAGGAGAATTACAGCCATCTCTAGACTCAAATGATTTATGCACCTTGATTTATATGCTGGTGATCAACCATCTAAGTTACTGTAACTCTCGTTATGCTGGGCTACCCAACTTGACAGTTTCAAATGAGACAAAATACAGCAGTTAAATTTATATATAGTCAGTGCGTTATTTCTAGCAAAAAAGGTGCCAGTACTCAAATGCTAGGCCATCCTTCAGGGGTGGGGTGATCACTGAGGGACTCATCCCACAATAGCCAGGCCCCCTGCAACCAGTCACAGAATCTATGACAAGGCAGAATTGGTTTGTAGAGCCTGAGCTCTTTCATTAAAACTTGGGGTCAATAGATCAATTTTAGCAGACAATGGAAAAGGTGCCGGTACTCAGTACCCCCAAGTACCCCCTCAAAGCCCTGTATATAGCACTATGAAGTCAGATCATGTCACTGCTTTGTTTAAGAAGCATCACTGGCTCCCTATTATGTGGAGGATTAAATATAAGATCCTGGTTCTTTCATTCTAGGCTTTGTATTCCAATATCCCACACTACTAAACAGCTCTATTAATTCCTTTCTACCCTTCTCATCCTTTCCAAGCATCCCAATATAATCTCCTGTATGGTGTATCCCTGTCGAAACAGACTAGAATTCACTCAACAAGGTGCATTCTGTTACTTGGCTCCATCATTGTGGAACTCACGTGAGGCCTGAACCTCCGTACAACAGATTTAAAGTGGGGGTGAAGTCCTGGCGCCAATTTCTTTGTCCTTTAGGAACAGGTGAATTTGAAGCACATGGAATCTGTGAGGCAAAGTTTGTTAGTCTTCCATGTATGTTAAATATGACTCCTGAAACAAACAATGGTAAATAAATAGGAAAGTACAGGAGTCTATATAATTTTTCGAAAACAAGGAGGAAAAGACTTCATAAAGACCAAAATGAACAGTAATAAGGCTTAAGTTTGAACATAACCACTTAACAGTGTGATCAGCCAAGAAATAATCATCGGTCTGAAAAACCTCCAAAAATGATTTGATAGACTTAATAACATCAAAACTTTAATTCCCAATAATAACATCTACCAAACAAATAATATGTCAAAAATTACAAAACAATAATAATCTTACTACGGGATAGCAAGCTAGTACTTTGTTTACTTGCTATCCCGTAGTAATAACAATAATAATGAAATAACACTTAACTTTGGGCTCACAGCAATGAGGTTTTACTATGTGAAGATTTGGCAGCACCTCTGAATCGGCTTATAGGCAAATGTATAGTCCATCTTCAGGTGATAACATCCATTATAATCACTGTGCAACGCCTATATTTCCTCCTAAGACAGGTTAAGGTCCCAATGGGGACCCATTTCACAATGAATTCTTCTGGACACCTCGTCAAAGAATGACCTATTTGAAAACACTGTCCCAGAAGTTTACATCAGAGGAGGCGGGCCTGGCACAAGAGGCACTAGCAGAGCTGCAGAGCCGGGTCCTGCATGTCTCCCATGGTAGTTTATTAGGCGAGCCTGGTAGAGGTGCAACAGGAGGGAGGGAGCAAGACTGTGCTACAGGACCATGGTGGAGGGGAGGGGAGAGGGAGCAGGCCCTGCACACAGTGAAGATGTGGTTCAGACTGGGAAGACAGCTGAGCCTGACAACAACAAAGTAATAGCCAATCAACAGCTGTTCTGGCAGGTGTAGAGGGAAGAGACTAAGGGTTTCCTGGTGATGTCAGATCCTGGCTTGCATCTGATTTGGTTCAAACTGTTTTTGCAATGTGAGCATTAAAATTTAACTGTGAGTCTAATATCACTCTCCAACTGGTAATCTGTTCCTTAATAGCAATAGTAAAAATAATCACAAAATTGAACAGGATTGAATGTTCCAATATCACCTCACCACCACCACCACCACCACTACCGCGCACCTTTTTTTGCACTTTGTGCATAAACACAATGTGCTAACACATTTTTTTTTTGTGGGTGGAGTGTGGGCATTTCTATGGTAATCAGTTAGCACGTCGGTGGTAACGGCTCACACGCTAAACTTTTAAAATGGCTATGTCCTAATTGCAACATTAGCGTATGGCCATTAATTCCAGAAATTGGAAACTTTTTCTGATTGCAAGAATAAATGGCCTTAGTGCCCAGGAAAGACACTCATACCCCCAGATTCTATATAGCATGACTTAAGTTGTGCATACAACTTAATTAGTTAACAAGCCAATCAGCGCTGATAACTGCCATTTAACAATTACTGACACTACTTGGCAATAATTAGAATTTACGCACAGAACTGTCTAAGCGTATTCGATAACATGATGTGTGAATTCTAAGTCACGTGGAGGGGCATAATCAAAAGGGACGTCCTCGTTTCGATTTGGACGTCCTCGCAAAACGTCCCCATCCAGAGGCTGGGAAACCTGTATTTTTGAAACAAGATGGACGTCCATCTTTCATTTCGATAATACGGTTAAGGATGCCCGAATCCTGAAATTTGGTCGTCCTTAGAGATGGTCGTCCCTAGACTTGGTCATTTCTGATTTTCGGTGATAATGGAAACCAAGGACGTCCATCTCAGAAATGACCAAATGCAAGCCAATAGGTTGTGGGAGGAGCCAGCATTTGTAGTGCGCTGGTCCCCCTGACATGCCAGGACACCAACCAGGCCCCCTAGGGGGCACTGCAGTGGACTTCATAAATTGCTCCCAGGAACATATCTCCCTTATCTTGTGTGCTGAGCCCCCCAAAACCCACTACCCCCAACTGTACACCACTACCATAGCCCTTATGGGTGAGGGGGGCACCTACATGTGGGTACAGTGGGTTTGTGGTGGGTTTTGGAGGACTCGCTGTTTCCTCCACAAACGTAGCAAGTGAGGAGGATGGGCCTGGGTCCGCCTGGCTGAAGTGCACTGCACCCACTAAAACTGCTCCAGGTACCTGAATACTGCTGTGATGGACCTGAGTATGACATCTGAGGCTGGCACAAAATATTTTTAAAGATATTTTTTGAGGGTGGGAGGGGGTTAGTGACCACTAGGGGAGTAAAGGGAGGTCATCCCCAATTTTCTCCGATGGTCATCTGGTCATTTCGGGCACCTTTTTGTGCCTTGGTCGTAAGAAAAACACGACCAGGTAAAGTCGTCCAAGTGTTTGTCAGGGATGTCCTTGTTTCTCTCAATTATGGGCCAAGGACATCCAAGTGTTAGGCACGCCCAAGTCCTGCCTTTGCTATGCCTCCGATACGCCCCCTTGAACTTTGGCCATCCCTGCGATGGAAAGCAGTTGGGGACGTCCAAAATCGGCTTTCGATGATACCGATTTGGATGACCCTGTGAGAAGGACGCCCATCTTCAGATTTATGTCGAAAGATGGGCGTCCTTCTCTTTCCAAAATGAGCCCAATAGTTGAAAAGGGGGTGTGGAATGGGTGGGTTGTGGATGTTTCTAAAATCTATGCACGTAGTTATAGAATACACCCGGTCTGCGCGTAATTCAGGCCTCCATTTATACCAAGTTTTACTTGGTGTAACTGCCTGTGACTAGATTTAGTTGTATGAATGGGTGCTCAGTGGATTCTATAAGCTATGCAGCAATTTAGCCCATTTAAATTTAGGCATACTTTATGGAATATGCCTAGGAATATTTCACTTTGGCGCTGATTTTTTAGGTGTGATATATAGAATCTAGTCCAAAAGGATACACTAAGACCATGTTTTCCCAAACCTTTGTAAAAGGACCCCTAAGGGGCAAATATTATGTGTTACCTATGTACACACCTCCTAGGGGTCTGTTTAACAAAGCTGTGGTAAGCATTAGCTGACGCTTACAGCAGCCTAAAAGAGCTTATCATAGGGTGTGCTCAGGCATCCTGCAGTACGTTCTGGATTAGAGCACATACCACACACTAAACAGAAAAATTATTTGTTTACTGTGGAGGGGGCGTATCTTGGGGCAGAGAGTGAGCTTGTCTAAGGTAATTAGTGCAGCTAATTTGCTGAATGCTAACTAATTAATGAGTGATTAATGTGTGAGCCCTTACTACCTACAAAATAGGTGGCGGTAAGGCCTCATGTGGTAATCTTTTTAAATGACCACATGCTAATGGCAACATTAGTACATGGCAATTAAATATTAAAAAAAATTGGAAAATCTGCCATTTTTCTGCTACACTAAAAATGGCCTTAGTGCATGGGAAAGACCCATGTAAGGGCATGCTAAAGCCACTTTTTAATGCTGCTTTGTAAAAGGACACCTTAATTCCTTAGTCACTCATGTAAAGTCCTTTATCTATTCCTCTGATCGGGTGTAGAACCCAATTGTGAAATTTGTTTACATATACATATATTCCCATTGTTACATAGGAAATATGAGGGCTCACATTGTACAGTCTACAGCCTTCTCCCAGTAAGATTCTGATTGACTGTCCCACCTCCTGGAAGTGATGCAACTGTTAGACCTTTAAATGTTCTACCCTTAGCGGCTCACTAATTGTTTGGCTGTCTGATTGCTACCTCTGCTGTATGTACTGCTTTCAGTGACTGCTGTGCTCCTCCCTGTGACTTCTAGGCCCTCTCTGGTACGGTTTATAGCCTTCTCCCAGTAAGCTGCTGTATTCTGATTGATTGTCCCACCTGCCAGAAGTGACGCGATTGATGAGCCCTTTAAATGTTCAGCCCTTAGCGGCACATGCTGCATAGACTCTCCAATTTCCTTTGGAGTCTTTCATGAGATACTTTGTCAAACGCCTTTTGAAAATCCAGATACACAATATCGACCGGCTCACATTTATCCACATGTCTGTTCACTACTTCAAAGAAATGTAATAGATTGGTGAGGCAAGATTTCCCTTCACTAAATCTATGTTGGCTTTGTCTCATTAAGCCATGTTTTTGAAAATGCTCTGTAATTTTGTTTTTATTGCATGAGTCTTTACCATTTTGCCCGGCACCGACGTTAGCCTCACCGGTCTATAATTTCTCAGATCTCCTCCTGAACCTTTTTAAAAAATCGGTGTTACATTAGCCACCCTCCAATCTTCTGGTACCATGCTTGATTTTAAAGATAAATTACATATTACTAACAATAGTTCCGCAAGTTCATTTTTCAATTCTAACAGTACTCTGGTTGCAAGAGATTTGATACTCTTCAATTTGTCAAATTGCACCATTACATCCTCCAGGTTTATAGAGATTTCATTTACTTTCTTTAACTAGTCAGCTTTGAATATCATTTCTGACACCGGTATCTCTCCCAAATCTTTCTCAGTGAAGACCAAAGCAAATAATTCATTTAATCTCTCCACTATGGCTTTGTCTTCCCTGATTGTCCCCTTTTACCCCTTCGGTCAGCTAATGGTCCAACTGATTCTTTTGCTGGCTTATTGCTTTTAAGATACCTAACAAAAAGTTTTACTATGTGTTTTTGCCTCCAGCACATTCTTTTTTTTTTAAGTCCCTCTTTGCCGTCCTTATCAGTGCTTTGCATTTGACTTGCCATTCCTTATTTGTTTTTTTTTTTCTTATTTTCATTCAGATCCTTCCATTCCTGAAGGATTTTCTTTTAGCTCTAATAGCTTCCTTCACTTCACTTTTTTAACCATGCTAGCTGTCGTTTGGTCTTCCTTCCTCCTTTTTTAATACACAGAATATATTTGGCCTGGGATTCCAGGATGGTATTTTTGAACAGCATCCACGCCTGATGTAAATTTTTGACCTTCGCAGCTGCTCCTCTATGTTTTTTTCACCGTTCTTCTCATTTTATCATAGTCTCGTTTTTGAAAGTTAAATGCTAATATATTATATTTCCTGTGTGTACTTACTCCAAAGCCAATATCAAATCTGATTATATTATGAACACTGTTATCAAACGGCCCCAGTACCATTACCTCATGCAGCAGATCATGCGCTCCACGAAGGACTAGGTCTAGAACTTTTCCTTCTCTTGTTGACTCCTGTACCAGCTAATCCATAAAGCAGTCCTTGATTTTGTTAAGGAATTTTACTTCCCCAGCATGCCCTGATATTACATTTACCTAGTCAATATCGGGGTAATTGAAATCACCCATTATTATTGTGTTACCCAGTTTGTTAGCCTCCCTAATTTCTGATAACATTTCTACATCCGTCTGTTCATCCTGGCCAGTTGGACGGTAGTACATTCCTATCACTATTCTTTTCCCCTTTACACATAGAATTTAAATCCATATGAATTCCAGAATGTGTTTTGTTTCCTGTACTGGTGTCTCCCTTGGTTTTTTGGAAGAACCTCTCTACCCTACTCCCTGGACCCTCTTGCTGACGCACGTAGGGACTGATTGTTCCCCCACTTTGGGTGATTAACATGTTAAACATTTCATGAAATTTTGCTCAGATGTTAATGAGCATGCAGCTGATTTCCATCTGGAGCAAAACTGCAAAAATGTTCATGGGTCAGTATAGAAGCCTTTAGCTTTGGAATCAGAGACAAAAGGATTTCCCTGTCAATCACATTCATCTTTAATGATAAAAAATATACAAACATTATGACTGTGAAAATAAAGAGAGCACATACTCTTTTTAAATTCTTTCCTTCTTCATGTGTGAGGAATATATTTTGTATTTTCCCAAACTATTAATCCAAAGGTAATATAATAGTTTATTTGGAGTTATTGTGTTTTTACTCCCTGCTGATTTTTTTCAATCAACTAGCCAAATAGGCCAGAAAAAGGAATAATCACACATGTAGGTGGTACTGTATCTATCTGAGAAACTGTAGCATGATGTCTTATTTTATTTGCACTGCTTGCATGTGTAATCAGGTTGTAGAAACATTTACAAATTATAATATCAATAAATTAGAAAGTGCATGCAAAAAGCACAACAGAGAAACATGTTTCTCTAAGCAACATTCAAATATACCTATTATCATTTTTTTTGGGTGGGTGTGGGTAGGATGCATGAGTAGAGGATAGATTGAAGATGCAAACTGTGGGTAGGGTGTGAGGGGTTTGGGGTTTTTTACTAACATGTGTATTAATGCGGTGCAAGACTGAGTGGATAGGGATTGTCTGTGATGGAGTGAGTCAATGGTGTGTGTCTGTGTGTGTACGTCAGTGTATGACTGCATAGATAGTATGTTTGACTAGGCAGATTATATGAATCAGCTCTTTCCATGCTTTCTCTTTCCCCTCTTCCTTTTCATTTTGTCTTCTTTCAAGCTCTGTCCCTCTGGAAAAGTAGTCTAGTGGTTAGTGCAGCAGACTTTGATCCTGGGGAACTGGGTTCTATTCCCACTGCAGTTCATTGTGACTCTGAGCAAGTTACTTAACCCTCCATTGCCCCAAGCACAAATAAATATCTCTAAATGCTAAGTGAACTGCTTTGAATGTAGTTGCAAAAACCACAGAAAGGCATTATATCAAGTCCTATTCCCTTACCCTTTCCTTCTCTTCCATTTCATAGGGATTTGATTCATTAGTATTTAAAAAGTTGGTACATGAAAACAGATGTAACATAAATTAAGGTGCATAAAGTTAGTTTGCATATGTTATAAAGTTCCAACCTGATATTAAAAATGCTTAATATAAATATGTGACATCAACTGAATAATATATCTGAAAATCATAATAAAGGCTACAAATCCAAAACAATAATTTTTTCCTGCCCATCTATTTTCTACCTCTCTTATCTACAGCGCAGATGAAAGAGGTAATGGACCTCATTTTATCAGCTCATAGATGGTTAAATACTGGTATTTACATGTATATTTAGCATACACATGGAAAACCCAGTTTTAGAAATGTTGGTATTTACACATTTTATTTATTAATGAATTTATTTTTAAACCTTACACCCCTACCTAAATAACTATGCAGCTTAAAATAAAACATATTTATGGCCACTCACAGATTTAGGGTGTGGGTGTGCTAACATTAGCTGAGGTGCCTTTAAGGTCATTAGTAGTGGGGAATAGGGATAGTGGGGGGAGGGGTTAAGAGGGCTATAGCAGCTGTTTTTATCCTGTATGAAAGGTAGTGGATGGGAAGGTTGCTGGGTAGGTATGGTTGGGCTGTGATTCTTAGGGTGATTGGCTGGGAATATGGTGTGGGATTGGATAAGAGTGTGAGGACAATTTGGCAGGCTGAGTGTGTTGTTGTGAGGTGGGTGGTAGTAGGCAGTGGGTAGTGTGTGGCAAGTTTGAGAGGCTGTCTGTGATAAAGTGTTTTGTGTGAGATTTGTGTGAATTGTTTCAGCAGGGGCCCCAGCTGGGTAGGAGGCTTAGCTGCAGTGCTGGCAGGTACTTGTTTTGTTCGATTCTGTTTTAGGGCTGCTGTAGTGGCGAACAGTGTGTAGGAGCACCGCTGACATCAGTTCCGGTTTGGTGCCTGCATTAGGGTACTCGGTGTTTTTATAAGAGCTTTGTCGGTGTTATTTCTGGTTCGGTACCGGCGACAGGAGTGTTGGTGTTCTGTCGGAAACTGGTGCTGCGTTACTCTTTTTCCTGCGGTAGTGGGCCTTTTAGTGTCTTTCATGCTGCCTTCTTATTCCTCAGGACTGTTGTGTGGTAGGTGGTTGTAGGGTTTTTTGTTACCTGGGTTGCACTTGTGTTAGGTGGTGGGGGTTCTTTGATGCTGGCTGTGAATGTGGGTGTTAGGGTTTGTTGGGTTGGGGTTCAGTTATTTTTCTGGGTTTAAGTGCAGCACTAGTGTTATGAAACTGAATTTTAAAGAAACACACTAATACAATCTGAGTTGTGTAGATAGCACCTAGGAAGGGTTCTGGTTCCAAGGCCCCTGCACAGCGTGCTAGTGATTGCGGTAGTGTTTCAGGAGGAGTTTCTGGACTATAGGCTAAAGGGGCTGCATCTAGGCCCTGGACTTTGGCTGCGCAGAGTGTGTGGAAGGGGCCTGTGGGAGGCCAGAAGGTTTGGCATGGGGCCTCCCCTGCTGTGATTCCTGACTCTGCTCCTGGGTACTCGGGAGTATAAGCTTCCTCTGCTACTGTGCATGGTAAGTTCCTTCATACTTTGGATGTTTTATTAGATGATGATTTGGTGGAGGAGTTCCTGGGCAGGTCCATGTATGGCTTCGTAGGACAAGTCTCAGGTTCATGAACATTTATATTGACATTTCAGGAATAAAATTTTTTGAAGAATTTGAGACATTTTGTTAAGAGGTCATCTTATGAGAGGCAGCAGCGTTGGAGTAAGCGGGAGGATTCTATGACTGCTTGGCAGTCATCTGATTCTTGAGATTCTTCAGATGACTCCTTTTGGTCATCCTCCTCTGATGACGTGTGTCTGGGGGAGGTGTCTCAGCCTGTGGCGTCAGTCGTGCCTCCTGTTTTGGATGGCGCAGCACAGATTTCTCACCTGGGTCACACTATATTTATTTATTACATTTGTATCCCACATTTTCCCACCGATTTGTAGGCTCAATGTGGCTTACATAGTACCGGAAAGGCGTTTGCAGACTCCGATGAGAATAAATACATAGAGGTGTATTTTCAAAGCACTTAGACTTACAAAGTTCCATAGGTTGCTATGGAACTTTGTAAGTCTAAGTGCTTTGAAAATGAGCCCCAAAGTGATGCTGTGGTAAGATGAAGTTCATGTGGCATAGCCACATTAGGGAAACGTACATCGGAAGAGTTGCGTTTTGTCCATTACATACTTTAGTTTTGTTGTGTTGCAGGGATCAGGCATTTAAATTGGATCGGTGGGGTATGCTGTTTTGAACAGGTTAGTTTTTAGTGATGCGTTCCATAGTTGTGTGCTTATGTAGGAAAAGCTGGATGCGTAAGTTGAATTGTATTTAAGTCCTTTGCAGCTTGGGTAGTGCAAATTATGAGATTGCATCTCTGGATTGCAAATTGTTGCAGAAGTTCTGGTAAAAAATACTGTGTAGTATATATGTGGATGTCTTTTTATTGTTGGAAAAGGATTTAGATAGGGCTGACAAAAAGGAGGATGAGAAGGATGATGGGAAGTGTCGGAAGTCGAGGGTGTCCATGGCCATTATAAATTGGCTTTTGGGTTTTCATATGTATGCTAGTGTGTTGGACATGGCAAAGCCTGTTTTATACTCTGGCTTGTTACAATATTCTAATCTTATTTTATGGGGTTACAAAACTACAGTGGCCGGTCATGGCTTAACTACAATAAGCAATTTTGGAGTGGTTTAGCTGTGGATAAATTGGATGCCTGGGTTGTAGGGATGTAGATATGTGGCTGGCAGAAATGACTTCTGCACAGGTCTGGCTCTTTCAGAAGGGGGCTTCCACAGGGAATGCTTGCACCCTATGGGGGACCATCAGTGGTTCATCGAGGGTCTTTGGGCAACCTGGTGCCAGTTTGCTTCCCATGCATGAGCAGTCTGACGGGTTCATTGGCCAGAAAGGGTGGGGGCCCTGTCTGCTTTCAATTCCATGAAGGTCGATATGACCGGTCCTCTTGTAAGTTCTGACATTGGTGCAGTCAATGTGCTGGAGTGCACCCTGAATTCTTGTGTTTTGGCATGGGGGGATGGAGCCAGGGAGAAGGGGGTTACGGGTGCGAGCCTGGGCCTGTGCCAGGAAGATTACCTGCTCAAAGCTCCATATCCTATTAAGTTGCCTGCATTGTGAGATTGGTTACAGGTATATCCTAATGTGAATGCTGTTCAGTTCTTGTGGGAGGGTTTTTCTTTTTGATTTGTAATTCTGTTTGATGGCCTACCCTTAAATGTTGGATGTTGGAATGCTCGTTCTTTAATAGCACATCCTGATGTTGTGCAGGAGAAATTGGATAAGGAACTGCAGTTGGGGTGTACTGCAGGACCTTTTCAAGATCCTCCTGTGGTCAATTTTGTGGTTTCCCCTTTGGGGCAAGTGCAATTCCATGCAAACAAAATCAAGCTCCACTCCTAGAAAAACCAAAGAGGTAGACAGCCCCTCTGATTTCTCCTCAGCTAAAGTGATACCCAAACTAAAGATTATAAAATGAAAATCCACCACCAAGTGCATACACTGTCCACCCCGAGCCTCACTGCCAAATAAAAAATAATCTAAATAGTGCAGTCACCCAATATACAAATGTAGCAAAAGCTTTAAAATATGCAAAAGAGACTACACAGTCCATAGGTATACATTTATTGAGAAAATAAACTTTCTCAAAATGAAAACCAAGCAGATGGCAAGAGTCGGGGTGAACCGGCAAAAAGTGAAAAGCACCCTCAATGTCCGCCTTAGCTAACAAAGCTCCAGGGCCCAAAGCCCGAGCCATATCCATGGTGTTGTGAAAAGAAGCATACTTGACAGTGCGTAGAGAAGGATCAATGAATGAATTCACACTATCGCCCGCTGGAAATATAGAAGAGAAGAGATGTTAGGAAATTGGAAGTCTGGGCATCCAAATGGCAGATGAAATTGAACATGAGATGGTTCTATTAGACATCACCACCTACATCTATTACCATCTTAAAGTGAGATCTGTTCTCCTCTTTTCATTAGACCTATCTGTGGCATTCACTCTAGTTGATCATCCATTCTTACTTCACCGATTACATCAGAATGCAATCAGGGACACTGTTATTGTCTGGTTCACCTCATACTAACACTGCCACTCCTATACTATACTTTCTGAGAATTCTGTCCCTGCCTCTTACTCACTTGCCTCAGGGGTCAAACAGGGGTCCATCCTGGCCCCATTACTATTCAACATATTCCTGGCACCAATGTTAACCTTAGCACAATCACTGGGTTTCACCATGTTTGTATTCACTGATGACATTCAAATCCTATGCTCCCTTGACCCCTCTAACCCACAAGAGATCTCTAATATTTACACCAAGCTCACAAAAATTACAGACTTGCTCCAGGACAATAACCTAGTTCTCAATCCTAATAAATCAAAAACCCCTTCTATTCATGACTGACAACATGAGTTCTCTTATCTCTCCAGTGATTCTTTGTAATACTCAAGTTCTACTAACTAGCAATTCAAGAATTCTTGGTTCAATTCTCAATAACAAACTTACACTTGGACCCCAAATATCAAAGGACATTCATCAAATTTTCAATAAGCTGAAACTAGTCAACTCTATTCAATCTTTTCTCCACTCTCCAGTCCTCAACATACTCATATACATACTAGCCATTAGTCAACTTAATTACTGCAACTTCCTATAAGAACATAAGAATAGCCATACTGAGTTAGTCCAATGGTCCATCTAGCCCAGTATCCTGCTTCCAACAGTGGCCAATCCAGATCACAAGTACCTGGCAGAAACTCAAATAGTAGCAACATGCCATGCTACCAATCTCAGGGCAAGCAGTGGCTTCTCCATGTCTATCTCAATAGCAGACAATAGACGTTTTGTCCAGGAACTTGTCCAAACCATTTTTAAACTCAGATATGCTAACTGCTGTTACCACATCCTCTGACAATGAGTTCCAGAGCTTAACAATTCTTTAAGTGATAAAATATTTCCACCTATTTGTTTTAAAAGAATTTCCACATAATTTAATTGAGTGTCTCCTGGTCTTTGTACTTTTTATTTATTTATTCATGACATTTACACCCCACATTAGCCTGAAATAGACTCCTGTTCAATGTGGCTTATAAACAATAAAGTGAATAAAACATAACAATGTTCAGAATATAACACAAATTACAATAAGTTCAAGAAGCAAATTAATATATGTACAGAAAGTAACCAGGGCAAACAAATTATTAAGGTGGATAGGTGAGAGCATAATCAATTCACTTTTACCCATTCTACACCACTCAGGATTTTGTGGACCCCAATCATATCCCCCCTCAGTCGTTTCATTTTTAAGCTGAAGAGCCCTAACCACTTTAACCTTTCCTAATATGAGAGGAGTTCTATCCCCTTCATCATTTTGGTCACTCTTTGAAACTTTTCTAATTCTGTTATATCTTTTTTGAGATACGATGACCAGAACTGAACATAATACTCAAGGTGAAATCAAACCATGGAGCGATATAGAGGCATTATAATATTCTTGGTCTTATTTTTATATCCTTTTCCTAATAATATCTAGTATCCTGTTTGCTTTTTGGCTGCCACTGCACACTGGGCAGGAGATTTCAGTGTATTGTCTATGACGACACCTAGATTGTTTTCTTGGGTGCTGACTAATAAGGTGGACCCTAGCATCAGGTAACTATGATTTGGATTATTCTTCCCAATTTGCATTACTTTGCCTTTATCCAAGTTAAATTTCTTCTGCCATTTAGATGCCTAATCTTCCAGTTCCTGCAATTTTTCACAATCAGCATGTGTTTTGACAGCTTTGAATGGTTTTATGTCATCTGCAAATTTAATCATCTCATTTGTTGTTCTGATTTCTAGATCATTTAGAAATATGTTAAATAGTACCATCCCAGTACAGATCCCCGTGGTACATCACTATTCACCCTCCTCCATTCATTGAGAAAAATGGCCATTAATCTTTACCCTCTGTTTTCTGTCCAATAATCAATTCCTAATCCATAAAATTTCATTGCCTCCTATTCTATGACATTTTAATTTTCTCAGGAGTCTCTCATGAGGAACTTTGCCAAAATCTTTCTTAAAATCTAGATACACTACATCAGCCTTCTCTCCTTTATCCACATGCTTATTCATGTCTTCAAAGAAACAAAACAAGTTGATGAGGCAAAAATTTCCTTGGCTGAACCTATGCTGACTGTGCCCCATTAAACAATGTTTGCCTATGTGTTCCGTTATTGTATTCTTTATGAAAGTTTCCACTATTTTACCCTGCACTGATGTCTGGCTTTCCTGTCTGTATTTTCCCAGATCACCCCTGGAACATTTTTTTTAAAATCTGCATTACATTGGCCACCCTCCAATCTTCATGTAGTACGGATGATTTTAACAACAGATTAGAGATCACTAATAGGAAATTAGCAATTTTATGTTTGCGTTCTTTCAGTACCCTGGGGTGTATACCATCTGACCCAAGTGATTTATCACCCTTTAGCTTGACAATTTGGCTCAGTATCAGGCTTATTTTCAAAAGAGAAGGGTGCCCATCTTTCGACACAAATCGGGAGATGGGCATCCATATCCCAGGGTCACCCAAATCAGCATAATCGAAAGCCGATTTTGGGCGTCCTCAACTGCTTTCCGTCACAGGGACGATCAAAGTTCAAGGGGGCGTGTTGGAAGCATAGCGAAGGCGGGACTGGGGCGTGCTTAACACATGGACGTCCTCAGCCAATAATGGAAAAAAGAAGGGCGTCCCTGACGAGCACTTGGCCAACTTTACTTGGTCCATTTTTTCTTGCGACCAAGCCTCAAAAAGGTGCCCAAACTGACCAGATGACCACTGGAGGTAATCGGGGATGACCTCCCCTTACTCCCAAAGTGGTCACAAACCCCCTCCCACCCTAAAAAAAAACGTTAAAAATATTTTTTGCCAGCCTCAAATGTCATACCCAGCTCCCTGACAGCAGTACGCAGGTCCCTGGAGCAGTTTTAGTGCGTGCAGTGCACTTCAGGCAGGCAGACCCAGGCCCATCCCCCCTTACCTGTTACACTTCTGGTGGTAAATGTGAGCCCTTCAAAACCCACCACAAACCCACTGTACCCACATCTAGGTACCCCCTTCACCCCTTAGGGCTATGGTAGTGTTGTACAGTTGTGGGTAGTGGGTTTTGGGGGACTCAGCACCCAAGGTAAGGGAGATATGCACCTGGGAGCCATTTCTGAAGTCCACTGCAGTGCCCCCTAGGGTGCCGGTTGGTGTCCTGGCATGTCAGGGGGACCAGTGCACTATGAGTTCTGGCTCCTCCCATGACCAAATGGCTTGGATTTGGTCGTTTCTGAGATGGTCGTCCTCGGTTTCCATTATCGCTGAAAACCGGGGACGACCATCTCTAAGGTCGACCTAAATGTTGAGATTTTGGTGCCCCCGACCGTATTATCAAAACGAAAGATGTCCACCCATCTTGTTTTGATAATACAGGTTACAGCGCTGCATATGCCTTGTAGCGCTATAGAAATGCTAAATAGTAGTAGTAGTAGTAGTAGTTACCCCGCCCCTTCGCCGGGACGTCCTGCGAGGATGTCCTCAGGTAAACTTGGTGCCCCATTCGATTATGCCCCTCCACATAACTTTGTGCTGAAATGCAAGTAAGGAATTTGGGGGGTCATTTACTAAGACGCGCTCATGTTTTTGGCGTGCACTAAAATTGTAGGTGCATTAAACGTTAGAGATGCCAATGCATTCCTATGGGTGTCTCTTAAGTTTAGCATGCCCACAATTTTAGCGTGCGCTAAAACGTGATTGCGCTTTAGTAAAAGACGCCCTTGGTCTTTTATTTAGAATATGCTTAATATTATTTCTGCTTTTGCTTAGTATCCTGTACTGCAAATGAATCTATATTATGTTCATCACTAAAGATTTCTGTCAAAATGGCATCTTTTTCAAGTCCATAGCATATAAAATGTAGAGCTTTCAACTAAATATAAGACATGATAGGCAATGATTGAATATGAATATTATCATTCTGCAATTGAATTGTGATTCAGAAAGGTGTCATTCATTTGCCTTTGGTCTCCTCAGAAAAGATTCTATGCATAACAAAGCACTGCTCTGGACTGTCTTATTTTTCTTTGAAATAAACTTTAAGAGTTTATGAAAAATGATTTTTTAATTTAAAATTATCCCTTTCTAATTGGTTTTGCTTTGAAATGTTTCCGCTGAGTAGAATATTTAGTTGTGAAAAATGTGGCATTATTCCTCTAAAGAAAACAGACATTCTCAGATTTCCTCTTTATTCTAGAAATCAAATATCACAGAATCTGCATATTTACTGCATATGAGGATACTTGCAATTTGTAGCATTCCAGGCATACCTTGCAATCTGCGCATACTGTATTGTTCATCCCTCTGGACCCTGTCTACAATTACTAGTATTTTTATGTTTCCTATTTTAGGAGCCTTTTTAGTAAAGTGCACTAAAATCAAGGTAGTGTGTTAATGTAACCATTAGTTTGTGGTTCAGGAGGTTAACTTGGGACTATTTACTGCTTCCTATTTAAGAGAATCTAAGTGCTCTTGCTTTAATGCTGTGTTAGCCAGTTAGCACATGCTAAGTATAACACGCTAGCTGGCTAATGCTTCCACAACCACTTACTATTCTAAAGTTAAGTGCCAATAAGAACTGAACTAAATGCCAGTTCTGTAATGGTCGCTTAGCATTAAGCAACCTTTACAGAAAAGTGCTTAATGGAGATTCCCACACCCAGTTTTGAGCATGAGGACTGACGCCCACTGAAGCCTGGTGTAAATCCTCATACACAACTGATGAAAGTTGGGTGCATAAATCCAAGTCTAATTTCTGGGAACACCCTCCCATGGTCACCCTCAGGCGCACATGTTATAGAATAGGGCTAGAGCAGATGCAAATTACTGCCGATTAAGTGCCAATTAACTCCAACAATTGTTAGCACCTAATTGACAAATTAGTTTATTGTGCAGATCTGAGATCCATGCTCAAATTTGGCCAACCTATATAGAATCCGGGGGTAAATGTAAAAATGAATGTATGGTAAGTGAAAATCATGTGCACTGACCTCTGTGGTGTTTCCAGCATGTTCTCACACTGTTAGAGCACAGAAAGGTTCTTTACTGCATGGTAAGCATAGTCACAATGTGAATGTACTTTCTGCCTTCAATTAAGAAGTCATGCATAAAATTATGCTTCCTGCAGTAGACAGCACAAAACACTCACAAATGCACAAAAAAGGAGCAAGTTCTGGTATTTTTTCCTTTTTTTTAGACAAGGCACATTTTTGGCAATGAGGCTTAGCAAACATGTTCTTTGCATTTGTAAACTGTCATGTGTGGTATTCTGTACTAAAAATTATATTTGAATTCCACATTAACGGGGTACTGCAATGCAGAACCATGCACAGCAGTTCATTAATATGCAAATCTGAGAAAATATGCAAGTGAAAAATCCTTTGCAGAACTATTTTTGCAAAAAAAAAAAGAGAGAGCGAGAAAGCACTTTATCAAGACATAGTTACCTTTTCATAAAGGCTCCTGAAACTCCACTTGGTTCAGAAGTGGTGATGTTTTAAAGGATCACCACAGAGTACCCAAAACTCCATGGTCAGCCAGTTAGCTGTGCGAGTGCTTTGCAACCCATGTAAGTATATAATAGTAGTAATCATAATCATCATAATTTCACTATTAATTCCCAGTTTGTTTGTGCCTCTGTCTGCTTAAGAGAAATCTGCCTGCAAGGGACCATTAACCCTCCCTCTTTCCAAATACCAAGTTTATGACAAAGGTGCTTATGTGTTAAACCAGTTCAAAGGCAAACATAGGTTTTTAAAAACTATTATGTTATGACAGAGATGCTTGTGTGTCACATCAGTTCAAAGGCAAGCATATGTTTTTAATAAAACTACTCATTTTGGCCAGGGCTTTGCACATGGGATTAAAGGAATATTCTTCTTAATCCCATGTAGTGTATTTCCACTTCTCAGATGAAATCATGTTTAAATGATGGCCTCATTACGGTGGCACTTAATACATGCAGGTTTGTAAAATGGGGCAGCTATGCCATATTGCCACTTCCATGTTTAAGTGTCAGTACCTCCATGTGGCAGTTATTGGGTCCATGCCATTCATTTATTCAACATGTATATTTTCAAAATGGCTGCTTTTGCTGCATGTGCTAGCAAATCCATGTGCCTCAAAGAGCCTTTTCTAAAATATCACTGGAACTGAGCACAAATCCTACCTGGACATCTGTAAATTCTATCTAAAATGGGGCTTCACAGCATTTAGGGGTCTTTTAACTAAGCTATGATACAAAGTGGACTGCAGTAGTGCAAGCACATCATTTAGGCGCACGCTGGGCCATTTTTTACCACAACTAGGAAAAGGGCTTTTTTTAAGGGGCCGGAAAATGGATGTGCGCTAAAATTGAAAGCAGCGCGCATCCACTTTTGGCCTGAGACCTTACCGCCAACCATTGACCTAATGGTAAGGGCTCACATGCTACACACGTGGTGACCAGTCGGCATGCGTCAATTGCTGATAAATGCCAGAAATGCTGCATGTGGTAGGAAATAAATAATTTGTTTCATAAATACATAAGTATTGCCATACTGGGACAGACCAAAGGTCCATCAAGCCCAGCATCCTGTTTCCAACAGTGGCCAATCCAGGTCACAAATACCTGGCAAGATCTCAAAATCTGAAATGAATGCCAGGTGGTACGCTAGCCTGGCAGTAGTCTCATTTTGACATGTGCTGCATGCACGTAGAGCCCATGCCTTTGTAAAAGGGACCCTTAGCTTTTACATGAACAAGTATTTTACCCTTTCAGCTTCTTCAATACGAGCTACAGTGGATTCCACAGAAAACAATAATATTCCTCTCATATAAATACCCTTCCTTAAAGATTTCTTATGCCTTAACTAATATACTCAAATGCATAAGTAATCTTAGTGCATTTCAACACAAGTTTAAGTAACAAACAAAAAACAATGTTAATCTCTGGCCACGGTGTACAATATTTGTGTGTACTTAGTACTCCTGTAGTTAAAGTCTCTCTGCCAGTCCTTAGTCTTGTTCCTTCTAGTTTATTGATCCATGTTTTTTTTTTCTCTTTTTGTTTACAGGCAGCTACATACTAATTAACTTTAAACAAAGAAACAACAGGAAACCCTAACTTTTTTCCTTGCTTATTTTTTTTTCTTTTTGATAGCAAATCCTTTTTCTCACTGTACTCTCACTAATTAATTTCTCTGTCTGATAGAGGATCCATCTTCACTCACTTATAACACTAACTCACAAAATTAAATGGTATCAAAAGCTTTAATGAAATCCAAGTATGCCACATTAAACATCTGTCCTTGATCTAATCCTCTAGTCACACAATTAAAGATATCAATCAGATCCATTTGACACAATCAGGGCTATTCTGTAATAGAAAGTTATATGGAGACAGAAATCTAACCTGTCCCCATGGGAATCTAACACAACCCTACCACAAGTAATCTCCTCCATTCCCATCCCTGGCTCACCCAGCACTGCCTCTACCCCCACCACACCACTCATTCCTGCTCATTGCTGCTGATCTACTCACTGCTGCTGTTTCTTTAAAATGGCTGTGGAGATTTCAAGTGGTGGCCTCGCAAGACTATGGCTAGCATAAACTAAGATCTATGGGTGGCATAAGTTGTTGTGCCTAGAAGTGCAGTGCAGTGTGTATAACATAGTATTCTAGTACTCCTGCCCGCCCATACCCCTCCCATATATATGCCCCCTCATACTTACGCACCATAGTACTTATGCACTACCTTATAGAATAGCGCACAGTGCATTTGGGTGCATATGTGTCGCGTCCCTCACCTGTGCCGCTTCTCCGTCGGGCATGCCACGCTGTCAGGGTGTCGCAGGGAGCGTTGGCCAGGAGAGGTGGTCGGGCACCAAGCCCCTGCGTCGCACCGCTGGAATCCTGTCTGCAGTCTGGGCTGCTCCGGCCCTCCGGTCCGCTTCGGTGGCGGCGGGGAGACGCCGGCCAGGTGGACAGGGCCGGCGTTCCCCGAGAAAGGGATCCCTTGCAGGCGCGGAGCCTCAGAGGAACGAGGTCACTCCCCACAACGTCCGGATTGGCCGATCGCGGCTGACTCCGCCCACTGCTTCTGGCCGGCCAATCCGGGGCTGTTGAGTCACGGTTGTGGATAGCTCCGCCTCCTTTCAGCTGTTACCGGTCCTCCTGATGGGGAGGGCTATTTAGGAGCAGCAAGGCAGAACTCTCATTGCTTCGGCTTCTGCTTTGGTGGATTCTGTGGCGTTGGATTCTTCCTGGACTGCTCTTGCTTAGAAACTTGCCTGGACCTGGACTCTGCTTTTGTTTGCCGCCTGCCCTGAAACTTGCCTGGACCTGGACTCTGCTTTTGTTTGCCGCCTGCCCGGAAACTTGCCTGGACCTGGACTCTGCTTTTGTTGCCGCCTGCCCTGAAACTTGCCTGGACCTGGACTCTGCTTTTGTTGGCCGCCTGCCCTGAAACTGGCCTGGACCTGGACTCTGCTTTTGTTTGCAGCCTGCCCTGAAACTTGCCTGGACCTGGACTCTGCTTTTGTTTGTCGACTGCTCTGAATCTTGCCTGGGCCTGGACTGTGTTTTTGCTTGTCTCCTGTTCTGAGACTGATCTGGTCTTGGATTTAGCTCCTGCTTTCCATCTGCCCTGGAAGTCTCATCTGTGGCTACACACCCCTGACCTCCTGAGGAGTGGCTGCTCCACTCTTCAAGTAAGATCAGGACTGTCCGGCTGCCTAACTCTGTTCGGCACAGGGGCTCACTTTCTGAGGGTTACTAGGCCTGACAGTAAGCCGAAGCCATGAGCTCGCCGGATAAGCCTGATTTGACCGACCTGGCCCAAGCTCTTCAACAACAGCAGGCCCAGCTTAATAGACTTTCGGGAGTCCTTCAAGATGTATGCTCACAGATGTCGGCCCAGCGCAGTCCGACTACTGGTGCCAGCCGAGCAACTCCACCCCAGCTTTCCTTCCGTCTACCTGAGCCTCCCCGGTTTGACGGTACACCTGCCGCCTGCCGCGGGTTTTTGAACCAATGCCAAATGCTCTTTGACATGCAACCTGCTTCATTCCCTACAGACAGAGCCAAGATTACGTACATCATCTCGCTATTGTCGGGGTCAGCCCTGGCATGGGCCTCACCCTTGTGGGAACAACAAGACCCTCTTCTTTCTGATCTGGGAGAGTTCTTGCGGAGGTTTCGCATGGTGTTTGACGTCCCGGGACGCCCTTCCTCTGCAGCTAGTGAACTGCTGCGTATTCAGCAAGGAAGCAGTTCAGTCGGGGCCTATGCTATCCAATTTCGCACTCTAGCTGCAGAGCTGAGGTGGAATCAAGAGGCCCTCACGGCGATCTTTTGGCAAGGCCTGAACGGGCGTATCAAGGATGAGTTGGCTGGTCGGGAGGTTCCTAGTACATTGGATGCACTTATTTCCCTCTGTGTCCGGATTGATGTTCGATTCCAGGAGCGAGCACGAGAACAAGGAACTTCGCGTCCGTCTCGAAGAACTTCTCCTCCTAGGCGACGGCCCACGTCTCCTCAGGGTGCGGCAGGATCAACCACAGAGGGGTCCGAAGAACCTATGGTGATTGGCAGACATCGTCTTTCAGCCGTTGAGAGGGCCCATAGACGAAACCATAGACTTTGCCTTTATTGTGGTAAACCTGGTCACTTTGTGAAGGAGTGTCCCAATAAGCCGGGAAATGCCTAGACCCAAGCCCTGAGGAAGGGGTGGCGTTGGGTCATTCGAATTTCCTTCCAGACAACTTGATTTCTGTGCCCATAATTCTCCTTTGGCGTGACTTCAGGGTGAACACTTTAGCTCTGTTGGACTCTGGAGCGGGAGGTAATTTTATTGATGCATCTCTTCTTAAGAAGCTGGGTGAACCTGCAGTGCCTTGTAGACCCGCGCTGCAGGTAACGTCCATTCATGGCTCAGCTCTGCCTCATCTTGTTACCCAGCTCACCCCACCACTGAAGATGCAAGTGGGTCTCTTGCATCATGAAGAGATCCAATTTTTTATTTTGCCCCATGCTATCCATCCTGTTATCCTAGGGTTGCCCTGGTTACGTCTGCACGCACCCAGCATCAACTGGCCGACTGGGGAGATCAGTCAATGGAGTAAACGTTGTTTTGAGGTCTGCCTGACTCCTGTGGAACCTCCTCCTAGAAGCATTGCCGCCTCACCTGGGATTCTTCGACCTTATGAAGCTTGTCTTCCTGAGGAATATAGTGACTTTCAAGATGTTTTTGATGCACGGGAGGCAGACTCCCTCCCTCCCCATCGCCCCTTTGACTGTTCTATTGATTTACTGCCGGGCAAGATGCCTCCTAGGGGACGATTATATACTCTGTCCAGAACTGAGTCGGCTGCTATGCGGCAATACATTCATGAAAATCTTACCAAGGGATTTATTCGACCCTCCTCCTCCCCGGCTGGTGCGGGTTTTTTTTTTTGTATCCAAAAAGGACGGGTCGCTGAGACCTTGTAGTGACTATCGAGGACTGAATGCTATCACGATTAAAAACCGCTATCCCCTTCCTCTAATCCCTGAGTTGTTTGATCGTCTTCAGGGGGCGGTTGTCTTCACCAAGTTGGATCTCCGAGGTGCATACAATTTGATCCGCATTCGTGAGGGGGATGAGTGGAAGACTGCATTTAATACTCACGAAGGCCACTTTGAATACCGGGTCATGCCTTTCGGCTTGTGTAATGCTCCTGCTGTTTTTCAGGACTTTATTAATTTCATTTTCCGGGATTTACTGTATTCATCCGTTATTGTCTATTTGGATGATATCCTTATCTTCTCTGCTTCTCCTCAGGATCATCCAGGGCACGTGCGCACGGTGCTCCAACGCCTTCGGGCTCATCGACTGTTTGCCAAGTTGGAGAAATGTGCTTTTCACCAGTCGACTATTCCTTTTCTGGGACATATTATCTCCGCCGATGGCCTTCAGATGGACCCTGCCAAGCTTCAGGCTATCCAAGATTGGCCCCGGCCTCAAGGACTTCGGGCCTTGCAGAGGTTCCTTGGTTTCGCCAATTACTACAGACAGTTTATTCCACATTATTCTTTGATTACAGCTCCTTTGACAGCTTTAACCAGAAAAGGGGCCGATGTGCGGAATTGGTCCCCCACAGCTCTGGAGGCTTTCTCTACTTTGAAGACTGCTTTTGTGTCTGCTCCAGTACTCCGTACTCCAGATATTGCTAAGCCTTTTGTTGTTGAAGTGGATGCATCTGCTCTTGGAGCTGGAGCTGTCTTATCACAGGTGGCTTCTTCTGGTAAACGGCATCCTTGTTTTTTCTTTTCTAAGAAGTTTTCCCCAGCGGAGCGTAATTATACGGTGGGGGACAGAGAATTGCTAGCCATGAAGCTTGCCTTTCAGGAATGGCGTTATCTTCTTGAGGGGGCCGCTCATCCTTTTACTGTGATCACTGATCATAAGAATCTTCTTTATCTACAGAATGCCAAGCGTCTCAATCCACGGCATGCCAGATGGTCTCTTTTTTTTGCCCGTTTTGACTTTCACTTGATCTTCCGACCTACTGAAAAGAACGTCCAAGCTGATGCGCTCTCCCGAGCCTTTGAGGAGCCCGAGGACCCGGATGAGGTTTCTCCTATGCTAAATCCGGCTTGTCTTCCTGCGTCGGTGGTGGCTGCTGCTTCTCTGCGGACCCCAGTTCCTTCCCGCTCCAGACGCAAGGTGTTACAATGGGGTCATTCTTCTGTTTTTTCTGGACATTTTGGGTTCCGAAAGACTTATCAGCTCATCTCCCGTTATTTTTGGTGGCCTCATATGGCTCAGGACATTCTACAGTTTGTTTCTACCTGTCCCACCTGTGCTCGCACCAAGTCTCCTCCAGGCAAGGCCTGGGGACCTCTGCAACCCTTGCCCATACCTCAGCATCCGTGGCAGGACATTTCTATGGACTTTATTACGGATCTTCCTCCCTCCAAGGGTAACACTGTCATCTGGGTGGTGGTGGATCGTTTTTCCCGCATGGCACATTTTGTTCCTATGCGAACCCTACCCTCTGCTGCTGTTTTGGCCTCTCATTTTGTCCAGCATGTTTTTCGGTTACATGGATTTCCTCGGCGTATCATCAGTGATAGAGGTTCCCAATTCACGTCTCGATTCTGGAGGTCCTTGTGCTCCGCTTTTGGTGTCGCCACACTTTTTTCTTCAGCTTATCATCCGCAGACAAATGGCATGGCTGAACGGACTAATCAGACGCTTAAGGCTTTCCTCCGGGCTTTTACTAACGCCCGTCAGGACAATTGGACTGATCTTTTGCCTTGGGCTGAGTTCGCCTACAATAATAGTGTTCACTCTGCCTCCCAGACTTCACCCTTTTTTGCTGTTTTTGGACGTCATCCTTGTCTTCCTCCTCCGCTTCCTTTGGATCACGCTCCTCCACTAGTTCAGCCTACTCTCTCCACTATCCAGGACACTTGGGGAACAGTACAGCACCACTTGCAGCGGGCGGCGGTCCGGTACAAACGGTTTGCTGATCGCCATCGTCGGGCCGCTCCCGTTTTCCAGCCTGGGCAACGGGTTTGGCTCAGCACCAAATATCTGAAGCTTCGTCTTCCATCCTTGAAGTTTGCTCCCCGATTTATTGGTCCATTTGCTGTTCAATCTAGAGTGGGGACGGTAGTCTATCGTCTTCACTTACCTAGTAACCTGCATATCCACAATGCTTTCCACATCTCGTTACTCAAACCTTTCCGGGCCTCACAGTGGCATCCTGAACCTAAGCGGATTACTGTTCCTGATTCTGAGCCGGATCCTGAGTTTGAGGTACAGGAGATTCTGGATTCCAAGCTCCAAAGGGGAAGACTTTTTTATTTGATTTCATGGAAAAATTTTGGTCCTGAAGATAATTCTTGGGAACCAGCAAAGAATGTCCATGCACCCGATTTGGTTTGAGAGTTTCACTCTCGTTATCCTTCTAGACCTGGGCCGAGACGGAGGAGGGGGGCTTTCGGGGGGGGTACTGTCGCGTCCCTCACCTGTGCCGCTTCTCCGTCGGGCATGCCACGCTGTCAGGGTGTCGCAGGGAGCGTTGGCCAGGAGAGGTGGTCGGGCACCAAGCCCCTGCGTCGCACCGCTGGAATCCTGTCTGCAGTCTGGGCTGCTCCGGCCCTCCGGTCCGCTTCGGTGGCGGCGGGGAGACGCCGGCCAGGTGGACAGGGCCGGCGTGCCCCGAGAAAGGGATCCCTTGCAGGCGCGGAGCCTCAGAGGAACGAGGTCACTCCCCACAACGTCCGGATTGGCCGATCGCGGCTGACTCCGCCCACTGCTTCTGGCCGGCCAATCTGGGGCTGTTGAGTCACGGTTGTGGGTAGCTCCGCCTCCTTTCAGCTGTTACCGGTCCTCCTGATGGGGAGGGCTATTTAGGAGCAGCAAGGCAGAACTCTCATTGCTTCGGCTTCTGCTTTGGTGGATTCTGTGGCGTTGGATTCTTCCTGGACTGCTCTTGCTTAGAAACTTGCCTGGACCTGGACTCTGCTTTTGTTTGCCGCCTGCCCTGAAACTTGCCTGGACCTGGACTCTGCTTTTATTTGCCGCCTGCCCGGAAACTTGCCTGGACCTGGACTCTGCTTTTGTTGCCGCCTGCCCTGAAACTTGCCTGGACCTGGACTCTGCTTTTGTTGGCCGCCTGCCCTGAAACTGGCCTGGACCTGGACTCTGCTTTTGTTTGCAGCCTGCCCTGAAACTTGCCTGGACCTGGACTCTGCTTTTGTTTGTCGACTGCTCTGAATCTTGCCTGGGCCTGGACTGTGTTTTTGCTTGTCTCCTGTTCTGAGACTGGTCTGGTCTTGGATTTAGCTCCTGCTTTCCATCTGCCCTGGAAGTCTCATCTGTGGCTACACACCCCTGACCTCCTGAGGAGTGGCTGCTCCACTCTTCAAGTAAGATCAGGACTGTCCGGCTGCCTAACTCTGTTCGGCACAGGGGCTCACTTTCTGAGGGTTACTAGGCCTGACAATATGTGCGCTAATTGGTCCACACATAATTGCCTGAACCCAGTTATAGAACTAAAAACAGTTCTATAACTGGGTTCAGGCAATTATGTGTGGACCAATTAGCGCACATATTGTCAGGCCTAGTAACCTAGGCATCTGATCTTGCAATTCACTGGTTGTAGTTTACTATTCTGTCCTTCAGTAGGGTCTCCATAAATTTTTACCATCACTGAGATAAGGTTAACCAGCCTGTAGATTCTAACCTTTTCCCTGTTTCAACTTATATGAAGAGGCAACACGTTAACTTTTGTTCAGGTCCAAAAAACCATGCTTGACTCCAAAAATTAGATGAACAAGACCTTCAGAAGATCCCCTAGAACAGGGGTCCACAAACATTTTACTTGAAACAGAAAGTGAAGTAGATAAAGATCATAAGGTCTATCAAGTCTGCCTATCCATACCAATTAATAAACTCTACTATCCCTTCAACTCCCTGAGAGATTATCTGTGCTTGTTCCATGCTTTCTTGAATTCAGGTACAGTCCTTGTCTCTACTGTCATTCTAGCATCTACCACTCTTCCCATCAAGAGCTATTTCATTAGATTACTTCTCAGTCTATGCTCTTTCAACTTAATCCTAGGTCCCCTTCTTCCAGAGCTTTATAGTTAGTAAGTAACATTGTTGGATTGTTAGTTTAATCATGTCTTGATAATGAATTTGACTGTTGGGCAGACTTGATCACCCCAATATTCAAAACTATTTAACCAGCCAAGAAAAGCCATGTTGAGTCAGACCAAGGTCCACCGAGCCCAGCATCCTGTCTCCAATAGTGCCAGTCTGGATCACAAATGCCCAGTAAATCCTCAAATATAGATCTGGAGCTCCTGGAACATACTTCATCTGGCCACAAGGCTTTGCCCTCTTTCAGTTTTGCTAGTTGCCTACAAATACATTCAGTCATAAATGGCAATGTATCTATCCCAGTCACTTCAATAACCTTAGCATTAATCAGGGGTCCATTCTGTCTCCGCTAAAAACAAAGCTATTTGTTGTAACAATTCTGCTTTTTCTGTATCTTTCTGAACACAGTTTATCCTTTTCTCGGTCTTACAATTCTTACAAGTCTGACCATTCTTCTTTCAATGACAGACCTGAAAAAAGTCTTCTCACCTCACTTTACCTTTTATCAATCTTTTCTTATAGTTGTGTCTTTTGCATTGCTCACTTGTCACTTCTGTGGCTTTAAAAGATATTTTCATTGCGTTCTTTTACAAATCTTTTTTTACATCTCTTGTGAATGTTGAATGCTATGCTTTTTGCATGTACGTTTGAAGAACAAGCATCTATTTTATCACTGTTGAGTGATATTTCTTTATTAACAGTGGGGCCCTTTAATTAAGCCATGTAAGCATCTACACGGGCCCAACCTGTGCCAAAATGGAGTTAATGCCCGACTATCATGTGGCTCTTGCAGTAATTTCATTTTTGGCATGTGCCCGATATGCACGTCTGAAAAATATTTTTTTATTGGCATTTGGTGTGTGTAGGTCATTACCACCTGGTTACCACATGAGTCTTTACCGTTACGTCAATGGCTGGCGGTAAGGTCTCAGACCCAAAATGGACGCGTGGAAATTTTCATTTTGCCGCACATCCATTTTTGGCAAAATAAAAAAGGTCTTTTTTACAAGTGCTGTAAAAAATGGATTGGCGCGTGCCCAAAATCCATGCCTACACCACTGCAAGCCATTTTTCAGCATGCCTTAGTAAAAGGACCCCTATGTTACCAAATTGCATTTTTTGATTTGTAGAATAGCTTGAGATTCCATAGAAATTAGCATGCTATTATTTAACCATTACACATTTTTAGAACTAAGCATTTATCAAGGCAAAAAGTTCCATTACTTTTTCAGCTAAGGTTAGTACATAAGTACATAAGTACATAAGTAGTGCCATACTGGGAAAGACCAAAGGTCCATCTAGCCCAGCATCCTGTCACCGACAGTGGCCAATCCAGGTCAAGGGCACCTGGCACGCTCCCCAAACGTAAAAACATTCCAGACAAGTTATACCTAAAAATGCGGAATTTTTCCAAGTCCATTTAATAGCGGTCTATGGACTTGTCCTTTAGGAATCTATCTAACCCCTTTTTAAACTCCGTCAAGCTAACCGCCCGTACCACGTTCTCCGGCAATGAATTCCAGAGTCTAATTACACGTTGGGTGAAGAAAAATTTTCTCCGATTCGTTTTAAATTTACCACACTGTAGCTTCAACTCATGCCCTCTAGTCCTAGTATTTTTGGATAGCGTGAACAGTCGCTTCACATCCACCCGATCCATTCCACTCATTATTTTATACACTTCTATCATATCTCCCCTCAGCCGTCTCTTCTCCAAGCTGAAAAGCCCTAGCCTTCTCAGCCTCTCTTCATAGGAAAGTCGTCCCATCCCCACTATCATTTTCGTCGCCCTTCGCTGTACCTTTTCCAATTCTACTATATCTTTTTTGAGATACGGAGACCAGTACTGAACACAATACTCCAGGTGCGGTCGCACCATGGAGCGATACAACGGCATTATAACATCCGCACACCTGGACTCCATACCCTTCCTAATAACACCCAACATTCTATTCGCTTTCCTAGCCGCAGCAGCACACTGAGCAGAAGGTTTCAGCGTATCATCGACGACGACACCCAGATCCCTTTCTTGATCCGTAACTCCTAACGCGGAACCTTGCAAGACGTAGCTATAATTCGGGTTCCTCTTACCCACATGCATCACTTTGCACTTGTCAACATTGAACTTCATCTGCCACTTGCACGCCCATTCTCCCAGTCTCGCAAGGTCCTCCTGTAATCGTTCACATTCCTCCTGCGACTTGACGACCCTGAATAATTTTGTGTCATCGGCGAATTTAATTACCTCACTAGTTATTCCCATCTCTAGGTCATTTATAAATACATTAAAAAGCAACGGACCCAGCACAGACCCCTGCGGGACCCCACTAACTACCCTCCTCCACTGAGAATACTGGCCACGCAATCCTACTCTCTGCTTCCTATCTTTCAACCAGTTCTTAATCCATAATAATACCCTACCTCCGATTCCATGACTCTGCAATTTCTTCAGGAGTCTTTCGTGCGGCACTTTGTCAAACGCCTTCTGAAAATCCAGATATACAATATCAACCGGCTCCCCATTGTCCACATGTTTGCTTACCCCCTCAAAAAAATGCATTAGATTGGTGAGGCAAGACTTCCCTTCACTAAATCCGTGCTGACTTTGTCTCATCAGTCCATGTTTTTGTATATGCTCTGCAATTTTATTCTTAATAATAGCCTCCACCATCTTGCCTGGCACCGACGTCAGACTCACCGGTCTATAATTTCCCGGATCTCCTCTGGAACCTTTCTTAAAAATCGGAGTAACATTGGCTACCCTCCAGTCTTCCGGTATTACACTCGATTTTAGGGACAGATTGCATATTTCTAACAGTAGCTCCGCAAGTTCATTTTTTAGTTCTATTAATACTAGGTTGACTGATTAAGAGTGCTAGAAGGAGTATGTTTTCTTTCTAGAATCTTAATTAGTACAACTTTAGCATGACATGATTATGCCACTTGTCAGACAGTTACTGCTTGGATCTCCTACTAATTACAACTCAGAGGAAGCCTATTAAAGTTGTTCAAAAGTCAGTTCTTTCTTGAAAATGTCTTCCGTATAACAAATATCTATAGTGATATTTAATGTTTCTTATATTTTCTTTTATCTTTCTTATCCAAACTCAATGAAATGTACATTATTTTGTCTCCAACTTGCATTTCATGTGCATTTGCCTATGAATGAGTAAATTAGCTTAATGATTACAACTTTAGGGATCCTTTTACAAAGCATCGGTAAGCCCAACGCAGGCTTACTGCATGCTAACCTGTAACTACCGCTGGCTCAACATGGCAACCTGCGGTAGTTCCACTTTGAGCATGCACCATTTCCGGCATGTCGTAAAAAATTTATTTGATAGGGCGGCACTAACCTAGCAATAATCGGGCATCATTGTGCACTGCGCAGTTACCGCTGGGTTACTGCGGGCGCCCTTACTGCCACCCTAATGGGTGGCAGTAAGTGCTTCCCCCCCCCCCCCCCCCCGCATGGCCATACAGTAAGAGTAAACTTACTGCATGGCCATTTTTTAAGGGTTTTTTTTACCTACTGCGGTAAAAAGGGCCCTTGCACATGAGAAAAAAGGCACCCACATCTACCGCAGGGCCCTTTTTCCTGCAGCTTAGTAAAAGGACCCCGTAATTTGTGACTCGCTGAGCGAAAAGGTACCAAACATGGTGCATGTGATTCATTTATACCACCAGATAGATGGATATCAACTGCATAATCTTGCAAAATTTCAGCCTCAGTAATGGACTAATTACAAACAAATGAGAAATTCTTATTAATAAAAAAGTAATTAACCCCAGGAATCACATACCTCATTTTTAGGTTGCAGATTTTAGGCTGTAGAACATGAAAAACATCAAAGCTGCAAAAACAAATTGCAGTGCCCCATACTATTGGCCCTATAGTACACAAAACATTCAAAAATGAAAGTTGACCAAATTTACCCCTCCAAACCTTTATAGCCTTTATCTCTGTTATTTATAACTATACTTCTGGCACCTTTTCACTCAGTAGCTCCCACATACGTCCAGTGCAATTTCTCATTTACATTATTTAGGGGCCCTTTTACTAAGCAAAGTTATCCAAAATTATTCAAAGTTGTTAAATTACAAGAGGACTGTGAAAAATTACAAGAGGACCTTACAAGTCTGGGGGACTGGACTTCCAAATAGCAGGCAACATGGAATACACCCTATGCTGTCTATTAAAATGTTTTGTTGTGTATTGTGTTGACATTGTAATGTAGCATACTATTCCATACTTTGTATTGTTGTTTGAATATTTTTACTGCTGTAATTGTCTATTGCTTATGTTTGACTTATTCTTGCTGTACACCACCTTGAGTGGATTCCTTCAAAAAGGCAGTAAATAAATCATCATAATAAATAAATAAGCAGTTTTAAGCAGCTAACACAGAGTTTATCATGTGGTAGACAGTAGCACAAACCCATGCTATCGTCTCCTGCATTAGTTGCTTAACGCTAGAGAGGCCAGAGTCTGGGTATGACACATACAGGTGCAGGAGTTGCTGGCTGTGACAAAGAGCACCCCAGTTATTACTGTATGACAGCTGTCAGGACTGCTAATAGTGCCGCTGAACTTACCTCGACATCAAGAGAAGGTAGTAAGTTCACCTGTGCTACTGACAGTCTGGCAGCACAGTGAGTAGTCCCCAACCCCTCTGATCAGACACCTATGCTCCCCAGCACTAACTAGACACTCCTGATCATGTATCAGCAACTCCAGACCCAATCTCACGACTCCCACTGTTCATTAAGACTTCCTGATCTGCATCTCAACATCCCAACTAAACATTCAGACCCCAATCCAAATCACAGCACATCTGCTGCTGCATAGTCAGATGCCCTGACCCTTCTGCTGCACATTCAGACCCTCCTACATATACCCCACACTCCTGCTGCTCAAACATCTTGATACCCCCCCACCGCAGACTCAGACCTCCAAATCCACCTCTAACAGTCCCTGAACTCTCCAAGACAGCCCTGACCACCACCCCCACTGATCTACACAAGGGCAGTGGCACAAGCATCCCATCCCCTTCCATAAACCCTGCCCCTAGGACCTCAACATTCCTGTCCCCTCCAGGGATCTACCCTCCTCCCACCCCCAATCCCCCCATAACTTACTGCTATCGATATGGGCCAATGATGCCATTTTGAAATTTGGCACCAACCCATGTGGCAGAGAAGGAGGGTTGGTGCCCCCAGGGATCACTCAACCACCAATGTTGACCCCCAGGCATGTTGCAGGGGTGAGGAAGGGTAAAGTATTGAAGGAGTGTGGTTTAGAGGACCAAGTGGCGTGGTTTAAGGAATGGGGTGGGCTGGTTGTGCTAGTGCTCTGGTGTTGACCTTGGGAGTCAAGCCTGTCATGGGGTGGGGGGGGGGGGGGTTCAGGGAATGTTGGGATGCTGATTGTGGATCTGAGTGTGCAACAGGGGTGCCAGGATGTTGATCAAGGGGTCTAAATGTGTAGTGGGGATGACAAGAAGTGGTTTGGCTGGGGTCTGAATATGCAGCAGGGTTGTTGGGATGTGGGATGTGGATTGTGTGTTTTTGTTGTGCAGTGATGGTGTCAGAATATGCAGCAGGGGTGTCAGGATTTAGTCAGGAGGGTCTGATCATGCACCAGTGGTGCTGGTTTTGGGTTGGAGGTGCTGGTACATGATTGGGATATCTGATCTGTGTCACTGTGTCGGGGAGTACTGACAGCACCTGTATGCTAAATGGGTGCTCTGTGTGATAAATGCAAGGTAGATACAGTGCATGCCCCCTGCATTTACCACACAAACTTTGCACTTACTGCAAATAATAACATGCAGCAATTGCAAAGTGTTGATAATATTGCAAAATACTTCACACGCACACTTTCTTTTGCTTGTTCTTGCTATATTGACTGTTTAGGTTTAAAGGTTCTGAAGAAGAAGAAATTTGCAAAGATCACCAATGAATGAATTCTTCCATTGACCCTGAAACTCATGCAAGAACTTTCTAAAGGGTCTCTGAAGGCATATATTAATACTAAAATTGTCAACCTTTTTACCATATGGTGTCAAACAGTAGCAGCCAATCTTTGGAAAACAGAACCCCTTTTATCAGTTGATCATTACAGCCCTCCGAAAAATACACATATATATATATTTTTTTTCTACATGTAGCATCTAGCACATTCTGTATGTACCAGGTTCATGGCAAAATATGTAATGGTCTAACCAGGGTAAACTAGTACAATTATATGTATTTGAATTTTACAGTTTATTACAATTTGATATACCACTAAACCTTTTCAGTTACACGCAGTTTACAATTAAAAAATATCTATATTTGCATTATGTGACAAGCAAGCTGGATCAAAACCCCTGGGAGCACTGAGATTAGAATCTAAACCTTGTGATCACTTGGGAAGCCCTCTATTCCTAGGGGAGTAAAAAAAAAAAAAAGAATATTCAGTAATATGTCCTTACCTACTTGCTTCTTTGTCTATGTCCAAGGAACTGTAGGGAGGCAAAGCAGAATGCATGGGAGAGGGGTAATGACAGGAAGCAGCATGGAGAAGGTACCTCCAGCAGCCAGCTGGGGGCAGAGAGCAGAGCCTCTTGGGACAGGTAGTCTAGGAGCTAGTCTCTCCCTAGTTGAGGCAGATAACTCATTAGCTGCCTGGGCAGAAGAAAGAGGGTGTGGTTGGAAGCACACACTGCAGGCAGTATTTTAAGGAAAGAGAAAGAGCACAGAGGGGAGCACCTGCAGGCTGGAATTTCTTAGGTAACTGATAGACTCTAAAGTATGAGGAACACAGAGAGGCTGAAATTCCTTGGGTATTGGATAGACCATAAAGGACTGAGTCTACCAGGAAGGTAAAGAGGCTGGGAGAGAAATCCTTTGGAAAAGTTATTATAGCCTTGGAAGTGAGGGACTAGGTGAGAAAATATAAAGGATTTTATTGCAGCCTGGAAAGAGATGTTGGAAGAAGGTTTGGGCTGGGGAAGCAAAGCTATATTTGGGGAGAGACCTCTGTATGCTGAGCTTTGTAACCCAAGGGACAGAACTGATGGTCTGAACTGGGAAGAGGGCTTGAGAGCCTAAGTGAGGCGCATGTTATATGCATGAAACGGTGGTTTAAACCTCTATGCAGTACCGTGCAAATCATACAGAGAGCATTGTTAGGCTGAACCTGAAAGAGAGGGATTGCCCATGTGTAACCAGTACTATGTGGAACCAGAGAAGGACTTTGGTAGGAGTAAGCCCTCACTGATATATGTCTCATGCCCTACTGTTTGTAAGGAAAGAGGATATTTTACTTCGTATATTTGTGATTTTGTATAATACCAACAATAGAGGCTTTGGTTTTTTGTTTGTTATAACCACAATAAAAAGCTTGGTTTGGGGAAATGCTAGGAAGTGTGGCCATTGTAGGAAAAAACCTTTCATGGGGTTAGGTTGAGCTACTTCCAGGGGAAATAAGAATAGCAGGAAGGCTACAGCTGTCTCTCAGTACCAGCTATACCTATGTGTGAGACTCTGTCAGAGACAGCTCACTCATCTTAACCAGCCATTGGAACCGGGACTTGTATATAACCAGAAAAGAACTCCATAGACAAGATAGAACAGATCTAACACATATGCTCAAAATCAAGAAAAGAAGAGAGGAAGGAAAGAAAAAACAAAATAAAGTACATAAGTATTGCCATACTGGGAAAGACCAAAGGTCCATCGAGCCCATCATCCTGTTTCCAACAGTGGCCAATCCAGGTCACGAATACCCGGCAAGATCCCAAAAATGTACAAAACATTTTATACTACTTATCCCAGAAATAGTGGATTTTCCCCAAGTCCATTTAATAACGGTCTATGGACTTTTCCTTTAGGAAGTCGTCCAAACCTTTTTTAAACTCTGATAAACTAACCGCCTTTACCACATTTTCTGGCAACGAATTCCAGAGTTTAATTACACATTGAGTGAAGAAAAATTTATCCGATTAATTTTAAATTTACTGCATTGTAGCTTCATCGCATTCCCCCTAGTCCTAGTATTTTTGGAAAGCGTGAACAGACAACAAACAACACTTTTCAATACTACCATGCATTTCAGATCCATCAATATACCTTACTCCCTGGCTGATCGGGTATCAAATGCTATAATAATTTAAAAAGGAGACTTTAAGTTTGTCTCTGCATGTATCAACTTTGGAAGATTACTCCAAAGAACATGGGCCACCCAGAAAAAAGTAGCAGAACATGTCCATTCCCAGTGAGCCCTAAAAATATAGGGCATTCCCATGCTAAAATCTTGCAAAACTCTAAGGGCTTCTTTTACTAAACCACACTAGTGATTCCCACACGACACATGAGAGGAAGTCCATTCAATTCCTGTGGGCTTCCTCTCATTTGCTAGTGTGACTTAGTAAAAGAGGCCCTAAGAGTCCTGGCTGGCATATAGGGAATGGCTGAATTACTTAAATAAGAGGGAAACTGCTCATCATAGGCTCTATGAGCCACAGTGAGAATTTTAAATGAAATTCAAAATGTAACAGGTAACCAATGATATATTATAATAAAGGACTTATATGATCATATCCTATATAATAATTTTCACCTCCAACATTCCATGTCTGGCTGCCTGGGTTCGTAACATCTCCTGACGTCAGTCAGCCTCCAGTGTTCTTTCCCCCTCACTGCCCCACCCTCGTGTCAAGACATAATGACATCAGAGGGCGGAACAGTGAGAGGGAAGGGAATGCTGAAGGTGAGCTGACATCAGGAGGGATGTTACGAATGGAACGGAAGCCAGCGCCAGCCAGCCAGAGAACGTTCAGGTACAAATCGAAGGGAGGAGAGAATCGCGGGACATCAAGGGGAGGGGAGGGGAGAGCAGGGCAGAGGAGAATTGATGGACATGGATGGGATGGGAAGACAAGGAAGAGGAGAATCGCTGGACATGGAGGGGAGGGGAGGGAAGAATTGCTGGACATGGAGGGGAGGGCAGGGGAGAGAGAAAAATAAAGCTTACATGACAGGTTTCCTAGGGCCCGTTTCATTGTTGAGGAAACGGGCATGGTTCCACTAGTTTATAATATTTCCCAGAATCCTCAAAGCAGTATTCTGTAGCATCTGTAACCTTTTAATATTACTCTGATCTATCCCAGCTTATACACCATATTTCCATAATCTAAACAAGATTAGCATTGCCTCATTAAAACAATGCCTCGCTGCTCGAAGTTAACGCAAAATAAAAAAATATCTTGTTGCAAGAGATGACACCTGATCTTGAAATGTAAGCCTATAATCAAAAATGATCCTTAGATAGCAAAATCTATCTGCCACAGCAATTGGTCTACCAAACAAAACTGGCAACGTGGAGGTATGCTGTCTGTCACCAGAGATCCAGCAAGCCACTCTTTTATCAATATTTAATATTAAATGGTGATCTCTAAGCTGGCTTGAAAATGGCATCTAAGCAATTCTGTAGTGATATGAGATTGGGAGAAGTTGGAGAAGTTTTAAATACTAACAAAATATCATCTGCATAGAAAATACACAAAATCTCTGAATAAACATAACAAGTGGACTGGAAAAAAAAATCAAGGATAAAAACGACCCTTGTGGAACACCACATTCTACCTTAAATACTCTAGAACTGGATGATTGAAAGGTAACACAGGACATCCTATTTTGAAGAAAAGGAAATAAACCATTTCAAAACTTGTTTCAGTATGTCAATCTCAAGCAAGTGATTGAAACTACTTGTTCTAAACCTTTTGCTGGAAATTTTAGATTGGAGATCTGTCATAATAGATGTTTTTAGAATTGGACAAATTAAAGAATGTTTCCAATTCATTGGAACTTTACTTGTTGACTCTGATTAATCATTTGCAAAAGTAAAGGACTCAGATTGTACTTTGAGATTTTAATCCAAGATGTTGGGATAAAATCCAATACTATACAAAGCAGGTGAGTAGTGTTTTCACACACTGACCAGAAGCAAACACAATCAAATAATTTAAAAGGATATGAAGAGTATCAGAACAGTATTGGAAAAGACTCCAAACAGGTTATCGTGCCTGGATATCCCATCTCAAACCCAAACCTTAAGGTCTTATGTTCATCAATCATTTACTCCTCAACCAATCCTGTTTAAAAACTGCAAACATCCATCTATGTTTATTATTAACAAAAAACAGCTAATACGATCAAGAAATATGAAAACACTTAGCTTCACGTAAGCAGCCGCTGCTGAGTCTGGAGAAAAATATTCACTCGGCGCCCACAAACTGCTACTCTTGGTGTTTCAGCACCCTCATATGTCTGGAGTCAAACTCTTAAAGAATGATTGCATCAAAATTACCCAAATCACTGAATAAATTTCCAACACAAGCTGATCAAGGGACTGCTTCTTCACCAAAATGTCATTGCTTACAATTGCAGTGATCAAACAATAATGTGTTACAAAGATTTGTCAAGCCAATACTCAACCTCAGTGGTTATTTTATTTTTCAGTGCCAGACACTAAGGCTGAAATAATTCCAGGTACTCAGTGCCTGTATCTGGAGTGGAGGAGTAGCCTAGTGATTAGTACAGTGGACACTGAGCTTGGGGAACTGGGTTTGATTCCCACTGCAGCTCTTTGTGACCTTGGGCAAGTCACCTAACCCTCCATTGCCCCAGGCAGAGGCAAAGCTAGATGGTAAGTAAGATTTCATCAGAACCCCTGGTTTTGCTGGCGGGGGTCCCCAACCCAATCCAGCAGAAGCCTTCTTCAGTGTCAGTCTCTGGTGCACCACATTCGCTGCCCTGTGCTTTCTTCCTCCTGATGTCCTACATGTTCCTGTAAGTGAAACTGCTCAGTATCACTTAAAGGAACATGCAGGACGTCAGGAGGAAGAAAGCACAGGGCAGCGAATGTGGCATGCCGAGACCAGTGCTGAAGAAGGCTTTGGCTGGCGGGGGTTGGGGACCCCCACCAGCAAAAGTATTTGCTGCTGTGGGGTGCGGTGAGGCGGTGGGGGGAGGTGAGGCGATGAGACAGCGGGGTAACATAGTAACATAGTAGATGACGGCAGAAAAAGACCTGCATGGTCCATCCAGTCTGCCCAACAAGATAAACTCATATGTGTATACCTTACCTTGATTTGTACCTGCCTTTTTCAGGGAACAGACCGTACAAGTCTGCCCAGCAGTATTTCCCGCCTCCCAACCACCAGTCCCGCCTCCCATCTCCAGCTCTGGCACAGACCGTATAAGTCTGCCCTCCACTATCCTCGCCACCCAAATACCAACCTCTCTTCCCCCACCTGCTCCGCCACCCAATTTTGGCTAAGCTCCTGAGGATCCATTCCTACTGCACAGGATTCCTTTATGCACATCCCACGCATGTTTGAATTCCGCTACCGTTTTCATCTCCACCACCTCCCGCGGGAGGGCATTCCAAGCATCCACCACCCTCTCCGTGAAAAAATACTTCCTGACATCTTTTTTGAGTCTGCCCCCCTTCAATCTCATTTCATGTCTTCTCGTTCTACCGCCTTCCCATCTCCGGAAAAGATTTTTTTGCGGATTAATACCTTTCAAGTATTTGAACATCTGTATCATATCACCCCTGTTCCTCCTTTCCTCCAGGGTATACATGTTCAGGTCAGCAAGTCTCTGCTCATACGTCGTGGAACACAATTCCCATACCATTCTCGTAGCTTTTCTTTGCACCGCTTCCATTTTTTTAACATCCTTCGCAAGGTACGGCCTCCAAAACTGAACACAATACTCCAGGTGGGGCCTCACCAACGACTTGTACAGGGGCATCAACACTTCCTTTCTTCTGCTGATCACACCTCTCTCTATACAGCCTAGCAACCTTCTCGCTATGGCCACCGCCTTGTCACACTGTTTCGTCGCCTTCAGATCCTCGGATACTATCACCCCAAGATACCTCTCCCCCTCAGTACCTATCAGACTCTCCCCGCCTAACACATAAGTCTCTCGTGGGTTTCTACTCCCTAAATGCATCACTTTGCATTTCTTCGCATTGAATTTTAATTGCCAAACCTTAGACCATTCTTCTAGCTTCCTCAGATCCCTTTTCATGCTTTCCACTCCCTCCCGGGTGTCCACTCTGTTGCAAATCTTAGTATCATCCGCAAATAGGCAAACTTTACCTTCTAACCCTTCGGCAATGTCACTCACAAATATATTGAACAGAATCGGCCCCAGCACCGATCCCTGAGGCACTCCACTACTCAGACTAAAATGTGCCCTCCCCCCACCTCAGGCTCTGGCCCCCTCCCACCACGAGGTCTGGCTATGCCCCTGGCCCCAGGTATCAAAACTTATATTGTGAGCCCTCTAGGGACAGAGAAAATACCTGCATATAATATGTACAGCGCTGTGTTTGTCTAGAAGCACTATAAAAATGATTAGTAATAGTAGTATCTGGATCGTGGTCAACACTGAATATCTGCATTTAGCAGTGACAGGTGCCACCATTATGGAAAGCAGTGATACTCAGTCTGCTATTTGTCTAGCTAACTGGGGGATCCTTTTACAATGCTGTGGTAAAATGTGGCCTGTGGTAGTATGGGTGCATCTTTTGGGCATGTGCTGGGCCACTTTTTACTATGGCTGGGAAAAAAGCCATTTTTTAACGGGCCAGGAAATGGTTGTGCACAAAAATTAAAACTAGCTTGCGCCTATTTATGGCCTGATCCCTTACCACCAGCTATTGACTTAGCGGTAAGGGCTCACGTGCCAATCATGCAGTGCACGCCAATGTGGCAATGGTGTTGATTACCCCCCCCCCCCCCAGTAGAATATTTTCTACCGCAGGAGTCAACGCATACCAACTTTGGAATTACCATTGGGTGCATGCGCTATCCTGGTGGTAGTGCCGATTTGGTGCATGCTACCCACGCGTTAACTCTCCCATGGCTTTGTAAAAGGGCCCCTGGATACAGTTAGAATAGCTTTTTTGCTGTCCTAACTTTATCTGAATAGTTATTTGGCTAGTAACCTGAATATTGCTCCTAACTGGATAACTTGGCTTTGCCTTCACTAACACAGACCACCCTGGCACTATTTAAATAGTGCTATGACAGTCTGTGATCATATTCAGCAGTACTACACCTGGATCCTGTAAAGGTCACCAAATTTTAGCACAGATCACAGATCTACATACAAAGTAATTAGTCAATGAGCTGTCATCAATTATTGATGTTAATTGGCACCAATTAGGTCTTACATACGGATCTACCTATGTGCTATTCAATAACACTATGTGCTTAAATTGTCTTGTGTACACCTCAAAAGGAGATGTGGCTAGGAGAGGGGCATGGGTGATTCAGGGATGTTCCCAAAATTTAGGCACAGTGTTATAGAAAAGGATCATTTACATGCCCAACTGCCATTGGCTGCACATCATCATTTACACCAGGTTTTAGCAGAGATAAGTCCTCCTGTCCAAAGTTGAGTGCAAGAATCCATGCTAATAGCTATTCTATAAAGGCTGCTTAGTGTTAAGTGATCTTTATAGAATTGGCGCTTGGTGCAGATTTTCCTGACACCTAACTTTGTTTGCTATGTACAGAATTCCCCCCATAGTACTGCAGAATATCAGCTTATAGCCACAGATAAGAAAAATATTTGCATAAACTCAACTCCATGCATCTTTCAATACAGCAACCTCCATTCAGGTGTTTCACATTTTATTGAGTGACCACAGGTTTGCCACAGGTAGCTGCAAACTCCCTTATACCGTCTTTGAAATAATGGAGCCTTCAAAGGCTTCACCTCTATTAGATATAATTGATGCATTATTAACTGTGGAATTCTATGTATTTCTAAGTAGGAAAAGACAAAAAACAAGGATGTACAATCATTATTGCATGTTTTAAATTGCAATGCTTAATTAAAAAAAAACATTGTGAATAAGATAATTCACTCAATGAATTCAGAAAATAATTGTAAAGAAGCATAACCTATGTATAAAGACAGAGGAGAAAAGAATGAATTGCAAATTGTATGCAAAATGTATTGGATAGAAGCCACTAATTAACCTCAACTGTTATTGTGGCATCATTTTAATCCAAATGCTGATATCATTAAACAGATGCCAAACTAATCTGTTTTAATAAAGGTATAATGAAAATAATTTTGCATTGAATTATTGGCCAACTTATTCTACTACAGCTTTCATTAGAGGAAACTACAGCAAGGAATAGCTAGGAGAAAACGGTTAATAGGCTCGCTTCTTTATCTCATTGTCTTGTGTGAAAACAATTAAATGTGTTATTCATTTACTGTCAGATTGCAGAGAAGTTCTTAAACATTTGGGGCAATATTCAACTGTCAGCAGCCATTGTTATTTTAAAACGCTGGTTGAATTGTGCCTGGATATTCAGTGATGACAGCTATCCAGGTACCAGTACTGAACATTTCGGCAGGGCCGTGCCAAGGGTCTCTGGCGCCCCCCTGCAGACTACCAGTTGGCGCCGCCCCCCCCGCACCCCCGCCTGGCTCCAAGGCAGCGATTCACCTCTCTCCCTGAGCCCTACCCTCCCACCCATCCATGCCCATCTGTCCCCTGCCCCCGCCATTCATCCCGAACAAGCAATTCCCCTCTCTCCCTTCCATGAACCCTGCCCTCCCATCTATGCTCCTCTCTCCCCTGCCCTCCCACTCCCTTGTAGGAACTGCCCGCCCTCTTCTCCCCCCCCCAAGATCCCTTTCCTTTTATTTTTCTTTTAAATTTACCTTCCTCCGGCAGCGCAGCGTCAGTGAAGAAGGCGGCGCTCCCAGTCCCGACGTCTCTAGCCTTCCATTGGTTTGCTCAGTGTTCCACCTTCTTCTTTACCCGCTTACTGCATCGGCACGGCCCTGCATTTTGGCAGTTGGAAGCCTGGAGTTACTTGAGTACTGCCAATATTCAATGGCAGATGGCAGCACCCAGATAGTTACCTGGTTACTTAGGACAGCTTTTTTTTTTTTTTTTTTTGCTGTGGTAAGCACACATTAGTACTTACTGCAGCTTAGTAAAAGGGTCCCTAAGTAACTTTAGGAGGGCAGGAATTCTGTCCTGAAGTTTTTCAGATAGCTATAGTGATAGAGGGCTAATATTAAGAATGAGCAGTCATTTACAATGTCAATGTTTCTCTGGAGATGTGGTCCCTCTCCACAAAAGTGGAAGTAAGGAAGAGGTTGGGAACTACAGAATGTAAGTCTGAATTATGTGGTAAGTAAATTAATGGAAGTGCTTTAACAGTAAAGTTTTCAGAATCCAATGGATTACAGGATCTGAAGCAACATAGTTTCACTCAGGGGCGTAGCTACGGGTGGGCCTGGGTGGGCCCAGGCCCATCCAATTTCAGCTCTGGCCCGCTTACTCCCATTGCTCCCATTGCCGGCCACTGCTGCTTTTCCTGTTGAGCAGCAGGGCCGGCGCTACAAAAAGAAGAAGTGCTCAGCTGACTGAGCTGAGCGCCGCCGCCAACGATAACAACGAAAAAAAATGTTTAAAAAACAAAAAAGCGGCACCGTAGGCAGCCTCGAAGCATTGGCTGCTGGCTCTGCAGGCTCCTCCCGTCTCTTACGTCACTACCCCTGGAGCGAACCAGGGGCAGTGACGTAAGAGACAGGAGGAGCCTGCAGAGCCAGCAGCCAATGCTTCGAGGCTGCCTGCGGTACCGTGCTTTTTTTTTTAAACATTTTTTTCTCGTCTTTAGCGTTTGTGGCGGCGCTCAGCTCAATCAGCTGAGCGCTTCTTCTTTTTGTAGCTGGGGCTGTTGGGCCTGAATCGGATGGCAGGATGGGGACTGGGGAGAAAGAGGGAAAACGGATGGCAGGATGGGGACTGGGGAGAAAGAAGGAAAACGGAAGGATGGGGAGAGAAAAGAGGGAAAACGGATGGCAGGATGGGGACTGGGGAGAAAGAGGGAAAATGGAAGGATGGGGAGAGAAAGAGGGAAAACAGAAGGATGGGGAGAGAAGGAGGGAAAACGGATGGCAGGATGGGGACTGGGGAGAACGAGGGAAAACAGAAGGATGGGGAGAGAAAGAGGGAAAACGGATGGCAGGATGGGGACTGGGGAGAAAGAGGGAAAACAGATGGCAGGATAGGGACTGGGGAGAAAGAGGGAAAACAGAAGGATGGGGAGAGAAAGAGGGAAAACGGATGGCAGGATGGGACTGGGGAGAAAGAGGGAAAACAGAAGGATGGGGAGAGAGAGGGAAAACAGATGTGAGGATGGCAGAGAAAGAGGGAAAACGGAAGGATGGGGAGAGAAAGAGGGAAAACAAATGGGAGGATGGCAGAGAAAGAGGGAAAACGGAAGGATGGGGAGAGAAAGAGGGAAACAGATGTGAGGATGGCAGAGAAAGAGGGAAAACGGAAGGATGGGGAGAGAAAGAGGGAAACAGATGGAAGGATGGCAGAGAAAGAGGGAAAAAGGAAGGATGGGGAGAGAAAGAGGGAAAACAGACGGAAGGATGGCAGAGAAAGAGGGAAAACGGATGGAAGGATGGCAGAGAAAGAGGGAAAACGGATGGATAGGGAGAGAGACACTGGATGGAAGGATGGGGAGAGAAAGAGGGGAGATGGATGAAAGGATGCAGAGAGAAAGGGGCGAGACTGGAAGGATGTGGAGAGAGAAGTGACACTGAACAGAAAAGGGTACAGAGATAGACACTGGTTAGAAGGAGGGAGAGAGAGACATTAGGTGGAAGGATGGGGAGAAAACGAGGGAAGACGCTGGATGGAAGGGTAGGGAGAAAGAGGTGACACTGGATGGAAGGATGCAGAAAGAAAGAAGGGAGACTACTGGAAGGATGGGGAGAGAAAGAAGAGAGCTGCTGGATTGAAAAGGAGAGTAGTGAAAGACTGGAGAATAAGAGGAAGGGGCATGGGGAGAACAAGGGTGAGAAAAAGATGAAAAGCCATAAGTAGATGAAGGAAATTAAAGAATGGATAGTAAGAATGAATTAAATCTGGACAGAGAGAGAGAGAGAGGCAGAAAAATATTGAAGAAAGCAAAGAAAAAGGAGAGAAAAATGACAAATGGCCAGGAAACCCTGGCAGAAGAGTTAAGTGAAAATGAAGGAAAGCAGAATCTAGAGACTGGGAGCAACACAATGAGAAAAAGTAAATGGCCATACAACAAAGGTAAAGAAAATAATTGTATTTTTAATTTAGGATAAAGTAATATGGTGTTAATAAAGTTTCAGAGACCAATACTTCCTTCCTTAGGTCAGGAGAGGATACCGTAACAGCATTATACTGACCTGAGGCAGGAGGTTTTGGCCTCTGAAAGCTCACTGAAAAGGATTAGGCTATTAAATATATTGTCTGAAATCTGATGCACTGAAAAGCAGTGACAAATGTATCTGAGTGTAACTACATTTTGCTGGGGGAGGGGGGTAGAGAGAAAATTTTGTGCCCACCCACTTTGGGTTCAGGCCCACCCAAAATTGGCAGTCTGGCTACGCCACTGGTTTCACTAGAGGCAGGTGTTGTCAGATAAATCTGATTCATTTCTTTTACTGGGTAACCAGAGAGTTTGACACGGTTCTACAAAAATGACTACTAAATAAACTGAGTGCCCTTGGTATAGGCCCTAAAGTGACTTATTGGGTTAGGAACTGGTTGAGTGGAAGAAGACAGAAGATAGTGGTAAATGGGACTCATTCTGAGGAAAAGGATGTTATCAGTGGGTGTTACACAGTGTTTGGTTCTTAAACTAGTTCTTTTAAACATTTTCATAGGCGATATTGCTGAAGGGCTGTCTGGTATGGTTTGCCTCTTTGTGGAAGATGCCAAAATCTGCAATAGGGTAGACACCCCTGAAGGTATAGATTTCATGAAGAAGGACTTAGTGAAGTTAGTGGAATGATCTGAAATTTGGCAGCTAAGATTTAATGCTAAAAAATGCAGGGTCATGCATTTGAGCTGCAAAAACCTGAGGGAACGGTACAGTTTAGGGGGTGAAGAACTGTGCAAGAAAGAGGAGTGGAACTTGAGTGTGATCTTAAGGTGTGATGATCTTAAGGTGGCCAAACAAGTAAAAAAGGTGATGTCAAAAGCTAGAAGGATGCTTGGGTGCATAGGTAGAGAAATGGTGAATTAGTGGAACGGCCTCCCGGTGGAGATGAAAACAGTAACTGAATTCAAGAGAGCTTGGGTCAATTACATAGAATCTCTAAGGGAGTGATAGGGAGAGTAAATGGCATGGATGAGCAGACTGGATAGGCCATATGATCCTGCCTACATTTTTCTATGTTTCTATTTCCTCTGTTGTTTCCTGTCATTGGCAAACAAAAATTTGGACATGAGGCCTCCCCACTCCCCACAACCTACCTGGATCTTTGGTAGTCTAGTGGGGATACACTGGGACTGCAGTTGTGCTCACTTGTTCCTGCCCAGGGTTGCGGACACTTCTAATATGGTGATGGCAACCTTTCACCCTAGTCTCATAATAAGGTGGGAGGTTGTGGCTGCTATATTGGATGCAGGTGCTGACATGAGCAAGAGCGAGTGGGCATTGCTCCTACCCCAAAACACCCCTACTAGACCACTGGGAATTCATGTAAGCCTGGGAGGTTGCTCAAGGGGAGGGGAGATCACAGAGAAGGTGAGAGGGTTTTCTGCTCTTGGAGAGGTGGTGGAAGGGGTGGAGTGAGCAGGTGCTGCCAGACATATGCTGTAGTCACGCCACTCCTCAAAAAACCATCACTAGACCCTACCTGTCCCTCCAACTACCGCCCCATCTCCCTCCTACCCTTCCTCTCCAAGACACTTGAGCGCGCAGTCCACAGCCGCTGCCTTGATTTTCTCTCCTCTCATGCCATCCTTGATCCGCTTCAATCCGGTTTTCGCCCTCTTCACTCGACAGAAACAGCACTTTCTAAAGTCTGTAATGACCTGTTCCTTGCCAAATCCAGAGGCCACTACTCCATCCTCATCCTCCTGGATCTATCCGCCGCTTTTGACACTGTCAATCATGACTTACTTCTTGCCACACTGTCCTCATTTGGGTTCCAGGGCTCTGTCCTCTCCTGGTTCTCCTCCTATCTCTCCCACCGCACCTTCAAAGTTCACTCTCATGGATCTTCCTCCACCCCCATCCCCTTATCTGTTGGTGTTCCCCAGGGATCGGTCCTTGGACCCCTTCTCTTCTCAATCTACACCTCTTCCCTGGGCTCCCTGATCTCATCTCATGGTTTCCAGTATCATCTCTATGCTGATGACACCCAACTGTATCTCTCCACACCAGACATCACCGCGGAGACCCAGGCAAAGGTATCGGCCTGCTTATCCGACATTGCTGCCTGGATGTCCAACCGCCACCTGAAACTGAACATGTCCAAGACCGAGCTTATCGTCTTTCCACCAAAACCCACTTCTCCTCTTCCTCCACTTTCTATCTCAGTTGATAACATCCTCATCCTCCCCGTCTCATCTGCCCGCAACCTCGGAGTCATCTTTGACTCCTCTCTCTCCTTCTCTGCGCATATCCAGCAGATAGCCAAGACCTGTCGCTTCTTCCTCTTTAACATCAGCAAAATTCGCCCTTTCCTCTCTGAACACACCACCCGAACTCTCGTCCACGCTCTCATTACCTCTCGCCTGGACTACTGCAACTTACTCCTCACCGGCCTCCCACTTAGCCATCTATCCCCCCTTCAGTCTGTTCAGAACTCTGCTGCACGTCTCATATTCCGCCAGAACCGATATACTCATATCACCCCTCTCCTCAGGTCACTTCACTGGCTTCCGATCAGATATCGCATTCAATTCAAGCTTCTCCTTCTTACCTACAAATGCACTCAGTCTACTGCCCCTCACTACCTCTCTACCCTCATCTCCCCTTACGTTCCCGCCCGTAACCTCCGTTCACAGGATAAATCCCTCCTCTCAGTACCCTTCTCCACCACCGCCAACTCCAGGCTCCGCTCATTCTGCCTCGCCTCACCCTATGCTTGGAACAACCTTCCTGAACCCTTACGCCAAGCCCCCTCCCTGCCCGTCTTCAAGTCTTTGCTTAAAGCCCACCTCTTCAATGCTGCGTTCGGCACCTAACCCTTACCGTTCAGTGAATCCAGACTGCCCCAATTTGACTGCCCCTATCGGACCGACCGTTCACTTGTCTATTAGATTATAAGCTCTTTGAGCAGGGACTGTCTCTCTTTGTTAAATTGTACAGCGCTGCGTAACCCTAGTAGCGCTCTAGAAATGTTAAGTAGTAGTAGTAGAGTGAAGGGGCCTAAAAATATTTTGTTTTGTGTCATCTCTTATGATGATGGCAAGAGGGGATGGAACCCATTCTCCTAAGTAACATGGGAAATGACACAAAATGAACATTTTCAGGCTGCCTATCTCTAATGACTATTGCTGCTATCCATTTAAGATTTCCACAATCCTGACTCAACACCAACCTGTTAATATTGGGGTGATCTACATTCATTTTTCAGTTCCAGGATAGTGTGTGATAAGCCTATGGTGGGCTTACCGACGCTTTGTAAAAGGGTCCTTCAGGCACCAAGTTCAAGAATAGTGCCTAAGTGCACTTACCTATCATTTCACCCCAACTTTGACATATAACTGCTGTTGTAGTGCAGAAGTTACATTCAAAATTTATGCCTAACTTTTTGTGTACTATATAAAATGAGAAGATAGTCTAGCTGAAAAATCTTTGAATAGGGCCACGTAGAGCATTTGTCCAGACAATAGCTGCACTTATCCAGATAAATGCCTTTGAATACTGGAGACTATTTTATTTCATATGCTTTAGGGGACAATAAATAAACTGATTGCATTTATGTAAACCTCATGGGTATTTATAATACCACAAGGTTTGCACCAGTAATCAAAGTCACACTACACATACAGTTTTGCTTTGATTTTTGCCATGATAAAAAGTTGTTACAGAGATTTGTGCCTGCCTTTTCCATTGGTATTTTTTCTAAGGAGAATAATGTATGCAGTTTTCAAAATCCAAAGCTATATATATATTGTTTCTCCTAATATAACTCCATTTGATGTAGCCTATGTAGTGTAGGGGTATCCAAAGCTATATATATTGTTGCTTTTCTAGTAGACTGTCCACACAGGCATCCCAGGAGAGCACTGGGGCCCCCTAGGGGGCATTGCAGTGGACTTCACATAAAAGGTATCAGGTACACATCTCACCATTACCCCCTTATATTATATGGTAAGCCCTTCAAAACCCACAAAAAACATTGTAACTGACTATACACCATTACATTAGCCCTTATACTGCAGGTGTCACCTATATGTAGGGACAGTAGGTTTTGGGGAGTTGCCACTTTCCACCACAAGTGTAACAGAGTAGATTATGGGCCTGGTTCCCCTTCTGTACAGTGTACTGCATCGACTACTAGGCTATTCCAGGGACCTGCTTGCTGCTCTAATAGGACTGGCCATAGCATCTGAATCTGACAAAAGAGGGTGCTATGTACTGTTTCATTTACATCTTTGCAGGGTGGGAGGGGGTCAGTGACCACTGAAGGAGTAAGGGGGTGTTATTCTGTAGATAGAATGTATTTGGATACAGGCAGCAGATGATGTTTTGTATATTCCTGAGAATCTAGCATGTGATGTTTTTGTTCTTTCCTGAGAAAGTAGCAGAATAGCAGGTGATGTTTGTACATTCCTGAGCAGGTTCACGAGCTGTTCATGTAGAGTTGTTCTTGTAAGCAATGCATGATCATGGTTGTGTAAGCAAAATGTAACCAATAGTAATGATAATACATGTAATATCCATGAATATTCATAGAGTATATAAGAAGGGGATTGACTCCCAAATAAAGAGTTTTTTGCCCAGACACACGAGAGGAGAGTTATTTTGCAACATCTGGTGATCCCCGACGTGATCGGTGAAAACGTGACGTACTTACTACGACTGGAACAGTCAGCGCGCCATTCCTTCTACGGAACACTGTAAGTATGGGGGGAAATTTAACATCATCACATAAACAACATGCACAGGAGCTATATACTATAACGCAAAGATATGGTTCCTCCCGAAATCCAATAACTCTTAAAGATATAGAGCGTTTAATTGAGGAAATAGTTTGTCAATGTCCCTGGTATCCAGAGAAGGGATCATTCGATCCTCAAACATGGGAAAAGATAGGGCAGCAGTTTCGTTTAGAGCCTAGAGTTTCGACTCCTATATTATTGACTTGGAGAGAGATATATTCTACTATAGTAATTCTCTCTTCTGGATTGACAGGCATTACTAACGAAAATATATCCAACAAATTGCCAGGCAAGACCTGGTCTCTTTTACCTCCCGCGACTCTTGGACCTACACCTTCTCCTCCTTCTTGTCGGCTGGCCACCGATATGGGAAGGGAAGAGCAAAACAAAACTCCTGACTTTACTACTACTACCCCTAATAAACCAATTGAAAATATCCAAAACAACAACGCTAATGATAGCGTTATTATTACCAAAACACCAAAGAGCGTAGAACGACCTAGTTTAATTCAATTAGGTATACAGCAAGCACGAAAAAATGGTGAATTCATTTGGAACGATGATCTATGGGATAATTCGGAACCTAATCCTAATTTATACCCAGTTACTAGAACTACAACAATAGAGGCAGGGAACGAAACACATCATGCAGAATGGACTGCTCTACCTTATCAAGTTTTGAGAGAATTACGTAGAGCTATCGTAGAATCAGGTTTAAAAAGTTCATTTGTTCAAGGCATGATAGAAGGGATTAGTAACGGTTACTTAATGACTCCAAAAGATTGGAAAGACCTTTTCCGTATGCTGTTAACTCCTGCGCAATATGTAGTGTGGGATAATGAATATAAGCAAGCAGCACAACTTATCACTGGGACTAATTTGGTGCCTGATCAAATTTATGGATCGGGACCATTTTCAACCCTTGATATGCAAATTCAACAAAACGATACCTGTTTTCAAGCCATAGGCACTTGTATCTTGCGAGCATTTAAAAGAACACCAGAAGGGAATAAACCAACAAAATCTTTTGCATCAATTAAACAGGGTGCAACCGAATCTTACCTTCAATTTGTTAATCGATTGCAGGAAGCTGTAACTAGGCAAATTGATAATCTTGATGCGCAAACAGAGTTATTGATTAAATTAGCCCAAGAAAATGCAAATTCAGATTGCAAAAAGGCATTGCAGACTGTAGCTCATCGCCCAGGAATTACTTTAGCAGATTTATTGAGCGCATGTGCAGATGTGGGGACTCATGGTTATTCTATGAATTTGTTAGCAGGAGCTATACAAAAAGGTAATAAGCCACAGGGGGACGTGTTTTAATTGTAAGAAACCAGGACATTTTCGAGCTCAGTGTAGAGCCCCAGGAGGGGGTGCCAACTTTGCAAAAGGACCTTCTCGACCTTCTCGAAAATGTCCTCGATGTCAAAAAGGATATCATTGGGCCAATCAATGTCGCTCTAATCCAATTAATTCCACACCGCCACCCCCAAAAAACTTTGCTCCGGGTTAACTCCTAACCTCGGTCCAAAGGGAGTGCAAGGGTCTTTTGCTCATAGTACTACTGCTACACAAGGTAGTGCAGGAATTGACCTTATTGCAGCGGAATGTAAAACTGCCATCTTACCTCATGAAGTTTTGGTATATAATACTACCTTTAAAGGACCCATTCCAGCGGCTACTGTAGGTTTAGTATTACCTCGCTCCTCTGCATCGAAGGCAGGTATTCATGTTATCCCTGGAGTTATTGATGCTGATTACACAGGCATTGTTAAAATTCAAGTATGGTCCTCATCACCTTTAACAATTTCTCCCGGGGACTCGTGGGCACAATTAATTATTTTACCATATTTTACAGCACCTATTCCTTCTACTGTCTCTCGTACAGGGGGCTTTGGATCTACGCGACAGGTAAGTGCAGTTTTAAAACCGGTTTCTAATGCACGACCCACTGCTCAATTTTTATTGCAACAAAAGCCCTTTGTTGGTATATTAGATACCGGGGCGGATGTTTCTGTCATAGCTTATAAACAATGGCCTGTGGAATGGCCCATTGAAGATACTTCACATGTGACAGGAATAGGGGGAACTCAGTCAGCCTCCCAAAGTTCTCAATGGTTATCTATTACATATCCTAACGATACCAAGGTTCTAGGACATATTAAGCCCTGTATTTTACAAGTACCCTTTAATTTATGGGGTCGTGACCTTTTGGAACAATTAGATGCATCATTGATCCTACCTGATTAACAGTTCATAAATATGTCTTTTTCTCTTCCTTTGGAATGGAAAACTGACAAACCTGTTTGGGTAGAGCAGTGGCCGATTACCAGAGAAAAACTGTTGATTTTACATCAATTGGTGGAAGAACAATTACAATTAAATCACATTGAGCCTACCAATTCTCCATATAATACTCCGGTATTTGTGATCAAGAAAAAATCCGGAAAATGGAGATTTTTACATGACCTACGAGCTATTAATGCGATTTTAGAACCAATGGGCCCGTTACAATGTGGTATTCCAAATCCTAATTTGATTCCTTATGATTATCAATTAGCTATTATAGATCTGAAGGATTGTTTTTTTTCAATTCCTCTCCAGGAAAAAGATTATAAATACTTTGCTTTTACTGTACCTGTTTACAATAATGCACACCCTACTACTAGGTATTGTTGGAAAGTTTTGCCCCAGGGAATGTTAAATTCACCCACTATTTGTCAATACTATGTTCATCAAGTCTTGCAACCATTTCGTGCCTATTTCCCTCAACTTTTGGTATATCATTATATGGATGATATACTAATTGCAGGGATAACTCTTCCCCCTTCTTGGAAATCTACTTTAATTTCTATCTTGGCCTCCTCAGGATTAACAATTGCCTCAGAGAAGGTTCAAGAAAAGGAACCCTATTTATATCTAGGTTTCCGTATGACTAAAGCTGCAGCCCAACCTGTCGCTCCTCATCTCAATTTACAGTCTCCCACAACATTACATCAATTACAAGAGATTTTAGGAAATCTCAATTGGTTACGTCCCTACTTGAAACTTCCTACAGAATTTTTACAACCCCTGTTTCTCGCATTAAAAGGTCATAAAACACCTGCTGAATTAATTACACTCACTGCATCGCAACAAACAATTCTGTCACAATTGGATCAAATCTTACAAACAAAATGGACAGATAGACGAGATGCATTTGCCCTTTTTTGTTTTTGCGTTCTCAAAGACCCCACCCACCGACAACCGTTTGGTGTCTTATATCAAGATACAACTCCTCCTCCTCCTCCTCCTCCATTGATAGAATGGGTCTATTTACAGAATACTCTCCATTCTACTATTACACAATGGCCCCAGCAACTAGCCTTGCTGATTACTAAAGCTCGAGAGCGAGCAACATTCATGACTGGTTTCGACATTCTTAAACTCATCATTCCTCATTCTTTGTGGCAGTGGGAAAAAATGATTCAGTTCTCCGACGACTTGCAATTTATTTTAGCCACTTATGTTGGTATTATAGATTGCCACTATCCTAAAGACCCTCGCATACAGGGCACATCCATTTTGCCAATCACTCTTCATGATCCCATTTCTTTACGTCCACTCCCTACTGCTCTCACCGTCTTTACAGATGGTAGTCCCACTCGTGGGGTGGTTACTTGGTACAATCTGAACAAATGGCACGTCAAATTTACCTCTCCACAAACCTCTGCTCAACGTTCAGAGCTTGCTGCCATCATCCTGGCTCTTTCTTTATTTTCAGATCAACCACTGAATCTTATTGTTGACAGTCAATATTGTGCTAATCTTGTCCGTCGCATGCCCGACAGTTATGTATCATTCAAAATGGATGCCTCTTTTTATGCTTTACTGTTAACCCTCCAAGGTTACTTGGAGAATCGCCTTTCTTCTCTCTTTATAGGTCATATCCGCAGTCATCAACCTTTTCCTGGTGGTCTGTCTGAAGGGAATGCTCGAGCGGATCGCCATCTTCATTTTTTCTCCACAGCACACTGCAGTCATGAACTTCATCATCAAAATGCACCTAGCCTAGCTCGCCAGTTTCAAATTTCTTTAGAAGAAGCTAGAGCTATTATCAAAAATTGTCCACAATGTTCCTTTTCAGCTCCTACTACCTTTTTTCCTGGAGTTAATCCTCGTGGTCTGGAAGTTAATAGCCTCTGGCAAATGGACGTTACTCACTTTCCCCCTTTTGGTCAATGGTCTAAGCTTCATGTGGTTGTTGATACTCATTCTGGATTTTTGTGGGTCACTGCACAAAAAGGGGAAACTACATCTCATGTCCGCTCTCATCTTCTCCAAGCTTTTGCGGTCATGGGTGTTCCTAAAACTCTCAAGACAGACAATGCCCCTGCTTATACTTCCACCTCCTTACAGGAGTTCCTGACCCTCTGGCATATTGAGCACCTTTTTGGTATCCCCTATAACTCCACTGGTCAAGCTATTGTTGAACGTGCTAATCGCACACTGAAAACTGCTTTAAGTAATCTGACTACAAAAAAAGACGGTATTCTCCGTCATAGAGTAAGCATTGATGAATGCTTAGCACAAATCCTTTACACACTGAATCATCTCAATCTCATCAATAATCCTGCTACAAAAACTTTTTCTTCCAGATTTGAACAACATTTTCGTACTCCTGCCCCACCTTTATCTCGTCCTTTGGTCATATACCGACAACTACCTTCTGATCAGTGGAGTTCCCCTGTGCCTCTCCTTACCTGGGGTCGTGGTTACGCTGCTGTTCAAACAGATTCTGGCCCGGTGTGGATTCCAGCAAAGTGGGTGAAACCTCATGTCGTGGCATCAAGGTCTTCACAACCCAATTCCCAATTTCACACTCACCCTTCAAGGACCGCAGATGCAAACACGCAAACGGTCAGTGACTCGTCAACCTAATGCTCCTGTTACTTGGGGACAAATTAAAGCCTTGAGTCAACAAGCTACAGAGACTTTAGAAAAAGCTCATATTGAAAAGACTGATGATAACTTCGTAGTGGCTATTATTGCAGCGCTTAATGCTAATTCCATTACATTGCTTCTACTGTGTTGTTGTTTGTACATACCTTGTGGACAGTCACAATTACTTCCCACAAAAAATATTTGGGAAGCGTTTGCAATTTCACTGAACCAAACTGATTTCTGTCTTTCTCATCAAAAGGCAGTTGGAGAAGTTTTGGCAACTTGCCTGATTCCAGTATGTCATGATCCTAAAGATATGCAAAATGATACTTGGTTTTATTCACAGCTTCCTGTTAATTCATCCTATCGAAATGCTTCTTATGAATACCATAATTGGGGAACACAAACCCTGTTGCCGCCTACTTTGGCAATGCATGTGAGAACCAATCAAATAGCTAGTATCAATATGACATGTGCTCGTATGGTTAATTGTACCCGATCAAATTGTGTTAATTTTGGACCAACTTTGTTAAATTGTAGCTCCTACGAAAATGTTTCATATATTTATAAATTTACTCATTTACCCCCTGGTTGGTTTTGGTCATGTGGAATGTATACCTTTAATTATATTCCAGCTAATATATCTGATGGTACTACATGCTGTCTAAGTCGACTCACTATGGTACTTCCCAGTAAACATATTTTATTTTCTAACTCCTCACATATGCGATCCAAGCGTATGACCCTTGCTGCCAATTGCAATGATAATGTTAAATTTCTGAGTCAAACTGAATATCTGGCACTTGCATTTTCATTAATAGGTGTCCCTGCATTGGCAGCGGCAAATGCAAAAAATATTCGTGAATTAGCCTGTTGGGCAATTAAATCAATCAATGCAACCTCCACTGCTATTAGTTTACTTAATGCTGAGCAACAGCAATTACGTCATGGAGTTTTACAAAATCGAGCAGCCATTGATTATCTTTTATTACTTAACCATCATGGTTGCGAAGAGTTTCAGGACATGTGCTGTTTTAATTTATCTGACAATTCAAAGGCCATTGACAAACAATTAGCTTTCCTACGGAATTTAACTACTCATATTACTATTCATAATAACCTACTCTCTGATGTATGGGATCAATTGTGGCAATGGATCCCTTGGACCTGGCTCCGCCCTATTATCCAGTATTTAGTCATTGGTATTTTTGTTTTCACTATTTTTTGCTGTTGTATACAATGCATTCCTAACCTTTTTTCTTTATGTTTTCCTCGTCCATTCGCTCCAACACGTCACTCTGCTCAATATGTTTATAAGCTATTACAAACATCTCCACCTCCATCTCCAGCTGGCACACCACGGAGATTTCATTAAAAAAAAAAAAAAAAAAAAAAAAGGTGGAGATGTAGATAGAATGTATTTGGATACAGGCAGCAGATGATGTTTTGTATATTCCTGAGAATCTAGCATGTGATGTTTTTGTTCTTTCCTGAGAAAGTAGCAGAATAGCAGGTGATGTTTGTACATTCCTGAGCAGGTTCACGAGCTGTTCATGTAGAGTTGTTCTTGTAAGCAATGCATGATCATGGTTGTGTAAGCAAAATGTAACCAATAGTAATGATAATACATGTAATATCCATGAATATTCATAGAGTATATAAGAAGGGGATTGACTCCCAAATAAAGAGTTTTTTGCCCAGACACACGAGAGGAGAGTTATTTTGCAACATCATTCCTTTATTCCTGCATTGGTCCTCTGGTCATTTAGGGCACTTTTTATGGCTTATTCATTAATAAAACAGATCTAGACCAAAACGCCCAACTTTTAACCCTGTATGTTTTTGCTTTGTTCCATTATGGCAGACAAACATCCAAGTGTTAGGAATGCCCAAATCCCTCCTTTAACACACCCTGACACACCCCCATGTGATTTGAACACACTTCTGATGTTCATAGAAAAACATTTTAAATTGTTTTTGAAAATACCAATTAACGTTAAAATGCAGATTTATGCCACTTTTGGACCTTTTTCTCTTTTGAAAATGAGCTCATTGTGTATTTCAACTTTACATGAATCTCTCTGAATGCTATTTTGGTACAACCCTGTCTAGTTTATGGCTGAGAAAATTGCATCCATTAATGTAGTTGAAAGGATTTTTGTAAAAACTACTTTATATCACTGTAGAGATCAGTCAGTAAAAATAAAGGCTGAAAAGTATGCAATTAGACAGCCTATTGCAAATTTACCTGAAATACTGTAAGCATTGTCTTTATTGCAGAATATTCTGTAGATAGGTTTTGGTGTTGATTTGTTATTCATTCTTCTATCAGGCAATCTTTCTTCATCCCCAGGCAGCCTCATCTGAACAGCTAATACAGTTGGATAGGTTCTCTTTAACTGAACCATGAACTGTCAATTAGCTCATTAGAAAATGCAACCTTATCCCATGATGGAATCCACCTGTCTTAGAAACAGCTTGAGACTGCTCTTCCAGCATGGAATTCAGGTGCCAATAATTAGATCAGTCCTTGAAAACTGAAAGGAATAACTGACGTTTAACTCTTATGTATCAAACTGAAACATACCCTTTCTAAAATCCTTCTTTTCAAGTCTAATATTGGTGCATAAACATCTAAGCACTGTTTATAGGGGAAATCATTTTTCTCAGTGGATGGGATAGATTGCATGTTAAACAAAAAATTACCTTTTTGACTTTGGAGGAAAATGCATTTTATTTGATTTCTAAAGTTTGTGAAGCCCCTAGATTGAAAGGTATGTCTCAAAACCACTGTTGTTCAAGGTACTAGGTTAAAGTACTTAAGTAAAAGCAAAAATGAATGTATATTTTAATACTTAAGTAAAAGTACAGTGAAAAACACATTGTAAAATTCAGGGGTCTTTTAATTAAACAGCGGTAAGCACTAATGTGTACTTACCTTGCAGGAAAATTCAGTACCATGTGGTGCACTCAGATGTCCCATGGTAGTTTTGTCATCTGTACACGCTTCCCAAATATTTTTTAGCACTGGGGGCATGTTTGGGGGGGGGGGGGTGGAGAGTAGGCATGCCCAGTGTTAATTGATTAGTGCAGCTACATTGCTGCGCACCAAACAATTAGCACATGGTAAGCACGGAAGCCCTCACCACTTACTACTACTACTACTACTTAACATTTCTAAAGCGCTACTAGGGTTACGCAGCGCTGTACAATTAGTAAACAGGTGTGGTAAAGGCTCCCATGCTAATGGCCACACACACTGATTGGAAAATTATTGTGTAATATTAAATGAAGAAATGAAAATTGGCCATTTTACTGCCACACTGAAACCCATGCACTAGTCATAGCTCAAGCCACTCTTTATTGCAGCTTAGTGAAAGGGCCCCTTACTTAAGTGAAAGTATAAGAGTTATTGCCCAGTATAATACTTTTTGAGTAAAAAGTAAGAGTGCCTCAACTAAGAGGAATGTAACTATTCTTAATGTTTTTATCCCAACAACTTTATCGCTCTACAATTCAATCCACTTTGGTTTTAGTAAAACTAAATTTTTGAAAATTACTGTCACTGATGCTAATGCGCTTGTTCGTTATTAATCCAACACAGCTGAAAAGGTGTTCAACAATGCAGAAAGCGGATTGTTGAGTCTGATAAACAGTTCCTTCAAATTATTGATGTTTTCTGACTGGGTCTGCAGGTTTTAAATTGAGCGACTCTCTGAAACACTTGACTTCCATATAGCAAATACTTTATCATCATCATTGTCATGATCATCATGTGCATTAGACTTAGTGCTGTCTAATTCATTACTTATATATTTATCTTTATTTTTGTTATCATCATGTTATCCAATAACAAAAAAGGTTTTCACAAAGTTGGAATCATTGTCTGTTGTTGTTGTTCTAATAATTTTTCATCTGATGGCAAACTCTGTTTGAATATCTTGAGAACTGATGCATGAACATTAAATGTATGGGAACCCTTCAAGGGACAGACAAGCAGACTTCCTCTCTAAAGACTCTTATCAATCCAATAGACAGTCACTCCAATGTAAAATTTTCCATGGGTTGGCCAGCAGTCTGAATATATAATTGAAAAAAAATATATATAGTATGTTTATTCAAGAAAAACATTCAACAATAGGTATCCTTGGGATCATTTTACTAAGCCACGGTAAAATCTGGGCTTGATGCGGGTTAACGTGGGACTTTCCTGAATGCTAAGCCCAGATTGAGTGTAGCTTTTTTTCAGGGCCTTTTCTTTTGTTTTAATTGCAGTTATACCTGCAAAGAATTAATACTAGGTGCTAAGTGTTCCTGCTTTAACTCTACGTTATCCACTAGCTGGATAATGCAGGACTGCCCACTCTCCACCCATGACACACCCCTTCAAAAATATTATTAAAAAGTAAGTAACACATGGGTTAGCATGCACAAATAGACAAAACGCTGTAAAACACTTTAATGCATTCTGTGGTAGCCTGGTAGTATGCTACTCAACACTCTTTAGTAAAATGACCCTTTATGTTTGGAGGGGCAAAACAAACAAATCTCTTGCCCTGCCCCTAACTTTCTAGTTGCTGATGCTGGGGCTGATATTCAGACCATGGGAGGCAGCCTGTATAACTTCTGCAGTCGACGGCAAACCCAGAAATTAAATGCCAGGCCATATCCAGCCACTGGAATTGAATTTCCAGGGATTTTTTTGGGACCACTATGATTATAGCCAGTTAAGCCAATATTCATTGGCCAACCAGATAATTTATAACAGCCAAAGGTAGATCTGCTATTTATGTGGGTCTGTCTTGCCACTATACTTATCCGGTCAGCCAGTGAATATTGTTGCAAACCAGCTATGTCACGTGACATAGCTGGTGACAGGCTAGTTGCTAAGTGCCAATATTGAGCCAAGATAGCCAGCTATCTAGCACTTAATATTAGCACTTAGCTGGCTTAAGGCTATTTAACTGGCTAGAAGCCGATCCTATCCGGTTAAATAGTACTGTATACCGGGCGGGCTGTGTTGTGCAAAACATTGGTCAAACCATGACTCCAGTAATTAGCCTTATTCCACTCCCTATGGTAAACACAAATATGTAGATCAAACAAATAAATGAAAAATTATTTTAAAAAAAACAAATTTTCCAAAAGCAAATAAAATGTTTTTGTGCACGTGTATATCTACCTAAAATGTTCTGGCAAAAAGCCATATCATGAACTATATTTCAGAAACACACAATAACCCTTTGTGGCAAAGAGTTCCATAACTGTAGGGCAGAAAACAAAAAAAAAGCTGCATTTTAGATTTGTACATTCCATTTTGCACACTTCTTGAACCTCTAACATTGAAGTCTGGGAAAACTGTAAGGCTCTAGATAGCTGTGATGGGGTATATGTCCCATCACAAGCAAACAGCAGCAACCCTCAACTCTGAGAAAATATATTTAAACACAAAATAAATAACCCACAAAAGAAGACAACCTGGGTGTGAGGTCAGTCCCTTGACCCACTCACACAGTTAGGGTGAGGGTATTGGGACCCTGCTAGAACAATTGTAGCTAAGTAGGAAAGCTATGTGAGAAGTGGTAGGAGGGGGGCAATAACTTTTTCAATAATCTATCTGTATAATTCCCTGAGTGTTGGAAGCAAACAACAAATACCCAGCCACAGAACCAAGACCAAGATTAGCATTTGATTTGCATATGCAGATGAACTGAAGACTCTGTTTGCAAGCAAGACCCAAGAAAAGGGGAACAGGTCCCTATTAGACCCAAGAGGGACAAGGGTGGGAATATTGGTGTACCACCTGACTGCACAGAGCCCGGAGATGTGTGGAATATAGATGCTCTTATGCTCACCCTAATTAGAGGGGTCTCAAAGAAGGTCCTGACATCAGGAGAACCCAGAAGAGTGGAAACTAATCTCTCTCTCTTTTTTCAGATGTGAGAGGCCCTTCAGCTGGGCTATGTTGGATAGATCTATTGTGTATTAACTTACTGTTGGATTATTATCATGGATGGATCTATTGCTGGATCACTGAAGATTACTGTAGACTATTGAGAATCATTTTATTAGTGGATTAACCCAGTGGATTAGGATTGATTTGTGGCCAAAGAAGCAGAACGAGAGTCCAATGGTCAACAGTAGCTCAAAACAATATACTTATTATCACTAATGCCTTTATTAGTTCTTGGCTGCACTACAGTAACTTTGTTGTACTGACTAAACTGCAGCTGCAATGGATGTATTTAGTCCAGATGTTACAGAACAACTCCAGATACCATATGATCTGCCATATTCTGGACTAAATTCATCTAATGTTGGAGTCTGTTCATTGGTTCCCAGTTGGTCAAAGAATAGAATTTACAGGATTATTAATTCTACGGTCCCTGTATATTTGGAATCTCTCTTTTTGTTTATACAGAGCAGGCCAAGGTTTGCTCCTGAACCAACTTTCTGTTTTTGGGAAAGACAGTATGAGCCTTTCAAATAAATAAAATAATGAACCAACAGTATAGATTAGAACACTGGAACAATAGCTACTGGTACAAGTTCATACAAAGCTTTAAAGCTAGGTACAAATACCTTAAAGTGAATACGAAAGGCAACAGGGAATCATTGTAAGTTATGTAGCAGGAATATAATTGAGACAGGATTTTAAACACAACTATCCTGGCAGCAATTTCTACGTGAGCTGCAATCTCTTCATTGTTAAAGCTGTCAGATCCATTACAATAATCCAGTGAATTGATAACTAGTGCCTGATCCACTATATCTAGGTCCCAAGATGACTTAGTGCCAAATTTCACAAATGATATGTAGATAATAAAATGTTGTCCTGAAAACTGCAGAAATCAGAGGAATCAAAAGTATGAGCGATCATCTGAATAGGAAGAACCTCTTCATTCAGACACATGCCGACAGAATGAAAGCTGTGGAGATGGCTTATCATTCTAAACCCAAAGCATTTAAGAACAATCTATTGAATAGACACCAATGAGTGTTTTCTTCAAGACAACAAACAATTCATCTCCAGATTTTCTTCCAAAACCTCCCTCTCCCTATTTTGAAAAATAAGTTTAAGTCACAAGCAAAAACATGGCAACATACTCTTAACTTTGAAAGAATTGTATATAAGGAGACAATAAAATGTTTAAGAAGGCATAAATGGAACCCTGAGATTTTCCAAACCTATTTGTCTATAAGAGGGATTGGAAACTACCTATATGGATTACATGAGGTCCTTCCTTGAGAAATGAGTGACATCACTGGAGGACCCAAAGACTATGACACAAATGCTGTGTTTCGGCCGTTAGGCCTGCATCAGGAGTTTCAGTCGACGGAGAACAGCTGTTACAAATGCTTTGATGTTTCACTTATATATACTGTCATCTATCATCATTTGCTTATTTCCGATCTGACGAAGAAGGGCTACCTTCGAAAGCTAATCAAAAAATGTATTAAGTTATGTCCAATAACAAAGGTATCATCTTATTTTTTTCCGTGTTTTATTTTGTTCTATTTCTATTAATTGCCCAAGTATCTTAAAAGTTCCAGTGCAAGAAGGTCTGGGTTTCCAAGCAGGTGCAGGAAACAAAAAGTTCACCAAAAGGGCAACCTTGGAGCTCTGAGATAGCAATACAAACAAACATACATACATACATACATACATACAAACAAACAAAAAACAGGAAACAAGACCAGAAGAATCTAAAGGCAAACTTATCTTATTGGCTGGACACCTAGAACAGAAAAAGGCTGCATAGGAAATGGCACTCATGCACTTAAAAACCCAAAATTTGGTACAGCAGTGATAAATTCATGTAGATAATATGCTGAATTTCTCCCTATTTTACACCATCATCTGCACCTTTCAACAAACCAATAGGGCAGAAATCAAGGGAATATTGAGAAATGCATATCGTATGGAATTTCCTTATGACCTGGATTGGCCACTGTTGAAAACAGGATGCTGGGCTTGAAGGACCTTTGTGGTCTGTCCCAGTGTGGCAATACTTATGTACTTAAATCACTACCCCTTGTTATTAGGTTGGATAACAATTATCTTAGTGTTAGAAAGAAGTTAAAAACTTTTTGTTTCCAAAAGAGTGATATGTGATGGTTTTTAATTGTTCAATGAATTGTTTATTTGTTGTTTTAATATATATGTTGTAAACTGCACTGAACCCTGGAAAGGGTAGTTTGGTGGTATATAAGATCTGATTTTAGTTGATGTGGAGGGGCATAATTGAATGAAAACGTCTATCTCCAAGGGCGTTTATCTCCGAGAACGGGTCCGTGAAGGGGCAGACCGAACCGTATTTTCGCAAAAAATAGACGTCCATGTTTTATTCAACAATTTGTGAGCTGGGCGTTTTTGGTTTTCAGCGATAATGGAAAATGAAAGCGCCCAGCTCAAAAACAAATAAATCCAAGGCATTTGTTCATGGGAGGGGCCAGGAGTCGTAGTGCACTGGTCCCCCTCACATGCCAGGACACCAACCGGGCACCCTAGGGGGCACTTTTACAAAAACAAAAAAAAAGGTAAAAGAGCTCCCAGGTGCATAGCACCCTTCCCTTGTGTGTTGAGCCCCCCAAATCCCCCTCAAAACCCACTGCCCACAAGTCTACACCATTACAATAGCCCTAAGGGGTGAAGGGGGGCACCTACATGTGGGTACAGTGGGTTTGGGGGGGTTGGACGACTAAGCATTAAGCAGCACAATTGTAACAGGTAGGGGGGGATGGGCCTGGGTCCACCTGCCTGAAGTCCACTGCACCCCCTAACAACTGCTCCAGGGACCTGCATACTGCTGCCAGGGAGGTGGGTATGACATTTGAGGGTAAAAATAAAAAGTTGTGAAACATCATTGTTTGTGGTGGGAGGGGGTTAGTGACCACTGGGGGAGTCAGAGGAGGTCATCCCCGATTCCCTCTGGTGGTAATCTGGTCATTTAGGGCACTTTTTGGGGCCTTATTCGTGAAAAAACAGGGTCCAGGAAAAGTGCCCTAAATTCTAGCTACAAACGCATACTTTTTTTCCATTATCGGCGAAAGGCGCCCATCTCTCCTCGGCCGATAACCATGCCCCAGTTCCACCTTCGCCATGCCTCCAACACGCCCCCGTCAACTTTGTACATTTCCGCGATGGAGTGCAGTTGAAAACGACCAAAATCGGCTTTCCATTATACCGATTTATTCATTTTTGTGAGATAAACGTCTATCTCCCGATTTGGGTCGAAATCTAGGCGTTTTTCTCTTTCAATTATAAGGTGGTTAGATTTTTTAGTATGTAGTAACAGTTGAAGGGAGAAAACACTCACAGATCTTTCAGGAACCAATAAGAAGGAGAAAAATTCTAGATCTAGCCCTTAGTGGAGCACATAATCTGGTGCAGGAGGTAATGGTATTGGGGCCACTTGACAACAGTGATTACAACATGATCAGATTTGATATAAACTCTGGAGTAAGTACACACATGAAATCCAATATATTAGCATTTAACTTTCAACAAGGAGACTATGATAAAATGAGAAGAACGGTTAAAAAAACAAACTTAAAGGAATTTATTTATTTGTTGCATTTGCATCCCACATTTTCCCACCTATTTGCAGACTCAATGTGGCTTACAATAATACATCCTAACATCGTCAATCAAGAGTAGATAAAACAATTGGTTACTTAAAGAACAAATGTAACACAATGGATATAATCAGTTCGATAAATCAAAAAACAGACTGATTAAACAATTTGATAAATCAAAAAACAGATTCTCTAGTAAGTAGTGATGTGTTAGAGTCCCTGTTATTAATTATTATGGTAAGTTTGGGTAAAAAGGTAACTGCAAAGGTCAAAAATTTACATCAGCCATGGATGCTGTTCAAAAATACTATCCTAGAAGCCCAAGCCAGATATGTTCCACATATTCAAAAAGGAAGCTATTAGAGCTAAAATAAGAGACTGAAAATAAAAGGAACAGCAAAATGTAAAGTGCTAATAAGGAAGGCAAAGAGAGACTTCGAAAAGAAGGTTGCTTTGGAGGGAAAAACACATAGTAAAAATATTTTTAAGCATATTAGAAGCAAGAAGTCAGCAAAAGAATCAGTTGGACCGCTGGATGACAGAGGGGTAAAAGGGGCACTCAGGGAACACAAGACTATTGCGGAGAGATTAAATGAATTTTTTGCTTCGGTCTTCACTAAGGAAGATGTGGGAGAGATACCAATGTTACGAATGGTATTCAGTGCTGACAAGTCAGAGAAACTGAATCAAATTTCTGTAAAACTGGAAGATGTAATGGGACAATTGGACAAATTGAAGAGTTGCAAACTGCCGGGACTGAAAGGTATACATCCCAGAGTACTGATAGAATTGTAAAATGAACTTGCAGAACTATTGTAATATGTAATTTATCTTTAAAATCAAGCACGGTACCAGAAGATTGGAGTGTGGCCAATGTAATGCCAATTTTTAAAAAGGGTTGAAGAGATGGTCCAAGAAATTATAGACCGGTGAGCCTAATGTAGGTGCTGGGCAAAATGGTAGAGACTGTTATAATGAACAAAATTACAGAGCATATACATAAATATGGATTAATGAGAGAAAACCAACATGAATTTAATGAAGGGAAATCTTGCCTCACCAATCTACTACATTTCTTTGAAGGGGGTGAACAAACATGGATAAAGGTGAGCCGGTTGATATCGTATATCTAGATTTTCAAAAGGCATTTGACAAAGTACCTCAAGAAAGACTCTTGAGGGAATTAGGGAGTCATGGGATAGAAATTAAATTCCTATCGTGGATTAAAAATTGTTTAAAAGAAAACAGAGAGTTGGGTTAAATTGTCAGTATTCTCAATGGAGAAGTGTTGATAGTGGGGTTCCCCAGGGGTCTGTGCTGGGACCGCTGCTTTTTAACATATTTATATATGATCTAGAAATAGAAATAACTAGTGAGCTAATTAAATTTGCTGATGATACAAAGTTATTCAAAGTTGTTAAATCACAATAGGATTGTGAAAACTTGTAAGAGGACATTATGAGACTGGGAGACTGGGCATTCAAATGGCAGATGACATTTGATGTGAGCAAGTGCAAAGCTATGCATGTGGGAAAGAAGAACCCAAACTGTAGCTATGTGATACTAAGGTCACCGACTAGGAAAAGGATCTAGGTGTCATCATTGTTGATATTTTGAAACCCTCTGCTCAGTGTGCAGCAGCGGCTAAGAAAGCAAATAGAATGTTAGGTATTGTTGGGAAAGCAAATGCCTTTGTTTTGCTACATGTTGTAACTCTGCAATTCTGGTCACCACATCTCAAAAAAGATATAATGGAATTAGAAAAGGTAAAGAGAAGGATGACAAAAATGTTAAAGGGGATGGGTCGACTTCCCTATGAGGAAAGTCTAAAGCAGCTAGGGCTCTTCAGCTTGGAGAAGAGATGGCTGAGGAGAGATATGATAGTCTATAAAATGGTGATTGGAATGGATGGACGTGAATCAATTGTATACTCTTTTCAAAAAATACTAGGACTAGGGGGCACACAATGAAACTATTAAGTAGTAAATTTAAAACAATTTGTAGAAGATATTTCTTCACTTCACATGTAATTAAACTCGTTGCCAGAGAATGTGGTAAAAGCAGTTAGCTTAGAAGGATTTAAAAAAGGTTTGGATAACTTCCTTAAAGAAAGGTCCATAAGCCATTATTAAGATAGACTTGGGAGAATCCACTGTTTATTTCTAGAATAAGCAGCATAAAATCTATTTTACTGTTTTGGGATCTTGCCAGGTACTTGTAACCTGAATTGGAAACAGGATACTGGGCTTGATGGACCTTCGGTCTGTCCCAGTATGGCAACATTTATGTTCTTATGTTATGCTGCTAGTGACAGATATACATAGCATTTCCTGAGGACCATACATTGGAAGACCATCTCATCAATTTTACAGTGGCTTGCAGTAATGAGGTTACTCAACCATAATATCAATGGAGGATGGAATGTGCTACTTTTGCTGCTGAAATTGAGGATATTCTAGCAGCAGCTTCTCCCGCAAGCTACACTGCCAGAGGGTGCTTTTATAAATAAGGTTGCTAAGATTCACCCAAGGAATATCCCTAACCATACCTGCTCCAAATCAAATCATGCAATGTGACACCTATCAATGATCTTTCTCTGGAGTAGCCCCCACACTCTGAAATGTACTCTCAGAAAAGATCTCACTACTCAAGGAAGCAGCTGAAAGCTTGGCTGTTCTCCATAGCATTTAATGGAAGAGGCAACATACAGATGGACTAAAACCAGCTGCACATACTGAAGCAGGCCCTGCTTATCCACTCCTTCTCTAACCAGGATCATTTTAATGCACCTCATCTGATTCCAAGTGCAATTTTCCTTCAGTCACCCTTATTTTCTATCTAACTCCTATTAGTGTACCATATTTGTCTATATGTTCCACCTCTACTTACACCCAAAGCACTCTGTTAAGATGTTTTAATTAACTTTGAATGGATTGTGTTGGTATTGCTGCACAGCTTAGTAAACAGAGGTGTGTATTGTTATTTTAATATTTTTAGTGTTGTAATTGTCTGTTGTCTATGCTTGTCTTATTCTTGCCATACAATAACTTGGGTGAATTTTTTTAACAATGCAGTAAATAAATTCTAATAAATAATAATAATAATAATAACAACAATAATAACAACTAAATAATTATCAGAGGGTTTCAGCTGTTGTAACAAAGAACAGTCAGGAGGTACTGAATTGCTCTATTGCTCATCTTTCCTTATGCTGCTATCATGGCTTTAATTTTCTCAACATTGTTCTATCACTGTAAAGTAGAGGTGGGCAACCTACGACCCACAGGCTGCATATTTAATTCTGTGTAGCCCACAAGCTGATATGTCTGTCTCCTTTCTGGGCTTGCAGGAGCAATGAAAAAGAACCAGGTTCAGTACTGGTGATAACTTCAACACTGAGGAGCTGCTTGTCCCGCCCCCTCTGACAAATACAGAGCCCATCAGAGGGGGCGAGCCGAACAGGATCTTCATGCATGTGGGTGCCAAGGCTCCTTGGTGCTGAAATTATCATATGTGCTGGGCCTGATACTTTTCATCTCTCCCACGTACCCAGATTCATAAACACGACAGAGGCAATGGCAGCAAAAGGGAACGATGTAGGCTTGGGGGGAGCAAGGGAGAGAGAGAGACAAAAGGTGATGTCAGGATCAGAGGAGGTAGAGACTGGTACCAAGATGATAAGAAAAAAAAATAAGATCACCAAACAACAAAGGTAGAAGAAAATATCTTTATATGCTGAACCGTACTGTTATTTTCTGATGCAGTGTTGCATGCAGAGGCTGGCTATTTGGGATTCCACATTAATTTTTGCATTCATATTTCTACTTTTGTTTGTGGTCATTCCTATGTTTGAAGAGGGAATATTTGTGTTCTGCATGTGTGACTAAGGAATTTGGAGATAGAGGAGATGCTGACATGGAAGGGAGAGGAGGACACAGAGGGCTGCTGGCAGTTAAAAGCTCTTACACAGAAGCTTAGTTATTTTAGTAATTATTCATCTGTCCCTTAAGAAAAAAAAAGAGGAACATCCTACTGGTTCACAAAGAGGGGCATAATCGAAAGGGGTGCCTAAGTTTTCCTGAGGACGTCCTCGCAGGACGTCCCGACGAAGGGGCGGGGAAACCCGTATTATCGAAACAAAATGGGTGTCCATCTTTTGTTTCGATAATACAGTCAGGGACTCCCAAATCGCAAAATTTAGGTCGAACTTAGAGATGGTTGTCCCCGATTTTCGGCAATAATGGAAACTGAGGACGCCCATTTCAGAAACGACCAAATCCAAGCCAGCATTCGTAGTGCACTAATCCCCCTGACATGCCAGGACACCAACCGGGCATCCTAGGGGGCACTGCAGTGGACTTCATAAATTGCTCACAGGTACATAGCTCCCTTACCATGGGTGCTAAGCCCCCCAACCCCTCCCAAACCCACTCCCCACAACTGTACACCACTACCATAGCCCTAAGGGGTGAAGGGGGCACCTACATGTGGGTACAGTGGGTTTCTGGTGGGTTTTGAAGGGCTCACATTTACCACCACAAGTGTAATAGGTAGGGGGGGATGGGTCTGGGTCCGCCTGCCTGAAGTGCACTACACCCACTAAAACTGCTCCAGGGACCTGCATACTGCTGTCATGGAGCTGGGTATGACATTTGAGGCTGGCATAGAGGCTGGCAAAAAATATTTAAAAAGTTTTTTTAGGGTGGGAGGGGGTTGGTGACTACTAGGGGAGTAAGAGCAGGTCATCTCCGATTCCCTCTGGTGATCATTTGGTCAGTTTTGGCACCTTTTTGAGGCTTGGTCATAACAAAAAATGGACCAAGTAAAGTCGGCCAATTGCTCGTCAGGGACGCCCTTCTTTTTTTCCATTATCAGTCGAGGACGCCCATGTGTTAGGCACGCCCCAGTACCGCCTTCGCTACGCTTCTGACACACCCCAGTGAACTTTGGTCGTCCCCGCGACGGAAAGCAGTTGACGCCCAAAATTCTGCTTTTGATTATGCCGATTTGGGCGACCCTGGGAGAAGGACGCCCATCTCCTGATTTATGTCGAAAGATGGGCGCCTTTCTCTTTCAAAAATAAGCCTAAAAGCTGTCAATTAAAATGTCTAAAGCTGCAGTCTAAGAACATTTAGCTGCCATTCAATTGCTATTCTGCAAAGTGAGTTTCCTGATGAAACCTTATAAATTATTCTTTTTGTTTTTAATTCAATTAGGTTTTCTAGAGCTATTTTCTGTTTTTCATAACTGGTATGTTTTGTTGGTAATGAATTATATGGCTCATTTGTTAAATTTCTGTGAGAGGCCCTCTAGGGATAGTACTGACATTCATTCAGCCCTCTATCTAAAAAGGTTGCTCACTCCTGTTGTAAAGCATAGGAGAGACACAGAAATGATCTTGTCAGCTTCAATCTCCTCCATCTGAGCCCAAAAGCTACTCTGTTCTTCCTTTTTGTCTTTGCTGTATCTGGTGCTTCTTCTTCTTCTTCTTGGCATTAGCATGATGGATTATGTAAGGAAAGAAGGGTATCACTATGGGGTAGGAGGGGCATATTGCAGTGCCAACATTTGATCAATGTGAACTGAAATGTAGAAAATAGGGATTTGCATGCACAAGGCATAATTTGTTGGTTCATTTTCAGATTGCTTGGGCTTTTTTCCCCCCAATTCTCAGATATATTCACACATTATTTTTAATTTAAAAAATTGTTAATGCTCATTAGAACTTTAATACATTCTAATCAACAATGCATGTTAATCTGTACCTTAATGTGCATTAAATCAATCTAGCTCACTAATGAACTGAATATACGCTAATGAATGCACTTCCCTAGAAAAAATATATTATGGTGCTTATTTTCAAAGCACATAGACTTACAAAGTTATGTGGAGGGGCATTTTCGATATGACATCTAAGCCAGACTTTGGACATTTTCTGCCGGATTCTACATATTGTGCCAAAATCTAAAGCATATTCCATAACAACGCGCAAAACTTAATTGGCTTAACCAGCAAATCAGCATTTTTAACAGCACTTGCTAAGTGTATTCTGTAATAAGTTGTGCTTAAATTGTAAAATGTGCAGTTCAAAAGGGACATGGCCATGGGCGGGAAAATGGGCATGCGATGTTATAGAATATGGCCCAGTCCACATACATCTATGAACAGGGATTTACGCTGCATTTTCAATGGTGTAAATAGAGGCACATCGTTTAAGGTACTGGGATATCAACTAAGCGTAATCTATATACCATGTCTAAATCTTATAGAATACATTTAGGTGGAAATGTTTTCTGCACAGATTTTTTTAAGTGCCATAAATAGAATCTGCCATTTTGCGCTAAACGTCCCAAATCTGAATAGGAAATATAGCCATTTCCAAAACAGCAAAACAAATGTTTTATTCTAAAATGGCCATGTGCTAGGTGGTTTTCTGCTCTGTGCATTTATCATTTTGGTCCATGTTTAAAAAAAAAAAAAGTCCTCGTGCATAATGCACAAAATCAAGCCATTAGGATATAGGAGGAGACAGCAATTTTAGTAGACTGGCCACACAGACATCCCAGGAGAGCAATGAAGCACCCAAGGTGGCACTGCTGTAGACTTTATATAAAAGCTCACATGTACACATCTCACTATTACCCCCTTATCTTGTCTGCTGAGCACTCCAAAACCCACCGCCCCCAAATGTACACTACAACAATAGCCCTTATATGTGAAGAGGTCACCTATATGTGGGTAGAGTAGGTTTTTGATGAGTTTTGGTGGGGGCTCACAGTTTCCACCACAAGTGTCATAAGTAGGGTGAGATATGGCCTGGGTCTCCTCTACAGTGCAATGCACTGACCACTACAGTACTCTAGGGATCTGTATGCTACCTCTAATAGAGTCTGGTAAGTACTATTTTTATTCACATATTTGGGGGTGAGAGGGAGTTAATGAACATTGGGGGAGTAAGGGGGTCATCCCTGATTCCCTCCAGTGGTCAGTTTGGGGCACCTTTTTGTACTTTATTCATTCTAAAAACAGAATAGATCAAAATGTTGAAGTTTTAGCCCTAGATGTTTTCATTTTGTTCCATTATGGCTGTAAAACATCTAAGTGATAGGAATGCCCTAAACCTGTTCCCCAAAATGCTCCCTTATAATCTGGATGCACTGCAGATGAATTGCATAGGTAAACATTTGCAAAATAGATGTTGAAAATACTGATTTGGATGTTTTAAGAAGAATTTTAAATTCTGCTTTATGATACTTTTTGAACATTTTTCTCTTTCGAAAATGAGCCCCATAGTAACCTATGTAAACTTGAGACTATGTGCTTTGAAAATGAGCCTCTCTCTCTGTTCAAAGTTTTTCCTCACCTCAGTTATGCAACCTTCCACAGTTCCTAGCACAGAACTAAGGTAAATGACAAGGAGGGGCATAATCAAATTGGGCACCCACGTTTTCATGAGGGTGTCATCGCAGGATGGCCCCGTGAAGGGGCAGGGAAACCCGTATTATCGAAACAAGATGGGCGGCAATCTTTCATTTCAATAATACGGTCAGGGACGCTCAAATCTCAACATTTAGGTCGACCTTAGAGATGGTCGCCTAAATGTTGAGATGGTCAACCTTAGAGATGGTCGTCCCCGGTTTTCGGCCATAATGGAAACGAGGACACCCATCTCAAAAACGACCAAATCCAACTCATTTGGTCATGGGAGGAGCCAGCATTCGTAGTGCACTGGTCCCCCTGACATACCAGGACACCAACCGGGCATTTTAGGGGGCACTGCAGTGGATTAACTGATGAACTAACTGAACGGAAAAAGCCCTTCCCTTACCGATCCATTAGCAATTCCAAAAGTAACAGGCATGCATGAAGGAAATCACATGCAAATGAGCTGCTCGCTGTTAGCTCATTTGCACACGATTTCCTTCCTAAGGTGGGGAAGCCAGTGCAGAGCAGCCAAGCGTTATGCGTGGCTGCTCTGCACATGCTAAAGACGGTTTCATATACGCAGACAAGCTGCGTGTATAATAGTCATCTACAACATTAAAAAAATACAAGTCGAGGTGAACACATCCAAGTGTTCGTCAGGGATGATTTTTTTTTTTTTAGTATAGGTAAAGGATGTCCAAGCGTTAGGCACCTTCGCTATGCCTCCATCCCTGCGACAGGCAGTTGAGGACATCCAAAATGTGTATGTTTCTGTGAGAAGGACATCCATGCTTTTGCTATGTCTCCCACACCCCCTTTATTTATTTATTTGGATTTTGGATCACAAGTAGTAGTAGTGGGATTTGAACCAGCCACCTATGAATTGCAAGACCAGTGCTCTAACCAGTAGGCCACTCCATTCCACTTCACTCCACTACCTTGAAATTTGGCCATCCCTGTTGTGGGGGGGGGGGGGGGCAGTTCAGGACATCAAAAATGTTTGAAAGAAGGATGTCCACGCCTTTGCTATGCCTCCACAGACCCCCCCCCCCCCCCCCCCAGGGACCTGCATACTGCTGCGATGGACCTGAGTATGATATTTGAGGCTGGCAAAAATGTTTTTAAAGTTGTTTTTTTCAGGGTGGGAGGGGGTTAGTTACCACTGGGGGAGTCAGGGGAGGTCATCCTCGATTCCCTCTGGTGGTCATCTGGTCAGTTTGGGCACCATTTTTGAGGCTTGGTTGCAAGAAAAAATGGACCAAGTAAAGTCGGCCAAGTGCTTGTCAGAGATGCCCTTCTTTTTTCCATTATCGGCCGAGGACGCCCATCTCTTAAGCACTCCCCATTCCCGCCTTTGCTATGCTGCCGACACCCCCCCATGAACTTTGGTCATCCCCGTGATGGAAAGCAATTGAGGGTACCCCAAATCAGCTTTTGATTATGCTGATTTGGGCGACCCTGAGAGAAGGACTCCCATCTCCCGATGGAAGCACCCCAGCCTATTCAGGTTGTAAAGATATCCACAATGAATATTCTTGAGAGAGGTTTGCATGACGTGGAGGTAGAGCATGCAAATCTGTTTCATGAATATTTATTGTGGGTATCCTAAAAACCTGACTGGCTGGGGTGCCTCTAGGACCAGGTTTTGGAACCACTGCTCTAGAGAATCATTGAAAAGGTCAAACTGTGAAGCTGCCAGAACTTCTTTTCAATAATCTTTGATGTATTCCATATGCCCCTGTCGCTTTGTCTACTTTTACATTAGCTAACTCCTCATAACATAGCCTCATTCCCATTTCTATATGTTTATTTTCTGTGGTCCTACATCTGGCCCTTCACTGTGAACAAAGAACAGAAATCACACCACTGTAAACAGACGTTCTGTTCCCTCTTTTCAGATTAATCCATATTGCCTCCTCCTTACCTCATAAGCTGTTTTTTTGCTTTAATATTATATTCATCATACCAAACCACTCTTCTCTTTCTTCCTACCTAGTTCTTCCTGAATAACTTATAACACAATATAATATTACAGTCATGGTTTTCTGAGAATACAAATCCTTAGTGGCAGCATAGAGACATACACTTGGTGATTTTGCTGCACAAGCTTTATAAGATCCACCATTTATAATTCCATAGAGTGAAATTTGTAAACATGCACATACAAGAGCACATACAAGTCAAACTTTATCTCAGATGAGGTGGTTTTGAAAGTCAAAAATGTGATCACATTTCACCCCTCACAAACCCCTCTAAACATCAGGTCCTACAGAAAAAATTATCTAAGGGTTATGCATTTTTGTTTTATCTTTGTACTATTTTTCTAATTAATTACATTAAATACATTTTGAACTCTATTTTATCATTTTTAAGGATATCCGTGTATTGATTGTCCTTTGTTTCTTTGTTATGGTGTGTTTCCAGAACAGGCTAGAACCAGTAAGCTATAGCATCTTATTCTAAGAAACTAGAGCATCTTCCTATTGAAAAGAGAATAAGCCATGTGTCTTAAAATACCTTCTTTTATCTATGGGGAACTTGCTGCTACCATGGAAACCTGCACCAGTTCTTCATTTAAATGTACTAATAGCTACTCTCCATTTTTAATACCCCAAACTGCAAATTCTTTAAATGTAATGTTTCTTATTCAATAGTAAAATATTACAATGGCATTGCTATATATTCTATTTATCATTAATTAACACAGTTTGATACATCATGTAAAATGGTTTAAACTGTTGCATTCTAAGGGGGTCTTTTGCTAAAGATTAGCATATATTACCTGCAGCAAAACCTACAGGAATAAAATAGATATAGTGGCAGATAGTATGTGCTAATCTTTAGTAAATGACCCCCTAAATGTGAAATGGTAAGCAAATTGCAAAACAAAACAAGTGATATAAGTAACTACATAAAACTATATGGACGATAATCAAAGGTGTTGCTATTCAGACTAATTTATTTTGTTAATATTCTATTATTTGGCATCCTAACTCCTAGTTGCAGTACCATGGCACTGCAGTTAGATACCATAGGGGTCCTTTTACTAAGGTGCACTAATGGATCTGTAAGTGCACCTTAGTAAAAGGACCCCTTAAGGCTGCTATTTTAGAAGAGGCAGTCAAATGTGTTAGAAGTGATAGGACCTCTTCTGCTTCCACTAACCACTAGGGATGATTAAGTATGTATTGGGGAGATTTGGGGAGGAGGGAGCAGGGTTCATGGAACACTAACTTTATTTAAAAAAATGGGGTGGGGACTACTCAAGAGGATTATCATCATTGCTGAAAAAGGATCAGGGTAGGAGGTGCTAGAAGGAGTGCCATGATTTTTTTAGAGATTGGGGTGAGAACCGTATGCATACACACTATTTTTATTTTTAAATAGATCAGGGGGTGTGGGAGTGCTGGGAGAGGCAGACTGATCTTTTTAAAGGAACAGGATGGAGAGGTGGGAACATTTTTCTTATTTTTCCTGCCAGGAGAAGGAAAACATTTAACACAAGCTTTGGGTACTATTGGGTATTATTAGGAAAGGTATGGAAAACAGGTGTGAGGATGTTATAATGCCGTTGTATTGCTCCATGGTGCGACCACACCTTTTGTATTGTGTTCAATTCTGGTCGCCGCATCTCAAGAAAGATATAGTAGAATTGGAAAAGGTGCAGCGAAGGGCGACTAAAATGATAGCGGGGATGGGACGACTTCCCTATGAAGAAAGACTAAGGAGGCTAGGGCTTTTCAGCTTGGAGAAGAGACGGCTGAGGGGAGACATGATAGAGGTATATAAAATAATGAGTGGAGTGGAACAGGTGGATGTGAAGTGTTTGTTCACGCTTTCCAAAAATACTAGGACTAGGGGGCGTGCGATGAAACTACAGTGTAGTAAATGTAAAACAAATCGGAGAAAATTTTTCTTCACCCAACGCTTAATTAAACTCTGAAATTTGTTGCCGGAGAATGTGGTGAAAGCGGTTAGCTTGGCAGAGTTTAAAAAGGGGTTAGACGGTTTCCTAAAGGACAAGTCCATAAACCACTACTAAATGGACTTGGGAAAAATCCACAATTCCAGGAATAACATGTATAAAATGTTTGTACGTTTGGGAAGCTTGCCAGGTGCCCTTGGCCTGGATTGGCCGCTGTCGTGGACAGGATGCTAGGCTCGATGGACCCTTGGTCTTTTCCCAGTGTGGCATTACTTATGTACTTATATGTACTTATATATTTATTTTGGATAATAATGATCTCCTATGCGTGCTTCAAAACTCATTAATGTATATGATGTTAAAAATCCCATGCTAAGATGTACTATTGGAAAATAATGCATGCTAGTTTAGTTTAATTGGCATCTGATATACAGCCTTTCAGGAATAATCAAAGTGGCTTACAATAAAAATCATAGGATAGAATAGTGTGCAGTGCTGATTGTATGTCTAACTTTGGGCACTAGACCTTTGCTTGCTGAAACCTCTGTAAATGGTGGCATTCAAGTTAGGTGTGCTTACCCAGTTTTCTATAACTACACACGCAATTTCGGAACTTCCCTTTCACGACCATGCCCCCTCCCTTGGCCATGCCCCCTTTTGGAATACATGCTATGAAAGATAGGTGCCCTGCCTTATAGAATAGCATGCCACCAGATGTGAATGAGTCCTAATTAACATCAATAATTGGTTGCTGGCAACCAATTACAGATGGTTAAAAGCTCATTAACCAATTAATTTGTGCACACATCTCAGCAGCATGCCCAAATTTGGGCACCATATATAGAATCTGGGGGAATATCAACAGGATGGTGGGAAACAGAGAAAGAGGAAAAAAAAGATTTAAAAAAAATTAAAATTATTTACAATACTAACAAACTTTGCAGAATTATCCCTTATATTTTTCCACTGTGCCGTCATTATTCTTTCTTCTCCATATTTCATACCTTTGCCTCAATTTTTGCTTTTATTTATTAGTGTATGTTAATTGACAAATGCTGTATGCTAATATCATGATACAGCTGAGTGAATACGGTCCTACATTTGGTCATATGGATGGTAATTCCATTAAGGGTTTCATCCTAGTTTGGATTCATTTTTTATAAGGCCATTAGGCACCTTTGTGTCTATAAAATTGCCTTGCAGAAGCAGATAACTTCTGATTTGCTAAGTAACAAATACAAGGAGGAAAAAGGATTTCAGTGGCTTAGGTCACATCTGGCATAAAACTTGGACTAATGACCAGTGGCGTAGATCAGTGGCGATCCTTGGTCGGCTGCCACCTGGGGCGTATCGCTGCTGTGCACCCCACCAGTGCATCGATCCCCTCCCAGCACATCAACACCCCCCCCCCGGGTGCATTCTTACCTGCTGGGAGCAGCTGCGCAGCTGTCGGTTCCGTTAGTTCCCTGCTCCCTCTGCTCCAGAACAGGAAGTAACCTGTTCCGGGGCAGAGGGAGCAGGGAACCAGCGTAGCCGACAGCCGCACGGCTGCTTTCTGCACCCCTCCAGTGGCGTGCACCCAGGGCAGACTGCCCCCACCGCCCCACCCTCGGTAAGCCACTGGCGTAGATACAGGTTGGCCTCCTGGGTGAGCTGTGGCCCACCCAATTTGTACTCAGCCCACCCAAATTGTGGATCTCTTGCTGTGGTTGGTGGGAATCCTCAAACCCAATGCTCTTCCAAACGGCAACTGGCACCACACACCGGCCCCTCTGCATATGCTCAGTTTTCACCAGGCAGAAATACTGAGCATGTACAGACTACTGGCAGTGGCATCAGCTCAAGTCAAGTGCTGCCAGCTGCTGTTTGGATGAGCACTGGCTGCCCGAGAAGCAGGCAATATCAGCTGGTGCAGTTTGGGGATCTCCATCAGCTCAGGCATATAATATTTTGTGTTTGAGGGTAGGGGCAGAGCAGAGCGGGGTTGGGGGGGGGGGTCCAGAGGGGCTGAATTATATGCCCATCCATTTTGGGCTAAGGCTCACCCAAAATTGGCTGTCTGGTTACGCCCCTGCTAATGACCCACCCTACTTCTTCATCAATTCTGAAAATACCTCCTGTACTTAACTAAACATTTTTTTTATTTGTAAACAATTTTTTTTCCTTCTTGCTCTATTAAAGTCCAATTATTATTCATTTATCCCAGTACTTACCTGAAGAAAACACTGAGATAGATAGATAGATAGATAGATAGATAGATAGATAGATAGATAGATAGATAGATAGATAGATAGGCCCCCAAGGTGGACCCTAGCATCAGGTACCTATAATTCGGGTTATTCTTCCCAATCTGCATCACCTCGCATTTGTCCACATTAAATTTCATCTGCTATTTGGATGCCCAGTCTTCCAATTTCCTAAGGTCATAAGCACACAACTATGGAACACACTCCCAAAAACTGTAAAAACAATCTGTGATCACCTAAACTTCAGGAAATCACTAAAAACCAACCTTTTCAAAAAGGCGTACCCCACCAACCCAATGTAAACCCCCACACCAGGCAACATAGCAATACCAATGATCGTACTGGACAACTTACAATCCTCACTCCCTCCCATCTCATTAGATTACAACATAACCTTGTATTTGTTTCTCAACCGGACTTGGTGAACACCTTTACAGTAATATGTAAGCCACATTGAACCTGCAAATAGGTGGGAAAATGTGGGGTACAAATATAACAAATATAACAAATATATATATATATAAATGGATAGATAGATAGATAGATATAGATATTGATATAGATATTCCAGAAATTATTGTGTTTAACATACTTCCAGGATTTGTTTTCTATAAAATTGCACAAGTCCAACAGTGACATGGAAGGTTAAACACATCAAATGTGCCTTCAAATGGTATTTAAATGCCAGTAAGCGAGTCTCATGTTTCAGTCCAGATGGTAATTTGTTCCATTTGGAGAGCCCAGTAATCGAAAAAGTCAATTTTCTAGTCACATCCAGACGAAAACGATTCAAAGCAGGTATAACCAAGTTTCCAGTAACCACTGAGCGTAACTTTCATGACGATACATATCGCTGAATAGCATTCTTCAAATAAACAGGAGAATCATGGTACAGTGCAGAATGAAGTTACAATAGGAGTGTAAACTTCATCTGAAATGCAATTGGTAACCATCTCAATGTTTTAAAATAAACTCAGATATGATCACATTTTTGACATATTAGACTAGATTCTATATATGGTGCCTGAAAAATCTGTGCCAAAAATATTTCCACCTAAGAGTATTCTATAAACTGTGCCTAGATTTAAGCACAATTTATAGAATATGCCTAAGTCGTCTAGTAGCGCTATAGAAATGATAAGTCGTAGTAGTAGTACCTGGTTTATAGAATAAGCCTAGTGTCCATGCTTGCACTTAACTCTAGGTGCATCCATTTACGTCAAGTAAAAGTTGGTGTAAATACCGGTGCTTAAGTTAGGCGTGGAGCTGGGATATCCTATAATCCTGTGCATATATTTTTAGAATGCCCACAGCCCACCCATTCCACACCCATGCCATGCCCCCTTTTTGGCAGTGTGCATTAGAATTTATGTGCACCACTTTACAGATTAAGCCTAGCAAGTTGTGTGTATAAATTCTAATTAATGTCAATTAGTGTCAATAATTGCTTAAGTGGCAATTATTGGTGCTGATTGGCTTATTAAGTAATTAAACTGCATGTACAAATCCAGAATATGACCAGATCTACACACACAATTTTGATCACGATATTATAGAATCAGAGGGATAATGTGTACAGCGCTGTGTACATCTAGTAGCGCTAGAGAAATGATTAGCAATAATAGTAGTAGTAGTAATACGTTACTACAGGCATAGTGATGTCACAGAGCCACGTATATCTCCACTTATACCTCATACGATCACTATACAACTTTGTATTTGTTATCCACCGACTGGGCAAACGCCCCAGGTACTATGTAAGCCACATTGAGCCTGCAAATAGGTGGAACAATGTGGGGTACAAATGCAATAAATAAATAAATCAGTCTCTGACAGTAGTTCTTGATTGAATGGAATGGGGCAGCTGTAGAAAGCTAACCTATCAGAGTACACAAATAGTTGGCACTCCTGTGACTGGAGGGAAAAGTACACATGCAGGGAGCTAACCTCCTATCAGAGTACAGATTACAGAACCAAACAGGAAGAATCTTATAGGCCCTTTTACAAAGCAGCGGTAAGTCCAATGCTGGCTTACAGCACGTTAATCTGGAGATAGTGCTGGCCTAACGCGGGCACCAGCAGTAGTTCCAGCCCCAGCACATGCCATTTCCAGTGCTAGCGGAAATATTCAAAAAATATATCTGCACGCGCTAACACGGTGATAATCAGACAGTGCCACATGCTACCCAGTTATTGCTGGGTTAGTGCGGGAACCCTTAACGCCACCTCAATGGGTGGCATTAAGTGCTCCCCCCACATGCCCCTGGAGTAAGTAAAATGCCATTTTTCAGCTTTTTTACCCGCTGCAGTAAAAAGGGCCATGCAGCAAAAACAGTCCCTGCCGCTAGCGCAGGGCCCTCTTTACCTGCAGCTTAGTAAAAAGGCCCCTTACACGGCTGCAGCTTTTAAGTATAATTCAAAGAAATTTAAATATGAACACACGGTAGTGAAGTCAGAATAGAGAATGAGTTATAGTAAACTAAAAAAAAAATATGCATTCGCATTTCATATCCTACCATATCAACTGATTTGTGAACTGTGGATAGATATTTAAATAGTTACAGCCTTTTAGCATAATATTTCAGTTAAAAATAGTTTAATATTACTGTTTCCAATGCTTTTCATATACCTTCATCCTATAAAATAGTTTAGAGGCTTTTGCCCACTCATTGGATCTGAGCAAAGAATTGAAGTCATTACCTTCAAATAAGAGTTTGTTTCAGGCTTAATTGATTGTTGAGGGATACTACAGTATAGTCATGCTCTGGAAAGTATTATACTAGAAATAATCTCAAAAGAAAAGAAATTTGAAGATATGCTGCTGAAGAAGAAAATGGTTATTTATTAAATATTTGAAGACAATAAAAAACATAACTCTTTTTTGCATAGATTTATATTTAATTTAGAATCAAGCAAAAAGAAAAGCTAGGGTATTAATATTAATACCCATGATCGGCTTATCATAGACACACAAACAGATGGTGTCATCCTAGTCATACAAGTACTTAAAACAGTGTTTTATTTCTCCCATCCCTACAACCTGTGGTGACACAAGGCTCTATGGCATCAATTGTAGAGGGAGGGGGATAAATTTAATAAGAGATGTAAAGCCTTCCATTTAACACCATCACCAGTAAAGTTTTGCCATGTGCATGTCCCTGTCACCCAGCTCTTATGAACATAAGAACATAAAAATATCCATTCTGGGTCAGACCAATGGTCCATCTAGCCCAGTATCCTGCTTCAAACAATGGCCAATCCAGGTTACAAGTACCTGGCAGAAACCCAAATAATAGCAACATTCCAATGTACCAATCCCAGGGCAAGCAGTGACTTCTCTATCTCTAGCTCCATTATAGACTATGAAATCTTCCTCCAAGAACTTGTCAAGTATTTTTAAAATCCAGATACGCTATCTGTTGTTACCACATATGCCGGCAATGGAGCTGCGGCCCTCAGAGTTTTGCCACTGCCTTCCAACAAATCCTGAATAGTGCTCAAATATATGTCTTGAACAGTCTCCGCTATCAAGAGATCATGGGGAAGAAACATCCACTGCAATAATACTACAAACTTGAAGACTTCAGCATTCACATGTCTCTGCAATCTCGTTATGGTTTTATGGCAAAATGCATCATGCCAAACTCACCAGGGAATAATTTAAGACCATGTAATTAGAGCATAAGAGAAATAACGTCAAATCAATAACAAGTATTGCTTCATCTGTCTAATAAGGTCCACATGTTTAATTCAACAAATTCATTCTCCTAAAAGGAATAAATAAAGTGCTAGGCTTCCAAAAGTAAAGTCAGCATCTTGCACCATTGCATACCCCGAAAGTTAAGCTATTGCAACCAAATACCAGAAGAGACAAAGTACAACTAGAAACAAGAGAAAAATGAAGGCAGATAAAGATGATATTGTTTATCCAGCCTGCCCATCCATACCATCTACTATTCCTTCTTTTTCCCTTTAGAGATCCTACATACTTGTCCAAAGCTTTCTTGAATTCAGATAGAGTTTTTATCTCCACCACCTCCACTGGGAGGCTGTTCCCCAAATTCACCACTCTTTCCATGAAAAGCAAGTTTGTCCCCTTTCACCTTCATCCTATGCCCTCTCATTCCAGAGCTTCCTTTCAATTGAAAGAGACTCACCTGTTGTGCATTTATGCCATGGAGGTATCTAAAGGTCTCTATCATATCTCCGCTCTCCCACCTTTTTTCCAAAGTATACATGCTAAGATCTTTTTATGAGGAAGACTACAGAGCAATTTTAGTAGCTGTCCTCTGGACAAACTCCATCCTGTTTATATCTGCAGTCCCCATTTAATCTCTGATTTTATTTTATTTATTTATTTATTTATTTATTTATTAGGATTTGTTTACCACCTTTTTGAAGGAATTCACTCAAGGTGGTATACAGTAAATATAAATCAAATATGAGCAACAATTATAGCAGTAAAATATTCAAATAACAATACAAAGTATGGCATAGTAACAATGTTAACACAATATGTAGCAGAACATTTTAATCGACAGTGTAGGGTATAAGCAAGATGGACATATAGATAGGTAAGAGAGTAAGAGGAGTTAGAAAATAAGATGATTAATTTAAAGAAAGCTGCACATGAGGTCAGAGAGATGGTTAAATATTATCTCATCTAGGGTAGGAGTGGATAAACATGTCCTGCTGCAGTATGTACAGCCCATGTCACTCCTTGTGTGTGTGTGAGTGCAACTAACAAGTTAGTTACTTCTTCCATTAAAGGCCTGGTTGAAGAATCAAGCTTTCACCTGCTTCCTGAAGTAGAGATAGTCTTATGTTAAGTGGAGCCTTTCAGGGAGTGCATTCCAGAGTGTTCATGCTACTCCGGAGAAGGATCGCTTGCGGGTATCACATCATGTAATGTCTTTTGGAGAGGGTGTGTTTAGTGATAGTCCTTGAGAGGACCTTAGTGTCCTTGGAGGTGCATAGAGAATCATTCTATTCTTCATGTACTTGGGGCCATTTCCTTTAAGGGCCTTGAAGATCAGATATAGAGTTTTAAATTTAGCCCTATATGGTACTGGTAGCCAGTAAAGATTTTACAAAAATGGTGTGATGTGGTCACATCGCTTACAGCCTTCTATTAGTCTTGCTGCAGCATTCTGAGTCAATTGGATCTGGTGTAGGCCCTTTGTAGTCAGTTGTAGAGTGTATTATAGTAATCCTGTCTTGATGTTATCATTGCATGCACAACCGGGATAAGATTCACCTTCTCGATGTAAGGAGAGAGGCAGAGTAGCTGTCACAAGTAATAGAAGCAGCTCTTGAAGGTTACTTGGATTTGGGGAATTAGAGTAAATGTTGAATCTAACTGTATTCCAAGGTTCCTTCCTTGTGATTTGAGGGGGGGGGGAGTTCATTCTTCCCAAAAGAGATTTTGATGTCAGGTATGTATCCACTTCTGTTAGGGACCCAGAGAAGCTCAGTTTTTCTTGGATTCAGACAAAGTTTGATGTGTTTAGCCCATTCTTGAATTGATGTTTGACAGGTCTTCAGTTTATTCAGGGCTGTAGGTAAGTCAGGTTCAATGAGTACAAGTAGCTGCACATCATCCGTGTATCTGTAGAACTGAGTGTCCATTGACTGAATCAGCTCAGCTAGTAGTTTGAGGTAGATATTGAACAGAATAGGTGACAGTATCGATCCTTGTGGTACTCCACAGGTTAATGCCCATGGTACGATGATTTGCTGCCAAACATTATGGATTGTTGCCTGTCTGATAAGTAGGATCTGAACCAAGCAAGTACTGTTCCATTGATACCTGTTTCTATTAGTCATGCTAACATAATATCATGATCCACAGTGTCAAAAGCTGCTGAGAAATCTAGCAGTACTAACACCGAGACAAATCCCCTGTCTCAGTTTCTGTAGTAGGGATATGAGGACTGTTTCTGTTCCATAACCGGATCTGAATCCAGATTGACATGGATCTAACCAGTTTCTCTGTTCTAGCCAATCACTGAGTTGAACACAGACTGTTCTATAAGTTTCCCTAGAAATGGGATATTGGATACAGGCTGGTAGCTTTCAAGTTTGTCCTGGTCAAGGTTGTTTTTCTTAATCAAAAGGTGAACCACTGCCATTTTTAATGCTATTGTTGCCCATTAGAAAGAGAGGAGTTCACAATTTTTGTGGCACTTTCTATGAGGCCCCTACTTGCCTGCTGCACTATCTTTGATGAGCAGGGGTTGAGGGAGCAGGTAGTTGTTTGAAGGTCTCTTAGGATTTTGTCAAGGCTCTCCTCTGTCATTGGGCCACTTGTTTCTTCAGATTCCCACTTCCTCCTCACCTATTCCATCTTGAGTATCTAAATAAGGTGGTAGTGATCATCAGTCACTTATGCCCTGCCAGTGCTACACTTCATATGGTGCCGGTCAATCTGAGGCTGGCACCATTTGAACCATAACACTGTTGGAGCACGAGCAACAGCCCAATTTGGACATCTTGTTTGGAGTAAGTTAAGGAACTGACAAAAAAGACATAAGAAATAGTGTTAATAGTTCTTATGTCATTTGAAATGAATACACGTCCCTAGAGATCATGATAACAAATGAGGCCAGTTAGGCCAATCTCTTTTTTTCCAAGTTTTCTTCCAATTGCAATTAAAACCAATTGATTTATAATTTTTTTTCTTCACTTCTGGCCATTAAAAGGAAAATACCTACCGTACTTGAATGTTTCTCACCTTGAGCTTGGATTTAGAAAGGCTAATATTTAAATCTATAATCCAAATCCAAATATTACAGTTCCTCTGCACTCATCCCATCTCTTCTAAGATGCTGTTACTTTTTTAAAACATTATCTCTCCTGGCAGGATATTACTTAGATTTGTTAACCTTTATGTAAAAAAATATTTACTTATGTTACTCCTGAGTTTATCCACTTTGAGGCTTTTTTTTTTTTTTTAGTGAAAAATGAAGTTATAGCCTCAGAGTATTATTTCTATATATCTCATCTCTTCTAAAGGACAGACTTATTTAGGCCCATAGGCAGAATAGACAACACAACTGACCAATTGCCAGCCGGAAAGGGAGTGCTGTCATCAGGGCCAGCTCAAGGGTATTAAATGCCCTATGTGAACCTACAACTGTGTGCCCCCTCCCCAGGGGCTGCTCAAGGTCCTAAACCCTGCCCCCATAGTTCTGCATCTGTCCTTCTTTCACTATGCCCTCTGGTTGCCAGCATCTTCCCTTTCCATCTGTATCCCACACCCTAAGATGGCCATCACCTCCTCTTTCCCCCTCTACCCTCTAGGTTGCCAGAATCTCCCCGTCTCCCTTCCTACTCCCCTCAGGTTGTCAGCATCTCCTTTTCATCTCTAATTACCCCACCTTACCCAGTTGCCCAACATCTCATTTCCTCTTCTCTACCTCAACCCGTTCTGGGCTGCTGCTGACCCCCATACCTTCCCCATTTGCAGGTACCAATTTAAAGAATACTGAGTGTTGCACTAGCCCTGACTGGAAGCATTGCCATATTCTGCCCCCTTCCAATATAAAGTCTGCCTGGGGTGGGGGGGGGGGGGGGGGGCAGAACACAGTGGCATTTCAGAGTGGGCCTATTCTTATAGGACCTATGCAATGCTGACTGCTTTAATTTGGGGCAGGCACAGGAGGAAATAGTGGGTGGCAGATGCAGGAGGAACTCTTTCACGCACATTGGAACTGTGTCAATCCTCTCCCCCCCCCCCCCCCCCCCCAAAAAAAAAAAAAAAAGCTCTGCCATCTAGGGCTGGTCTTAGCTTTTTTTCTTTCTTTTTTTTTGACTCTTTAAGCTGTCATGCTGTGATCATCTTAGCTTTGCCTCCTTCCTCTTTTTCTTTTTCTCATTCTCTAACTCTTATAACTCTGAACTGGCATGGCAGCAAAGTCACAGGAGTAACAATAGCAAAACAAGTGCCACTGAAGTAGATGTATATATGGAGGGGTGGGTTATATCTCTTTTAGTACTAAACCATGGTTTTACACATTTAAAAGAACTTTTCAAAAATTGCCCCATGGGGTACTACTACTACTACTACTTGACATTTCTAAAGCGCTACTAGGGTTACGCAGCGCTATACAATTTAACATAGAAGGACAGTCCCTGCTCAAAGGAGCTTACAATCTAAAGGACAAATGTACAGTCAATCAAATAGGGGCAGTCTAGATTTTCTGAAAGGTATAAAGGTTAGGTGCCGAAAGCAACATTGAAGAGGTGGGCTTTGAGCAAGGATTTGAAGATGGGTAGGGAGGGGGCTTGGCGTAAGGGCTCAGGAAGTTTATTCCAAGCATAGGGTGAGGCGAGGCAGAATGAGCGGAGCCTGGAGTTGGCGGTGGTGGAGAAGGGTACTGAGAGGAGGGATTTGTCCTGTGAGCGGAGGTTACGGGCAGGAACGTAAGGGGAAATGAGGGTAGAGAGGTAATGAGGGGCTGCAGACTGAGTGCATTTGTAGGTAAGAAGGAGAAGCTTGAACTGTATGCGGTATCTGATTGGAAGCCAGTGAAGTGACCTGAGAAGAGGGGTGATATGAGTATATCGGTTCAGGCGGAATATAAGACGTGCAGCAGAGTTCTGAACAGATTGAAGGGGGGATAGATGGCTAAGTGGGAGGCCAGTAAGGAGTAGGTTGTAGTAGTCAAGGCGAGAGGTAATGAGACAGTTGTACAAACATTGTACATGTGTACATTTGCACCAGCTGTTGAGATAGTGTAAATGTCCATGGCTTCAATCTAGCCACAATTTCTGTCTTTTTGCTCCTAGCAGCACTGTACACTGAACATATAAGAGACAGTCCCTGCCTGACAGAGCTTACAATCTAATCAAGACAGACAAACAGAACAAATAAAGGATAAGGGAATTACTTAAGGTGTGAATGATAAAACAGACATGGGTAATGAACAACTAAATAGGAGTTAAAAGCAGCCTCAAAAAGGTGGGCTTTTAGCCTAGATTTGAAGATGGCCAGAGCTGGAACTTGATGTACTGATTTGTGAAGTCTATTCCAGGCGTATGGTGCAGCAAGATAAAAGGAACGGAGTCTGGAATTTGCAGTGGAAGAGAAGGGTACAGATAAGAGAGATTTACCCAATGAATAGAGTTCCCGGGGAGGAGTGTAGGGAGAGATAAGAGTGGAAAGGTACTGAGGAGCTACAGAGTGAACTCACTTGTAAGTCAATAACAGGAGTTTGAACTGTATGCGGAAATGAATAGTGAGCCAATGAAGTGACTTGAGGAGAGGGCTAATATGAGCATAGTGACAGTGCCATAATATAAATTGTGTAGCGGAGCTTTGAACAGATTAAAGGGGAGATAGATGGCTTAGTGGGAGACCTGTGAGAAGCAAGTTACAGTAGTCTAAGCGAGAGGTGATAAGAGTGTGGATAAGGTCTTTGGTAGTGTGCTCAGAAATGAAAGGATGAATTTTGGTGATGTTACAGAGAGAGAAATGACAGGTTTTAGCAGTCTGTTGGATATGTGCAGAGAAAGAGAGAGAGGATTCAAAGATGACTCCAAGATTATGAGCTTGTCCACAGAGATAGAGAATGGGGGAAGAGGAGAGGTGGTCATAGGGGAAAAGATAAGAATCTCAATCTTGGCCATGTTTAGTTTCAGATGGTGGTGATACATCCAGGCAGCAATGTCAGACAGGCAGGATGAAACTTGGGCCTGGATTCCTCTTGAAATTTCTGGTGTGGAGAGGTAGATCTAGGAATCATCAGCATAAAGGTGATACTGAAAACCATGGGATGAGATCAGAGCACCAAGGGAAGAAGTATAGATGGAAAAAAGAAGAGGTCCCAAGACAGAGCCCTAAGGTATACCAACTGATAGTGAGATAGAAGTAGAAGAGAATCCACCAGAGTATACACTAAAAGTATGATGGGAGAGATAAGAAGAAAACCAGGAAAAAACAGAGCCCTGAAATCCAAATGAGGATAGCATATCAAGGAGTAGGCGGTGATCAACAGTGTCAAAAGCAGCAGATAGATTGAGAAGGATGAGGATAGAATAGAGACCTTTGGATCTGGCCAGGAACAGGTCATTGGAGACCTTAGCAAGGACTGCTTCAGTTGTTTTTATAAAATGTGCTAAAAATAGGTGCCTTCTTACCCTCTTAACCTAGGTGACCTGTTATAAAATTGCCTCCAAATTTGTCCTTATAGCCAAACAGATGCTGGTCATAGTAACATAGTAGATGACGGCAGAAAAAGACCTGCAAGATCCATACAGTCTGCCCAAGAAATGTGCCACTTTTCTGTGTATACCTTACCTTGATTTGTACCTGTCTTTTTCAGGGCACAGACCGTACAAGTATGCCCAGCACTATCCCCGCCTCCCACCATTGGCTCTGGCACAGACCGTATAAGTCTGCCTGGCACTATCCCCACCTCCCAACCACCAGCCCCACCTCCCACTACCGGCACTGTCATCCAATCTCGGCTAAGCTCCTGAGGATCCATTCCTTCTGAACAGCATTCCTTTATGTTTATCCCACGCATGCTTGAATTCCGTCACCATCTTCATCTCCACCATCTCCCGCGGGAGGGCATTCCAAGCATCCACCACTCTCTCCTTGAAAAAATACTTCCTGACATTTTTCTTGAGTCTGCCCCCCTTCAATCTCATTTCATGTCCTCTCGTTCTACCACCTTCGTATCTCCGGAAAAGGTTTGTTTGCTGATTAATATCTTTCAAATATTTGAACATCTGTATCATATCACCCCTGTTTCTCTTTTCCTCCAGGGTATACATGTTCCGGTCAGCAAGTCTCTCCTCATACGTCTTGTAATGCAAATCCCATACCATTCTCGTAGCTTTTCTTTGCACTGCTTCGATTCTTTTTACATCCTTAGCAAGATACAGCCTCCAAAACTGAACACAATACTCCAGATGGGGCCTCACCAATGACTTATACAGGGGCATCAACACTTCCTTTCTTCTGCTGGTCACACCTCTCTCTATACAGCCTAGCAATCATCTAGCTCCGGCCACCGCTTTATCACACTGTTTCATCGCCTTCAAATCCTCAGATACTATCACCCCAAGATCCCTCTCCCCATCCGTACCTATCAGACTCTAGCCGCCTAACACATACGTCTCCCGTGGATTTCTATTCCCTAAGTGCATCACTTTGCATTTCTTGGCATTGAATTTTAATTGCCAAACCTTAGACCATTCTTCTAGCTTCTTCAGATCCTTTTTCATGTTTTCCACTCCCTCCGGGATGTCCACTCTGTTACAGATCTTAGTATCATCCGCAAATAGGCAAACTTTACCTTCTAACCCTTCGGCAATGTCACTCACAAATATATATGATATCTATTTATTTATTACATTTGTACCCCACATTTTCCCACCTATTTGCAGGCTCAATGTGGCTTACATAGTATCATGAGACGTTAGCCACCTCCGGTGATGATAACAAATACAAAGTGATGTGATTATCAAAATAAATTGTGTTACAACATTAGGAGCATCGTAGAGAAGAAGAGTTATATAGTGTTCATTACGGGCTTTGTTTTCATTGTGTTGCTGGGTATATGATATCTGTTGACATGGGAGTTAATCATGTTGGATATGAGAAGATGTGGAAAGTATGTAGGTCAGTTTGAGTGTGATCATCTTACCTACAGTAGTTTTTGCATGGTTTGCCTATCTGTTATCTATTTATTTATTTATTTATTTATTTATTTATTTATTTATTTATTTATTTATTGTTATATTTGTACCCCGTGCTTTCCCACTCATGGAAGGCTCAATGCGGCATACATGGGGCAATGGAGGGTTAAGTGACTTGCCCAGAGTCACAAGGAGCTGCCTGTGCCTGAAGTGGGAATCAAACTCAGTTCCTCAGTTCCCCAGGACCAAAGTCCACCACTAGGCCACTCCTCCACTCATATTCTTTCATACAAACATAATTCTCAAATACTCCTATGCAAGTATCTATCATTCAGTTATAATTAAATGTATTTGTCTGGCACTCTCAGACTGTTAGAATTGTGTTTGTTGGATTATTTGGAAAACTACAGCTTCAAAATGGTGGGATAAATATTTAAACCCAACGGCAAGTGAGTTGTTTTTTTGTAATTCTAATATCTTGCTGCAATTCCCCAAGTAGTTATACTATTATGAAACAGAAAATTGAAAAACAATAGCATAGTTTGCTCCAAATTGCAATTTAGGATATATATAGCCTTCAGGGTATGCAGAAGAGTCCAAAATGTATTTAACTGTTGTTCAGTCTGACTGCATAAGTAGTCACTGGGTTTATTAAAAAATGAATGTTAACACATATAACACCTTGTTAAACATTAGTTTCATGAAAATCTCTGCACTTTTAAAAGCCTTTCTCATGTATTTGCCATTAAAAAGATCTTAGTGACTTTAAGAAACTGTCTTGCCAATGCATGGCAAAACAAAGTGGGAAGTATTTTTTTTCACTAATTTAAATAAGAAATTGAAAAGTTTGAGTATGTAATGTTCTCCTGATATGCTGTTTAAATTTGATCATATATCATATTGAATTCTGAAATTAATTCTACACTATGTATAAATTTTAAATCACTTTTCAAATGTTTCCATCATTTTCTTCCAAATCACATATTTTGCTTTTTTTGGACAGAGCTTATAGGCAGAATTATATCATCCACCCTCTGAGTTTTTAAATTAAGTTTATATTGACTCCAAATGGAATGGATAGCCTTGGGCAGAAAAAATTCTTTATCTGGAAAGCAGCAAAAATACTGTCAGCCTTGATTTCTACACTATGAAATTCAAAAGAGAAAGAGGCAGAATGACTAACCCTACCCTCAGTCTGACTTCAAAGATGATGGATATTCACTGTCACCAAGATCTGTACATGAGATCCAAACAATTTTGCTATTAACCACCTTAGTAGGGGCTATAAAGACAATAAGACAAGTCACGAATTGGCACTTTTGATTAAGGAGATGGTGTTAACCAATTGTAACCTCACCCAAATCGGGAGATGGGCGTCCGTTTCCCGTGGGCGCCCAAATTGGTATAATCGAAACCTAATTTTTGGCGTCCTCAACTGCAGTCCGTCACGGAGACGAACAAAGATCACTGGGGCGTGTCGGAGGTGTGGCGAAGGCGGGACTGGGGCGTGGTTATCGGCCGAGGAGAGATGGGCATCTTTAGCTGATAATTGAAATAAGAAGAGCGTTTTTGATGAGAATTTGGTCCGCTTTATTTGGACCCTTTTTTTCAGGTCCAAGTCCCAAAAAAGTACCCCAACTGACCAGATGACCACTGGAGGGAATCAGGGATTACCTCCCCTGACTCCCCCAGTGGTCACTAACCCCCTCCCACCAAAGCCCCCCCCCCACACTTTACAAACTTTTTTCCCAGCCTCTATGCCAGCCTCAAATGCCGTACCCACCTCCATGACAGCAGAATGTGTTCTATCCTCTTACAGCCTTTCCCTGGTTCTAATGTGGGTCTCGGGTGAGTGTGACACCTTTTCTGTTACGGGCACTGCAGAGTCACATCAGCAATGCATTGTGGTGGGTGTAAGGTATTGGGCTCCGTGATTCCACTAGCTTGTGTCAAATGCTTACGATGTTGGTAGTTGGTAGGCTCTACTCCCATGGTGCTTCTCCCTCTGCTTACTGGGTCAGAGTGTGCCCTGTTTTGTTTCCGGTAGTCCATGAGGTAGTGGCCATTTGTGTAAGACACTTTTAGATCCCTTTCATGTGTTAGCCACGTTACAGCACTTAGTTCTTACCTTGAATGTTGCTGAAAGAGGGCATTGTACACCATTCTGCCAGCTTGGACCTACTGCTAATATCAGTACCAGGGAGACTCGTTGCCAGTGGGGCACAACCTCTGATCTGCAGTTAACTGTGAGTAAAGGTGCTTATTCAAATAAAGGACGTTTTCAGAGAGATTAGCCTTCAGGTGTCAACTGCTGTGCCAAGGTTATACACCAGCAACAAGTCCTGTCCCTGGAGCACTTTTAGTGGGTACTGCAGTGCACTTCAGGCAAGCAGACCCAGGCCCATCCCCCCCCCCCACCTGTAACACTTGTGGTGGTAAATGGGAGGCCTCTAAAACCCACTGTACCCACATGTAGTTGCCCCCTTCACCCCTAAGAGCTATGGTAGTGTTGTACATTTGTCCCTCCCACGACCAAATGGCTTGGATTGGGACGTTTCTGAGATGGGTGTTTTTAGTTTCCATTACCGAAAAAAAAAAAAAATAACACCCATCTCAGAAGGGACCAAATCCATGGCATTTGGTCCTTCCAAACCGTATTTTCGCAACGAAAGATGGACGCCCATCTTTTTCGATAATACGGTCTGTCCCGCCTCTTCACAAATATGTTTTCGGACATAGACGCCCATGGAGATGGGCGTTCACGTTCGATTATGCCCCTCTATGTAACTCTTCTTCCCCACAACTCCCAATGTGTCTGTAACACATAAACCTTCTCGACCACAACATCACTGTGTAATTGCTTCTCCACCGGAGTTGGCGTACGCCTCTATGGCACCATGTAAGCCACATTGAGCCTGCAAATAGGTGGGAAAATGTGGGATACAAATGCAATAAATAAAATAAATAAACTTAGATATTCAATAATGTTGGTTATAAATTGTTTAAACAATATAAATAATAATGCATAAAGAAAAGATAAATATGTGTGTTGGTTATAACCTGGTTAGATTTTTAAATAATGTTGGCTATAAATCTTTTATTTCAACAACATATAAACAAATAAATAAATATATTCATGCGTGCATTTGAATGCTTTGCATCTCACTAGTATTTAGCTTATGTTAGACTACTATAACATGCATTAAAAGTAAATAATGCACAATTCAGCCATTTAGGAGCATAGTTATCAACATGTGCTACCATTAGTGTTGTTTCCCCAGTGGTGAAATTTTTAAAGTGGTAAAGATGGAATTAATCATGGTGTATGGGTTTCCACGCTAAACCTACACCACTTAAGGAATTTACAGAAAAAATAAGAGGAAACAGATTGTGAGAGTGTTTTACTATTGTGCAATTAGATGGTTTCTTGGTAGTTTTAGTTTTAATGCTGGGGTTTACTAAGCCACTAGAACGTCTGGGGTGGGAGTATGATTGGAGGGTTGAAGCTTCTGATGGGGTGGGAGGGTGGCTGACTTCCATGATAAATCAAGGTGCAGTAAAAACATGCCTTTTACCATAACTTCACCCCTCAGTTGTGCTATTTTAATACAGGTCCTATTTTATGCAATGAGACCTAGGCACTCATTTTCAAAACAGATGGATGTCTCAAAATGGCTTAGAAAAAGGTCCATCTGTTGAAAATGTCCAAATTGTGATTTTCAAAAGCAGCATTTGGATGTTTTACACTGCAGTTCATCCAAATAGCAAGGGGGCATGTTGGAGGTGTGTTTTCAGTGAGGCTAGGGTAGGCCTCAAATTAAATGTCTTTCAGTGATAATGGGAAGAAACGCCCAAGGCAAAAAAGGATGTTGTCTAGATCTGTTTCAAGTCACGTCCAGGGTACAAAAAGATGCCATGATTGAGCAGCTGACCACTGGAAGAATTAAGGAATGGCCCCTCCTTAATCTCCCAATGGTTACTGATCCCTTCCCTTCCCACCCCCACCCCTAAGATGTGGAAGTGACAGTGGATACCAAGCTCTATGATGGCTTCAGGTATTATTGTCATTCATAACAGAGCAGCAAGCAAGTGTAAGGAGTAGCCTAGTGGTCAGTTGACTTTGAACAACGGGACCCAGGTGTAACTCCCACTTTAACTCTATTTCTATATAAATATGTGAGCCCCTCTATAACATAAAAATATCTATTGTACCCTGCAAGCGTGATGGCTATTGTAGTGGTGTACCTTTAGGTACAATAGCTTTTTTATCTGTTCCTGGAGGACTCACAATAAAATATAAAGGAATTAAGATGGCATTTGTCCCTGGGTCCCATTGTTTAAAGTCCACTGCAATAATCACTAGGCTGCCCCTTGCTCTGCAGGGACATCAATGTGGCCATTTTGCATAGCAATGATGCCAGACAGACATTTTTGTGCCTGCCTTTCTGGTGTTCATATCTTGGACGTTTCATTTTGGAAAATAGCTGTTTATTTTCAACATTTTCAGCCTAAGAACGTCCTTCTTGCGCATTTTTGAACAGGAACTTCTTTTGTTTTCCCTGTTTGAAAATGGCTGTGAGATGGACAGGTTTTTTTGGACATTATAAGCAGGACGTCCCAGTTCTGACATGGATGTTCTTTTGAAAATCTCCCTCCTAGTTACTAATAACAGGGGTTAACAGCAAAATACCACATATCCTCCTCTTGTTGATAACTTCTCCCCTTAAATTGCTTTATTTTGCCAAAATCATGCATTATTCTTGTAACAGCTCACATTAGGAAGTATCTCGCTTAAATTGATGCTGTATGGATGCTTTGTTCACAAATTTGAGCTGCCTTAAGCAACTCTCTTTTTTGAACTAGCTCAAAACAGTTTGTATGTGCATTCAGTGGTAGATAGTTATGCTAAGTAGTAGTAGTAGTAACTAACATGACTTTATAACACAAAAAAATACATCACTATAACAAGCACAGAGTATGATTTAAAAATTATCTCACACTAACAGAAACTAAAGGATAAACCTGGGTACTTTTTATGATTTGAAAAAGTAGTGGCAGCAAAGACTTCAGATAAAAAAAAAAAAGTTATGGCAGGCACAAAATCCATCTGTGAAAATCTTCACAAGGAAGTCATTATGAAATCTTTTCCCTACCCAGCCCCAATCCCACTCCCTGGACAGCATCTTTTGCCTGTGGCTAAAACTGCACAGGTATGAAAGTCTGCATTTCTTTTTACCTGCTCATGGGAGAAACTGCTTAATTAGCAGGCAAATCCGTTTGAAAATTGTGCTAACCAATTACTCATCATGGTATCATACAATATTTTTAGTTTACATATTAATTTTTTAAAATCTTTTTATTGAAAATGTTTTTTTCATAATGTTTATAACATGTAATTTAACCATAAAACAGAACAAAAAGAAAAAAAAATATAGCATTAAATGTAAAAAAAAACCCTATCATAATAAACCCCATAGTTCTATTTAATTCACCAAAGCATAACATTTACCCCTTGTTTACTAAGCTGCACTATTCAGTAGGCTGTGACGACATTAGCGCATGGCAGCTGCTAGCATGGCTTAGTAAATGAAGGTTACTATAAGCAGTATTGGGGGTCAGTTACCAACAGTTAACATGTGCTAATGTCATTAATGTAACGAACCCTGAAGCAAATGATGGGGCTTTTTTTCAAACTAAAACCTATTAAGTTTTATGTTTAACGGACCGTTAACATATGATCATAATTTTTATTTATTTATTTATTTAATACATTTGTATCCCACATTTTCCCACTAATTGCAGGCTCAATGTGGCTTACAGTAATCTGTAGGAAGGTTACAATGCATGAAGTACAATTATACAGTTAATAGTAAGATAGTAAATATAATTTAAAACAACAATATGTAAAAGATAGTAAAGATAATTAGTGTCCTTGAACCTTGTTAAGACTAAAAGTTAAACAGAATTGCATGGTAAGCCCTAAATTAATGCAGCAGCAAGAAGAGGCATTCCCAGTATTTCACATTCTGTCCATGCCTTAAAGTTTCCGGTAATGCATGGGACCAGCACCCTGTTATTGTAGAGCACTTATGCCCCGATGCTCAGAACTCCTGCGGTAAGTCAACAGCGCAGAAACTATACCCCTGAAACAGCAGAGGAAATTAGCTCGCCAATGTGCAAAGCAAATGGTATGCAAATCATATGCACGCTGTTAAAGTGAAAGCAAGGAGGTGAAGATGTGCTTGACGCATGTACAGAAGAGTTTCATGGTAAGCTCAGCTCCTGTGCGCATGCACCATGCAAACCCGAATATGAAGCACACATTGGCATCTGTAGTCTGTGCCTTTAAATGTAAGCTTTAATTTATTTATTTATTTATTTATTTATTTATTACTTGCAAGGCTTGGAAACATGCGCCAATGTATGCTTTCACTATTGGGTTTGCTCAGGCTCGCACCCATTTGTTTCTCACTACTGGTGCTTAGGGGCTTGCATAGACTTCCTTCTGCTTTGAAATTAAAGAAAAACTGACAGATTTTAAAGAAAGAATTATGAGAAATCCACTCTTCAAACACCCTAATGCCTGCTCTGAGCTGGCATTATTTTTTCAGCGGTAAGGGCAGCTTTGTTTTGTGCACTGTTCTCTGAGCATTGGGAGGGAATAGGAAATGACCTCATTAACATCCATTTGACTACATTAGCATGCTATTCGCACAAATCTTTGGCACGCTCATTGTTTCCTGTGCTACAACCTCTGAGCATTCTACGCTCACTAATGCGGGGGGGGGGGGGGGGGGGGGAGGGGAGGGGAAGAAGTCATGTCATTTAGCCTGGTGCATTTAGCACCACTTTCCTGTGGTAGTTCACAGCTGAAAATACTGAAGGACACAATAGAGACACACAAATTCATCTACTTCCATCTGGGCACTGAAAAAGCCTTCCAGGCAGAGGTTTCAGTTCAGCACATTCATTACCTTTTAATTGCTTCTAAATTGCATTGTGACCTGTCACGTCAATAGCGAAATCTATCTTAAGAGAAAGTAGCACAGTTGGGGCATGCATGGCATTGAATGCTTTCCTAGCAATTTTATTATTTTCTTGTTATGCAACATGAAGGACATTATACAAATGATAATTGTATTGTTTGGAAATTTGCTAATAATGTAATTAACTTTGTTCAGATATTTCCTCATGGAAATCCTGGGTTAGATTTAGATGCAAACATGCTGCTCTACCATTGTATGAATTGTAGTTAATACAGTGGTCTTGTATCCTTTTTTCATTTCTTAAAAAATTTCAGTGTCAGCTATGACCCATGCAAGGTTCCATAGGGGTACAAGTGCACTTTCATGCAAAGCCACATAAGAAGTGTTTTATTTACGATTCTGATTCATACCAGAAAAAGCAAAGACATTTACCTGTAGCAATTATTCTGTGAGGACAGCAGGCCTTATATTTTCACATATGGGTAAACGCAAGCCACATTGCCCAGTAAACAACTTCTAATCAGCTTGTAAGAGCTTTGTGGAGTGCAAGTCATGTTCCACTGCACATGTGCGAGCGCCTTCCCACCCACCATGAGAGCGCGATATTCACAGTACAATGCTATAGCATATGAAAAAAAAACAGGAGACAGCTCCAAGGCGACGTGGAAAGGCTGTGAAAATATAAGGCCTGTTGTCCTTGGAGAACAGATAAGTAAGTATCTTCCCTTTCTCTGAGGACCAGCAGGCCTATTATTCTCACATGTTGAGAATCCCTAGTAACCTGGCTTACTGAAAACAATAACCATTGGTCAATTGGGCCTTGCAATGGTGAGGACACAACACTGATCAACCTGAAACTATATACAAACTGAGTGTCATGTTGGGTATCCTGCTCAAGGCAGTAGTGAGATGTGAATGTGTGGACTGAAGACCACATTGCGGCCTTGCAAACTTCTTGAATGGAGGCTGACCGCAAGTAGCCACCGATTGTGAGCCTTGACCTGACACTTCAGGGTCAGCCCAGCCTGGGCATAAGTGAAAGAAATGCAATATGCCAGCCACTTAGAGATTGTGCATTTCCCGATGGTGATTCCCATCTTGTTGAGATTAAAACAAAACAAAAAATTGGGTAGACTGTGGGCCTTAGTCCGCTCCAAGTAAAAGGCCAATGCTCGCTTGCAGTCCAAAGTGGGAGGAAGGCTCAAAACTTCTGCATATCAATCAGGGCTCCAATGAATTCCAATTGCTGGCCAGGGTATAAATGAGATGAGGTAGTTTAAAACAAACCCTAGTAACTCGAGCACCTGAATATTCTTCCACATAGGCTCCTGAGCACCGGCCTTCAACGTGCTCTTCACTAGTCAATCATCCAGATAAAGGAACACATGGACTCCCAGTCTGTGTAGCGATGCTGCGACTACCGCTAGACATTTGGTAAAAACTCTGGGAGCTGACGCGAGGCAAAAAGGCAACACGCCGTACTGGAAGTGCTGTGTTCCCAGCAGAAATCACAGATACTGCCTGTGAGCTGCTAGTATCGGGATGTGTGTAAGCATCCTTGAAGTTCAGAGAGCATAAGCAATCGTCTGAATCATGAGGAGAAGGGTGCCCAAGGAAACCATCCTGAACTTTTCTTTTACTGGGTATTCGTTCAGGGCTCTTATGTCTAGGATGGGATACAAATTTCAATGAACTTGAATGATATAATAGACCAAATTGATGCCTTCCCTCCCTGTCCTGCCCACTTCACTACCACCAATGAGAGGATACGATAGGCTAACTGAGAGCTGACACTGACTGAATCACCAATGAGAGGATACGATGGGCTGAGAGCTGACACTGACTGAATTTGCACCTCTTGATATTTGTGACGTGTGGCTGCAACATTCAAGCAGCCCATTCTATGGCACTGTTATTTCATTTAATATACTTTAATTCTGCACCCAAATTTAGTATCTGAAGTGTTGCACAGCAAGTAACATCATTATCAGATGAAAACAAACATGATATAAGAATAATGACTGGACATAGAATGAAAACTACTGTACAGTTTTTTTTAACAAGAAAACAAACACTATATTATTTTGATCCTGTGTATAATAAAGACATTAGGGCCACTTTACAACATCTTGACAGCTTTATTACTGGTAGTTCCACTAGTGAAGCATATTGTTCCTCTGAGGACTGTTTTAAAGCAAGTAGAAAAATTAATAGCAGAGAAAGTCCCTCTGTTATCAGTCAGAAGAGCACCATTTTATCAACTTGATAAAATACAGTTGTATGCTACTTAAATTGCCTGCTGACTACTGTTTCAGATAACAACTGTGATTTGGTTGCATCTGGATTTCAAGAAGGTACTAGGGTAAGGTGTGTGGTAGACCAATAGGTATATACTAAACTGCAAAGAGCATGAAGAAAAGCTGGATGATTTGGACAGTGGCTTCACTAATTTTAGCAGCTGGGTGACTTATTGGAAATAGACATGGAAGTGTGATTTAATGTGGGTTTTGGAAGGAAGATAACAAGGCCTGATATAGTCTGCCACTGGAGATGGGGAATCCAATACTTTGATGAATTAAGGACATGGTTGGAAGTGGTATGATGGGTAGTGATACAAAAATGGTCAAACTTTAGTTGACAGACTTGGGGGCAGGGATGGTAACTGAAGTTGGGTTGCATGTGGGAGTTTATGGAGTTAATTTTACAAAGGATTTGTTGTGCTTATATGCCAGTACATATAAATGAAAGCCTTAATAAAATTATCCAATGTATTAAAGTATGTGCAGTGTAATTAATGGGTCCTTTTAGAAAGCTGCGCTAAAAAGTGGCCTTAGCACGATCATACATGGGTCTTTTCCGTATGCTAAGGACATTTTTTTACTGCAGCCTTAAAAATGCCTTTTTTCTATTTTTTGCATTAATGGCCATGCACTAATGTTGTTATTAGCGTGTGGTCATTTTTTAAAATTAGTACATGAGCACTTAACCACCATCCATTTTGAATGCAGAATGGGCTCCTGCTTTATCTATGCACTAACCAGTTAGTGTGCGGTAATGTAGATGTGCTAACTGGTCAGCTAAGGAATGCCCAATTTCCACCCATGACATGCCCCCTCAAATAATAGAAAGTTTTTTAGCGAGCAGTTAGCGCAGATTTCAATGTTACCATGGAATACCTGAGTGTACCCCATGGTACTATATTTTCTACTGCATTAGGTGCCCTTTTACTAAGCTGTGTAGTCGCCTACATGCACCCAATGTGCATCAATTCAGTGTTACCATCTGGCTACCACGTGGCCCATGCGATAATTTCATTTTTGACATGTGTCCACTACACACACCAGAAAATGTATTTTATTTTCTGATGCACAGCTAAAATCGAGCGGCAACTCCAACTTGACATGTGTTGGCGATTACCGCACAGTTAACGCGAGAGACCTTACCGTTAAGTCAATGGCTGGTGGTAAGGTCTCAGACTCAAAATGGACGCACACCAATTTTTATTTTTCTGCACATCCATTTTCAGCAAAATTTTTAAAAAAGGCTTTTTTTATAGGTGTGCTGGATCTGAGTAAGTCCATAACACGTGTCTACACTACCACAGCCCATTTTTCAGCGCACCTTTGTAAAAGGACCCCTAGGTGCATGTCAGTATCTAAAGCAGATTAGAAAAAGGGCCCCTTAACTGCATATTTGTAGGTGGCTCTAGAGTAGGCATACTCAGGGGGGAAGTTTGGGCAGAGCACAGGGGTAGTCATGATTTACACCTTATTTTATAACTGCATACGTACATTTTGTGCTAATATTGTATAAAGATACAAAGGTGCCTATTAGGTGCTCATTTTCAAAAGAGAAAAATGTCTCAAAAGCGGTACAAAGTGGCAGATGGAAGTTTTTCTCCCAAAAACATGTAAGTTACCATTTTGAATCTCAGAGATGGGATGTTTTGCTCTGCAGTTTGTTTTAGTTGCAAGGGGGCATGTTGGAGGCATATTTTGATATACAAAGTAGTGAGGCAAATGTGAAGAGGGTGCTTAATATTCAAGGACCTTTATTGTAGCAACACATTGAAGACCCGACACAGCTGTGTTTCGGTGTGTAAGCCTACGTCAAAGGTCATCAAATCTGTGAGCCTGTATTAATGGATAAAGCAGGAAACTTAGGGACCCTTTTACTAAACCGTGTAAGCACCTAAACGCCCAACATGCGCCAACTCCAAGTTACCGCCCAGCTACCGCATGGCCCAGGCGGTAATTTCATTTTTGATGCGTGTCCACTATCAGGCTTATTTTCGAAAGAGAAGGGCGACCATCTTTCGACACAAATTGGGAGATGGACGTCCTTCTCTCATGCTCGCCCAAATCGGCATAATGGAAAGCTGATCTTGGACATCCTCAACTTCTTCCCGTCGCGTGGACGACCATAGTTCACGGGGGCTTGTCGGCACTGTAGCGAAGGCAGGACTGGGACGTGATTAAGAGATGGCCGTCCTCGGCCAATAATGGAAAAAAGAAGGGCGTCCCTGATGAGCACTTGGCCGACTTTACTTGGTCCATTTTTTGTTACAACCAAGCCTCAAAAAGGTGCCCAAACTGACCAGCTGACCACCGGAGAAAATCGGAGATGACCTCCCTTTACTTCCCCAGTGGTCACCAACCCCCTCCCACCCTAAAAAAAAACATTAAAAATATTTTGCCAGACTCTATGCCAGCCTCAAATGTCATACCCAGCTCCATGACAGCAGTATGCAGGTCCCTGGAGCAGTTTTAGTGGGTGCAGTGCACTTCAGGCAGGCGGACCCAGGCCCATTCCCCCTACCTGTTACACTTGTGGTAGTAAATGTGAGCCCTCCAAAACCCACCTGAAACCCACTGTACCCACATGTATGTGTCCCCCTTCACCCCTTAGGGCTATGATAGTGGTGTACAGTTGTGGGGAGTGGGTTTTGGGGGGCTCAGCACACAAGGTAAGGGAGCTATGCACCTGGAAGCAATTTGTGAAGTCCACTGCAGTACCCCCTAGGGTGCCCGGTTGGTGTCCTGGCATGTCAGGGGGACCAGTGCACTATGAATTCTGGCTCCTCCCATGACCAAATGGCTTGGATTTAGTCATTTTTGAGATGGGCGTCCTCGGTTTCCATTATGGCTGAAAACCGGGGATGACCATCTCTAAGGTCGACCATCTCAACATTTAGGTCGACCATCTCTAAGGTCGACCTAAATGTTGAGATTTGGGCGTACCCGACTATATTATCGAAACAAAAGATGGACACCCATCTTGTTTCGATAATACGGGTTTCCCCGCCCCTTCGCGGGGGCCGTCCTGTGAGGACGCCCTCATGAAAACTTGGGTGCCCTGTTCGATTATGCCCCTCCACGCATGCCAGAAAATGATTTTTATTTTCTGGTGCGCGGCGCTACTGGGCGATAAAAGGCATTTGACGCGCACAGACCTTATAGCTAAGTCAATGGCTGGCAGTAAGCTCTCAGATGCAAAATGGACAAATGTCAATTTTCATTTTGCCACATGTCCGTTTTCAGTCAAAATTTAAAAAACACATTTTAAAGGTGCGCTGAAAAGTGGATCTGTGCATGTCCAAAACACACGCCTACACTACTGAAGACCATTTTTCAGCACACCTTAGTAAAAGGACCCCTTATATTGAAACAATAGCCCTTTGCTGAACCAAACATGGTACCCATGTGTGAATGATTCCACTCTTCTATGCCTTAACTAAAGTGCTTGCGCAGGCTTAAAATCTGGATATTTTTCACAATAATGGGACAGAAAAAAACATCCAGTTAAAAACTTTTTGTTATTTCATGTAGGGAAAAGGAGCTGTTTGCTTGAACATTTGATTCATGTTAGATAAAACCCCTGAGGAAGAAAGTGGGTTTGAAATAAGATAAGTGCCTAGCCAGCTCACAGCTCAATCTTTACAAATTTAAAATTGATTTGCATAGATCACAAAAAGTTACAAAAAGATGTTATAAATATATAGTCACTTTTGCCATCATAAAAAATACTTGGGAGTTTTTAAGACCAGTGAAAATGTGAACCACTTTAGAGACGAAAGATAGTTATATTAAGGTATTTTTGTCTGGTGGGTTCTGAGGTCTTTTTCCTCCCCTAATAACATGATGTAAAGATCAAAATTCAACTATTTTGACTTTCAGTCCTTACTGGAGAGTTTAGTGTGTGACTGCGATTGTCAGCATCATTTGTGAATATTTTAATTGTATGAAATCCCATTTGTACTCAAAAAGCTTTCTAAAATTACCCATAGAGATGGGAGGTGGGTAAATATATACAAAGCATGGATTCTATACATGGCACCCAGATTTGTGCACTGAAATTTGGGTGTTTCTCAAGATGTACTTGCAAATTAATTATCTAACAAACTATTAATCATCAATAAAGGGATGCAAACAACCAATTATTGAAGTTAATTAGCACCCTTTAGAATTTGCATGTGCATCTGGCTATAAGGGAATGCATCTAACTCCCACTATGACTTAAATTGCATGCAGCCAGATTATAACATAAGAATAGCCATACTGGATCAGACCAATGGTCCATCTAGCCCAGTATCCTGCTTCCAACAGTGGCCAATCCAGGTCACAAATACCTGGCAGAAACCCAATTAGTAGCAAAATTCCATGCTACCAATCCCAGGGCAAGCAGTGGCTAACCACTGTTACCACATCCTCCAGCAGAGAGTTCCAGAGTTTAAGTATTCTTTGAGTGACAAAATATTTCCCTCTATTTGTTTTAAAAGTATTTCCATGTAATTTCATTGAGTGTCCCCTGGTCTTTGTGTTTTTTGGAAGAGAATAAAATCGATTCACTTCTACCCATTCTACACCTCCATGGGTATGGGAGGAGTGTTCCAAAATGTTACATGCATAGTCATAGAGTACTGACTCAGCGTATCCAACTTAGTTGTCTGTACGTCTAGCCCCGATAAGTAGTAGTAGTAGTAGTAGTAGTTTCAGCAGGCATAAGTTTGGCACTTAAAGTTTGGGTGCAGGAATTGACCAGATGCATTCCAGTTACAGTATTTGCAAGGTGGAAAGAAGAGAAAACAACAGCTGGCATGGTTAAAAGGTGAAATGAGATAGGCTATTACAACCAAAGGAATGTCCATCAAAGAATGGAAAATTGACCCAAATGAAGAAAATAAGACACAACATACCACTGGCAAGTCAGATGCAAAGCATTAATAAAGAAGGCTAAAAGAGAATAACTCACAGTAAGGACTTTTTCAGGTACATCAGAAACAGAAAGACTGTGTGGGAATCTGTGGGACTGTTAGATCTTGAAAGAGCAAAAGAGGCACTCAGGAAGGACAAGGCCATAGTAGAGAAACTAAATGAGTTCTTTGCTTCAGTCTTTACAGAAGAATCTGTAAGAGATCTGTCTGTACCGGAAATGGTTTTCAAGAGTGATGATGTGGAGGAACTGAAAGAAATCTTGGTGAACCTGGAAGATGTACTGAGCCAAACTGACATATTAAAGAATAGTAAATCACCTGGACCAGATGGCATATGTCCAAGGGTACTCAAAGAATTCAAGCATTAAATTGATGATCTACTGTTAATAATATGTAACCTGTCATTAAAATCATCTGTAGTACTTGAACATTGGAGGGTGTCCAATGTGATGTCATTTTTTAAAAATATTTCCACAGTTGATCCAGGAAATTACAGACTGGTAAGCCTGACATCATTGCCGGGCAAAATAGTGGAAACTATTATAAGGAATAAAATTACAGAACACATAGACAACCATGGTTTAATGGGACAGTCAGCATGGGTTCAGCCAAGGGAAGTCTTGCCTCACCAATTTGCTTCATTTCTTTGAAGGCATGAATAAACATGTTGAAAAAGGTAAGCCAGTTGATGAAGTGTATCTAGATTTTCACAAAACTTTTGATAAAGGTCTTCATGACAGACTTCTGAGAAAATTAAAGTCATGGGAAAGAAGGCAATGTTCTGGTGTGGATTAGGAATTGGTTATTGGCCAGAAAACAGAAGTTAGGGTTAAATGGTCATTTCTCTAAATGGAGGAGGGGAACAGTGGAGTGTTTCAAGGATCAGTACTGGGACAGGTGCTATTTAACATATTTATAAATTATATTGAAATTAGTAAAAAAGGCCCGTATCTGACACAAATGAAACGGACACTAGCAAGGTTTTCCTCGGAGTATGTATGTTTGAGAGAGTGTGTGTGAGAGTGACTATGTGAGAGAGAGTGAATGTGCGAGTGTGTGCGTGTGACAGAGAGAGAATGAGACTGGGTGCGAGTGTGTCTGTGAGAGAGAGAGTGTGTGATTCTCCTCTCTCCCCTGCCCCCCTCCAGCCACCCAGCAATTCTCCTCTCTCCCCTGCCCCCCCTCCAGCCACCCAGCAATTCTCCTCTCTCCCCTGCCCCCCCTCCAGCCACCCAGCGATTCTCCTCGCTCCCCTGATTACCTCCATCGAAGCAGCCGCATTATTGAAAGCCCTGCCCATCTGTAGCCTTCCCTTCGAGTTCGTTCCCTCAGAGTCCCACCCTCGTGGAAAGAGGAAATGACGTCAGAAGGCGGGACTCTGAGGGAACGAACTCAAAGGGAAGGCTGGAGATGGGCAGGGCTTTCAATGACACGGCTGCTTCAACGAGGTAATTAGGGGGGCGAGGAGAATCGCTGGGTGGCTGGAGGGGGGCAGGGGAGTGAGAAGAATCGCTGGGTGGCTGGAGGGGGGGCAGGGGATCAGGGCTGTTTGGGACGGAGTAATGTTTGTTTGCGGGTTGCTATGCAGCCTTCCCTTCCCTCCCCTCCGAGGGCGGGGCAGTGAGAGCGAGTGCGATTGCCTGCGGTTGGTCCCTTCTCCTTCTGATGTCGCGTTTGTTTTCCTGGCAACTAAACAGCATTCCCTTGAGGATGGGGCAATTACGAACCCCAGGAACACTACACGGCTTCACTGCCATGCTGCCACAGAGTCAGCTTCAGAACGCTGGAGGTGCGAATTATTATATTAGATCAGAATGACGAGTGAGGTGATTAAATTTGCAGATGACACAAAACTATTCAAGGTTATTAAAACACGTGCAGACTGTGAAATATAGCAGAGAGACCTTAGGAAATTGGAAGTCTGGGCATCCAAATGGCAGATGAAATGTAATGTGGACAAATGCAAGATGATGCACATTGGAAAGAATAATCTGAATCAGAGTTACCTGATGTTAAGGTTCACCTTGGGGGTCAGCACTCATGAAAAAAATCTAGGTGTTGTTGTAGATAGTATGCTGAAATATTGTACTCAATGTGTGGCAGCAGCCAAAAAGTCAAACAGAATGATAGCAATTATTAGGAAAGGGATAGTGAATAAGACTGAAAATACAACAATGTCTCTGTATCGCTCCATGGTACGACCTCACCATGTGTATTGCGTTCATTTCTGGTCACCGTATCTCAAACAGAGATATAGTGGAATTAGAAAAGGTTCAAAGAGAGACAACCAAAATGATAAAGAGGATGGAACTCCTCTCATATGAGGAAAGGCTCTTCAGCTTGGAAAAGAGACAGATGAGGGGAGATATGATTGAGGTCTACAAAATCCTGAGTTGTGTAGAATGAGTACACGTAAATCGATATTTTACTCATTCCAACAGTACAAAGAGTAGGGGACGCTAGAGGAAGTTCCATTGAAATACTTTTAAAACAAATAGGAGGAAATATTTTTCACTCATAGAATAGTTAAGCTCTGGAACTGTTTGCTGGAGAACATAGTAACAGCGGTTAGCATATCTGGTTTTAAAAAAGGTTTGGACAAGTTCCTGGAGGAAAAGTCTATAGTCTGCTATTGAGACAGAAATGGGGCACCAACTGCTTGCTCTGGGATTGGTAGCATGGACTGTTGCCTTGATTTGGGTTTCTGCCACATAGTTGTGATCTGGTTTGGCCACTGTTGGAAACAGGATACTGGGCTAGATGGACCATTGGTCTGATCCAGTATGGCTACTCTTATGTATTTACAGTATTCTGTAAATAATGTGCATAACTGGGAACCCCACCCATGCTCTTCCCAGTTTATGCTCCCTTGCTGATACATGCTACAGCACTTATATGTGCCCTTATAGAACAGTGCTTAGGGCACTTACCTATGTAAATTGTAGTTTTTAAAATGTATTTACATATACAAGAGGCACATAATTACAGGTGTCTAGTTATAGCAATGCCCTTTTATTAGTGTATTGGGAGATATCCCAGAACTGTTGTCTTTCATTGTACAAGCAAGCCTTTGGTTCTCACATGATACATCTAATTCTAAGTCTGAACCCATCAGTCTATCTCATCTAAGTAATGCCATGTTCCTACCAGGTAACAACTTAAATAGGCTCGACCATATAGCCTGCATCATTCTATCAATACTGTTAACCCTTTAAGCCAATGCGTGGCTGCACTGGGTATCATCAGCCTGTTGCTGTTCCAAGATCTCACCACCCAAGTGACAGGCAACCTAGCTAAGCCAATGAGATTTTTCATCTAAGCTAAGTAGCAGTGACCAAACTTCCTACTTCCTGAAGCCAAATGCACATGAACAGACTCATCTAAGGTGCTAATGCATAAAGCCTGTAACGTTATGATGTCACTGACCTTGCTCAGGCTAGCCACCATAAATTGACCAGGCAAAAGACAGACAAGTTACTTATGGAATCCATGCATGCAACATCACTCATATTTTGATTTAACATTTTTTACTAATTGAAAATAATGCTTCCTTAAATCTGAATTATTTAAAAGGAGTCTGAATATACAGAGTTACATGAGTTCCAATGACCTATTTTGTTATTATAATCTTACACAAGTTTTACATTGGAATGGAGTGAAGGCTGAATACATTAGTCCTCAAAGACTGGAATTAAGTTGGATATGCATTTTTGCATGCAATATTTCATTTAGCAGGTACTACATAGCACACAATAAGATAAAATAACATATTATTATATAACTAGTAAAAAAGGCCTGTTTCTGTTTTAAAGGAAACGGGCACTAGCAAGGTTTTCCTCAGAGTGTGTATGTTTGAGAGAGTGTGAATGTGCGAGTGTGTGTGTGTGTGTGACAGAGACAGAGTGAGACTGGGTGTGAGTGTGTGTGTGAGAGAATTGTTGGAATAATGTATTGTGTTTTACATGCATTGTCTGTCAGCAATGTTTGTCTCTGTGATTACTCTGTGACCTCTGATGTGAATTGCCTAGAGAGGTCACACCTATGCAACTTCCTGTGGGGGTTAGGTATAGCACATGGAGCTCATGATCTCTCCTAGCCTGAGGATCTATGGTGTGAGCATCCATTACCATCTAAGCACATGGAAAGAGCTGATAATCCAAATGTATAGTATTATGTTTATATAAGCCTGTCTGAATATAAATCTAACTACAAACTGTGAGTAAACAGATGTTTTGTTACTTCAACTTTAAAGTGACTCAGCAGTGAATTATTCTGGGGTGTATGTGAGAGAGATGAAGCTGTGTGTATAAAATCTGCTAATTATTTACTACAAATAATCCAACAAAAGGGTTATGGGCCCAGCCCAGGAATTGAAAAGGGAGAAATATTACCAGGCAGTGAAAAAGCCAAATTTTTCTCTTAAGTTTTAAAAGAAAGATTCAGTCTGTCTCTCTCTCTCCCCACACACCAAACAGAAGGCAAGGCTACAAAATGGCTGAGGGAGGAAATTCACCATTTTTCTACTCTCTCAAGGTGCCTAAATTAACTGAATTTAATTATCAGCAGTGGGAACTAAGATTCAGATGTCTCCTTCAAGCAAAGAAATTAAGTATATGTTTAGACCAAAACAGAACAGCTGAAAATATGGCTGAATGGGACAATGCAAACTATTATGTGAAGTGCATGTTTTTTGAAGCTCTCTCAGAGAAACAAGCCATATTGGTGGAGGCAAAAGATACAGCAAACGACATTTTAGATAAACTGAGAACTATGTATGCAACTACATATGCAAAACAGCAACCAATTTGGTTAGCAGAGTTAAATGAGACCAAATTAAGGGATAAAAGTAAATGTAATGATCACATTATGCATCTTATGTCTTCATTTCAAAAGTTAGAACTTTCTGGAATTCCCATGTGTGATGCATTGAAAAGAGCATTTCTTTTTACCTCACTATCAAAGAAGTTTGATGTTTTTAGGTCTGTAAATGAAGCCATTGAAGGGCAATCTTTTGAACAGGCAGCATCAAAACTGAGGCAGGAATGCATAATTAATGATTCTGAGGAGATGTGTTCTCAAAGCAAGTCAGAGAGAAATGAAACAAATTTCTTGGCAAAGAACAGAGGAAGGCGGAGCTATGGGAAAACTCCACCCAAGGGCAAGCTGATTTGCTATTCATGTGGAAAGGAGGGACATGTATCTAAATGGTGTAAGGAAACACAAAACACTCCCTCTAGCTCACCTAAGCCAATGGAACAAAAGAATTTTCCAAGCAGAAAATGTATGAAAGACAATGATAAACATAAGAGCTTTCTAATGGCAGAAAAATCTTTGACTATGGTAAATAATAATTCAAATGAAAGTACTTGGATTTTGGATTCGGGGAGCACATGCCATTTAACCAATTGTAAGGATTTCTTTCAGGAAATGAGTCCAGAAGAAGGTATTCTTCAAACTGCAAACGCAGGGACTACTCAGATCCAAGCAAAAGGCATTGGATTCTTAAAATGCAAAGTGTCTAACGAAGTTAAAGAAATTCCTGTAAGTGATGTCTTGTATATTCCCCAAGCAGTTTGCAATATGCTTAGTGTATCTACATTAGATAAGAAGGGATTTGTGATTCATTTTGAAAACAGTAAGTGCACAATCTCTAAAAATGATGAAGTGTATGCTGAAGCTTTTATGCATAATGATGTTTATAAACTGAGCATTTCAGGTGAAGCCTCACATATGGCGCAAGTAAGGAAGAATGATGGTAAATGTAGTCTGGAAATCTGGCACCGCCGCCTGGGACATCGTGATTTTAAGGTGATCCAGGATCTTTACAGTAAGCAACTTGCTACAGGCATTCAGATAAGTGCAGATGCTGGTAAAATGGAGAAATGCATAGACTGTGTTACTCAAAAAGGTGTAAGACCCTCATTTCCTGCATACACAGGAAATAGGAGTAATAAAGTGCTGGACTTAATACTCAGTGACTTATGTGGACCGTTTAATATCCCATCATTGGGAAATAACAGATTTGTGCTAATATTCTTGGATGATTTCTCTAGATATTGTGTGGCCTATTTGCTGAAAGAAAAAAGTCAAGTCACAGACATGCTGAAGAAATACGTAGCCATGGTGAGCAATAAATTTGAAAGAAAACCAAAGGTTCTTCAGACCGACAATGGTGGTGAGTTCACTTCACAAAGCATGCGCACATTTCTAGAACAAGAAGGCATTCAGCATATCACAACAGTAGCTTATACACCAGAGCAAAATTCTGTTGCAGAGAGAAAATTTAGGTCACTTGTGGAAATGACTAGATGTATGCTGTCAGATAGCAATCTCCCTAAAAGACTATGGGGGGAAGCCATTCTCACAGCAGTGTACCTACAAAACAGAATGCCAACTAAAGGCGCTGAGCGCACACCACATGAGACATGGCATGGTAGGAAGCCAAACCTGTCACACATAAGAACATTTGGAAGTACAGCATATGCTCATGTACCAAAGCAAAGAAGGCATAAGCTGGATTCCACAACAGAAAGGGGCATTTTAGTTGGCTATGCTCCAGGACACAAAGGATATAGAATTTTGAATCTGAAAACTGGCATTGTTGGCATAAGACATGTTACATATTTTGATGAAAACAAAAGGGTTGATAAAGGCTGGATTATCCCAGATGAGCCTTATCATCCAGAATATGAAACTAGAACCATAATAGACATGCCAGTGTATATAAATGCCATACCAAGGCAGATGTCTGAAAGCAACTCATCTGTATCTAACGAGGAACAGGCAGAGGAAGCAGACACAGAAAGGATCATTGCAGGAGACAGTACAGTTGGAGAAGGGGAATCAATTGGAGAAGGACTCTCAGATTTAGAGGATGCGGAAAGGTCAGACCAACCTGTTGTCAGACGCTCATCCAGGGAAAACAAAGGTGTTCCACCCCCAAGACTGTCTTAACTAACAAAGTCAGCAGAAGCTCAAGAGCCCTTAACATGGGATGAGATTGAGAAAATGCCAGCAGAAGAAGCTGCTGAATGGCGTAAAGCTGCACAAGAAGAAATTGATGCATTGGATAAAAATAAAACTTGGATTCTTACAAAATTACCTCCTGGCAAGAAAGCTATAGGATGCAAATGGGTATTCAAGTTAAAAAGGAATGCACAAGGAAAAGTGGAAAGGTATAAAGCCAGATTAGTCGCAAAGGAACAGCCAACAGGTTTCATAAATACAAAACAAAGACAGCTAGTGTGTAAATTAAACAAAGGTCTTTATGGATTAAAGCAAAGTGCAAAATGTTGGAATGACAAATTGCATGAAATATTGACAAATTTAGGATTTAAGCAAGGTGAAGCAGATAAATGTTTGTACACTAGGTGCAGAAATGGACAATATGCATACGTTTTAGCTTTTGTTGATGATCTGCTCATTGCAAGCGAAAGTGAGCAAGAGTACAAGGATATTGTAAAATATTTAAACCTGAATGTTGAGATAAAAGAACTTGGTAATGTGTCATACTATCTTGGTATAGAAATTGAGAAACAAAATGATGGTTCTTATCTTCTAAGCCAGAAGCAGAAAATAAATGAGCTTATTGAAAGTTTAGGTATGCAAGATGCCCAAGTTGTAAGCACTCCCATGATCACTGATTTTCTGAAGGATGAAACAGTAAGAGAACCTTTACCAGATAACATCCAATATAGATCAGCCATAGGTAAGCTTTTATATCTAACTACCACATACAGGGCTGATATAGCAAATGCAGTAGGAATTTTGAGCAGAAGGGTCAGCTCACCTACCAAATCAGATTGGACTGCAGTTAAAAGGATGGTAAGGTATTTAAAAGGTACCATTGATTGTAAATTAAAGATTTCAGCCAATAGTAATCCAAAACTAATATGTTACTGTGATTCAGATTGGGCAGGGGATCATTCTGATTATAAATCCACAAGTGGATATGTGTTTATGTATGGAAATGTACAAATTTCTTGGGCCAGTCATAAACAAAGTATTGTGAGTCTGTCTTCTACAGAAGCTGAATATGTGGCCGTATCAGAAGCATGCAGAGAACTGATGTGGATTGAAAAACTTTTGCTGGATTTTGGAACAGCTGAACAGAGACCAATCCAGATAATGGAAGATAATCAGAGCTGCATCAGACTGTCACAGAATGACAAGGTTCAGGCACGCACCAAGCACATCGCAACGAAATATCACAACGTGCGAGCACTGGCGAAAGAAGGGGTCATCAGTCTAGACTATTGTCACACCAGTGAGATGACAGCTGACATCATGACCAAACCGTTACCCAGAGAACGTTTTGAGAATCTGCGAATAAAGCTTGGACTTTGTATGAATTAATAATTGCATGACAGTTATGCATGAGAAGGGGTTTGTTGGAATAATGTATTGTGTTTTACATGCATTGTCTGTCAGCAATGTTTGTCTCTGTGATTACTCTGTGACCTCTGATGTGAATTGCCTAGAGAGGTCACACCTATGCAACTTCCTGTGGGGGTTAGGTATAGCACATGGAGCTCATGATCTCTCCTAGCCTGAGGATCTATGGTGTGAGCATCCATTACCATCTAAGCACATGGAAAGAGCTGATAATCCAAATGTATAGTATTATGTTTATATAAGCCTGTCTGAATATAAATCTAACTACAAACTGTGAGTAAACGGATGTTTTGTTACTTCAACTTTAAAGTGACTCAGCAGTGAATTATTCTGGGGTGTATGTGAGAGAGATGAAGAAAAGAAATTAACATTTCTAAAACTGAAGCTGTGTGTATAAAATCTGCTAATTATTTACTACAAATAATCCAACAAAAATGAGAGTATGTGCCAGGGTCCCCCTCCCTCCCAGTTCCAGGGTTGTCCCCCCCCCCTGGTATGTCTCCCATTTGCAGGGGTGTCCCCCCCTCCCTCCCATCCTCCCTTTTTCCCAGTTGCAGGGTCCTCCCTCCCCCCCCCTCCCAGTTGCAGGGTCTATGTGTCTCCCCCTCCTTTTGTCCAGTGGAAACAGCTGTAAAAACAGCAATGAGAAGCAGCTCCTAGGTTTCCTCTTTTATTTGAGTGTATAGGAATGACGGCTGCTTTGGGGAGTGGAATCAGAGATTAACCAATGGGCTTCCTTGCTTACCATAGACTTGCCTTGTTCACTTCCACTCCTGTCTATTGAACATTCTGCAGCATGTCATAGCAGCCAATCATAAGTACATAAGTACATAAGTAGTGCCATACTGGGAAAGACCAAAGGTCCATCTAGCCCAGCATCCTGTCACCGACAGTGGCCAATCCAGGTCAAGGGCACCTGGCACGCTCCCCAAACGTAAAAACATTCCAGACAAGTTATACCTAAAAATGCGGAATGATGTCACTTTTATCTACTCCACTTTCCTTTTCCACGGTTCCAGGCAGCCTCAGAACGTTGGAGGTGAGAATTATTATATAGGATAGTGCACACTACTTCATGTTATCGTGTGCTTTGGCCCTGCATGGTCCTATCAGAACTATTATGTAGTATGGAATTTAATTGAAACAATGATCAAAATATCCTTCCTCAAAGTTAAACTTGATGGGTTTCCCCATATAAAGGGATCTATCTATTTGATGTGAGCCTCGAAAAAAAAATTAGAGATGGGAACTAAGGATATGCATTCATTTGAAACAACATGGAAATTATATATGTTCTCCTCACCTCGGCTATGTTTGCTTCCTCCTCTGCAGTCAGAACCATGTGCGGTCCAGTTTCTGCGAAATTTCAAATGCATTTAATTGGGGCTCACTTGTTTGCCTAGGGACCACCAAAAGGATAATCCTGTTTTAAAAACCATGAGTGGCATGTTAGAAGGAGTAAATTAAACTGGCGCTGTATACGCTATGTTTATTGCTCGCCATATCGATGCAGGTTATGATGACTTGAGTTCCCACTGTCTGTGCTGATAATGTATTTGGCAACGGGAAAGGGAAAAGGGAGGTGGGAGAAGATATAACAAGGGAAAGTTAAGAAGATAGGATGAGAAGAGAATAAATGGGGAGGATAGTGTGAAAGAACGTGAAGGAGGAGGGAGACAGGGATGGTGAGATTAATGGGAAAGGGAGAAGAGGAAGGTGAAAAGGGGTAAAAGATGACAGCTGAGAATGTGAAGGGGAGGAAAGATGGTGGAAGAAGTGTGAAGGGAAAAGGAACAGAAGATGAGAGATGGGAAAGAGATGAGAGACAGAACCCATGGAAGTGTAGGAAAGAGGGAAGACAAGCAATAAAAGGGAAAAGAGAATGGTAAGAAAGAGAAAGAGGGGTGCAGTAGAATAGAGAAGAAGGAAACAGGTTACAGATATGTGGTGGGAGTAGGAAGAATAATATGTAAGAGGTAGGAAAGGTGAGCACTGGGATAGGAGAGATGTGTGTGAGGAAGAAAGGAGCAAAGGAATTGTGAGAAGAATGGGGGAAAGAAACTGGAATAATATGTTGAAGTGGGAAAAAGAAAATGACACTTAATGAAATAAGCAAAGGGAAAAAGATGGCAGCAGAATGGGAAAAAACTGTTATAAAACAGAGAACAAATTGGTTGGCTTACTTTTAATATATGGCCCAGACCTAGACTAGATCTCACTTCATTTGGGTGAGTGAAGAGTGTCTGAGGGGAGTGAGAGAGGAACAGTTACCACATAAAATATTCACTAAATCTAAGGATTGAGAAGTGGCATTCCTCCCCCCCCTTTCCCACAAAAGCCCAGAAGGTATGTTTACCCATTCGTGCATGACTGTCCCTGAAATTACCAGAGTACATACATCAACATATGAAACATTTGTTAAAATGGAGAAGTTTAATAAGTACAGGAAGACGATTCAAAGTATTCTATGTGATCAAGATTTACATGCTAATAGAAAAATAAAAAGACAGTTTGCTAGGTTTGCTTAAAGGTCTGCATATGGGATCAAAGGTGAATACAAAGTTCGACTTACAGCAATTACTTTTAAAACGGGATCATTTTTTCTAGAAAGAAATCATCTTGACAGCCTAATATTATCAGATTAATTGGGTCATATGTGCCCACTGTACCTTGTTAAATGTATCATAATGTATAATTCATTGCATATTGCATTAGTAGATATTCATACAATCAAACACAGTTTCTTTTTAATACAAGAAATTGGAAAAGTTAGTAGAATAATGAATTACTTAGACTAAAAGATTATAAGAACTTAAATGAGCAGTAAGGGACTCGTTAAACTAAGTGCTCTAAAAATTGAATACATTGCTTTCTTGAAAGCATAATTTAATTAGATGGTCATTAGTGCTCCTAAATTTTCATCTTTTCCTAGATGGAAATTGGTAGCTCATGCCAAAGAAATGCCTGCCATGTATTCATACTCAAATTGTTTCAAGATTTTGGAGTTACATAACTACTAAATCAAATGATAATCTTTATTGACCTTTCTTTCCTTAGTATTGATGCAATTCCTTTGTAAGAGGAGACAGAAAGGTAAGTTATATATAAGAAATATATGCTATAAAGTATATGACAGGCTGGTAGAAAAATAGAATAGAGATACTACAGGGATTTCTTCTGTGCTAGTAGTTCCTTTTAAGGTATGAACCATTATAAAGTTTATAAGGGGCTAGATTCTATATATGGTGCCTAAAAAATTGGCAACACCCCCTCCCCTTCCCACTGCGTATAGTGTTTGGTGAGGTTTGTAGAATTTTCGCTTATGCAGAGAGGTCACATGTAAATTTAGGCACAGCCACATGCACCAACAAAAATGTGGTGACAATGGCTGTGCCTAAATTTACGCACAGTGCACCAGTTTTCTATAATTAAGCACATAGCTCAAAACCATGCCCCTGATCCGCCCCTAAATGCCCTTGACCCTCCCATTTCTGCACCCCATTTTTTGAACCACATGCAAATGGATCCCGTGGCTAAATTTGCATGCATAAGTCCCAATTAAATCTAATTAGTGCCAATAATTACTTGTTAAAAAGCTAATTATTGGCACTAATTGGCTCACTATTCTATTACATTGCGCACGCAAATCAGGAACGCACCTACATCTCTACATGCCATTTTGGCAACTTTTATAGAATTAGGGGGGGAAGGTGTGATTGAATATGGCATGCCTGAAATTAATCCAATAAAAATTTGAATTTAAATAGAATGTTAGGAATTATTAGGAAAAGAATGGAGACCATAGTTCTTTGAGAAACCCAGAGAATTAAAATAAACTTAAGTAGAAGCTGCACAGGAGGCTGAACAGTAGTGAATTAGAGGATAATGAGCATATAATTAATCATTTCTAGTCACCTTGCTCTGAACAGTGGAATACAATATCTCTTTCTGAACATGAAAAGACCTTTGGGTTACATCGTCCCTTATGAAAAAGACAAGAAACCCACATGCAAATGCAGACCTTGTTGTCACTGCAAACTAGGGGAAATGCTTGTCCATTCCTCAGTTGTCCGACAGATTCATTTGCATATTCCCTGAAACACTGATTTGCTCAGTCTGTATAGAAATCCGTTAAGAAAACTTGTACACTCAGGAACATGTAGACAAAATGCTTATTAGAGGTTAAGCTTTAGTATAAATGGTTTTTTATGGAATCATATGTTGCAGTTTTTTCAAGGTAATATGCATGCAAACTTTATCTCCACCATCCCTCTGTTTGATGAAAAGCTGTTCTGGTTAATATACAGATGATTAAGCACACCTATCATTGACGTCAAGGATGCACCACTTCACTTTTGTTTTAACGTGACCTTCCACCTCAGATATGTTTAAATCAAGGCAAAGTAGGATCCAAAATGTAAAGACAGAATAAAACGATACCTCAACTGCTCTGCATGGCATGCCATATTTAACATACAAGCTCCAGAACAGAAAGGATAATAAATTGTGATAATAACACAGCATCAAGCTCTTATAACAAAGAAATCTGATCAGCTATCCAGCTCATTTTCGAAAGAGAAGGGCGCCCATCTTTCGACACAAATCGGGAGATGGGCGCCCTTCTCTCAAGATCGGCATTATCGAAAGCCGACTTGGCCGTTCCTCAACTGCTTTCTGTCGTGGGGACGACCAAAGTTCACGGTTAACAGATGGGCATCCTCGGTCGATAATGGAAAAAAGAAGGACATCCATGACGAGCATTTGGCCGACTTTACTTGGTCCAATTTTTTTTTCATGTCCAAGCCTCGAAAAGGTGCCTGAACTGACCAGATGACCATCGGAGGGAATCGGGGATGACCTCCCCTTACTCCTCCAGTGGTCACCAACCCCCTCCCAACCAAAATCAAAACTAAATAAAAAACATTTTTCCAGCCTCTGTGCCAGCCTCAAATGTCATACCCAGCTCCATGACAGCAGTATGCAGGTCCCTGGAGCGGTTTTTAGTGGGTACTGCAGTGCACTTCAGGCAGGCAGGCCCAGGCCCATCCCCCCTACCTGTTACACTTGTGGTGGTAAATGTGAGCCCTCCAAAACCCACCTGAAACCCCTGTACCCACATGTAGGTGCCCCCCTTTACCCTTTAAGGGCTATGGTACTGTTGTACAGTTGTGGGGAGTGGGTTTTTTTTTGGGGGGGGGGGTTGGGGGCTCAGCACCCAAGGTAAGGGAGCTATGCACCTGGGAGCAATTTCTGAAGTCCACTGCAGTGCCTCCTAGGGTGCCCGGTTGGTGTCCTGGCATATGAAGGGTGATCAGTGCACTATGAAAGCTGGCTCCTCCCATGACCAAATGGCTTGGATTTGGTCGTTTTTGAGATGGGCATCCTCGGTATCCATTATCGGCAAAAACCGAGGTCACCTATCTCTAAGGCCGGTGATCTCAACATTTAGGTCGACCATCTCTAAGGTTGACCTAAATATTGAGATTTGGGCGTCCCCGATCATATTATCGAAACAAAAGATGGACGCCCATCTTGTTTCGATAATACGGGTTTCCCCGCCTCTTTGCCGGGCCGTCCTTACAGATGGGCGCCCTTAGAGATGGGTGTCCCCGTTCGATTATGTCCCTCTATGTTATAATGATAACTGCACAGTAGATGCCATCTAGAAAGTTCTTTCCTGAAGAGAACCCTCAATTTTTCCAGATACAAAACTTTTCTCCATCTTTTCTACTTCAACTGCTATCTTTTCTGCCTATGTAGCATACAGTGAACATATTTCCATCGTTTACTGACACAAGGGATAGGAAGTTTCTATTGTCACAGAAGATTTGCCCACTATTTATGCCTCCATTTAGGCATCCCAAAGACACATGGTAGGAGGCACCTGGGTGATGGTAGAATACTAGTGTGGTAGTTGTCAATGTGTTCTAATTCACATATTTAAGTGTCTGGTGCTGTTTAAAGGACCCCATATATTGCCTATGCTTTTCTATGTGGAATGCCAAAGTGAGAGGACCACTATAACATCTTCTGTGGTTTCCTCTCTGGTGCAGGTTGTTTCTACTGCTGGGATGGGAAAGAACCCAAGCTTGAACAACGAGATTTCACTGAACCCTGGAGGACATGTTACTCCGCCAGTTCCCATATATCTCATTCTGGCCTGTTCTCTGTGGGGAATGGAAGACGCCAGAGGCTCTGGCATCATTGGGATGGCCGAGTTGTTCAGTGCTGGTGGAATGGTTCATCAGTGGTGCAAACTGGAGTTTCTGTGCCACTGTTGGGGGAGATTATGGCACTTTCCAATGGGGTTGAAGGAGATGGAAGCCGGACCAATGTGAACTTTGGCAGGGGTATTAAATGCAACTTTGGCAGACCTGCCTTCAGTGAAACTTTTGGTGAAGCCAGATATTGTGACCAGATACACTGTGGATGGCAAAGGAGAGTTTGTACTAGATTTGCTCCTCCTTCATAAGAACATAAGAATAGCCATACTGGATCAGACCAGTGGTCTATCTAGCCCAGTATCCTTCTTCTAACAGAGGCCAATCCAGGTCACAAGTAACTGGCAGAAACCCAAATAGTAGCAACATTCTTCTACCAATTCAGTGCAAGAAGAGGCTTCCCCCATATCTATCTCAATAGCTGACTATAGACTTTTCCTACTCTTCGCCACTCGATTTTTGGACGGTTTCAGCAAAATGTCCTAAATTCAATTTAGACATCATAAGTACATAAGTATTGCCATACTGAGAAAGACCAAAGGTCCATCAAGCCCAGCATCCTGTTTCCAACAGTGGCCAATCCAGGTCACAAATACCTGGCAAGAGCCCAAAAAAGTACAAAACATTCTATACTGCTTATCCCAGAAATAGTGGATTTTCCCCAAGTCCATTTAATAATGGTCTATGCACTTTTCCTTTAGGAAGCCGTCCAAACCTTTTTTGAACTCCGCTAAGCCTCTACCACATTCTGCCATATCAATAATGCCCTTCCAAGTTGTATTTGTTCTGTTGTTAGTCTAGCAGACTCATGATAATTGATGTCTCCCATTTTGATTGAAAAGCAAATTTTGAACCGATCCAATGAATATTTTACAATAAAATAATTTTTTTCAGCAATATGTAAAAGTTCAATGTCAACCAATAAAATTGTAAAATTGAGTCTTTCAAAGAAAGTTAATACATATTTTTAAATATTAAAACAGTATTAAGTGACTTTATTCCCTCATATTTTAAGAAAGTAATGAAAAATTATTCAGCATCAAAATATGAAGCTTTCAGGATTAAAAAAAAAACATATTTCTGATAGCAATCAAAGCAGTATATCATTACTCTTTATTTGAAAAACACAGAGCATTTCTATAAACTGGTGTCAAATTTAAGTCAACAGAAACAAACAAACAAACAAAAAAAAGAAACCCCTATGGAAACAGCCAAGCAGGCACTCAAAGAGGTAGGGGTGGACCAAGGGTTTCCCAAAAAAGGAGCACCAGAGGTTGATGAGTATGTCCTAAAGGGCTTCTTTTACAAAGCTATGCTAGCGATTCCAGTGCAGCAAATGAGAGGAAGTCCATTCAGTTCCTATAGGATTCCTCTCATTTGCCATATGGGAATCACTAGCTTGGCTTTGTAAAAGAAGCCCAAAATCTTTAATAAACATGGATATAAAAAGGGGACAAAGAATCTCTCTCTATATATTCTATTTCCATTCTTCCTCGTGTTTGTGAATAAATCAGAAGAGCTTCAAACTAGAGATAAAGAATGACATGGAGAGGGGGACAGAGCCCACAGGGGCGGGGGAGAGACTGTGTGGAAGGGGACAGAGCCCACGGGGTTGGGGACAAACTTTGTCCTCGTCTCATTCTCTACTTTGAAGGTTGTTAATGAATTGGACAGTTATTTATGTTTGAGTGATACAGATGACGATATCTTGATTTTCCATAACACTTTTAACCTTCGTAGTGCATTCCATACATGAGGGCAGCCTTATGCATAATCAGTGAGCTGGCCACAACTGGCAAAATTTGCATAGGGAATTCTGTGCATGTCAGTTACCAGCATATCTTCTGAGAAGGCATTTTCTATTTCAGGAAGGGCTGTGGAAGACAGGAGAGCTAGACTGAATCCTGAGACTGATGACTTATTATTCATCCACAAATTTAAAAATTATATTTCTTCCCCGCTAGGGCATACAGGGTGGGTTGTATTTTGTACCCTTGGACATTTTAACAGGGTGGATTAGAGTTCCTTGGGGTAGTAGAAGCCAGCTATTGTTGGGGTTTGAAGGGTAGAGGGTGGGGTTTATTACAGTTGCACGTTGTTGTTATCGTTTTCTATTTGTGAGTTATAAACAACAGTTGCACAGAATATTGTTCCTTTTTATTGCAGAAGCCTTGAACACTGTTCAAGGCTTCTGCAGATGAGGACAGAGCCAGCAGGGATGGGAACAGAGTCTGCGGGGATGGGGCAGGGATGAGGACAGAGCTCACAGGGATGAGAACAAACTTTGTCCCCTTGTCATTCTCTACTTTACACTTTGCTGAGATCTGTTTTCCAGACATACATGCTTGATATTCTAGTTTCTCTGTGTATACATACTAAAAAATGTAGGGGTCTTTTACAAAGCCGCATGCTAGCGTTTTTAGCTCGCAGTGGAAATCAGTTGATGACTATTATATTTCTATGGCAATTGCACCATAGCCCATTCTATCATATCTTTGCCTGGGTGATTTTGTAGTTTTGTGCACACTTGTCATTCAAAAATACAAAAAGACTCAGCAAGTAGTTGCTGTTATTCTAGATCAAGGTACACCAGTGTACACCTGCCAGTGACATAAGCTGTCCTACCTCACATTTAGTGCACCAAAGTATCTCGTGCTAGTATTACTGCTAAGAGCACTTCCCTGTGGTGCCTGCATCTTGATGCTAATTTATAAAATTGCTACCATATATAAACCATACAAGAATAAGGCATTTTATTAATTATATTCTTTATTACATTAGCAACTAATTTTGAAGTATTTATGTAGCTCTCCTTCAGTGTCACATAAGGCAGATCCTGGAGATCATCATAAATTGGAACTAAGTCAGTGTAATCAGATGCAATTCAGATGTTCTGTGTCAGTCGTTCCTTATCTGTGATTTGCACAGGGGGTCAATGGGATGCAGAAAATAGGGAAAATATAGGGGCACCAAGAGCCAGTAGGAGATGCATGGTCTAAAGTAGTGTGAAGGGGGAGGAAAAAAAATAACTGTATGCTGTGAAACAATGGGAGCCATCAAATCTTTTCTGCCTGAAGTATAGCAGTTGGAGGCTAGAGAAACAATGACCACAAGGTACAAAGGGAGATGTTTTTGTGGGGGGATCATATTAACTCAAAGTTGCAGGTGGTGGTGGTGGTGAGGTTGGTTGTTAGTGGCAGTAACATAGGTTTGAAAGAGAAGATGTGATAATGATGATGATGATAATAATAATAATAATAATAATAATAAAACGTTATTTCTAACCCGCTGTATCTAGGACAGTCTAAGCAGGGTACAAAAATGCAAACATAATAAAATAATACAATCCAACAATAAATAACAAAAGCAATATTACAAAATCATTCATTACAACATATAATACAAATTAGCATAAAAATACAACAGCAGGGCTCTGCATCTCATATAGCTAAAAAATCAATCACTGCTATTCAGCTAAAGCAGTGGGACCAACAGCAGCCTTGGGGGAACAGAGAAAGCAGAACCACAGAACTGGGTAAGGAGAGGGATCCAAGATGGCCACTGTATGCAGACGTTAAGCAGGATGCTCCTGTATCTTCTCCATTCAGAGGTTGACTGTCACTATACAAAGAGGAAGGAATAAATGAGGTTAGCCTTACATAATACCACCAATTCACACCTCCATGTTGTGATACGGGGTCGTTTGTCAGGAGAATACGAGATGACTCCCTGCTGCTTTGACCAGAGAGACCAGATGAGGCTTGGGGAGACTGTTTCACTCGGCCTACCTGCTCACAGACCCCCACAGCTACTACCGTGCAGCTCACTGATTATGCATAAGGCTGCCCTCATGTATGGAATGCACTACGAAGGTTAAAAGTGTTATGGAAAGATGTGCTATGTTTTTTTTTTAAGAAAAATAAGTTAAATAACAATTGATGGGATTAAGGGGTTTTATTACTAATCTCACAAAAACTGTAAGTACTTGAGTGAGTGCTGTGGAGAAGGTAGCAGATAGTGTCACACAGCGAATACCGCAGTTGGAGTCTGGTCTTATGGAGAACCATAGAGACCTTACCAGCTTGCAGAGAAAATTAAAGATCTAAGGGAAGGGCAGGTGAGACTGATGACATCTTTGCTAGACTTGCAAAATAAAATGGAATGTGTGGAAAATTCTCTACAAGTATGTAATTTAACATTCTTGAATTTTCCTAAAAATCAACAGTTTTCAGCAAGAGAACTTTTTAAGACTTATATATAAGAGCTGTTGAAGCTGCCTGGTGAATCACTGCCCCCTGGTGAATAAAATTTACTATTTACCATATAATAAGAGACTATCATCTGGGACATTGGGTCAAGCAGGAAATGGTGCAGTGGTAGCAGTTTCTCCTGATAGTTTAAACATCTCAGAGGTTTTGGAAACATCACAAGACACTTTGGACACATGTACCCTAGTTTTATTTGTGCTTGAATCTGATAAAAATTTAGTTTTTCATTTGTTTCTCAAATTCAGAAATTTATTGTTTAAAGGGCCTAAGGTATGATGTTATCCTGATGTTGGTAAAGAGATCCAGCAGAGACACAAAGCTTTTTTTTAGAGTTGCACCAATGTCTGGGTCAAAATGGTGGAAGTTTTTTTTTCTTTGGTTTCCTGTAAAATATTTAGTTAAATTATTAGATGTGAGGTATATTTTCTATGACAATTTCTGAATAACAAATTTCCCTTGCAGATAGGTGCTAGACCTCCTGTATAGAATGTGATTGTTCTTTGCTGTTTAGAACATATGTTAACTTGGGTGTATAATTAGGTATGAATGCTAAGCTTTTTCCCTGAATCTGTTTTTTTTCTAATACTGTTTTTTTTGTTTGTTTTTTTGCTCTCTGGATTTTCTGAAGGATCCCAATATTGGGAGCTAAGAGAGGATTGTTGTTTTTTTTCCAAATGTATTTATGTTTTCTTGATAATAATTGTTGCCTAATTGTATCCTGTACTGTTCAAGTTTATTACTTTTAATGTTTCATTTGTAAAAGCAAATTAAAAAAATAAAAACTGGGTAGGAAAATCAAGAGACTAATGGGTCTGAGGAAGGGAGAAAAATAGTGGTGGGGTTAGAGAAAGAAATATGGGAAGACTGAGGGTACTGGAACCAGGAAAAGGATGAAGAAAGACAGTGAAACTGGTGAGGCTGGGGAAGGGCAAGGGAAGGTGCTCTGATAGGGACCTGGAGGGGTTGGCTGGGGAAGAGAGAGGGAGAAAGAAATAAAGAAAGAAAGAAAGAAAGAAAGAAAGAAAGAAAGAAAGAAAGTTGCAGAGAGAGAAAGAGAATAAAAAAGAAATGAGGACAGATGAGGGTGAAGAATTTGGGGAATAGAGTAAGGGGTCTCTGAATTTTTAGGTAGGCTGAAGGGATTTGCAGTGTCTAAAAAAAAAGAACTGTGTGCAATCCCATAAAACCAAGTAAAAGTCATGCACATAAAACAAAAACTAAACTGAAATACACCCCCCCCCCCCAAAAAAAAAAAGAGATTAAATGAGTAAATCCTCATTATTTCATCAATGCAGTGTTTTTCTTTTCCATTTTCTTCTACCATAAAAATAGTGGCTTGTGTATCTTGAAATATTTAATTCTGTGATTGGTTGAAAATTTATTGTTCCATAAAACTTTGTTTCCCTCCATACTTGCTGATAGTTATGTTCCTAGTAGAAAAATGTCATCAAAACTTAAGTAATTCCAGCCTATCAGTTTGTTTTTTATAGCAACATAATAATATCAGAAAGGAAACTAATTATTGATTACCCTTAAGGCCTCTAAGATCAAGTATGCCTCCATATAGTTAATTTTGCCCCAACAGTACTGAATCATTGCTGCAGTGGCAAGCTCAATGTTAAAGTACTGCATTGTAAGATCTGCAGAAGGGTCTATTAGACAGCCATTAATTAGGTGACCATTGGAAATGCAGAGCTGCCCAGCTATGTAACAGTGCATTCTAATGAATGATGTTTATGTAGGCTAGCATTAATGGCACCTTGCTCAATACATTCTAGGGAAAACAAATCGAAGAACTCTTTAAGTAAAAGGAAATTCAGCTGACTTTGCTGTTTTCATTACACATGCCATAACTAAAAGATACACATGATGGAAATATTGGTAAGGATACATCAATTTTGTTAAAACATCTGGGAGCCCTTTTACAAAGCAGCAGGATGCCTAAAGCACAGGTAACATGTGCCAAATCATCACTACCACCAGGGTAGCTCATGCACCCGCCGGTAATTCTGAGTTTGGCGCTTGCCGAATCCCATAGTAGAAAATATTTTTCTATTTTCTACTGTAGGGGCATTCCTGGCGGTAATCAGCAGTGCGACCAAATTGGTGCATAGAGCATGGTTACCGCGCAGGTAGCATGTGAGCCCGTACCGCTAGGTCAATGGCTGGCAGTAAGGGCTCAGGCTGTAAATAGGTGTGTGCTATTTTTAATTTTTGTGCTTGCTCATTTCCTGGCCCATTAAAAAAATGGCCCTTTTCCCAGCAATGGTAAAAAGTGGCCCCACCCATTGGGCTTACCGCCGCTTAGTAAAAGGAACCCTTAATGCAGTTACCCATCTTTGCATGTTAACCATGAGTTGTGTCTAACCCCCCACCCCTTTTACAAAGCTGCGCTAGCAGCTGTCGGTGCGGTAACGCAGACACAGACCATTCACTTTGAAATGGTCCTATCAACATTGTTGCATGACTTTGTAAAAGGGGGTCTAATGCACTTTAGTAGAAGGACTCCATAATTTTCTCCCCTTTTGTTTTCTATATCATGTTTTATTATTTTCACCTCTCCTTCCCACTTACCTTCATTTCTTTTACCTTTGAAATCTTGCATCTTCATGCATTTGACTTCCAGTATAATGATCCACTCACTCTTCTCTATTTATTTCACCTCTTTAATTTTATCTTTCAATATACGTATCTTCTATAAGTTTTAATCTCCCATCATTCATCAGCAGTCACATTTGGACACGAGGAGGAATATTTTCAAGGGATCCATTTTCAACCAGCACAGTCACCATAGGATTTTAAGCACTGCCTTTAGTGCATAAATTAATACCTATGCAGATAATGGTGCTGAATATAGATAGCAACATTAAATATATTCAGTGTGACAATGCTGGCACTATTCATTTTGGGGTCCTTTTATAAAGGCGCACTAAACGCTAAAGACGCCCATAAAAATAGACGGGCGTCTCTAACGTTTAGCCTGTACTTATTTTTAGCATGCACTAAAAACACTAGTGCACCTTTGTAAAAGGAATCCTGGCAGTTTGGATTGCTAGGTTTTTATTTATAACATGATCAACAGATTAAGCACCATCAATGAATGGTACATTATTTAAAATCAATACTTATTAGCAGGAGTGAAAGCATGGTTTCAACTGAAATATATAGAAGAGAATTAATCTAAAATCCCTATAAGTTAATACAGTAAGATCTGTCTGTTTGTATGCTGATAGTAAATTGATGTTGTGGCTAAATATATTAACACCAAGTTCTATGCACGTGATTTTGTAAACAAGTTATCTCCATACACTGAGATTTGAAACATTTTACAAAAAAAATAAAGGTTATTATCATAAAAACTAAATTCTAAATAAGGCAGATGGGCCTTATCAATACATTTTTCGTAGCTACCATGGTCATACTCCTTATATACAATAACTTGCATTTGTATGATTGGGAGCTTTACTTGCAGCCCTATGTTACTCATTATTCCATGATGCACAGTCATCCTTATACCAGGTCACTAGTAGAAATCCTCAGAGCCCAATCCCAGTCACCTTATGTTATTGTTCCTTTAAATTGTAGCTTCATTCACAAGTAGTGTTCACTTTAGCGCAAGTCATGCAAGTCTCTCCAATAGCATTTAGGATGACCTTTAAATTGCCTAGATTATCAATGTCTGTCAGGTGATCATAGCTAGGAGTGGCTCCAGTTTTTCTAGTGTCCCTCTCTTAGGGGTCCTTTTACAAAGGCACACTAGCATTTTTAGAACGCACTAAAAATAAGGACATAAACATTAGCGACACCCGTCTATTTTTATGGGCGTCTTTAGCGTTTAGTGCGCCTTTATAAAAGGACCCCAAATGAATAGTGCTAGCATGGTCACACTGAATATATTTAATGTTGCTATCTATATTCAGCACCATTAATCTGTATAGATATTCATTTATGCACTAATTACATAGGAATATAAGGGTGTTTGTAGCGTTTAGCACACGCTAAAACTTAATGCACACTAAAAACGCTAGTGCGCCTTTGTAAAAGGAACCTTTAGAGACTTAATATGTACTTTAGTTGGCACCAAAATCTCATGAGGTCAATATTCAGCACTGGTTAATTGGGTAAGAGAGATTCCTACCCGTTCAACTGACATTGAGTGGGCCAGAAACCTATATTCAGCAGCACTTAATGGGATAGTGCAACTGAATATTAGCTGTAACCAATGCAGCACTATCCATGCAGTGCCAGGGGCAGTTAGGATGCAACTGGATGTTATCCAGGCACCACCAATATTCAGAAGTGATACCCAGACAACTAACAGGTTAATTCAGGATAGAAAGAAGACTATTCTAAGTTAACCAGGTAGCTATCCAGGTATGCTGCTGAATGCACCTGGGTAACTCCTGGTAGCTGTCTTGTGCCCTTGTGCTGGTACTCAGATAGGGGCCTGCACTGAATATCCAAGTGCAGTTTAGCCAGTAGAAGCCAGAATTTAAAGAAATGTTGACCACCACTGACTCAATATTGTCTCCTCATTCTTATAACATTTCTTCCCAGGGTGGAAGCATAATTAATTTCGATACTTTCCTGTCATGCAGAGTCTACTGGCACTGCCACACCACAGGTTCTCTAATAATTACAGTATTAATGTCAACAATTGAGGTTGACCATATTGCCCAACCAGTTGGCTTAGTTGCTCCTTTATATTTTTCTGGCTCTAGACATAATCTTCTTTGCCCTCACTCGCTGTTCTCCAAGCAGTTAATCGTATGTACTTGATAGTGTGTAAGATGGTGCTCTTTATTATTTTTGCTATTAGCTCTTTGCAGGCACCTTTCTTAATTCTGTCTTATGGTATCTACCATTCATGTAAGATAAACAATTCCATATATAAACAAGACCCAGGACCCGAGTTTTTACTCTACCTGTACTTCTCCCTTCTCCTGCCCTTACCACTTACTTCTGCATAAGTAAACTCCTTTCTGAGGTTTACATAAAGGGGGTAAAGAAAGATATGGACACCATGGCATAAAGGGACTCAACTGTATAACAAATTTCTTTAGTTGATGGGTCCCAATGTCAGTGAGGTGGCTTTGGTTCCAGTATAAGATAGACTCTCTGGACCTTGAATGGTAAGAGTATAGTATGATCTTCCATCTGTAGTGATCACCTTCCTTCAAGTTGAGCTCTTTGGAACTGGTGCGTGCCAGGCCTTAGCTGCACAGTTTGGGATGGGATACTGGATAGCAAAGGAATCCAGTGACAAAATAGGAACAGAAGATCACACTGACACTCACCAAGAGGTCCCAACTCAGGAACAAGGCCAGTTTGTAGCAGGGAAACTGGTTCAGGACTGGTTCACAACAATGAATCAAGAATAGGAACAAAATAGTGTCACATCAAAGAATCAAAGAGCGTAAGGCAACAAGTGGTAAAGACCAAGATCTAGCAAAGAAGCCAAGCGAAGATAAGGAATGCAGATAGAGAGATGAATGTTCAAAAGGTACACATGAGAGGAAGTAATGACCATTGACTGGAAAGGAGTGACCAACCAGTCATATGAAACCTGCTGATACCTGGTGGTAGAAGTCAGAAGTTCCCCCCTGTAAGGTTTCTAAATCACCTACTCTCTGGCAATGGATCTTCATAGAATGTAAGAGAATAGGCAGTTGGACTCAGACTGACTATATTATGAACTTTAGAGCAGAGAAAATGAAAGTCTCTTTTTGTTATTATCTAGTCTATTGATACCTAGTTTCTCTCAGCCTGTCTACTTTGTAAGCTGTGTTAAAGCCAATGACTTCAAAATTCCCACATAACAGTTTATTTACTGTTATGTTTGTGCTCTTTCTTCCTTTTGGTCATCTGTTTATATATGACTATTGATTTCTCTATGATTCTCTCGTTTGATATTGATGTGGAATATCAGCTTACCTTTTATTACAGTTTTTCTCATAGCTTTAGAGGACATTTATGTAAACTGAAACAAGAAAAAGACATAATGATGATGCAAGCATTGGGAATATAACACAGCTGATGTAGCACTGATTACAGTTGAGGGATATAAATCAATTTAGAGAAGAATTAGGCAACAGCAGTACTTTTAACTTATTTCTTAATTTGATAAAAGCTGATATATTAAAGCACACTTTGACCTATAGTATAAATCTAGTAGTGAAATGGATAATAATGTTAAATATACATAAATATGTGAGATTTTGTTTGCTGCACTTAAAAGTAGCTTAAAATCATAAAGTGATGGTTCAGAGCCAGCAGAAATCAATTGATATTGCCATCTGCTTTATTTTCCTTTGTATATTAGGCCATTGCAAAAAAAAAAAAGATGTACTCAGACTGGAATAGCAATGCTAATTTTAAAGAGCATTAATCTGCCACATTTAAAAGTTACAAAATTTGGGGCCCTTTTACTAAGTGGTGGTAAGCACTAACATGTGCTTACCGTGCAGGAAAATATACTACTGCAGAGCATGCTCAGGAGCTTCACAGTGTCACGGCCCTACCGTGACTTGAGTGGATTCCTGAGTAGAGAATGACACAGGGACAAAAATTGTCCCCATCCCCGCCCCGTGGGTTCTGTTTCTGTCCACACCCTATCCCCGCAGATTCTGTCTTCATCCCCACCCCATCTACGCAGGCCCTGTTTCCGTCCCTGCAGGTTTTGTCCCTGTCTCTGACCCATCCCCATGGGCTCTGTCCTCATCTGCTGAAGCCTCGAACACTTATGATTTTATATTTAAATCTTTTTATTAAAGTATAAAAAAAGAATATGCTGTGCCACTATTGTGTATAAATTACAAATAGAAAACAATAATAACAACGAGCAGCTATAATAACCCTCCTCCCCACCACCACCCTCTACCCTTCCAACCCCAACAATAGCTGATTTCTACTACCCCAAGGAATCCTAATCCACCCTGTTAAAATGTCCAGGGGTACAAAATACAACCTGTTCTGTATGCCCTAGAGGGGAGAAATATGCCCTATGAAGCACTGTTATGATTTTTTAATCTGTGGATGAATAAGATGTCATTAACAATCTCAGGATTCAGTCTAGTTCTCCTGTCTTTCACAGACCTTCCTGCAATAGAAGATGTCTTCTTAGAAGTGCTTGTAGCAGAATTTACAGGATCCCCCATGCAAATTATATTAGTTGTGGCCAGCATGTTTGCTTGTTTTTCCAAAAAAATCAAAATATCGTTGCAGGCATCACTCAAACAGAAATAACAGTCCATTAACAGGCTTCAAAGTAGAAAATGACACGAGTGACAAAGTTTGTCCCTGTGGGCTCTGTCCCCATCCCCGCCCCATCCCCATGGGATCTGTCCCTGGCCCTGCCCCATCTCAGCAGAATCTGTCCCCGCAAGCTATGTCCCGGTCCCCATCCCCGCGGTTACTGCGGGTCCCCGTCCCCATGTCATTCTCAACTCCTAAGAAGCCACCAGCTTCTGTGTATGAGTGGGTTCTTGACCTTTGTGGATTTAACTGTGCCAGCCTACTCTAGCCCTTGTCCTGTTTAGGGAACCGACCTTGGCTGGGGCCTGTCACATTTTCTGACTATGGGATTCAGTCTATCGCAGACTTCCTTTACGAACCAAGGGCATGCAACCTTGAAACATAGTGCACAGTAGTTCTGACATCTGTGCACGTGTCCCATGCACTAATAATACTTTTTATTTTTTATGCTGGGGGCATGCTTGGGAGCAGAGAATAGGCGTGCCCAGGAATAATCTTTTAGGGCAGCTACTTTGACGCATACCTATTGAGTAGCGCATGGTTAGCACATGAGCCCTTCCTACTTACAAAATAGGTGTTGGTAAGAGCTGATGGCTAATGACCACACACTAATTGGGAAATAAGTGCATAGCCATTAATTGAATAAATGAAAAATCAGCCATTATACAGCCGCACTAAAAGTGTCCTCAGCATAAGGGGAAACCCATGTACTAGTTAAAGTGCAGGGAACCTTTTAGAGCAACTTAGTAAATGGTCTCCTTTGTTTGTGATAGTTATTTGTCAACGTTAATTAAAAAAAAAAACTATGCAATCATGTTCTGTTAAAGAAAAATGCTGCTTGATAATTTTACATATCTTGAAAAACTTGATTCTACTTGTTTATTGAATTTTTAAAACATACATTCCAATGTATATAGGAAAGAAAATCCCTCAATATCAATAATCAAGAATATTAGAAACAATAGAAACAAAACAAAAAAAGGTAAATTATCCCTCATCTAGGGGAGCAGAAGAACATCAAAATAATCATTTAAAAATACATACACCTGCAAAGGAGAATTCAGGGCTCCTTCAAACAGCACATAATTAAATTAGGCCCCACTTATCCACCCTCAGCAACATTTAATTCCTGAGTATTTTTCCACAGTAACTGTTTCAGCCGTGCTGAGTCAAAGAAAACAAAATGATTATCCATCAAACTTTGCCTCTACAGTTTCCAACTTGGAGGCCATAAAAGGCAGGCTGATCTTAGTGGGCAGATTGATAACCCACAGTATGGTTGTACAGTAGCCCAGAAAGTTAGCCACCTTGCTTGCTTGGAGTAAGCTACTAAGAATTCCTGGCCCTGACTTACTTCAGAAAGGACCATGAGCTTTCTTGCTCATGGGAAATTAATAGACCCACAGTGGGGGAGGAGGGGGAGTGCTACACAAGGACATGGACACTTAGATGATTCTATTATTATTACTAATAATCAATAGCCATATAATATTCCAATCAGTTGTTCCTTTGTGTTTATCCTACCCATGTTTGAATTCAATTATCATTTTCATCTCCACCACCACCCGCAGGAGTGCATTCCACATATCCACCACCCTCTCCATCAAAAAATAGTTCCTGACATTAGTCCTGAGTCTGCCCCCCTTCAACCTCAACTCATGTCCTCTAGAGGTTGAAGGGGGGTAGACTCGGGATTAATGTCAGGAACTATTTTTTTGATGGCGAGGGTGGTGGATATGTGGAATGCCCTCCCGTGGGAGGTGGTGCAGATGAAAACGGTAATGGAATTCAAGCATGTGTGGGATAAACACAAAGGAATCCTGTTTAGAAGAAATGGTTCCACGGAATCTTAGCGGAGATTGGGTGGCGATGTCGGTAATTGGGAAACAAAATGGGAGCTGGGCAGACCTCTACAGTCTACGCCCTGATCGTGACTGAATAGATAGGGATGGGCTGGAGTGTAAATTTTAAGGGGCTTTGATGTTAGCTTCAGAACTTAGTACAAGAACAGTACGGTACTGAGCAGACTTCTACGGTCTGTGCCCTAAAAAAGGCAAGGACAAATCAAACTCTGGTATACATATAAAGTATCACATACCATGTAAAATGAGTTTATCTTGTTGGGCAGACTGGATGGACTGTACAGGTCTTTATCTGCCGTCATTTACTATGTTACTATGACTCAGTGTCTTTAATGAGTGAGAGTATTCTTGATTCTTTCTACTGTCGAGAGTATGCTTGATTCTTTCTACTGTCTACTTAAAAATGGTGGGTAGGTTGTAGCCAGTGCATTTTTTCTAACGAAATAGGTGTCGGTACTCTAGTGAAAAGGTGCCGGTACTCAGATCCCAGGCCACCCTTCAGGTGTGGGGTGATCACTGAGGAACCCACCCCACAATAGCCTGGCCCCCTGAAACCAGTCACAGAATATATGGCAAGGGAGAATTGGTGTGTAGAGCCTGAGCTCATTCATTAAAACTTGGGGACCATGGGCTAATTTTAGCAGACAATGGAAAAGGTGCCGGTACTCAGTACCCCCAAGTACCCCCTCAAAAAAAGCCCTGGTTGTAGCTGAAAATCAGGCCCCACACACTTATACATATAGAAGCACACATTCTATCCTAACTCTGGCCAGGCACTAAACAGATAGCAACAAAGTGGTTAGAGCAATTTTGCTGGCAATATTTAAAGCAATTTAAATGGGCAGTCTAACCCCTGATATTCAGTGGAACTAAACCAGGCAGTGTCACTGAATATCACCTCTAATGACATATAAAATAATGGCAGGTCAGGGGCGATCTATGAGGCAGTGTTGGGGAGGAGCCGCCTGTTATGTGGGTGGAGCAATATTCAATGCCAGCACCTGCATAGCTAATTAGGCAAATTTAGGACAGCTCAAAAGCTTCCTAATTCTGCCCACTTAGCTATGTGGGTGATGGCACTGAATATCGGCTGGCACCTGCATGACCCTTTTCTTCTTTTTAAAGCCCCTAACCCCCTCCCAGCTCTCAAAAAATTCCGCTCCTTCCCTTTCCCCTCTTCCCATCTCACTGCCATCCATGCAAAACAACCCACCCCTCTCTGAACATCCCCCACGCCCCCGCAGTCTAGATAGGTCCCCATGGCCTTTGTGGTGTCCCTGGTGGTCCATGGGGTTATTGGGGCAGAAACAAAGTCCCCCTTACTCCTACTCCTTGCGGCTTCCCTAAGAAAATGGCTGCTGCAACCTCTTGTGGCAGCTCACGGTACTACACGAAGTATCAGTCAAATTAGCCCCAGCATGGCCCTGGCACCGAATATCCAGGGCTACCTTAACCAGAAACAGCCAACATTTTTAAAAAATGCTGACCACCACCAGCTAAATATCAGCCTGTATCTTTTTAGTGTCTTTGAAAACTGGTAACTTTTGATATTGACCCAAATATCTCTTTATCCAAGCATTTAATCATTACCACTAGTGGTCCTGCTGACCCAAGATCCCACTGGAACACCAAGTACATTTCCTTCTCTGTTTTTCCTGCATTCATGTGATGTAAAGCCTTACTGTTTTTTTGAAAATTGACCCCCCCCCCCCCTTAGGTATAGTATGTTGAGGTTCAAATGTTAGTACTTGTTTCTACAAAATTTAGCTAAGAGAAACAATGAAAAATGGAAGCAGATAAAGACCAGTCTGCCAATCCATGCTATCTATTATCCCTTTCATTTCCTTAGAGATTCTACATACTTCCTTATATCCTACAAAATGAGTGGATGTAAGTGCTCACACAGTTATTTAAAAAACGGCTGTACGCTAATATCAGGAAAGACCTGTGTAAGAGTGTGCTAAGACTACTTTTTACTGCAGCTTAGTAAACGGACTGCAATGTTAGCATCCAGCTTCGTGAATCACTTCCATATGCATGGTTTTGTAAATGCATCCCATAAAATATCTGTGTAACCCTGTAGTTAATAAAACATGTAAGCAAGTGCTATTTTAGTATATTATTCATGTTTGCATTCACATTTTATTTTTACTATACAATTGCATATTTTCTATGGTAGGTACTCTGGCCAAATAATGTATTTTTATTGCATTAATATTCATGGACCTTTTGCATTTGTTTCTATCCAAAATGAGGATTTTTAAACTCTCAGTCATTTGCTTAAGTAAACAAAAATATACTTGTGTAACTGACTCCCTGAAAATCATCCCTCCCCCCTCCAATCAATTTAAAATATCATACAGTATTTCATAATGCCTATACTTTAAAAAATGAAACTATTTAGAGACAGTTTTCTCCAGGTATGGTCAGGGTGGGACTATAAAAAAAATGGCAAATATTGTATTTTCTTGTTTTTTACGATATATATATATATATATATATATATATATATATATATATATATATATATATATATTGTAAAGTGGATCCTCTTTCCTCCTGGGTTGCAGCTCTTCCAAGAAAAAACCAAACAACAAAAAAAAACACACTCCTGTATGGCTCCCCTTTTTTCAAAAACAAATATAAGGAAGCTTTTTATTGAATAGGAGGAACGTCCCTCCTTCTCTCAATTGCTTCTCCAACACAACAAACACTGCTACACCGTGCAGGCTTCAACCGCTGCTTTCTCTCCCGGTCCCCTGGAGAGTAGCAGGAAAAAGAAAAAAAAACACCCAGCGCAATTCAGCCCTGGTTTCCAAACACAGTTCAATTTTTAGCCAAGCTTCAAAACACAGCTCAGTCCAGCTAGGCTCTCAACACACAGTTCAATTTTAGCCAAGCTTTAAAACACAGCTCAGTCCAGCTAGGCTTTCAACACACAGTTCAATTTTAGCCAAGCTTCAAAACACAGCTCAGTCAAGCTAGGCTTTCAAAACACCGTTCAATTTTAGCCAAGCTTTAAAACATAGCTCAGTCCAGCCAGGCTTTCAAAAACACAGTTCAATTTGAGCCAGGCTTTTTAACCACAGCTCAGTCCAGCCAGGCTTTCAAAACACAGTAATGGCTCTGCGCAGGCTCAAAGCCTAGGGTCCCACCCTCTTGGTCAGTCATACTCCTACCTGACCTCCTCCCGCTTGACCCGGCTTGGCCCCGCTACTCCCTTGGCTTTCGCTGAGCCAGAGCTGAAAAGTCCATCGGCTCTTCCAGGGTGTTCTCCGGTTCAGTCAACTCCATAGGGCAAGGCTCACTCTCTGCCTCTCTCTCCTCAGGAGCCCAATCCATATTCTCCTCGCCCCGCCCTTCTCCCAGCTGCTCACCCTTTCTTTCATTAAAGCTCTTTGGTGGCTCTTCTTTCTCCACCCACCTGTTCCACCACCTCTTCCACCAGGTTGGAGAATCAGCCTTATTCCTTCCCCTGCGGCCCTCCTCTGGAGACTCCTGGGAATGCACATAGTTTCTCTTATCCCCGGTCTCCCTTGGGGCATGCTGGGAGTTGTAGTTCTTTATTTCTAGTTTTTTCCTGGGGAATGCCTGCCTATAACGGGGGTATTCTGGCCTATCCCAGGGTTCCTTTGGGGCCTGTCCTACATACTCTTTACATACCCCCCCCCCCTTACATTTCTACCCCCGCATTCTTTTTCCTCCTCCTCCTCCACCCGGGACAGAGCATCAACATTTCCTAAACATCGCCCGGGACGATGCTCCACAGCATATTGGAAAGGCTGCAATGCTAAGTACCATCGCATTAGTCTCCCATTATTATTCTTCATTACATTCAACCATTTCAGGGGAGCATGGTCCGTTACCAACTTAAATTTTCTCCCTTCTAAATAGACACTACACTCCTGCACTGCCCATCGTATGGCTAAACACTCCTTTTCTATGGTGGAGTAATGTTCCTCATGAGGCAGGAGCTTCCGGCTTAAATAAAGCACCGGGTGTTCCTCCCCTTCATGCTCTTGGGACAGCACTGCGCCTAACCCCCTCCCTGAAGCATCTGTTTGAAGGATAAAGGGCTTTTCAAAATCAACTGCCTTCAGCACAGGTTCCTGGCACAGGGCCCTCTGCATCTGTTCAAATGCCCTCAACTCCTCCCCTCCCCACCTCAAGTGGTCCGGATTCTTCCCTCTCAGCATGTCAGTTAAGGGAGTGGCCATTGCGGAAAAATGAGGGATGAACCTGCGGTAATACCCTACCATCCCCAGGAATCTACGCAATTGTTTCTTGGTGTTTGGTCTGGGAAACTCTTGGATGCTTTTAACCTTATTCAATAAGGGCCGGACCTCTCCCCTTCCCACATTATACCCTAAATACTTCACCCGGTACTGAGCAAAATAGCATTTTTTTGGGTTAAGGGTGAGACCTGCATCCCTAAAAGCCTGCAGCACTGCCTCTACCTGGTTTAAATGGGTGTTCCAGTCTCCACTATGTATTACCACATCATCCATATAGGCGGCGGCATATGCCTGATGTGGTCGGAGAACCCTGTCCAGCAACCTCTGGCAGCTTGCAGCTGCTGAGTTAAGGCCAAAGGGCAATCTTTTGAACTGGTACAGGCCTATGGGCGTACTAAAGGCGGTCTTAGCTTGTGCCCTTGACGTAAGGGGAATCTGCCAGTACCCTTTTGTCAAGTCCAGGGTGGTGAGATATTGTGCAGATCCTAGCCTGTCCACCAGCTCCTCAATATAGGGCATAGGATATGCATCTGCTTGCGAGATATTATTAAGCTGGCGGAAATCTATGCAGAATCTCCACTCCCCTTCGGGTTTTGGTACTAACACCACTGGGCTTGACCAGGGGCTATTTGACTCTTCGATCACCCCGAAGTCTAACATTTCCTGGACCTGTTTTATCACCTCCCTCCTTTTCATGGGGGACAGCCTATATGGCTTTTGCCGAACTACTTTACCCCTTTCCGTTATGATGTCATGCTCCACTAGGTGAGTATTTCCCGGGCAGGCCGTCAACACATCATCAAACCCTTTCAAGAGCCTTCCTATCTCTTTCTTTTGTACTTGTGTCAACCGGGGATTAACCCCTGGTTCACCGGGCTTGAAAATATCTCTTATTTGCGGTCCCAACTCCTCTCCCTCCTTTTCATCTCCCCGGGTCTGAAAGCCTACCCTTGCTACCCAGGGTTTCATCAGGTTAACGTGGAAGGTTTGGACCCGCCCCTTTTCGTTCGCCACCTCATATGTAAGAGGCCCAAGTCTCCTCCTCACCACCCAGGGACCCTTCCACCTAGAGGCAAACTTATGAGGATCCTCCGAGATTAGGATAAGGACCCTATCTCCTATTACAAACTCCCTCTCACGAGTACCCTTATCATAATATTCCTTTTGACGATTTTGGCTCTGTTCAAGCCTATCCTGGGAATATTCCTGTAACTTATCTAATCTGGTCCTCAGATCCTGTAGGTATTCGACCACTGACTGATCGGAGGTGTCCGGGGGTACCCAGTGTTCCTGTAAAATATCTAAAATGCCCCTGGGCCTCCGTCCAAACATCAATTCATAAGGCGCAACTCCTAATGAGTCTTGCACCTTCTCCCTGTAGGCATATAGCACGAAGGGTAACAGTTGGTCCCAACCTGTCCTATCCTCGCCTAACGCTTTTTTTAACATACCCTTTAAAGTTCTATTAAAACGTTCCACCATCCCATTAGTTTGAGGATGGTAGGCCGCTGTACGGATATGTTGTATCCCAAAAGCCTCCCACACTTGACATAAAGTTGGACCCCCTGTCGGTCAAAACTTCTTGGGGGAATCCCACCTCACAAAAAATTTTTATCAGTTCCCTGGCAATGACCTTCGCTGATATGCTTCTCAAAGGAATGGCCCAGGGGTACCTAGTGGCCATATCCATAACCACTAAAACGTAGAGGAAGCCTCTCTGAGATTTTGTTACTGGGCCAATAATATCCATGGCTATTCTCCTCCCCGGTTGTTCCACTCTAGCAAGGGGTTTTAACGGTGCCTTAGGCGGTAGCCGGTCTGTCACCTTCTGACAGTTGGGGCAGGACTTGCAATACCTCTCCACCTCCCCATAAACTCCTGGCCAATAAAACCGGCCCAATATCTGAGTCAGGGTAGCTTGGGAGCCCTTATGCCCCCCCAAAGGGTGATCATGCGCGAGCCTTACTACTAGGGGACGGAAAGCTTGGGGGACTACTAGCTGTCTCCCCGCTTCCGAGTTCTCCCAATGGGGTACCCTGCGATATAGAATGTCCCCCTCTATCATGAACCCCGGGGCTTCCTGGCCCTCCCCCTGTCGGGCCCGTTCCCAGGCATATTCTAAAGTAGGGTCCGTGGCCTGCTCCCTATGAAACTGGGGAAACTGCTCGCTCAATTCTTTCGGGGCTACTGGCAGATAACTTTCTTTTCTTGCCTGCTCCAAGGCCTCCCGTCTGCCCCTCTGCTCCTTTTTTTTCAAAGCTTTCCCCTTTCTCTCTTTTCCCGGCTCCCCTAAGACCTCCCCTTGAAAAGGAAAAATACCTCCTATTCCCTCTTCCTCAGCCTCAGGGTCTCGCCGAGCCTGAGAGCGGGTAGTGACCAACACTCTTTTTTCACTAATACACTCGGTAAAGGGGGGCCAGTCCCTTCCCAAAATCATCTCCTGTGGCAGTCTGGGTAGAACGGCAATGGCTATCTCTATCTCCCCTGTGGGCCCCTTCACGTGAACCCTATGGAGGGTATAACGAGTACTGGCCCCATGTATACATTGAATAGCCACTGCTTCCTCATAGGTATCCTTACCTCCTGTCCTCCTCTTTCTTATTTGTTCCCATAACCTCCTGGAGATCATGGACTGGTCTGCCCCGGAGTCTAACATGGCTACAATCGGTAACCCCTCAACCTCCACCTTAGCAGTATACCGAGGCCTAAACCCTTGGGCAACCTGCGAGGTCCATCCCTCTCGACCTGGGCAATCCCTCCGGAAGTGCCCAGTCTTCCCACACTTATAACAGATTTTTCCTTCATACGAGGGGGCCTTCTTTTCAGGGCCTGAGGGCACTACGGGCTTTTTACCACCCCAGCCGTAATTGGGTTTCCCCCCCTGGGGATCAGGCTTAAAGAAGGAACTTTTGGAACCCCAGCCTCCCACAGGTCGGGGCTTACCACCCTCCAGGTCGGGTTCTCCCCAATGTTGGGCTTCCAAATAACACTCCAACCCGGCTGTCACGGCCTCCACCGTCTTACAGCCCCTTTGGACCAATCCTGCCCTAATCTCCCTAGGAAGGCCCTGCAGGAACTGCTCCAGTACTAATTCTTGAAGAATCTCTCCCGTGGTGTGGCGATCAGGTTCCAACCATTTTTTTACCAAGTCCATCAGTCTAGTGGCCACCGCTTTAGGGGTTTCCCCCTTTTCCCATTTAGTGGACCGAAACTTACGCCTATAAGCCTGGGTACTTAGTCCATATCTGTCCTTAATGGCCTCTCTCAACCTCCCATAGTTGGCAGCGTCCCCAGGAGCCAAGTCTCTAAAGGCTCCTAGAGCCTCCCCAGATAATGAAGGCTCTAACCGCATGGCCCACTGCTCTTGTGGCCACCCTGCGGCCACTGCCACCCTCTCGAAGGCGGTCAGGAAATCATCTACATTATCCTGCTCAGACAACTTTCCCCAAGTAAGTGAGTTCAGGGATAAAGGTCCTACCGCACCGCTTCCTCCTGGCCCCTGTCCAGTTGCTCCGGCTCCACCGCCCCTGGGAGCCTCGATCCCTCGCTGAAAAAAGTCCTGGAGCATATTCAGCACCGGTTGTTGCTGCTCTCGTGCCGCCATCAAGGAGTCTTCCACCATCTTCCCCGTCAGTTCTTGCTGTTTCTGGCACTGCATCGTCATCCAAGCGAAGATCTCCTTGGGGTCCATCCTTGTTCCGGAACAGCGACTCCTGGTGGGGGAAAAAACAGAGGACACCTCCAAGTGCGGTTTCACTACTTATGTTTCCCCTTTTACTAGGATCCCTTTATTTCCCCCAATCTAGGCCCCGCTTACCGGAACCCCAGATGGGTCTGCGCCTTTCTCAGCGTTGGCCCCTCCGTCGGGCTTTTCTGTCCTGCTGGTCTTGGCCTCCTTGAGCGACAGGTCCGCAAAGCGATCCCACCACTGCCACCAATTGTAAAGTGGATCCTCTTTCCTCCTGGGTTGCAGCTCTTCCAAGAAAAAACCAAACAACAAAAAAAACCCACACTCCTGTATGGCTCCCCTTTTTTCAAAAACAAATATAAGGAAGCTTTTTATTGAATAGGAGGAACGTCCCTCCTTCTCTCAATTGCTTCTCCAACACAACAAACACTGCTACACCGTGCAGGCTTCAACCGCTGCTTTCTCTCCCGGTCCCCTGGAGAGTAGCAGGAAAAAGAAAAAAAAACACCCAGCGCAATTCAGCCCTGGTTTCCAAACACAGTTCAATTTTTAGCCAAGCTTCAAAACACAGCTCAGTCCAGCTAGGCTCTCAACACACAGTTCAATTTTAGCCAAGCTTTAAAACACAGCTCAGTCCAGCTAGGCTTTCAACACACAGTTCAATTTTAGCCAAGCTTCAAAACACAGCTCAGTCAAGCTAGGCTTTCAAAACACCGTTCAATTTTAGCCAAGCTTTAAAACATAGCTCAGTCCAGCCAGACTTTCAAAAACACAGTTCAATTTGAGCCAGGCTTTTTAACCACAGCTCAGTCCAACCAGGCTTTCCAAAACACAGTTCAATTTGAGCCAGGCTTTTTAAACACAGCTCAGTCCAGCCAGGCTTTCAAAACACAGTAATGGCTCTGCGCGGGCTCAAAGCCTAGGGTCCCACCCTCTTGGTCAGTCATACTCCTACCTGACCTCCTCCCGCTTGACCCGGCTTGGCCCCGCTACTCCCTTGGCTTTCGCTGAGCCAGAGCTGAAAAGTCCATCGGCTCTTCCAGGGTGTTCTCCGGTTCAGTCAACTCCATAGGGCAAGGCTCACTCTCTGCCTCTCTCTCCTCAGGAGCCCAATCCATATTCTCCTCACCCCGCCCTTCTCCCAGCTGCTCACCCTTTCTTTCATTAAAGCTCTTTGGTGGCTCTTCTTTCTCCACCCACCTGTTCCACCACCTCTTCCACCAGGTTGGAGAATCAGCCTTATTCCTTCCCCTGCGGCCCTCCTCTGGAGATTCCTGGGAATGCACATAGTTTCTCTTATCCCCGGTCTCCCTTGGGGCATGCTGGGAGTTGTAGTTCTTTATTTCTAGTTTTTTCCTGGGGAATGCCTGCCTATAACGGGGGTATTCTGGCCTATCCCAGGGTTCCTTTGGGGCCTGTCCTACATACTCTTTACAATATATATATATATATATATATATATATATATATATATATATATATATATATATACAGTGGTGGAAATAAGTATTTGATCCCTTGCTGATTTTGTAAGTTTGCCCACTGACAAAGACATGAGCAGCCCATAATTGAAGGGTAGGTTATTGGTAACAGTGAGAGATAGCACCCTTAAATTAAATCCGGAAAATCACATTGTGGAAAGTATATGAATTTATTTGCATTCTGCAGAGGGAAATAAGTATTTAATCCCTCTGGCAAACAAGACCTAATACTTGGTGGCAAAACCCTTGTTGGCAAGCACAGCGGTCAGACGTCTTCTGTAGTTGATGATGAGGTTTGCACACATGTCAGGAGGAATTTTGGTCCACTCCTCTTTGAAGATCATCTCTAAATCATTAAGAGTTCTGGGCTGTCGCTTGGCAACTCGCAGCTTCAGCTCCCTCCATAAGTTTTCAATGGGATTAAGGTCTGGTGACTGGCTAGGCCACTCCATGACCCTAATGTGCTTCTTCCTGAGCCACTCCTTTGTTGCCTTGGCTGTATGTTTTGGGTCATTGTCGTGCTGGAAGACCCAGCCACGACCCATTTTTAAGGCCCTGGCGGAGGGAAGGAGGTTGTCACTCAGAATTGTACGGTACATGGCCCCATCCATTCTCCCATTGATGCGGTGAAGTAGTCCTGTGCCCTTAGCAGAGAAACACCCCCAAAACATAACATTTCCACCTCCATGCTTGACAGTGGGGACGGTGTTCTTTGGGTCATAGGCAGCATTTCTCTTCCTCCAAACACGGCGAGTTGAGTTCATGCCAAAGAGCTCAATTTTTGTCTCATCTGACCACAGCACCTTCTCCCAATCACTCTCGGCATCATCCAGGTGTTCACTGGCAAACTTCAGACGGGCCGTCACATGTGCCTTCCGGAGCAGGGGGACCTTGCGGGCACTGCAGGATTGCAATCCGTTATGTCGTAATGTGTTACCAATGGTTTTCGTGGTGACAGTGGTCCCAGCTGCCTTGAGATCATTGACAAGTTCCCCCCTTGTAGTTGTAGGCTGATTTCTAACCTTCCTCATGATCAAGGATACCCCACGAGGTGAGATTTTGCGTGGAGCCCCAGATCTTTGTCGATTGACAGTCATTTTGTACTTCTTCCATTTTCTTACTATGGCACCAACAGTTGTCTCCTTCTCGCCCAGCGTCTTACTGATGGTTTTGTAGCCCATTCCAGCCTTGTGCAGGTGTATGATCTTGTCCCTGACATCCTTAGACAGCTCCTTGCTCTTGGCCATTTTGTAGAGGTTAGAGTCTGACTGATTCACTGAGTCTGTGGACAGGTGTCTTTCATACAGGTGACCATTGCCGACAGCTGTCTGTCATGCAGGTAACGAGTTGATTTGGAGCATCTACCTGGTCTGTAGGGGCCAGATCTCTTACTGGTTGGTGGGGGATCAAATACTTATTTCCCTCTGCAGAATGCAAATAAATTCATATACTTTCCACAATGTGATTTTCCGGATTTAATTTGTGATGTGCTATCTCTCACTGTTACCAATAACCTACCCTTCAATTATGGGCTGCTCATGTCTTTGTCAGTGGGCAAACTTACAAAATCAGCAAGGGATCAAATACTTATTTCCACCACTGTATATATATATATATAATGTCTACACTCAGAAAAGCATATACAACCTTGTGAGAAATGTGTAATCCATGGTGAGTTTCAAAGTAAAACTATCTAGGTACTGTCTCTGAAAAGTGCTGCAAAGTTCTTGGATCAAAGAATCTGCAGACTGTGTCTGAATGTGGACAGTTTGAAAATTGTTAGGAATGTGTATTCATTTCTTTTGTTTAAAAAAATTACAGGCATAAATTAGATACACACAATTTATATTTATATGAGCAAACATCAACTTATACATTTATATGAAATGAAACAAAATTAAATAACCCAAATAAATGAAAAATATTGGACAAGAGGGGCTGCACACCTCTAAAAGTTTCCCCTCTCAGTTGATACATGTCTTAATTGGAACAGTAGACTAGTTCCCTTGATTACCTTCCTTTTTTTTTTCAAAAGAGAATGACTTTCACAATAATCAAGCATGGTCTAAATATGAAATGCAGGAAAATGAAATAATTTTATTTCATAGAACTCTGAGTGTAAAGTTACTATTGGGCTCATTTGGGCGTCCTTCTCCCAGGGTCGCCCAAATCAGCATAATCGAAAGCTGATTTTGGGCGCCCTCAACTGCTTTCCGTCACGGGGACGACCAAAGTTCCCGGGGGCATGTCGGAAGCATAGCGAAGGCGGGACTGGGGCATGCTTAACACATGGGCATCCTCGGCCGAAAATGGAAAAAAAGAAGGGCATCCCTGACGAACACTTGGCTGACTTTACTTGGTCCTTTTTTTTTAACGACCAAGCCACAAAAATGTGCCCTAAATGACCAGATGACCACCAAAGGGAATCGCAGATGACCTCCCCTTACTCCCCCAGTGGATACTAACCCCCTCTCACCCTAAAAAATGTTTTTAAATATTTTGTGCCAGCCTCATATATCATACCCAGCTCCATGACAGCAGTATGCAAGTCCCTGGAGCAGTTTCAGTGGGTACTGCAGTGCACTTCAGGCAGGCATACCCAGGCCCATCCCCCCCCCCCTATGTGTTAAACTTGTGGTGGTAAATGTGAGCCCTCCAAAACCCACCACAAACCCACTGTACCCACATCTAGGTGCCCCTCTTTATCCCTTTATGGTAGTGGTGTACAGTTGTGGGGAAATGATTTTTTTGGGGGGGAGGTTGGGGGCTCAGCACACAAGGTAAGGGAGCTATGCACTTGGGAGCAATTTCTGAAGTCCACTGCAGTGCCCCCTAGGGTGCCCGGTTGGTGTCCTGGCATATGAAGGGTGATCAGTGCACTATGAATGCTGGCTCCTTCCACAGCCAAAGGGCTTGGATTTGGTCATTTCTGAGATGGGCGTCCTCGGTTTCCATTATCGCTGAAAAACTGTGATGACCATCTCTAGGGATGTCCATCTCTAAGGTCGACCTAAATGTGGAGATTTGGGCGTCCCTGACTGTATTATCGAAACGAAAATTGACCACCCATCTTGTTTTGATAATACAGGTTTCCCCGCCCCTTCACGGGGACGTCCTGCGAGGATGTCCTCAGGAAAACTTCGGTGCCATGTTCCATTATGCCCTTCCACGTGATGCAATGGGTAAATATTTAAGGCACATTGAAAACAGTTTTAGTAATAGATTGGAGGACACTTCTCAGAATATTCTGTCAGAAAGGGGTTGAAGACAGTTTCTTAGAAGCTAATATAGTCAAATTTCCTGGGGCTGGAGCAAGCTTAGGCAGGAGTATCATCTGAATGAAACATATTTCTATCTAATCCTGCTGGAAACAGATAAATCTGCCAATTGGAAGTGCGAAAGGCCTGACAGCCGAAGGCACAAGCTTTGTAATAGCAAAAGACGGATGCTAAAATATCAGAAATGAAACTGCACTCTCTGACAGCGAGAAACAAACACGTTTGACAAGACACTGGAACCATGATCATTTCTGCTCAAACAAGATGTCTTTTCATACATTGTCAAATGTCTGCTCAAAGTAAAAAATCAGTTTCCATTTCAATGCTTTTTCTTTGCAGGTTTCTTAAACTGAAAAGCGCATACAGTGGCATATACATATTCATGATCTATTTAGTCAAGATAATTTTCAATTTCTTTTCAATAAGGGACATATGCAAAATAAAGACATGCTTTCCACTAGTTTCTTAACACTGTATAGGTCATTGTACATTTGCATTCTAAGGTTCATCAATGCATCACTCATCCTGATATTTGCCACCCATCAATAACAGCCAAGTTACTGATATATAATGTCCCTTGACTTATGACTTCTTAGGATTCCAGCTCATAACTTAAATGCACCATGTTAACTTCCAGTCAATGAAGATCTGTAGCTCCGAGATACTTAGAGGGTCTTTTACTAAGGCGCACTCACGTTTTTGGCGCACACTAAGATTTGGGCCGGGCTAAACATTAGAGATGCCCAGGGGAATGCATTGGCATCTCTAATGTTCAGCACATGCCCAATTTTAGCACATGCCAAACACGTGAGCGCGCCTTAGTAAAAGACTTTCTTAGTAAAAGTTGCTGTCTACCAAAGGTCAATGGATTTAGCATGTTCATTCACATTCTGACTTCTGAAACATGTTAATTCATTTTTAGTGGATATCAAATATTGAAATGTCTGATAACTCAGTGGCAGCAATATGAAATAATCAAGCCATGGGGGTGTTCCCGGTAGTAATTGGCAGCGTGGCCACATTGCCACATGCTGTCTGATTACTGTGAGGTTAGCGTGTGAGCCCTTATCATCTTCTAAATAGGTGGCAGTAAGGGCTCAGGCAGTACATAGCCATGTGCTAATTTTAATATTAGTGCATGGCCATTTAGTGCCCCATTTATAAAAAGGCCTTTTCTCACCACAGTAAAAAGTGGCCCAGCATGCTCCAATTTTACAGGCCTAAACTAGCGCAGGACACTTTTCACCACAGCTTAGTAAAAGGACCCTTCAATATCTATAAAAATTCATAAAGTCACTCACCTTTCTCCCCATTGTTTCATCCACAAGGGGATCAAAATAAAAAAATGACCAGTAATGGAAGGTAAGGTTTATTGGATCTTTGTTGTGGATAATGAAAATTTCTCTACGAGTTAGAGACCCTTTTACTAAGCCACAGTAAAAAGTGGAACACGCTAGTTTTAGCACATGAATTGGCACATGTTGGGCCACTTTTTACTTTGGCTGGAAAAAGGCCTTTTAAAAATGGAGCAGAAAATGCCCATGTGCTAATATTAAAATTAGCACATGGCTGTTTACTGCCTGAGCCCTTACCTGCCACCTATTTAGGAGGTGGTAAGGGCTCACGCGCTAACCTTGCATTAATCGGGCAGTGCACAGCAATGTGGCATCACTGCCAATTACTACCAGGAACACCTCTGTGGTAGAAAATAGAAAATTATTTTTTACTGAATTAAAACTGCATGTGCCAACTTTGGAACTACCGCCAGCTCCTGTGCTACCCTGGCGGTAGGGCCGATTTGGCACATGGTACCCTTACTGGGCCTTTGTAAAGGGCCTCTTAGTGTATTATGGGAGAGGGAGAAGGAATTAATAGTTTTGGGGAAGAGGGGATAAATATTTGAAGTCATGTCAAGCAAAGATGAAGAGAGAGGTTAAAATTCTATATGTATGAAAAATCATAATCTGCCATCTAACACAGGTTACCTCACAATCCTTTTCACGTCCAATATACATTTCAAAACCTTAGATACAGTTTTAGTCTTTCAGATACTGTGTTTTAGCCAAAGTACCATTTAGAAAATTCTCACAACAAAATGATAGTTTTCACTAAAAGGGGGGTCTATTTCTTTTGGGCTATAGGAAAAGAATCCATAAAGAATGTACACATTTTAAACCAGTTTTAAACATGATCTATGACAGGAAGACAATTAATTTGCAATTTAAAACACAATTCTGAGATGAGCTGGTTCAGACCTAGTAATTCAGGGTACAGTGAGGTGCAGTAGACTCAGATTTGAATCTCCTGTCTGAAGGGGTCAGACACATAGTCTTGGGGACAGAGGGAAGACAGATACTGTATCATTCATCTAGAAACATCTGGAGGTCAAAGACCTGCATGGAGTGGAATTCTGACCATGAAGTAGGTATCTCAATACACAATCCAACTTAATAATTTCAAATGTGGAGGTCATTCAAAATTGTGCCATATGTTACCCAACACTAAATCTCAGTTATAACAACACCATACCCTATAATAGTCTTCTGGACCTCATTGACAACTTTTTTCACATGGACCGCTCAATCCATGATTTGCCTGCTTCCTATCAGTCACTGTTTATTGATTATCATTTATAACTCCTTCATTGTAATATCAAACACATTTAAAAAATTACTTCTCTTATATTTTATATATATAAGCTCAACGCCACTTACCTTAATATTTTTTATAGAACCGCTGCCAACATGGGCCATGTTTCGCCTTTGGCCTGCATCAGGGTATGGTCCTCAACTTCTAGTTCACGCTGCTCTGCAATGCAAAGGTGAAACATGACCCATGTTGGCAGCAGGTCCATCAGAAAATTAAGGTAAGTGGCCTTGCACCACTTCTAGTGGCACCTCACTTGTGATGTCCCTTTCAAGGCAAAAGTGCATGCTTACTTTTGCTTGGAAAATTACCCAAGGAAAACTAAATACATACAATTATATCTCCTATTTATTGTGTATAAATCTGAGTTAAAAATGAACCTCTGTAAACTTCACATCAAGAAATATGCATATACATTTGATTTATGTAACTTTACCTGCACATAGAGAAGTTTTCAGAGGTATTTATATAAGTAATGCAGAGCTTTATAAGTAGATACAGACTATTTCAAAATTACAAACAAAAAGTATCATAATTCTTCAACTCCTATTCAAAATTTCTAGGATAATCAGCATACAATGTGTTTTACTCTTCTGAGATCTTGCCGTTTACTTGTGACCTGGATTGGCTACAGTTGGAAACAGGATACTGAGCTTGATGGATCTTTGGTCTGTCCCAATATGGCAATGCTTATGTTCTTATGTTATTCACCTGATATTCCATTAAACGTATATGCTTGCATCCTGCATATACATAGGTTTAACTGCTGGTTGAAGAGACTTGACCTTATGTGCATACTTTTGAAAATTCACGTATGCATGAAATTTAACAGGGGAAAATGGGTGCTCTCCAAAGAAGAGGTATAAGCAAAAGCACACAGTTTTGTTGCAATAATTTTCAAAGCCCAATAATTGTATCCATTTGCTTTGAAAACTCCATCCAAGTCTGAGAATAGTATATGCCTAATTTGTACCTGTACAATAGGGATGTGCAATAATTTGAAATGACATAGTAAATGTCAGTGGCTTATCCTATGTCATTTCATGTCATTGGAAAATGAAAATGAGCAGAAAAGAAACATATACAAAATAAGAGGGAGCAAACTCAAAAATTACTAATACACATCTATATAGAGTTTGCAAACCCAATAAAGTATGAAGTATGACTACAGGAACCTATTATCATTAAATAAAAGAAACCTCAAACATCAGGAACTTCTAACACACAGCTGTTGTCCCAATCAATATCATTGGCTCCATTATCCTGGGGGGGATGGGGGGACCCAAACAGTGAAAAAACAAACACAGCTCCATAGGGAGAAAAATAACTGTTTCAAAAAAATCCCTCGGTTCTCAAAAAGGTCCAACTTGCTTCATACCCCACACATTAAGAAAAAGCAGTCTCAAAAACAGTTTTTAATTTCACAAAACCCAAAGCTCAAAAACTGTGTAGAAGAGGATGGCATTCCAAGAATCCACCACTCTCTCCGTGAAAAAATACTTCCTGGCATTTTTCTTGAGTCTGCCCCCCTTCAATCTCATTTCATGTCCTCTCGTTCTACTGGCTTCCCATCTACAGAAAAGGTTTGCTTGCGGATTAATACCTTTCAAATATTTGAACGTCTGTATCATATCACCCCTTTTTCTCCTTTCCTCCAGGGTATACATGTTCAGGTCAGCAAGTCTCTCCTCATACGTCTTGTAACGCAAATCCCATACCATTCTCGTAGCTTTTCTTTGCACTGCTTCAATTATTTTTGCATCCTTAACAAGATACCCTGGGGTGAGGCTGGGCACCCTGGGGAAAATAGTGGAGGGTCCATCTGTTTCTTAACCTTTATTTCTAGCCTCTGAACATCTCTAAAGGCACATCTGTTCACCTTTGTTCCTGGAATGTTGGAGTAATAACCTCCCCTGTAAAATGTGCTAAAATATTACAGGGTCTTTAACACCATAAGGCAGATGTAATCTGCCTTCAGGAGACTAGATTGTCCATAGAGGAACAACTTAAGTTACATAATAGGTTTGCTGGGGTTTCACTTTACTTGCAGGGTAAAGACTATCTTAATATCAGTTTATTGTCCAGCACCATCTACTTCAATGCAACAGCACCCCAGGAAGTAAAAGCAATGCACGGGGGGGGGGGGGTTGTTTGGAGGTGATGCACTCGGGGAGGGGACACTGCACCTGAGGGGGAAATGATGCTGCGCTCGGGGGGGGGGGGGTGCGCAGAGGCAATACACCCTGGGTGGCAGCCGACCAAGGAGCACCACTGACAGTTTGGTATTGTTGGTTGTCTCTTCTTATGGAATTTTGATGCTTTAATAAAGATGATTTAAACATAATTCTTTTCATTGGTCAGCACTAGCCTGGACCTATAAATCTGCTGCCTCTGTTCATGTTGTAGACTTAGTTTATTCTGCCTTTGGCTCCTAACCGCTACCCTCCTCCTCCCCGTTCCTCTTTACCCTGTATTTCCCTTGCCCATAATGTCTTGTCTGTCTGTTTTATCTAGATTGAAAGCTCTTTGAGCAGGGACTGTCTCTCTCTATGTCAGGTGTTCAGCGCTGCGTGCGTCTGGTAGCGCTATATAAATGCTATTAGTAGTAGTAGTAGTTAATTTATATATAAACATTTGATCCATCATGCCAAGATGAGACGTAGGGATGGTTCAGTCCGTCTAATAACTAGACTCAAAAATTATTTTTTTCAATTCTGTCATGCTGAATTACAAATGCCTTATCGTTTGTAGATGTGGGTTCTTTTTTTTCCAAAAGTAGCCCCAGGTTACATACAAATTGGATTACCTCACATCAAAGAGATTAAAATAAGTGTGTTATAAAGATGAGGAGTCTCTCCATTGCTGGAAATTGCACTAAGAAAAGGCCCTGCAGAGGAGAAAAGGGAGCCTCAAAGGAACCAAACTGTTAAAAACAGCAGATTAGCCAATAGATGTCTGATAATATACAACTAGATTTCTGTTCTTTTGCTTTAATGCACAGATTAAAACCTCAGGAAATGCATAAAACTAGGCATTACCATGTGAGAACAGAAATACTTTGAAACATTATCTGTTCTTTTACACTTATCTGATTGAGTTGCTCCTAACTGCTTCAGCTTGTTTGAAGATGTCACTAAAGAGACCACCAAAAACAATTATATGCTCAAAATATAAACAAATTCTCATTGATGAGTGATAAAGTTATAGAAGTGTTCAAAATCAAAATAATAAAGTCCAAAATGCTGTAGCTAATTTTTTTTTTTTTTCAAAAAGTCAATTGCTTGAAAAGTCCTCAATGTCAAACAGCACTAAGATGGTGCTCACTCATACTAAATCCAATTCCAGTTGGTGCTAATGCAGCTGAAAAATCAAAAACTCTATTGCTTAAAGAATCCTCAAGATGGCGCTCACTCGCACTAAATCCAATATCGCTTGCTGCAGGCTTCATCCAAGGACATGTGTATATGCACTAGCCTGCCAGTTATCTCCTGGGAAGATGCACAGGAGCGTGCTTTACAGAGACAGAGTCTCCAGGAATATCTGTGAACCATGGAGGGGAGGTTGCTACCAACAGGCTTGTGAATGATAAGATATTCTTTCTGGAAGCTCATAAGGCCTCATTATTATGACCGTGAGTACTGTGCTGGATGGAAGTACACAGTTTGTGATTGGTCCATATGTGTCAACTGACCCAGAGGAATGTCAATGTGGGGCATGAAAGAAGATGAAAAGGGAAGAAGAATGCCTGGTGTATGGTTTTCTCTCGAAGGGGCTAAATATGATTTTCCTCAAACACCTGTGAACTGTGATTCATTGTGCTGAGAGCTGACAAGATCAGGCTCACTTCAGAAGCAGCCCGGTGGCCACCCCAGAGACTGAGTAACCAGCTGCACAGAATAGAAACTTTTTTTGGACAAACACCTGATCTACAAGGACTCACAGGAAATCTGATGGATCCTGAAATGAAGGAGCCAATTCATCACCCCCTTGAACTCTGAAACTTTGGGACCCTCAAGGGCGATTTCTTCTTATAGCTCATGGTATAGATAGTCTTGATTTTGCCTGTCAAGGACTGGTTTGTCCCAGGATCTGTGGTCATTAGCCTAATTTTGCTACTAAAGTGGTAAAGTTGTAAGAATCAGTATTTTGGTAGTGTACAGAGTTTTGCAACTTGTTTTGCATTTTGCCATACTGTTGTTTTTTATATCTATAATAAATAATATATTTCTATTTTGTCATTATTCCTTTCATTGTTGTGCAGTCTGACAAGAACCTAAGAGCCACATTTAGGGACTGATCATCCCCTTGTGCCAAACAAGTCCAAAGTAATTAGTGCATAAGTGATTTTCTGTTACCTTACAATGCACCTTACAAGACACTATTCTATTAGTCCATCCTATCTTTCATCCCTAATAATTCTTTACATCCCTTTCTGTACTCTTCGCTCCTTGGAAGACTAGACCTTCCTGTTTCTTCAGCTTGTCTTGAGTCTACTCGGTCTTCTGCAATGTTTTATCTTGCACCCTCTTTCTGGAATTCTCTTCCTAAATATCTCCATCTTAAAGCATTCTATCCATGATTTAACTAATCCTTGAAGACTCACTTGTTTTCGACTGCTTTTGATTCATCTCAACATTAACCACTCCCTGCAGTATACACATCCCCTCCTTGAAACAACAGAATTTTATTTTCTGTAAATTATTACAGTACAAAACAAAGAAAGAAAAAAATCCTCCATGAATGAACAAACCACTAATATGTAAATTATTATGTAATTCTCTTTTGAATCTCTTGTTTTAACTTTCCTATACCATATTGTAGTTCTTTTCTTATCTTTTTATAGGTTTTATTTTTAACTATTGTGCACCACTTTGATGCTACTTGCAAAAAGTAGTGTAATAAATCCAATAAACCATAAACCGTATTGGCTACATCTAACCCAGTATCCTATATCTAACAGTGGTTAAGTCAGGTCATCTCTCTGTAGCCACATTATAGAAGTCTAAAAGTACTCAAGGTGGGTTTCTTTAAATCATTCATAAAATATATAAAATAAGAAATAGTTTCACAATCAATCAAAAACTATCATAGATCAACAATATATGCATTCATTTGAAATGATATAGGAAATATAAACAATGTTTCCATGCTATTTGATGGGCAGCCCCATATTATAAAGGATATAGAAGTCAACATTGGGACCTCCAGGTCAGTGTATTTCAAGTTTGGCTAGTATTTTAGCACAGAATCTGCTGAAGTTTATGTACTGAGGAGTGAATTCTATATATGGTGCTGAAAAAAATCAATCTATAAAAAAAAACCACTATTTTTTTAATATTTTTTTAAGCTGTGCTTAAAGTTAGGCACAGTTTACAGAATAGCACTTTCACTCGGGAATCATGCCAATTTTAGGAGTGGTGCAAATATTCGTGCCTACATTAGGTGTGTTTCCCCCTTATTCTACAACTATATGCGTTAATTTTAGGAATGCCCCAATTCTGCCCATGACCCTTCCATTTCTGTGCCTCTTTTGAACTTGTGCCTAAACTTACGAGCACATATTCTAATTAAATCTAATTAATGCCAATAATGGCTTGTTAACAAACCAATTATTAGTGCTAATTAGCTCATTATTCAATTAAATTGCACATGCAAATTTTATAGAATTTGGGGGTGAGTGTGTGAGCAGCATAAACATCTATTTTATAAAGAGAGAAAAATTTCAATGGGTTGAAAACTAGCACATAAAAGTGTATGTGCTGGCACACACACATATATCTTAGTCAATTTAGAAATATAAATACATATTTTCCTGATGCTGTCACAGAGACTGGTATCACTTTTCAGTGTGGCTTTCTGAGGAGTCAAAAGCCACTGGAGAATTAGGGGGCCAACCTCTCCTAATCACTCCAGTGGAGTACTGCTCAATTAGAGCAGTTTGCCAAAACCCAAACATGCTTGGTAGCAAGGTATAAGTTCAGACATCAATCGATACTTATTCACCTCTAAAATGGGCAATCAAAGTGTATCTTCTAGGTGTGCCCTGGTCCCAACCAAAAACATGCCCAGACGCCAGACCATACCCCCTTGCCATTTCTACACACTTGAAGTTTTGATGTGCATATTCCAACTTTATAAAATGGGATCTTAGACATATATCCTAGATAAATATTTAAGTACCCCTTTATGAGTGTCTCAAACAGGAATAGCCCTCCAAGAATGACTGACATAGCTTCTAACCTGAAAAAAACAAGATTCCAGCTTTTTTTTCCAAGTGTCATTACATTTCTATGATTCTTTTCTAGTATCATTGATTGCTCCCTGGTGTTAGACAGCCTCAACCAGTGACCCTTAGGTTTGGAGAGCTCCAGTCTTCCATAAAGAGCTGTTCTACCTCCAAGGAATCTGGTTGTAGCTAGCCCATCTCTTCCCGTGTCTTGTGTTTCTTGTAATCGTATATGTTTCCCGATTTGGGGATTCTGCCATGTACTTGTAACCTGGATTGGCCACTGTTTGAAACAGGATACTGGGCTAGATGGACTATTAGTCTGACCCAATATGGGTATTCTTTTGTTCTTATGATTGTCCCTGTGGGGACCAGCTTATGGCGGGTTTCAGTATTTCTACTCTGCCTCTGGACTGCTTCTGTACTGCTTCAGCCTTATTTTCTTGTCCAAATATTTGTTTCCTGTTTTTGTCTTTATTCCTGATGCCTAAGGATTTCAGTGTCTTCTCAAGCTCTTTGTTTCAGTAATACTTGCTTGCCTTTTTGTGTTGCACTTGTTGAAGGAAAAGTGATATTAAAACTTATCTTGAGCCTATTAGTTCTCATCTTCTTCTTGACTAGTATAAAAGCCTGGGAGTACCTGTCTAGTAGCTCCCCACACCTTGAACAGCAACTCTATGACAGATTGAACCAGTCCCCCCTTTTTCATTTGCATGCTAAAACATTTGTGTGCATCTTTATAGAATAGGATTCAGAATTTGCACTTAGCAAGATGCACACACAAATCCTATTTGGAGCCTGTGAGGCAGTGAGTGACACAGTGCAGATGTCCCTAGAGATACTCCTTGTGGGGAGTTGCAGTTCAGCCATCCTACAGCAGGTGACGCTGGACCTGCTGTGTCCCTGGCCGAACTGTAGAACTACTATGGCAGGATTCAGTGCATTATGGGGAAGTGAGGTTGCCTGCCCAGGAGGGTGTGGTTTTCCAACAGACAGGAATTCAAAAGCCCTAAGACAGAGCAGAAAGGAGAGGCCCCTGGATGGAGAGAGCCCAGGAGGAGCATGGTCCCGATAGATAGAGAGAAAACCTGAGGGAAAAAAGTGACTGAACTGACATGACTGAAATGATGAGATCTGGCTGAGGTAAGCCAGGAGTGTCTTTGAGTTGTTTATGACTCAGGCTGAGAATTACCAGAAGCCTTGAGTATAAAATACTAGTGTATGAATGGGGTAAAGCCCTAAGGAGATGTAATTATTGTACACGTGTGATAAGCCCATGTATGTGTGGGAGTTAAGGAACTGAACTGTATAAGAGTACTGCCCCATTAGTATTGTTTACTGAACTGTGCAAGAGTGATGGAATGTTTGGTACTGCTTACACTGAACTATATAAGAGTGCTGGAGGCTGGGCTTGGGTGAGACCTGACCCACGGAGTAGAAGTGAGAGACAATGGTTTGAAAATGGCAACCCTGCAGCTGCAGACTGTGTTTTGAGCCACTGCCAGAGGCTGGCTTATGGCTGCTTGCTGAACTGCCAGAATGGTGTCCGCCCTTTTGTACGATTTGGGCTCTGTGCGGAAACAAGCCCAAGTGTACATGAATATAAAACTTGAATATATTGAACTATAGAGGACTTGGATGTGTGCAGAGAAAGAACTCACTATGACTCAGACCTTTGAGTTAACGGGACCAGGAACTTTGTTATTATAAATAAATATTTTTATGTTGAAGCTATACCTCCTGTCCGGCTGTATTATTTACCCAGCTGATGATAATGGCTAATCATCAGCTCATTACTCAAATTGCATATGCAAATCGGGCACATGTCCTAATTGGCACATGCAATTTTGAGCACCAGTGTGTGTGTGTGTGTGTGTGTGTGTGTGTGTGTGTGTGTGTGTGTGTGTGTGTGAGACAATTTACTTCTGGCTCTGGTCCCACTCATGCACAGTTCACTTCCACCCCTGCCCAACCCCTTCCACCATTCTTCCCCCTACAGTTCTATTTCATTGGCTACAGGAGACTAAACAAAAAGTCACAGTGAAGGAGATAGATGATGACAAAAAACTTCTACTGGACTCAGTTCACAGCAAAAGTGTATTACTAAAACTTGGACTCGACACGAGTCATGTTTCGGTCACTACGGCCTGCCTCAGAAGTCCCTGTATATTATTTCTATGGCGATTCCTGGAAGAAGAAACAGTTCTCAAAAAGTGTGTAACAGAATGAAACTATAATTCAAAAATATCCTTGACTCAAAAGTACGTCATCATAGCAAGATGAATATCATCACAAAACGTTTCATTCTGTTACACACTTTTTAAGGACCATTTCTTCTTCCAGGAATCGCCATAGAAATCATATACAGGGACTCCTGTGGCAGGCTGGAGTAGCCGAAACACGACTCGTATCGAGTCCAGGTTTTAGTAATAAACTTTTGCTGTGAACTGTTTGAGTCCAGTAGACATTTTTTATCATCATCTATCTTGTCTCCTTCACTGTGACCTTTTGTTTTGGCTTTACCTGTGCGGAGGTTTGTGTTCTTCTGTACTTGTCGCTACAGGAGACTGAAGCCATTATTAACAGGTGTTTCCATCGCCAATAAAGCATCTTGTGTAAATGGCCTCAGAAAGATCTTTGACAACTAGATATAAGAACAACCCATGTGCACAGAGTTATGTATAAGAAAAAGTGTGTGTAGAAGAGCATCAGGCTTTTAATCTCCAAACTAGTCGCTTGTAGGTTATTGCTGCTGGTTCAAACCCACCCCTTCTCCTTCTTCCTTTCTATACCTCTCCCCTTTCTTTGCCTTATCCCTGTATGGATATGTATTGGCTCTATTTGTATCATGTTAACTACTTTCCTATTGGAACATTGTAGCTCCTAATTCTTATTTTATTTCTATTATTATATTAGAATTGTAAACCACCTAGGTCTGCATGTTAGTGAAGGTGGTATATCAAGTTACTATAAAGAAATATATAAATTTCGCAAATGTAATAGTACACATACAAAACTGCAATCAAATTCTCTTGACATGCTTAACAGCATCGTCAGACCAGTATTCAAAATGTGCAGAAGAATGAATATAATAGATCACAGGCAATCCCAATTCTTTAACCTAGGAAAGCATTCTGATGAACACAATGAAAGCACGAGAATCTACTAGCATACAAGGAGAAAGAAGCAATGAATTTGGAAACCAAGAAAAAGCTATGTCAAGAGCTAGACTAGGAAACAAGAAAAAGCAATTAGTAATAGCAGAAAGACCTTGGGAGGCTGGACAACTGGGCATCCAAATGGCACAGTGATGCATATTAGGAAGAATAACTCAAATGATAGCTACATGATGCCAGGATCCACATTAGAGGCCTTTTTTTCCAGGCTGCGGTAAGCACTAACATGTGTTTACCACATCTTAAAATGGCATACCATAGGATATGCTGAAGCATCCCATGGTACTTTTCACATATGCATGTGTTACCAGAATACTAAAATTATATATATATATATATATATATATATATATATATATATATATACTAGTAAAAAAGGCCCGTTTCTGACACAAATGAAACGGGCGCTAGCAAGGTTTTCCTTGGAGTGTGTATGTTTGAGAGAGAGTGTGTATATGAGAAAAAGTGTGTGTGAGAGATGGAGTGTGTGTGTCAGAGAGAGATTGAGAGACAGAGACTGTGTGTGTGTGACAGAAAGACAGAGTGTGATAGAGAGTGTGTCAGTGAGAGTATATGTGAGAGACAGAGAGTGAGTGTGTGCCCCCTCACCCTGTATCCTGTTCCCCCCCTTTATGGTCTCAGGACCCTCTTCCACCCCCACCTCTCTGGTCTCAGGACCCCCCTCTCTGGTCTCAGGACCCCTCCCCCCATCTCTCGTCCCTGGACCCCCTCCCCAATCTCTCGTCCATGGACCCCCTCCCCCTATCATCCTTGGACCCCCCCTATCATCCCTGGTCCCCCTCCCCCCCCTCTCTGGTCCCATGCACCCACTGTCAGTCTCTGTGGTCTCGGACTGCAAGCAGGATGTGTGCTGCAGCCCGTGCTCCCCTTCACTGTTGCGCTGAAGCTGCTGCTCTGTACGTGCAGTGCCCGAGCTGTAATTTTTCCCAGTTGACTCCTAACTGGTTGGATTTAGATCTCTGAACAGATCTTCGGGAGCTTTCCCAGGTCTGACTTAGCCCTGCTGCAAGCATTTAGACATGCTGGAGTTTCCTACTGAAACCTCTTTGCAGGGGACAAATATGTAAGAGAGGCGTTTGCTTGCCTCATTCTTCTCCTCGGGGATGGCAGCGATCAAAGCCCTGCAGCAGAGGAACCTGTCAGATGCTCCAGACTGCAAAGACTGGGAGAAAAGGAAGTTTCACTTTTTTTTCCTGCTCCTATCTGAAGGGGGACTTGTGCTGCAGCCTCTCCCCTTCATTAGTGCTGGCTGTTGTTAAAAAAGAGTGAAGGGGAGCACAGACGGACGCTGCTTCAGGCTCCTTTGCTTTAGCTGTTCCGCAAACGGGAAATGAGGGCGGGACCAGAGGAACAGCTGAAACTAAAGGCAGCTTGAAGCACCGTCCGTCCGTGCTCCCCTTCACTCTTTCTGAACTCGAAGCTGCTCCCATCTTCTGACCTCAGGCAAGCAGGCTGCCATGGATTTTAAGGGGAGTGTGTGTGTGTGGGGGTGTTAATCTGTTGTTACCGGCAGTGTTGATGCCCCTTTCCTTTCTTTTCTTCGTTTGAAGAACTTTTTGTGCCTTTGGCGTTTTTTTTTTAAACCGTGTTGGAGTTTGCTGGCCCTAGTTTGCATTAATTGGGCACTGTGCTGCTGACGCTCCCTGAAGTGGGAAACATCATCGTGTCAGGAGATGGATACAGAAGCACGAATGCTTATAAGTACATAAGTACATAAGTAGTGCCATACTGGGAAAGACCAAAGGTCCATCTAGCCCAGCATCCTGTCACCGACAGTGGCCAATCCAGGTCAAGGGCACCTGGCACGCTCCCCAAACGTAAAAACATTCCAGACAAGTTATACCTAAAAATGTGGAATTTTTCCAAGTCCATTTAATAGCGGTCTATGGACTTGTCCTTTAGGAATCTATCTAACCCCTTTTTAAACTCCGTCAAGCTAACCGCCCGTACCACGTTCTCCGGCAACGAATTCCAGAGTCTAATTACACGTTGGGTGAAGAAAAATTTTCTCCGATTTGTTTTAAATTTACCACACTGTAGCTTCAACTCATGCCCTCTAGTCCTAGTATTTTTGGATAGCGTGAACAGTCGCTTCACATCCACCCGATCCATTCCACTCATTATTTTATACACTTCTATCATATCTCCCCTCAGCCGTCTCTTCTCCAAGCTGAAAAGCCCTAGCCTTCTCAGCCTCTCTTCATAGGAAAGTCGTCCCATCCCCACTATCATTTTCGTCGCCCTTCGCTGTACCTTTTCCAATTCTACTATATCTTTTTTGAGATACGGAGACCAGTACTGAACACAATACTCCAGGTGCGGTCGCACCATGGAGCGATACAACGGCATTATAACATCCGCACACCTGGACTCCATACCCTTCCTAATAACACCCAACATTCTATTCGCTTTCCTAGCCGCAGCAGCACACTGAGCAGAAGGTTTCAGCGTTTCATCGACGACGACACCCAGATCCCTTTCTTGATCCGTAACTCCTAACGTGGAACCTTGCAAGACGTAGCTATAATTCGGGTTCCTCTTACCCACATGCATCACTTTGCACTTGTCAACATGGAACTTCATCTGCCACTTGCACGCCCATTCTCCCAGTCTCGCAAGGTCCTCCTTTAATCGTTCACATTCCTCCTGCGACTTGACGACCCTGAATAATTTTGTGTCATCGGCGAATTTAATTACCTCACTAGTTATTCCCATCTCTAGGTCATTTATAAATACATTAAAAAGCAACGGACCCAGCACAGACCCCTGCGGGACCCCACTAACTACCCTCCTCCACTGAGAATACTGGCCAAGCAATCCTACTCTCTGCTTCCTATCTTTCAACCAGTTCTTAATCCATAATAATACCCTACCTCCGATTCCATGACTCTGCAATTTCTTCAGGAGTCTTTCGTGCGGCACTTTGTCAAACGCCTTCTGAAAATCCAGATATACAATATCAACCGGCTCCCCATTGTCCACATGTTTGCTTACCCCCTCAAAAAAAATGTTTTTGTCCACGCTGCCAGCTTCAGAACGTTGGAGGTGCTTTTTATTATATAGGAGTTTTTTTTTTGCCGAGAGGGCACGTCTGGGGATGATGAATGGACATGTCTACGCTAATCAGTTATCATACCTACATTACCACATGCTAACTGAATAGTGCCGGATTAGCAGTGAGCCCTTACCTCCTACAAAATTGGTGGCGATAAGGGCTCATGTATCAGCTTTTGTTAATGACCGCACACTAATGGCAACATTAGCGCATGACCATTAAATCAGAAACTGTAAAATTGCCATTTTCCTGCTGCAGCAAAAAATGGCCTTAATGCATGGAAAAAAAAACCCTTGGCACGCTAAGAACAGCTTAGTAAAAGGACCCCTAGGAACGGCAGCCAAAAAAGCAATGTTAGTAATTCTTGAAAAGAAATCTCTCTATATAAAAGGCAACACCAACGTTCTATGAAGCCTCCAGCCGGAAGTGTGAAGGTGGCGAGATATCCGGTTTCCCTATGAGTGTCTGCCCCGCCCTCTCTGTAACACAGTCAGTGAAGGAAAACAGCAGAGCACGAAATCAAATCGCTGGCTCTGTAACAGTGAAGGACTCAGAGGGGGGAGGGGAGAGAGGCCAGAGGGCAGGGACACACACACTCCCACATGCACACAGAAGAAAACATTGCTAGCCCCCGTTTCATTTGCATCAGAAACGGGGCTTTTTTACTAGTAAAGAATAAAACCGGGAATATCATAATGCCTCTGTATTGCTCTATTTATTGATATTTATTTAGTATTAAATACACCTCAGAAAAATCAAGAAATAATACAGAAATTGGTAATTACTAAATTCACATAGAATAATGTGTCAAATAAATTGACTACATAAGAAAAAGATATACATCTTTGTCCAAAATATCAGCTAATTAGGATCCAAAACAGGAAAAAGACAAGAAAAAAAGAATTTAAAAATAAGAACTAAACCTAGATTATTGCAACCCATAAGGCACTCTCCAACTTATCACTACAGTGTGCAAATGGGACTTATACAGTGATATGTATCTCTTCTTTAGCCACAAGAAATTCCTCCAGTTGCTTAGGATCAAAAAATTGAAACTACCTTGAAATAATACAAAACATAAACAGGGAAACTTAAGTACAAAATTGGCGCCCAAGGCCAAAATCCTTGGTTGAAAGGCCAAAAAGGTCTTACGCCTTTTCTATGTTTCTCTAGAAAGATCAGGAACTATTCTAACTTTAGATCCCAGAAACTGTGTGTCCAAATGACTAAATGAAGTCTCAATACAGCATCGCAATCCATCTCCTAAGCAAAAGATACCACCAAGTAGTTCTTTGTGTAATAACTTCCAGTGAAGACTCCAAAAAGGATGTTAGGTTCATACCATCTCCAACTTTTTTTTGAGAATTCTCACCAACAGATTTTTTTTGGCATCAGTAAATACTGAGCTCGAGTTACTGGAGGCAGTGAGTCACCCGACATCTCCAAAATTTCAATTAAATATTTCTTAACCATATCTATAGCCTATATCAAAGCCTATAAGAAGAACCCTTAATGACTCAATTCACCACCCAACCCACCCAAGTATTAAAATACACCTCTTACACCACCCTATCTAACACTTACTTGTCTAATCCCTCATACATCTTCTGCTTACTACCGATTGTATCTAAGATCCTGTCATGACTATGTCATAACAACACATTGAGCCTGCAAATAGGTGGGATAATGTGGGGTACAAATGCAATAAATAAATAAATAAAATAATTAAAGTTGACCTAGGAAAATTGGTTAGTCTCAAATTAAGCCTCCTAACTTGATTTTCCAAATATTCCAATTGACAATGAGTGACATTCTTATCCACACTTGAGACTGTTCCCAATGATTCCAAAGTCTGAATTTTGATTCTAGAAGTTTTAGTTAAGTGGACTGTTGAGCAATCTCCTGTGCTTGAAGAAGGACAGCTTCAGACAAAACCTTTATATCATTAGTATTTTTAAAAGTCAAAGATTGTAAAGAGGAGTGCATATAAGATGCTAAATCCCAGAGTGACCCCATTGTCACAACAGCAGGTTTCTTAAAAGCCCCTGTAAGTATACCAGGAGAGGGCATATTGGAAGTCTGGTATAGAGTACTCACTATTTGATTAGGTAAACTTTGTGCTGCATTTTGAAGTTCTTCTTGACCAGATACCAAATTCTCCATTGCTGTGGGTAAGTTCCTTCCCTGCTCACCCGGCACCTCAACCTGAAAGGATCCAAGGGCAGGACTTCCCAAAACAGCATTTTTCCTGGTTCTGGGGGAGCCGCTCGCATAACATGGCTCAAGGAAGCCCCGTCAACACTGCTGGCTGACGCCGATGCGGTAGCGCCAATAGAAGGAGAGGACGCCTGTATGGGTCCAACTGTCAACCCAAATCTTTCCAGGGTCATCTGTTTCAGAGCCTGGGTCCTGGTGGGGGTCGAAGGAAACTCCTGCACCTTCCCTCTCCTTTTCCCCCATAATTAAGGGAACAAAGAGCTGCTATGGACAGTGAAACAAGGTAGAATTTGGGAGCAGCTGTTGCAATGTGTCTTTGCGGCGCCATCTTGGATCCAACCTCCCACTGAGAGCCTCTGTATTGCTCTATTGTGAGACCTCATGTTGAGTAATATGTGCAAGTCTTGTCACCACATATCAAAAAAGATGTGGTGGAACTGGAAAAAGTACAAAGAAGGTCAACACTTCCTCTCATATGATGAAAAGCTAGAAAGGTTACGGCTGTTCGGCTTGGAAAAGAGACAGCTAAGGGGAGATTATGATAGAGGTCTATAAAATTCTTAATTGAGTGCAATGGGTAATGGGTAGTTTATCAAAAACTACAAAGTTACACAGTAGCACATTTAAAACAAATAGGAGAAAATACTTTTTTCACTCAACATATTGATAAGATCTGGAACTCACTACCAGAGCTAGTGGTAAAAGTAGTTACTGTAGCTGGGTTTAAAAAAGGTTTGGACAAATTCCTGGAGGAAAAGTACATACACTGTTATTAAGTAAGACCTGGGGAAAGCCACTGCTTATCCCTGGGGGTTAAGTAGCATGGAATCTTGCTACCTTTTAGGACTCTATCAGGTACTTGTGACCTAGACTGGCCACTGGTGGGAACAGGGTACCTGGCTAAATGGACCCTTGTTCTGACCCAGTATGGCAACTCGTGTATTCTTATGTTCTGTGGGAAATAGCTTTCTATTCCAAAATCTAATACAGGGGTTGTTAAAGAGAGATGAGCTTAAACTGTATTGTGAGACATTGCTACATGCTAAGGATGGGCATGGAAAAAAGATATGTTTCGTTTTTTGGTTATTTACCTTTTTCACCTGAATTTGAGTTAGGTTATCATATTCTTCCTTTTTCACAATTTTCAGATTTTTTGATTGTTTCTTTTTCTTAGTCAGAAGTTTTGATGCACGTTAAAAGTTTTCAAAATGTGTAAATTGACTTTATGAACATTAATTTGTACGTTTTACAATTTTACTTCTTCTAATTTTGTAATGTGCACTGCCAAACTGAATCAATGCAAAAAAATGCTCACCCTAATACCTGCAAGTCAGGACAGTGGACTAGGGACAAGCTTGTTCCCAGCTAGTCTACCCCAGGCAATTAATAAGTGCCCATTTCTGCATGCAAAATGCTATTTTATACATTTAAAAGGTTCATACAATTACCTGCTTTGATTTTACATAGCTTGAAAATGAAGTAGTCATCTTTATATTCTATATGCTCAATGAAATATTGAAAAGTAAAGGTTAGATCTCATTTTACCTCTAATGTCTGTCAAGATAAAACTGCTAGACACTGAAAAGTGTCACAATCCCACAGCATGGTATCAAATTTCTCACAGTATTTTCCATTTAATTAAAAGATCATCATACTAACAGATGATGCATAAAGGACAACTTACAATGTGATACAGTTCAAAAAACGTAGAGTGCCTTTCACAGGCACATTGTAAAGGGAACCAGAAAGACAAAGGTGAACTAAGAATTGAAATTTGCCATGAACTAAAATTTAAAGTGATAGAACATATTAATTTCCTTGCTCAGCATAGTCTAGTTATTATTAATACCCTCCTTCATGTTTTAAAACTTCTTGGTACCACTTCTGCTCTGCTTATTGGCATCTATTGGACTACATTATAGTCCACAGTCACGACCAGAGTTTGTCTAAATTATTTGTGCTGTGATAGATCTTATAAGTGCTGGATAGACCAATAGATAATAACATACTATAACAGTGATCATTACTACTATACGGGTTGTATTGTGTCCTGGTGAGTGAAACCAATATTTTAGCCATCTTGCCAGGTATTTATGACCTGGATTGGCCACTGTTGGAAACAGGATGCTGGGCTTAAAGGACCTTTGGTCTGTCCCAGTATGGCAATACTTATGTACTTATGTGCTGTGACTTTCTTCACCCTGAAACATTAGTTCCATTTACCAAGACATGGGCATAATCAATCCTGAAGAAAGGCACAGCACAATAGTTGAATCATTGGTTTCACTTGGAGGGGCATAATCGAACGTCGCTGGCGAAATAGTTCACCGGCGATGTATTTTGCCGGTGGCGCAACAGCTGGCCAGAACCGTATTATTGAAAAAGATGGCCGGCCATCTTTTTTTGATAATACGGTTTAGCCTGGCCAAATGCCAGAGATCGCCGGGTTTCAGATCACCGGTTTTGTTTTTCAGCGATAATGGAAAAAAATGTCGTCCATCTCAAACCCGGTGAAATCCAAGGCATTTGGTCATGGGAGGAGTCAGCATTTGTAGTGCACTGGTCCCCCTGACATGCCAGGACACCAACCGGGCACCCTAGCGGGCACTTCTAAAAATGTTTAAAAAATACACAAATAGCTCCCAGGTGCATAGCTCCCTTACCTTGGATGCTGAGCCCCCCAAATCCCCCCAAACCCAATCCCCACAACTCTACACCATTACCATAGCCCTTATGGGTGAAGGGGGGCACCTGCATGTGGGTACAGTGGGTTTTGGGTGGGTTTAGAGGGCTCTCAACACTTACCACCACAAGTGTAACAGGTGGGGGGGGGGGGGGGTTGGACCTGGGTCTGCCTGCCTGAAGTGCACTGCACCCATTAAAAACTGTTCCAGGGACCTGCATACTGCTGTCAGGGAGCTAGGTATGACACTTGAGGCTAGCATACAGGCTGGCAAAAAAGGTTTTTATTTTTATTTTTTTAGTGTGGGAGGGGATTGGTGACCACTGGGGGAGTACAGGGAGGCCATCCCCCATTCCCTCCAGTGGTCATCTGGTTAGTTGGGGCACCTTTTTGAGGCTTGGTCGTGAAAATAAAAGGACCAAGTAAACCCAGCGAAATACTGCTTAACGCCGCTTTTTTTTCCATTATCTGTGAAAGCCAACCATCTGGTAGCCACGCCCATGCCCGCCTTCGCTTCACCGCCGACACACTCCCTTGAACTTTTGCCGGTGCGGCAATGGGAAAGTGGTGATGGTGTAAAAAAAAGCCGCTTTCGATTATACCGATTTCACCGCTTTTGAGAGATCGCCAGCCATCTCCCAATTTATGTCGGAAGATCGCCGGTGATTACTTTCAAAAATAAGCCTGATAGCAGGATATGGTACAACCCAGACAGCCACAATGATAATGACCAGCTGCAGAAGCCTAAAAGAAATGAACATCATATTAGGTCAGACCAAAGTTTCATCAAGCCCAGTATCCTGTTTCCAATAGTGGTCAAGTCAATAAGGATTGGCAGGATCCCAAAACATAACATAGATTCCCTCCTGCATACCCTACAGATAAACAGTACCTTTTGCTAAGTTTACCTTATTAATAACAATTTATAGACTTTTCCTCTAGGAACTTGTCTAACCCTTTTTAAAAGCCATGTACACTAACTGCTTTACCACATCCTCCAGAAACTAATTCCAGGGCTTGACTGTGCACTGAGTGGAAAAAATGTCTCCATTATTTTTTTTACATGTGCTATTTAGTAACTTAATGGTATGTCCTCTAGACTTTGTACTTTATGAAAAAGTAAACAACCAATTTTTGTTGGCCTAGTACTCAACAACAACCATGACAGTTAAAGTTGCTCCATAATAGCAAATGATTCTTATTCCCAGGTGGGCTTCAACCTGCTGTGCTTCCAGGCTTTTTCAATAACCTAGAGCTTAGAATAATTGTCCTCCTTTTCCACAGTCAGACTAGTTTTGTAACAGTATTCAAACAAAACACCAGTAAAGTACCTGTAAATTCTTTTCTATTCTATTCTTGGCATTTATATCATTAGAGAATCTAAGCAGGTTATAAAAGATAATATACAAAAATGTACAGCAACAAAATGTTACATATTCAAATATTTGTTCCAGAAAAGTTTCCAATGCTTTACAGAACAAAAAATAGCCAGAAAGAGTATGAACTTGCTCCAGAAGTAGATTCCAAATGTTACTAGATTGATACACCAAAGAACCATCTAAAACTCTTTTATAGAATACTTTCTTTGTTGTTGGAAATCCCAATAATAGAGTAGAATGGAAGTGAAAATTCTCACGAAAAACTGGATATGTTAAAAAATTATTTTGAAAAACAGAATAACAACCATATAGCCATGATCAAATCTTGAGTAATTATTAGTTTGCTGCAACATTCAATAAAATCTGTAGCTTAATAGATAAAGTAGAATGTAAACCAACATACAAAGTGTTACAATAGTCTAACTGGGGCAAAACGATCACTTGCACAATCATTTGAAATGATCAGGAGATAAAAATCTCAGTTGACATAATTTAAAAAAATATCCTCTTGCACAACTGATTCACCTGTTGTTTCATTGAAAACTGAGTGTTCCAAATTGCACCTAGAACTCTAGAAGATGCATCAGAACGTAATTGTCTTTGTCTTTAGTGCAAATGTTGATTAGCCCATGAATGAATAAGAAAAATACAATCAGAAACTGCAGTCTGTAATGTCAAAAAATCTGAAGTCACAAAATCAACACAAAATATACCATCCGCATATGAGTAACCGCACAACTCTGATGAATCCAGAACCGAGCCCACAGAACTCATAAAAACATTTTTAAAAATCAGAGAAATACATATAATATGTAAATAGCTTTGGTTGCACCACAGAAAGACGTATATCAAATGCATTACCCCACTACCATAATAATTGTTCTCCTTGTCCACAGTCAGGTTGCCTTTGCTTAACTTTAATAGACTGTAACCTCCCCCCCCCCCCCCCCCCCCCCCACACACACACATACACACCTCCTTCCTCTCCTTCAGGTGGTCTGAGCTCCTTTCCTTTACTCATAAGCAATGTTTTTAACTTTCTCTACAGTGTTTTCCTATGGGAATGCCCAGTCACCAACTTCTCTGTTGCAGGGTCCTACCTGGACTGCTTCTCCATTCAACTCTTTTTGGGATGCCTGTCAGAAGACTCACTCCTACTCTTCCTTTTACTTCCCCTTCTGGAATCTCACACTTCCTTTTATTTTGCTGCAAAGCAGAGTTAGGGGACTCCACTCTCCCTACTCTCAGTCCCCTCCCCCAGAGACCCTGTTGACTCCTGGGATTTGAAGTCTTCTTGTATAGCTTTTTTTTTCCTTTCAACAAATATAGCACCCCTTTTACTAAGCGGCGGTAAGCCGAATGTGATATTACCACTCACTAAACAGGAAGTACTGCTGGGATACCACAGCAGCCCGGTGGTATTTCCCACGCCTAGTGTGCCATCATATCTGACAGTAATCAGGCCGGGTTAGCGCGGGAGCCCCTACCACCACCTCAATGGGTGGTGGTAAGGGCTCTCCCCTGAAAGTACTGGTATTGAATGAAAAGGTACTCATTCAAGTGTATGTAAAGGCACAACGTGTGTCTGCCACAAACGTGACTGAACTTTTGTTTCTATTAAATGATAAAACAAGTGTTTGGTACAGACCCCCCTGATGCAGGCACATATTTGCCAAAACATGGCCCGTGATGGGTCTTTCCAATAAAGAATTTCCCATTGTCCTGTACCTGGAGGAACATTTGTGCTTTGAGTATTTTATAAAGACACATGGGTGCCTAGCAAGATGCATACTTAAATTTAAATTGTTGCCAATTAGCACCAATAATTGTTAGTGCCCAATTATTGGTGCTAATTGACTCATTGCCAAATTAAATTATACAAGCAAATTGGGTACACACCCAAATTTGAGCAGGCAATTTTGAACATCATTTATACAATTTGGGGGATAGTGCATAAAGCACTTGGGGGGCACTTTTACTAAGCCATGTAAGTGTCTATGCACGCCCAACATGCGCCAAAATGGAGTTACCGCCTGGCTACCATGTGGCCCTTTTGGCAATTTCATTTTTGGCACACAACCGATACACATGTCCAAAAACTAATTTTTATTTTTGGATGCGTGTATTGGGTACTTGCCAAGTGGCATTTGATGTGTATAGGTTATTACCGTCCAGTTACCATGTGATACTTTACCACTAGGTCAATGGCTGGCAGTAAGGTCTCAGACCCAAAATGGACACGCGACAATTTTCATTTTGCCACATGTCCATTTTCAGCAAAAATTTTAAAAAGGGCATTTTTTTACAGGTGCACAGAAAAATGATTCTGCACGTACCCAAAACACATGTCTACACTACCACAGGCCATTTTTCAGCATGCCTTTCTAAAAGAGCCCCTTAGATTTACAAAGTTCTATAGGTTACTATAGGGCGCTAAGATTGATATTTTACTTAAAACGTTCTTATCATTTGTAAGAATACTATTCCAAAGTTCCCTGTTTGCCAGTAGCTGCAAGGGTTGTGTTTAAACTATCTTGTTTAATGTATAAGGTTTTTTTATGGCCTAGATCCTGTTTATTTGATCCAATGATTCACCTTGTCAAATATAATTCATATTTCCAAGTCTTTAAATATGTTCTTTTTTCATCTATGAAGGGTAAAGTAAGAAAGAAATGTATAGATTATTTGCATTCCTATCAGGCAGCTAAATTAGGCAGAGAGTTTCCCCTCTGATAATTCGGGTGTCGAGTTATGTATATTTTAGATGATTGCTTAAGACATATTTAAGAGTTATGTAAGGAGGTGAATGTATTAGGTTTTATGATTATTTTTATATTTTTATTTCCTGGGTTGTCCAGTCTCTTAATATGTTACCCGCATTGAACTGGAATGTATTGCAGGCTATAAGAACAAAGTGTTATATTATGTTATGTTAAAAATGTCTAAAAAGTGACACAAAGCAGCATTTGTTTTGCAGACATTTATCTATGCAATTCATCTGCAGGTCATCCAAATCAGAAGGGGTGTGTCAAGGGCATTTTGGGGGTGGGATTAAGGCATTCCTAACACTTTACTAGACATTTTACAGCCATAATGGAACAAAACAAAAATGTCTAGGGCTGAAACTTCATTGCTTTGGTCTAGACCAGTTTTTAGTACGAATAAGACACAAAAAGTGCCTAAATGACCAGATGATCACTGGAGGAAATCAAGGATGACCCCCTCACTCCCCCAGTGGTCACTGACCCCCCTCCCACCACCCAAAAAATGTAAATAAAAAATAGTATTCACCAGCCTCTATGATACCTCAGATGTTATAGCCAGGTCCATTAGAGCAGCATGCAGGTCCCTGGAGTAGTCTAGTGGTGGGTTGTAAACCGGTGGACCCAAGTCCATACCTTCCATTACCTGTTACACTTGTGGTGGAAACTGTGAACCCTCAAAACTCACTAAAACCCCACTATACCTACATATAGATGCCCCCTTCACCCATAAGGGCTATTGTATTGGTGTACAGTTGGGAGTAGTAAGTTGTGGGTGGGTTTTGGAGGGCTCAGCAGATAAGATAAGGGAGCAATGGTGAGATGTGTACCTGGGATCATTTATATGAAGTCCACAGAAGTGCCCCATTGGTCTCCTGGGATGTTGGTGGAACAAGACTGCTAAAAATGCTGGCCCCTCCTACATCCCAACAACTTGTTTTTCTACATTTTTAACTTGTACATTTTTTAATAATGGCCCCAAAATATAAATGCACAGACCTGTGTTTTTGATGTGTGCTAAGGCCCACTTTTACTGCAGCGGGTAAAAGGCAGGTTGGTCACGCGGCAAGTGAAGCACTTGCTATGTGGCTATTTCAAGGGGGAGCACTTACTGCTACCCATTGAGGTGGCAGTAAGGGCTCCTGCGCTAACCCGGTGGTAACCTGCACTGCCCGATTACTGCCGAGTACAAAATATTTTTGCAGTACTGGAAATGGCGTACACTGGGGAAGGGAATTACCACCAGATTGCTGCGGTAGCCTGGCGGGACTTCTGTTTCAGCGTGCTTTGTAAAAGGGCCCCTTAATTTTTAATAAGATATGTGATTGTCCTCAGGATTTTAACTTTATTTTGTAGGTAAATCAGGAGCAAGACAACTATCTTGTCCTGCTGAGCTTTTCAGGGAGTCTTTTACTGAGGTGCGCTAGCATTTTTAGCTCACGCTAAAAGTCAGCTGGTGCTAAATGCTGAGACACCACACCAGCTGACTTTTAGCGTAAGCTAAAAATGCTAACGCACCTTAGTAAAGACCCCCTTAGTAAGGTTTGGATATAACTGTTAAATTTAAGTTTTTATATTGTTCGGTAGGAGAGTGAATTCACATAAGTGAGCTGTCGATCATATACGGCTATTTACTAAGCTGTAATAATATCTTTAAGTGGATTAAATGCCAATATCAATGCTTAATACACATTCAAAATGATTTATCAGTAGTGTGCATTTCAGTATTACCAATCAAATCATGCACAACATGCACTGAGAATTAATAAGCTGTACCATACAAAGCAGTTTGTTAATACCTGAATGGATTAATGTGGATTGTGAACAGAATCCTGTAAGTGAGCTTACTGTGATGAATGAAACAAACATTTTGGGATTTGTGGAATTAGCCAATTTATTAGATAAACTACACTGGTACATAAAGAGCTTTAAATATTTGAAACAATTTTTAAAACCAGTTATATATAAGTAACCAGACTAGTCCAGCAAGAATCAAGGTCTTGGATGCCGTGTAACCACATCTGTTGATAATGCAAGCAACTGCATTTTGGACAATCTTCAGTCAGTAAATGTGCATAGAACCTTTAATGAGTTTTTCTGTACTTATACATGTCAACATTATAAATGAACTGTATTGCTGTTTTCCAATTAAGCTTGTGTTTTTGCAAAGAGAAAAACAGATGTTATTGTTATGCTGAATGCTTACATGCTGGTAAGAAGAAAGACCTGTGGTACAATGCTGAGCATGGTTGGTTTGATAAAAGATTAACATATACTGTGCATGTCTTACTTAAAGTAACAAGACTGAACAAGAAATTTATTAAAAGAAATACTTCAACATAATAGCTAAAAAATCTCTTTCAGAATGGAAAGCATAAGACAATTGAAAATATAATATGACATTCAGTTTAATTTCTGCTCTGTAACCATCTTAATATACCTTGTAGAGCAGTGTTTCCCAAGTCCAGTCCTGGAGTACTTCTTGCCAGTCAGGTTTTCAGGATGTCCACAATGAATATGCATGAAAGAGATTTTCATGTAATGGAGGCAGTGCATACAAATCAAGTTCATGCATATTCATTGTGGATATCCTGAAAACCTGACTGTCAAAGGATACTCCTGGACTGGACTTGGGAAACACTGTTGTAGAATATTTGATTTACTGACTAAATAAATAAACAAAATCACCAATATTGGGAATAAAATTAGAAATTATTTTGCTGGTTCTCTGAAAGAAGTATAAAGTTTTGAGACAATACCTGAAAAAGTCTGTAGTAGAAAGGAATGGAAATGTGAATGCTTTGGTATCTAACTTGCAATACATCATCAATTTAATCTTTTGCAGTTAATCTGGCATGAGGCTATAACTTAAAAACCAGAGGAAGAGCCTGAATCTAATTTTCTGAACAGTAGTGGTTCTGCCTGCTACCAGCGCAGAATCACAGCAGGTAATTAACTGACAGTACATTCCGCTAAAAGGCTCTGGACTTTTAGATTTGTAATGGTAAGAAATAAAGGAACATTCTTTACAAAAAAAATCATATGGAGTTTGCTTAATAAAAATGTACAATCACATTCCATTTTGGCTCATACAACCAATTCTATGTAAGCAAAATCACAATGCAATTAGAGAAAATAATGAAAATGTTTAATACTTTAATCCTATAAAACAGAGCACATTCAATTCCTTCACAAATAATACATTTTCAACTAGCATCTGTGAATAACAAAAGTAGATTAATGCATTGTATCTAATTAATAGAGAGTTCTTTTGCAGTCCGACCCAATGTCAGCCTCTGACAGATGAGGTTGAATCATTTGTAGAAGGCAGAACAACAGGAATTCTAGAGGTTGAATTTTTTTCTGTCAGGATCCAATTTATGCTTATGACAATGAATGTACAAGATTAAAAAAAAAAAAACAACTAAAGAATGGCATGTTTAGTTGTTGTTTAAGATGTGTTTTTGTACTTAAAATCAAATGTTTCTTACTAGAGGTAAAAAAAAAAAAGTAGAAGTATTAGATGATACTCATTCAGAAATAAACCAGAGTGATTATTCTGGAAGAGCTACTAGCAGTCTGAAAAGACAATTATTTTTAGAGCTGTACTGAATAACATATTTTACTATTTGGCCGAATACGAAAAATGAAAAATATTATTTGCCAAGTATGAATACTGAATAGATAATTGGTATTGAGCTTTAACATAACAAATAATAAATGGAGCAATGTGAAATCAGAGATCAAGGGCCCTGTTTACTGTGTCCTCAGAATTCACCTGGAGGAGAAAAACTATAACTAAATATTGCTATGAAAAACTGAGCAAAGTCTTGACTATAGGCAAAACCTTATTTAACTCAAAAGTAGACACTGGAATGAAAGAACCCCACAGGAGCCAACTTATCTGATCTGCATATGCACTGCTTATTCACTGTGAGGTTCAACACATCCTACAAAAATTTCTGTTTCAAAGCAAAGCTCTTCCTCAGGGATGCCAGTGTACGTCTGTGCCAATCCTCCATATTGTGGTTTCCAGCTACTTGATTACGTGTCATTTAATCGTTCCAGAGCCACTAAAGGCAGCTCAAATTTCAACTGCTAAGTTTGCGTGATGGGATTGTGTCACCCACTGCCCGTATACCATTCGTAAAGTTGCAGTCCATTCCACGCTGTCATTCAGTCCTTTCGGTGCTGCTGAGTTTAACTCAAAAATCCAATACTGTTCTCACATAGCTTTCCCAGTCTCCCTGAAATTTGAAAATAATTTGTTCAATGATAAACCATTTCATGTCTTCAAAAGTATGGCCTAACTCCATACAATGATTAACCATTGGAGCTGTCAAGACTTTTCTGCTTCTGGTTGAAGTGGTGAAGGAGGTCCTTGATGGAAAGGAAGTCTTTTGGGCAGATTTCTTGAAAATAGAACTTGGCTTGTCCCAGAGAGATTCAGTGAAGGTCAGGAGAGGTTATGATCATCCAGCAGGCAGGGTCAAGGGAGAAGAGAAGAGTGAGGGGGCTGACTGTGATTCAGGTTTTATAATTTCTTGTTGGGCCAAAAGGCTGAAGTCAGATGGGGTGTATTGAGCCAATGAAAACTCATGAATAGCTGAAAACTAATTCTATTTAGTTTTTGAGATGGGGCATGCTAGCTGGTCACATGTTTAAATTACATCACCCAAATATACTTGACAAGATTAGGTGGGCCATTGTCTCTGAGTCTCAGGTAGATGGGCTTCCCAGTCTTTGTGACCAAGTGAGTCATTGTCTGTGAGTTTCAGGCTAATGGGCTTGTCTTTTGTTATCCAATCTTTTTGATTGCTGTCAATATGAAGACTCTGTTCTTTGGAGTTGTGGTGATTGACTTTTATTATCCACCTGGCCAGTTTTATTGTTACAAGCTGTCAGTGGCCTTCAGGCGGATAGGACCAGTTTCTTATTTCTGCTCAAGTTGCCATAAGTCTCATGAGGTCACCACTTGAAGTCTCATCAGCCATTTTGATGATGTGGTGGCAGCGGGCAGGAAAGAGTGGGGATCTTTCCTGCCCCTAAGAGACCACTAGACCACCAGGGTGCATTAAAGTACATTTATGGAGGGTGCCCTTAGGCTTGGGGGGGAGGGAAGGCTCACCTACACTTCTGATGGAACCTCACAGGACCTTGGTTCATCTCCGTAGGATCCCCTTAAACCTGGAGGGGAGTTCCAAAAGGATCCTCCTGATAACCACACGATTTCTGCTAACCACATTCCTGTGCAACTCTCTAATCCACACCTAATGTATGTGCAAGAATTTACACCAGGTTTCAGTTGGAATAAATCCTCACACCCAAAGTTAGGTGTGGATCCCTACACTGAATGTTATTCTATGAACTGCGCCCAACTTGCAGTGCCATTTAAAAAATAGTGCTTGGTGCCCTAATTTGGGTGCCATTTACTGAATCTAGTCTTAAGGGTTTAACACTCTGGACCTAATTTGGCTACAAGCACTGAATATCTGAGTCTTGCCTGGCTGCCAAAGATATCGGAGTACTGCCGATATTCAGGATTGGTGTCTGAATAAGTATCCAGAAAAGTTAAATCAGCTCTGTTTGTGGTCCTACTTGCCCAGATAGTTATCAGCTGCTGACACCCTTAAAAGATAAAGGAGGCAAAAATGGGCATTTGAAATCTCACAGATAAAAGCATGAAAAGATAAAGATAAAGCAGGCAAAACGGGCATTTCAAACCTCACAGGTGAAGGCAAACAACCGTAAGCCCACGTGGAGGGCCATCTGAGGTAGGTAAGAGTGTTCAGCTCCTCTCAGCTCCTCTGCCTTGGCGCTTCCTGTTCTGAATGACCCCTCCTTACCTGTGCAGCTCCTCTTTATGTGCTCCCTCCCCCCTCCGTCTCCTGCTTTTCCTTTACCCTTTCCTTACCCCTGCTCCCTTTGCTGGCCTACAGCCCAGTTGTGTTCGGCCTCCCTAAACGGATTGGCCTTTTTCTGTTTGTGGTCTTACTTGCCCAGATAGTTATCAGCTGCTGACACTGAATTTCAGCAGTACCTGGATAACCTTTGGGTCTGCACCAACTCTGCTTCCCAGACCAACCTGGCATTAACCAGGGTATGCCATTGTTTTCTATGGCTGATTGACTGATCTTTATTGAGCCTGTGCTCTGATGATATACAGAGACTGAAGAAACTGCAATTCAGGGTTTAAGTTTAATGCTCTCTGTGGGACTTGCACATGTGATCAGGGTATAAGTGTGGTGTGGATGGCAGTGCTAGTGAGTTGCACAGATATTGTTTAGTAATAATTTTTTAATGCACCGATCTGTTTTCACTAATAAAGATTTTGTAATTTATATAGAATAGGAGTACTGTTTGTTATTAACCAGATAGTGCCATGGTGAGAAGTTCTGAGAGAAGGTAATTTCTCTTGGTAAGTGAACACAATTTTGCTTTGTGCTTTGGGAACTTAAAGATTGGTGTTTAAAGGAGGAATTGTAGGTTAGTGATCGGCAAAATAAAAATATAAAAAAGCAAATTTTATCAACTAATCTCCATAGTCTTTTCCCCTTAGTTTTAAAAACTTTGTACCACAGCATTAACAGATAGACTCTAGCATGTGCTGCAGGATCTAGTTTAGTCTTCCCACCCACCCCTAGGACAACTCTTCATTTATAGTCAGTTATTGTAATTAGGGTAACAAGCAAGGAGTGCTCTTACAGAGTTTTAAATACATTTCATTACTATCTAAGAAGGAAACACTAAATAAATCATACAATATACTATATAAACTAAAAGACAGTTTTATATTAGGCTAATATCCTTAATACTGTGGCAAGTTTTAAATTATTGAAAAACTCAAAACTACTAAGATGGAGTCAGCAGTCCAGCAGCGAGAGGGGTGCTATCCAGTCTTTTGCATTGAATGTCACATGTATGATTATCTCCCAATTGGTAAGATGTCATATGTGTGTGCCCAATGCAAAGAGCTCCTAGCTATCAGAGAACATGTCCATTCTCTTGAGGGTAGAGTAGCAGACATGGTGGAGCTGAGGGAGACAGAGAGGTATATAGAGGAGACCTACAGGGATGTTGTAGAGAAGTCTCATCTCCTTTCTTGTAGCCCCTGTGCTACCTTGGAGGTGGGAGGTCCCCTAGAAGGAGAGCATCACCCTGGTGAAGTAGGAAGTACTCCTGTAACCAGGACCTGCCCACCAGGGGATGTACTATCCTCTCGCACTGAGGATATGTCTCCAAGTGCTGCCCAGGAGGGAAAGGTTAGGACAGCTGTTGTAGTTGGTGATTTGATCATTAGGCATATAGCTAGCTGGGTGGCTGGTGGACATGAGGATTGCCTGGTGACTTGCCTGCCTGGTGCGAAGGTGGCAGACCTCACTCGTCACCTAGATAGGATTTTAGATAGTGCTGGGGAGGAGTCGGCTGTCTTGGTACATGTGGGTACCAATGACATAGGAAAATGTGGGACAGAGGTTATGGAAGCCAAATTTAGACTCTTAGGTAGAAAGCTCAAATCTAGAACCTCCAGGGTAGCATTTTCTGAAATGCTACCCGTTCCATGCGCAGGGCCCAAGAGACACGCAGAGCTTTGGAGTCTCAATGCGTGGATGAGACGATGGTGCAGGGAGGAGGGTTTTAGATTTGTTAGGAACTGGGCAACATTCTGGGGAAGAGGGAGCCTATTCCGAGAGGATGGGCTCCACCTTAACCAGAGTGGGACCAGGCTGCTGGCATCAGCATTTAAAAAAGAGATAGAGCAGCTTTTAAACTAGAAACGGGGGGGGGGGGGGGGGGGGCGACAGTCGCTCAAAAGCGCATGGTTCAGGATAAGGTATCTTTCAAAAATATCACCAAAACAGGGAAGATAGGGTATCCTGATAATGAGGTTGCAAAAGAGACCATAGTAGGTCAGGTGTCCTTAAATAAAAAATAAAAAACAGACAAAAGATTGCAAATTAATACTGTCAAGTACTGAGCGTGATGTAAATAGGAACAACAAACATAGTTTGAAATGTCTTATATGCGAATGCCAGGAGCCTAAGAAATAAGATGGGAGAGTTAGAATATATGGCACTAAATGAAAAATGAGATATAATAGGCATCTCTGAGACCTGGTGGAAGGAGGATAACCAGTGGGACACTGTCATACTGGGGTACAAATTATATCGTAGTGATAGGGTGGATCGAATTGGTGGAGGGGCAGCATTGTATATTAACGAGAGCCTTGAATCAAATAGATTGAAAATTCTGCAGGAAACAAAACACTTCTTGGAATCACTGTGGATTGAAATTCTATGTGTAAAGGGGAAAAGGATAATGATAGGAGTATACTACCATCTGCCTGCCTAAAATTCCATTTGTAAAGGGGAAAAGGATAATGATAGGAGTATACTATTGTCTGTCTGCCTAGGATGAACAGACGGATGCAGAAATGTTAAAGGAAATTAGGGACGCAAACAAACTGGGCTACAAATGCAGCCAAGAGAGAATGGCTGTGATCCAAGCGTCTTAAGGCTTTAACCCGAGTCCCTGAAGAATGATTCTTGAAACCCGCGGAGTCGGGCGTTTTCAGGGGAAGCCATTTATTCAGTCTGAAAGAGTGACTGATTGGAACTATAAAAATTCTGAAAAACGTTTTAAGATAAGTACACGTTACTTTTGACATAGCACAATGTTTTGTTATAGCACTATCAATTGAGGAAATAACACATATATATTTAGGCACAAGAGTGGCCCAATGAAAGAGGTGCTATGCCACCTTGGCAAAAGAAATTACATTGCCTTTAAATGAGTGGTTGTTTCTGAGGGCACTCTTTTACTATCGAGTATCAGCTGCAATAAATGTTTATACTTACAAGTATTTTGTTTGAAGCATTGCTATTAGCCTCGGTTCATGTTCACAGAGTCCTGGTTCTATATAGGGGTATGTTCACGGCAGTACTTGGGTGTTCCTAAGACTTAGACGTATTTCAGCCATAACGGAACAAAACAAAAATGTCCAAGATTAAAACTTAGATGTTTTGAGCTAGACCTGTTTTTATAATGACTAGCTGCAGTGGAAATTGAACCCACTTCCCCAGGATCCAAATCTGCTGCACTAACCACTAGGCTACTCCTCTACTCCACACAAGAGGTGTCCCAAATGACCAGATGACCACTAGAGGGAATCGTGGATCATCTCCCCTTACTCCCCCAGTGGTCACTATCCCCCTCCCACTCCCAAAAAATGTGATTAAAAATATTACTTGCCAGCCTCAGATGTTATACTCATGTCCATTAGAATAGCATGCAGGGTCCCTGGAGTAGTCTAGTAGTGGTGCAGTGCACTGCAGACAGGTGGACCCAGGCTTCTACCTCCCCCTACTTGTTACAATTGTGGATGAAACTGTGAGCCCTCCAAAACCCACCAGAAACTCACTGTACCCACTTATTGGTGCTCCCTTCACTTGTAAGGGCTATGGTAGTGGTGTACAGTTGGGGGTAGTGGGTTTTGGGGGGGCTTAGAAGACAAGGTAAGGGAGCAATGGTAAGATATGTACCTGGGAGCATTTTGTAAAGTCCACTGCAGTGCCCACAAAGATGCCCTATTGCTTTCCTGGGATGTCACTTTTCCACTATTCTACCTGATGCCAAGCTTTCTATTTTTTTTATAACATCTTGTGTTTATTCTTTTTCAGTAGATTTGGGCTTTGAAGTCAAATCTATAGATGAAAAAGAGGTCTCATTACATATATCTAAATACCAGAGTGCTATTTTTCCATACTTCATAGCAAGAATGTACATTCCCTAATTACCTGTCCCAATGCAACTGAAGCTTTTACCTCCTCAGTGCATGTAAATGGTTTCATCCCCGTGTGGATTCTCTGATGCTGTGTGAGGCCTTCTTTCCATCCAAAGCTTTTACCACACTCAGGACATGTAAATGGTTTCACTCCTGTGTGTATTCTCTGGTGCATTGTGAGGTTTACCTTCTGACCAAAGCTCTTACCAGATCTATACATGCAAATGGTTTCTCTCCCGTGTGGACTTTCTGATGCACTTTGAGATTTATATTACAAAGCTTTTACCACACTTAGAACATGTGAATGGTTTCACTTTATTGTGGATTTTCTTGTGTATTTTGTACTTTTTGCATTTGGATGTATTCAACATCCAAATCACAAAACCTTTCCAAACAGCATTTTCAAAAGGAAAAGATAGACTTTTTTTTTGTAGAAAATGACCTTTCCTGTTCTGATTTTGGATGTTTACAAAAAATGTCCAAATTCAGACTTAGATGTCATATCCAGAAATGCCCCTTGTGCATTTGACTTGCCTAAAGTCACAAGGAGCAGCAGTAGGAATTGAACCCATGTTGACAGGATCAAAGCCCGCTGAAATACCATTAAGCCACTCCTCCTCTGTTTTGGACGTTTAGCATTTAGTCGTTTTTTGTTCAAAAATGGACCCCCAAAAAAGGACGTCCAAATCATAAGACATCCATAGCATTTCGAACACAAAAGGTAGATGTCTATCCTTTCCGAAAATTACCTTTTTTCCTGTTCAGAATTTGGACATTTTTGTAATTCTGATTTAGATGTTCTTTTGAAAATGCCCCTCTTTATTGTCTAACACTGTGCTTGGACACATATGACACATTCATCACTGTCTATTCACGTTTCCTACAGCATGGACATCAATCACAACTATACAATACAGTCAATAAAATCTAAGCCAATATTCAGCCTCAGCAATCTCATTTTTTCTTATATGCTGGCCACTGCAGTTTAAATAAATTAGGAATATTAAGCCCAATATTCAGATAGTCATCAAAGCTGAATATTTGGATTATCCAGATAATGGTGATATTGAGACCCACTATCTGGAAAGCAAACTGAATAAAGTTAGGACAGTCTTTTTAATGAACTGGCTTTATCTGGAAAGTTATCCAGTTTATTTATTTATTTGTGACATTTACATCCCACATTATCCCAAAACAAATTTGAGTTCAATGTGGCTTACAATAAACAGTATAGGATACATAACAGAGACTAATGCATAACAAAGTAATTTTTTGTAAGAACCCAATTATAGAATACAATATCATAGACATACAGGAATAGCTATGGATTATGAATGAGAAATTGTACCTGAAGCATTGAGAAAGTTAATGGTAAATAACCAATGCAGGTAAGAATTAGTTGTTTGAGATATGGTTGTTCTTTGCAAGGGTTTGCTTGAAGAGGAACGATTTAAGGATTTTGTGGAATTTAGCATATTCCTGTATACTTCTTATTTTGGGTGCTAAGGAGTTCCACTATTTGGTTCCTAGGTAAGTGAAGTCTACAGAGTGGACTATTTTGGAATATGTAGTCTGAGATAGTCTCTCACCTCATATTTAGCATTTCTTTGAGGTTAGTTGGTACCATGTAGTCTGATAAAGGCGCATAATTTGAAGGTGATTTTTGCTTTGATGGGAAACCAATGTAGCTTGATTAATAAAGGAGAGGGTCTTTCAAAATGATGGATTTTGTCTGTGACCCTGGCTGCATGCAATGTTTTGAGCTGTTTGGAGTTTTTTCAACAGGTACTCCTTACAGCCAGATTTTGTGATTACTGAGGAAACTTGAGAATCAAATGTTAAATATTTGTCTATAATTATTCCTAGAATTTTCAAATTATTGTCAATGAGGAATGAAGTGTTGTCTATTGTGAAACTGTTGTAGTTGTTTTGGTCAAATAGATTGGTGATGTCCATGAGTTTAGTTTTTTATTTAGTTTTATTTTGGATTCTGAGGCCCAGGTTTCCATCAAATTTAAGCCAATTTTTGCCTTTTGTAAGATGTCTTGAATGTTCTTTTTGAAGGTTATATATATGGTAACATTGTCAATATATATGAATGTTTTGAATCCTTCTGTTTCTAGTCTGTTACCTAGTGGTGACATCATTACAATAAGTAGTATGGGCGACAGTTAGCAGACTGAGGGGCCCTTTTACTAAAGGGTTGGTGCACAGCAATGGGCTTGTCATGCGCCAATCCAGAACAACTGCCGGGCTACCACAGGAGCACGCAGTAGTTCCCACACCCAGCTTGCACCATTTCTGGCACTACAAAAATATTTTCTATTTTTGTACTGCTGGTGCTTACCCGGTGGCAATCGGGTACTGCCAGGTTTTCTTTTTTTTTTAGAAAAAAAAAGAGACTATTATCCACTGCAGTAAAAGGGGGCCTCAGCGTGCAACAAAAACACACACTGATGCAAGTATAGCCCCACTTTTACTGCAGCTTAGTAAAATGTCCCCTAAATATCACCACTAACCAGATAATTCCTAACTCCACCACTGCACTGCCCAGGCACTATGGTGAGAATTCTATAAATGGTGCTCAAAATTTGGTACTGGAAAAAAATTGACACTAAGCACAATTCTATAAAGGGTGCACACCCTTTATAGAATCATGTTTAGCACTGATTTCCATCCCTAACTTTAGGCACCAGCATTTATGCCTGCTGAAATCTGGTGTAAATGCTGGCACTCAAGTTAGGTGCACTGAGGTGGTATTCTATAACTACATTTACAACGTTTTGAAATGCCTTTGATACACCCATGGCCATGTTCACTTTTGATATATGTGCTAGTAGAGTTTGGCACCATGCCTTATAGAGTAGCATGCAGCCAGATGCACAAGCAAATTTTAAGGAGTACCAATTAACTTCAAGAATTGGTTGTTAGCACCCAGTCATTGATAGTTAAGGGCTCATTACACAATTAAGTTGCATGTATATCTTGGGTGCATGCCCAAATTTGAGCATGCAAATCTGGGTGCCATATACAGAATCCAGGGGTATCTGGATAGTGTCAAGACAGTCTATATGGATATTTAGTGGCACAATCCAGATAGTACCACTGAATATCCACAGATAGACCTGATAGGTGCAAATATCTGGATAACTTCCAAAGTTATCTGGATATTTGTATTTGAATATCAGTCCTTAACTGTTCCAGGGTTAGAGTTCTCATTTTGGAGATGTTGGATTCCCCCCCCCCCCCCCCCCACCACCCCCTTTTGTTACCTTAGGCACTAGTGAGATAATTCTATAACTTAATGTTTCAAGATGGGCAATGATCACCAATTCTATAATATTATCTTGGCACCAAGATTTGGTTATAGAATACTAGCACTAGAAGGCATTGATGCTCATACATTTAGACAGCATGACCACTTATGCTAGGTCTATGGAAGGCTTACGTTGGCACACCTAAGTGCACCATACAATGTATGTAGGTTGGTGCCACATAAATGATCTACTCATGGTCTCTACAACACTTAAATATCTAAGCTCTTCTGAACTGCTGCAGATGTTATGACATATTGAATTCTATTACACTTTCTCCTTTTCCACTCCTTTGCTGTTACTTGCTTCTCTTTACTTCATTGATTTTGATTGTTAGCTGCATTGATGTATGTTTTTTGCAGACTGATGTAAGCCACATTGAGCCTGCCCATGGGTGGGAAAATGTGGGATATAAATGCTATAAATAAATAGATAAATAAATAAATAATTGTAATGTTTTCCCTAAATTTAATCTTCACATCAGACCTCAGCAGTGCTGCTTATCAATATCATTAAATTTCTTAATTGACAAGTCTAATGCTCCCCAACTCATCCTTGGGCACATAGGTGTAAAAATGTTTTCATATTTTATTTATAACCAATCAAGGCTTTATAAATCTCTATTTCAATTTCACATATAAAATATATGTACTCATCTTTCAAATGTAGCATAAAAGTTTAATCCAGGGGAATGACTCAGAGTATCTGTGTCAAGGCACCTTAGTTGTGGCCATCTTTGAGCCAGAATATGGAGGCTTATTGATGTCCGATGGCTTAAGTAAAATAAAATATTATATTTTTATTGGTTTTAGAAAAAGATTGCTACGGTTCACAAAAGAACAACATTAATTTAAGTTTTTCATTAGTTTCAAGGGATTGCCTTCACACTACTTCTGAAAATGTGCAAGTAAAATCTAAATAAATAACCAAATGACAAATATAGCCCCAAATGGATAATCATACTAAACACTTTCAGCTACCTGAAATGCAATGAAATCCACCGAGGAGTGTTCAGTCAGCCTACTAATACTCAAACATTTTAGGGTCTTCGGAGCCACAGAATATCATTCATTTTGATAGCTCTGCACACCAATTAATTCAAAATGAGCTTGAAATCACCTGCAGATATTTTAACAAGGTTTTATTTATACTTTTTCCAGTCTGCATCAACTTAACCAGATTCATAAAGTTGAAATTACTGTTATTTTCATTCAGATGATATTCATATAGAAGAAAAGAAAGGAATTTCTTTTCAAGCATCCATTGTTTTAATGAGTGCTATCTGCTATCCATTCTTGAAGATTATCAGATCACCCTTAATTTAGGCTAACTGAAAAAGGTTGAAGCGTGATTTGAGATAAAGTAATATATTGAGAGAAAGTTAGTCTTTCATTCTTTCACTTTTTCAAGTTTATAAAAAGGAAATATAATATATGTTCTTAGTTTGGCCTTTTAGGCTATGTTAGATGAGTATTATGTGGTATAATTATCATTTTTATGCATTTCCGTATGCAGTGTAGCTAATTGATATATCTCCAGTGGAATATCCAAAATCTGTTTATTTGGATGAGTTTGTTTTCAATTTGTGGGCTTTTTGAAGGATTGTATGTGTCTATGTCTGTGTGTGTGTGTGTGTAGGGGGGGGGGGGTGTAGGGTGTGGGGGGGATTGATTTACTTACAAGACCAAAAACTAGGCCTTGCTCTATGTGTAGTCTCATTAAGACTTGGCTTTATATTTGTCATTTAAAATTTAGTCATGGAAAACTTTTGAGTAACATGCTTCATCAAGGTAAATAATGGAATATGTTTGACAGAAATTTGCTTCAAAACAAATGATTATTCTCTCTCAGTGGTATTATAATCGGAAGAAAATTGGACAGACATAAGTGGTCCTTATGGTTCTCATATTCCATCATATTTGGCTTCTAATTTTATAAGGCACAAAGTACACTGGGTGCCTGATCATGATTTAGAATAGCATTTTCTGTGATAATTCCGTCAGAGATTCCAAATTCTACGCCTCATTAAGTTGTCTCAGCAAAATGAGTTTCAAATAAATGGAAATGAGGAAATCAATTCATGTGGAAACTGAAGTTTTAATATATACCTTTAGTGTTTTGCTTGTTTCATTTTAAAGTTTATCCCATTATTATTTTTTTCATATTCTGGATGCTGAATTATTTGAGAAAAAGTAGTAGGTTTTCACAGGAACACAACAGAATGAAGTTGACTGTACCAAGATTTTATTGTATGAAAGCTCCAAACCCACTATTTCTATAGGCCTATTTTCACTGGCTGGTGTCTAACATATATAAGTTTCTTATAGGTATATTTTCAAAAGTTATATGGATAGCATTGGACTGTTTAAATCACTGAACAGACAGAAACTATCCATATAAATAGGAGACAGGTTAGAGGTGAGGTGAAGGTACTAAAAATTATGGGGCCAATATTTAAAGCAATTTAACAAGGCAGGAGAGGATTCTGCCTGGTTAAATCACATTGAGCAAGTCAGGAGCAAATATTCACTTATGTGGTGGTGCTGTTGCATATTCGCTCTAACTGTCTGGCACTCTCAAGTTAGTGACAGAGCAGTCTGAGGTCAGAGTGAGGAATTATGTGGATATCAGCAGTATTCAATGCTGGTGCTTATATAGATAACTGGTTATGTTGGACTACATAAAAAAAGTCTTTATTAAGCCTGGTTAGTATGTCACTAAGGGCCTGATGAACAAAGCTTACCATGCTTTTAACGTTTGCTTTAGACTGGTTGGAACCTATCTAAAGTAAACATTAGTTAGTATCTAATGCACAAAGGGATTCTGAGTGGATTTAACCATTTGTTGTAGTTTCTAGCAATCATCCAATGCAAATGTATTACAATGAACGCATTTGTATTGAAATGAGCATTCCGTGCAATGCACAGAAAGGAGCACCTACCTTTAACGTGCAAAATGTTCTGGTAGGTCTGGCATTGTCATTGTGTGAGGGCACTTCTGGGAGTAGCACTCTTTTCATTTTTCAATAGCAAAACTTGCCCGACAGCAGAGAACAGCTTACAGAGATATAGAAACAAGCAGACAGCCAATTGGCTGGGGAAAGCCTCTATGATGTTAGCTTGGGGGGGGGGGGGGGGCTTTCAGCAAGGGTGAGATTTCTTTCAAAAGCAAATCAGTGTGGGAGAGCACAGACCAGCTTAGGGACCAGAAACAGGCTAGGGAAAGCCCCTATGATATCAGTTGGGGGGTGGGGGGGGGTGGAGAAACATGCAGCAGACAGAACCTGGACAACCTTCTCCCTACTCACAAAAGAGAGAGTAGTACAAGCAGTAAGAAAATTCTCCACTGCCCACTGCATGCTAGACACATGTCCCAATTACATTCTAAAAGCACCCCCTGACTGATTCAAACACCTTACTTCAACTTCATGTTTAGGGGAGGTCAATTCCCAGTTTAAAAGGGCAACATACTGCTCACTCCCAAGAAGAAGGACATCAAAAATACCTCTAACTAAAGGACAGTAGCATCCATATCTCTGATGACAAAAGTAATGGAAGGCATAACAGCCAACCAGCTAGTTGACTACATAGACAAATTCTCCATACTTCACGACTCACTACAGCACAGAAATGGTGCTGATCACTCTACTAGCAAAATTCAACAAAGAAATCTCAATTGGGAAAAACATACTCCTATTAAAGTTTGACATGTCCAGTGCATTGGACATGGTTGAACACCACTACATGCAAATGTCTCTCATGAATATTGATTGTGGATATCCTGAAAACCTGACTGGCTGGGGTTCCTCCAGGACCAGGTTTGGGAACCACTACTCCATAGGCGGTCGGTGGCCCAACTGTTTGGGGAGGCTAAAGGGAGTGGGGCCAGGGGTGGAGCTTAAATCCATAATTGTCTGATAACACACAGAAAAAAATAAATAAATAAAAATAAAAGTCACAATTAATATCTTTTATTAAATTTAGATATTAGATATGTATCATATGTCAAAGAATAAAGTGGTTGCTCAAAGCATATACTAACCACAATCGCTCAACTGCAAAACAGTATGCACAACTTTGTGCAAAAACACACTCAGAACCTTACTGTACCATAAATATTACACTGGGCAGAACCTAATACACCAATATACCACCCATACGGAAAATGCAGACCATCAACAATATGAAACAATTCTCATGTAGAGCCACAAAACACCCTAATTCATGTTTAATATGGGATAAAATGCCATAAATAAGTAAATAAATATAAACTTTTAATGTTGAGCACCTGATTCTCAAAGTGGACATATTCCAAACACTATAATGAAAATAAAATGATCTTTTCTGCCTTAGTTGTCTGGTGACTTTTTCTGATCATGCTGGTCCACTATCCGATTCTGTTGCTATCTGTCCTCTGTGCAGGTCAGGAAGTCATCCTCATTAAATATCTTCCTGGCAACCCAGGACACCTCCAGCCAACCCCCCCTCCCCCACTCTCCCAGCAGTAAGGTAAACAAACCATAAACCAATTTCTATAATTGGTTACACAAAGCTAGAGGGCTTTCACTGCAGCTCCTGCTGTGAGGATGGAGGTAAATCAACAATTTAAACCTCTCAGAGCACAGCAGGGGAGGCTTAGCCTGTCCAAGCCTCTTATACCGGGCGCCTATGCACTACTCCAAGAGAAGGAGCCCTCCCTAAAACGTGGCTGGGCTGCAGTACCTGTGGGGGAGACTCCCAGGGAAGTGGAGAGTGGCCCTAGCTCAGAGGTTTGCACCCTGCAGAAGCCCAAGGAGTGCATGAAAGAGGAAATGAGGACTGCAAAAGGTAAAAGCATATCTTTATTTACTGTGAAGACCCTGGGGCCTGGACCTACAGATGAGTAGTTGGAACTGTACTGAAGACGATAGCAGTGGCGTTCCTAGAGGGGCTGACACCCGGGGCGGATCGCCGATGCGCCCCGCCCCAGATGCAGCGCGTCCCCCCCGGTGAAAGGACACCCCCGTGAAAGAACCCCCCCCAGGTGCACGCCACTGGGTGGGTGCCGCGTGCGCCTGTCCTTCGTTCATTCCATGCTCCCTCTGCCCCAGAACAGGAAGTAACCTGTTCCGGGGCAGAGGGAGCATGGAACGAATGAAGGACAGGCGCTCGTGGCACCCCCCCAGCGGCATGCACCCGGGGCGGACCGCCCCCACCGCCCCACCCCCCCCCCTTGGTACGCCACTGGAAGATAGAAGTATTAAAAGAGAAGGGAGTAATAGCGATTGTTGCAAAGGAGAAAGTGAGCCTGTAAGAAGAACATGCCTATCTTGCTATTCTGCCCCCTTATTCATGGAGGCAGGTTGTTTGTTGTTCATATGTATTTATGAGAAACTGGTATGACCAAATTTGGTCCCTGTGCTCTTTTAGTAGGATAGGACTATAGAGTGATGTAATTGTAGCTCTCTTGTGATATGCTCTTCTGCAACACCTGTCCTTGTCCCTATGCCTTATAGGACTTTTCCTATTGACTGGCCTATGTCCCTGTGTGTGCTGGGCTGTAGCACACCCCTTCTGTCTCCATTGGGGTTGAGAGTGTGTCTGCAGCATGCTTTTTTAAGATCTGTACGTTGTTGCATACTCTCCCTTCAAGCTACTGTAAAATAATCACGTTTTTTATCAATTTAAAAGTATTCGCAGCATCTACTCTCTCAGCTTGGTACTGAGATCTCCTGGCTCCCCTTATATACAGGGTGAGCTGGTAGATAACTGACTCCCAGTTCTACAAGGCAATCTAACTGTAAGTTATTTCCTTTTTGTTTGAATTTGCATTAAAAAAAGATTTTGTTTCAAGAGCTCTGAGTCTTCACAGTGATGTTCTATTTTCTGGTTATCTGCATGCTAATCTCCTGAGTAGAGAGAACAGAATACTTGCTTTAACTATTTTCTACCAATAAAGTTATCTTTTGATTGTATACTAAACTGTGCCTATAAGGTTTCCATACCTGTCCGTCAATGTCATTATCACATGCCCTATTATACAAATGGTCTCATAAGGGGTAATTCTTTACTGTGTGTTAGCATTATTTGCAGGTTGAATATGCATGTGAATAATTAGAATAAATATTCCAAATTTCCACCTAAGCACTATTCTGTAAATAAGCACATATTTTACATAGCACAGGTAGGTATGCACATGGGTAGAGTTTGGGTAGATCATGAGCAGCACTTACAGTTAGGTATTTAGGCACAAGCACTTATACCTGCTCTGTGGTGCCTAGTTTCCTTTATAGAATAAGCATGGCAATTGAATTACCACCATAGGAGCCCTTTTACTAAGCTGCGTAAGCGTCTATACGCGCCAAAAATGGAGTTACCACCTGGCTATTGTGCGGCTGCTGTGGTAATTTCATTTTTGCTGCGTGTCCAATACGTACATCAGAAAATTAATTTTTATTTTCAGATGTGTGTATTGGACGCATGCCAAGTGGCATTTGATACGCATAGATCATTACCACCCGGTTACCGCGTGAGACTTTACCGCTAGGTCAATGGCTGGTGGTTAAGGTCTCAGATCCAAATTGGACGTGGGGCAATTTTCATTTTGCCGCACATCCATTTTCGGCATTTTTTTTACAGGTGCACTGAAAAATGATTCTGCACACACCCAAAACACGCAGGCCATTTTTCGACGTGCCTTTGTAAAAGGGCCCCATAGTGATATGCAGTCATTGTACTATATTTATATTCAACTTTGCTACTTACAGAGATTGTGGCATTAAATACTGCTATCTATGGGACCTTTTTACCAAACAGTGGTAAAAAGTGGCTTTAGCGCAACCTTACTCAGACACCACCAGGATAAAATGGATGATTTTCCTTTTTTCCTATTATTGGCCATGTGCTAATTTTACCGTTAGCATGTGGCCATTAGGTCGTGAGCCCCTAATACCGCCTATTCTACAGGCAGTAAGAACTCTCACGCTAAACTTGTACTAATTAGTTAACACACGGTAATGCCCATGCGCTGATTAGTGCAGAACATACCCACCCCCTAGCACTGAAAAATACATTTTCTTTTTTAGCCCAAAACACATACCTACACTGCCACATGTCACTTTTTATTGTGGCTTAGTAAAAGAAACCATTAGCTCTGGCCATAGGATCCTAGTCTCTAACCAGGGCTGCAAGGAAAACCTGGCCATTCTTACTGTTGGCTTTCTTTAGAATCTCTGGTTTCAGACCATCAATTTACAGAGCAACTTCATCATAATAAATAGCCTCTTTTATTATCCAGGCTGGCACTACTTTTGAGAAACAGATAAAACACCAAAATGGTAAAGCCAAGTATGTCGTACTATTGAAATTGTTTTAACTATTCTAACTGAAAGCTTATGTTTGATGCCTGCAATCCTGAACAACAGAAAATCCTGGAGTCGAAGGAAAATTGTTCTCCCACTGGAATTGTGATGCTATTTAATGTATTGGTTCCAACAGGAATTGATATAGTAGTTCCACATAATAATAATACAAGGTATTTCCATTCAACTACAGGTGCAGTGGCACAAAGGGTAGGATTCAGCATGACTCTGTTTCAGCGGAGGTGCCTGTGTCAGGAGTCATGCAATCTAAAAGAAACTTAAACAACCAATGATGATATATACACAAATGATCAAACCTGAATCCATAAAAACTCAATAAAATTCAATACTAAAGCAATAATAAAACTTATACAAGTGAATAATTTGAGTACATAAAATATGAACGATATACAATTCACACATAAATGAGGAAAATGTAAATACCTGGACATAGGAAAGGTGAGGTTATTTAAGCCATGTTGCTGTCTTATAAAAACATATCTCTACATACATAAAAAGGATAAAGATGAGAGAAAAATAAATAATAAAATATCAACATTCTGTATAATACTCTCACTAAAATTCAAAGCTATGAATATAAGACCATATACAGAAATATATGATAAACTTTTTAATCATTAAGGGCCTTTTTTACAAAGCTGTGATTAAAGGGGTCCTGTGGTAGCATGGGTGCATGGATTTGCCATGCGCTGAGGCCCCATTTTACCACAGCAGGTAAAATGCTTTTTTTCTATAAAAGTAAATGGCAACGCAATAAGTAAACAACTTGTCATGCTGCCATTTCCTGGGAGAGCCCTTACCGCCATCTATTTAGGAGGTGGTAAGGACTGCTGTACTAACCCACAGAAGCTCTGCCTGATTATTGCTGGGTAAGCCCATGTTAATTCGTTCGTGAGCCCTTGAGCCTAGGCTGAGGCTTAGGAAGGCCTAGGGTGGACCAAACAGGCACCAAGCAACCCCACAGCCACAAAGCCCCGCACACCTAGGACACTCAACCAGCACCAGCAGAAAAGGGAGATAGACCACTCAAGCGGGCCTCATGGCCGAACAGGAACCCACTTATACAGAGTTCAAGCATACAGGCCTCATGGCCGATCTGGAACCGAGTCACACATACTAGGAAAGGGGAAAAGAACAAAGAGGGGTGGAGCACATGCAACGCACACAGCGCTAGCTAGACACAAGGGAAGGGCAATTTCCAAGAAGCTGGCAGGTACAGGCTATGGGTATAACAAAAGAGAGGGAACAAAGTACAAACTAAAGTCCAAACAAAAAAACAGCACCACGGGCCTTTAAAATGGAACAAAGTTCTTTAATGAATGAGCCTTGACCCGACACGGGCCGTGTTTCGGTGACTAGCACCTGCGTCAGGGGTCACAGTGATGACGTGGAAAACTTGGGGAATAACTCGAATATTTTCATCTACAATATTCCTTACCCCACGTCTCACGTAGCAAAAGTTATAAAGCACCAAGGCACCTTCACTTTCTGTGTCGGGTCAAGGCTCATTCATTAAAGAACTTTGTTCCATTTTAAAGGCCCGTGGTGCTGTTTTTTTGTTAGGTACAGGCTATGACCATAAGTACATAAGTACATAAGTAGTGCCATACTGGGAAAGACCAAAGGTCCATCTAGCCCAGCATCCTGTCACCGACAGTGGCCAATCCAGGTCAAGGGCACCTGGCACGCTCCCCAAACGTAAAAACATTCCAGACAAGTTATACCTAAAAATGCGGAATTTTTCCAAGTCCATTTAATAGCGGTCTATGGACTTGTCCTTTAGGAATCTATCTAACCCCTTTTTAAACTCCGTCAAGCTAACCGCCCGTACCACGTTCTCTGGCAACGAATTCCAGAGTCTAATTACACGTTGGGTGAAGAAAAATTTTCTCCAATTCGTTTTAAATTTACCACACTGTAGCTTCAACTCATGCCCTCTAGTCCTAGTATTTTTGGATAGCGTGAACAGTCGCTTCACATCCACCCGATCCATTCCACTCATTATTTTATACACTTCTATCATATCTCCCCTCAGCCGTCTCTTCTCCAAGCTGAAAAGCCCTAGCCTTCTCAGCCTCTCTTCATAGGAAAGTCGTCCCATCCCCACTATCATTTTCGTCGCCCTTCGCTGTACCTTTTCCAATTCTACTATATCTTTTTTGAGATACGGAGACCAGTACTGAACACAATACTCCAGGTGCGGTCGCACCATGGAGCGATACAACGGCATTATAACATCCGCACACCTGGACTCCATACCCTTCCTAATAACACCCAACATTCTATTCGCTTTCCTAGCCGCAGCAGCACACTGAGCAGAAGGTTTCAGCGTATCATCGACGACGACACCCAGATCCCTTTCTTGATCCGTAACTCCTAACGCGGAACCTTGCAAGACGTAGCTATAATTCGGGTTCCTCTTACCCACATGCATCACTTTGCACTTGTCAACATTGAACTTCATCTGCCACTTGCACGCCCATTCTCCCAGTCTCGCAAGGTCCTCCTGTAATCGTTCACATTCCTCCTGCGACTTGACGACCCTGAATAATTTTGTGTCATCGTCGAATTTAATTACCTCACTAGTTATTCCCATCTCTAGGTCATTTATAAATACATTAAAAAGCAACGGACCCAGCACAGACCCCTGCGGGACCCCACTAACTACCCTCCTCCACTGAGAATACTGGCCACGCAATCCTACTCTCTGCTTCCTATCTTTCAACCAGTTCTTAATCCAGGAGAGAAGAGAAAGCCAAGGACAGAATGGGACACAGACTCTATAGGAGCGAAGCTCCACAGGAACATTCTAGGCTGTGCCACACAACACCCAAGGGAAAAGGGAAGCCACCTATATGAATACACAAGGCTGTGCTACACAGCACTCGAGGATTAAGGGAAACCACTATAGGAATGCACAGGACTGTGCCACTCAGTAAGGGTCAAGGGAAACCACACACAAGGCAGTTCCACAGACACTAGAGACAAAGGGAAAAGCAGGTAAACAGGGAAAGCTACCTTTACAAACACCCGACAGATAAGGAGCAATGCTTATATGACTCAGGAGATAACCACAGCAGATAGAGTTAAAGCAGGCTAGAGGGAAGGGCTACTAACAACACTCGTGTCAGGAAGAAGCAGGGCTTACACTGTAATCAAAGGTTTAAAGCTAACAAAGGAAAACCACAATGTTCCTACCAGAACTCAGCAGCACACAGAGACAGAGCACCCACAGGTGCAGGGAAGCAAGGTAATCATGGAAAACAGCTTAGCGAGGGAAACAAACAAGCATATGCTGGGAACAACCAGCACACAGAGAAACTATAAGCAATGAGAGAAGTAAACAACTCCAAAGAACGCACGGTGTGCTACTTGCACAGACAGAGAGAGGGTAACAGGCTTCAGATGACCGGGATCAAACGCTAAAGCATAGACTGAAGGGAGAGGTAGGCTTAAATAGATATGACCTCAGACGTTTGCTGCCTCAAATGTCAGCTCAATCTCTAACAGGCCAATCAGAAGCGAGTTCCAGTCATTCCCTTGCCTGTCTTAGCAGAATCATAACAGACCCCAGCACTAAAAAATAAAAATATTTTTTTCAACACTGGAAATGGCATGCATTGGGGCAGGCACTACCGTTGGGCTCCTGCTATAGTCTGGTGATAGTGCTGGGTTTGCGTGTGGCAAAGCAATTATCACAGTGACTGTGCTGGCTGAAAATTGACCCAAGTGATTCCATAACACAACAGCTTTAGTTTGATTTTCCTATTGCTCCCTGCTTCATCTCCAATTTATAGTTTACTAGAAAGTCAATAATCCATGAAGAGAAATAAACTTTGAAAAATCTGTTATGAACAGAAGCTATATTGAAATCAGCATATAATTAGCATAATAGACTAATTCTGCTTTTAAAAGAATGAGAACTAAGCAAACGTGAAGACTAAATTACTGCTCATACATGAGGGGTCAAGGAAAAGTCATTCACAGTTAGCTAACACAATGTGGGGTCTGCTTTCATTATGCTATGGATAACAGATGCATTCATTTCTACTGCTACTTGTCTTCTCATCTTTGTAACAGAGACACATCATAGAGCTAATTACATCTCCTTTAGAATCATTAGCCAAAATATTTCTTTTTTGATCTCTCCACATCCAAATATTAAATTTCATTTTCAGAATAAAAGAAGTACAAACAAGACATGTCTAACAATTTTGGCTCTATTGAAAACAATAGTCTTCTAGATCCAATTGCTTCTATATTCATGCTTATTGGGGCCACTATTCTGCAGACATTACTGATTATAGTTAACCAGATAACTATCTAATTAACATGGAAATTCAAAAAATAATAAACATTTAGGGGATGTTACTGCATCTTAATTGCATGACTAACCTGCAGTATATCTTCACCACAGGTCAGTCATAGTAACATAGTAACATAGTAGATGACGGCAGAAAAAGACCTGCATGGTCCATCCAGTCTGCCCAACAAGATAAACTCATATGTGTATACCTTACCTTGATTTGTACCTGCCTTTTTCAGGGCACAGACCGTACAAGTCTGCTCAGCAGTATTTTCCGCCTCCCATCACTGGCTCCGGCACAGACCATATAAGTCTGCCCTCCACTATCCTCGCCTCCCAACCACCAACCTCTCTTCCCCCACCTGCTCCGCCACCCAATTTTGGCTAAGCTTCTGAGGATCCATTCCTACTGCACAGGATTCCTTTATGCATATCCCACACATGTTTGAATTCCGTTACCGTTTTCATCTCCACCACCTCCCGCGGGAGGGCATTCCAAGCATCCACCACCCTCTCCGTGAAAAAATACTTCCTGACATCTTTTTTTGAGTGTGCCCCCTTTCAATCTCATTTCATGTCCTCTCGTTCTACCACCTTCCCATCTCCGGAAAAGAATTGTTTGCGGATTAATAGCTTGCAAGTATTTGAACGTCTGTATCATATCACCCCTGTTCCTCCTTTCCTCCAGGGTATACATGTTCAGGTCAGCAAGTCTCTGCTCATACGTCTTGGAACGCAAATCCCAGACCATTCTCATAGCTTTTCTTTGCACCGCTTCCATTTTTTTTTAACATGCTTCGCAAGGTACGGCCTCCAAAACTGAACACAATACTCCAGATGGGACATCACCAACGACTTGTACAGGGGCATCAACACTTCCTTTCTTCTGCTGATCACACCTCCCTCTATACAGCCTAGCAACCTTCTCGCTACGGCCACCGCCTTGTCACACTGTTTCGTCACCTTCAGATCCTCAGATATTATCACCCCAAGATCCCTCTCCCCCTCAGTACCTATCAGACTCTCACCGCCTAACACATAAGTCTCTCATGGGTTTCTACTCCCTAAATGCATCACTTTGCATTTCTTCGCATTGAATTTTAATTGCCAAACCTTAGACCATTCTTCTTGCTTCCTCAGATCCTGTTTCATGCTTTCCACTCCCTCCCGGGTGTCCACTCTGTTGCAAATCTTAGTATCATCCGCAAATAGGCAAACTTTACCTTCTAACCCTTCGGCAACGTCACTCACAAATATATTGAACCGGCCCTAGCACCGATCCCTGAGGCACTCCACTACTCACCTTTCCCTCCTCTGAGCGAACTCCATTTACCACCACCCTCTGTCGTCTGTCCGTCAACCAGTTCCTAATCCAGTTCATCACTTTGGGACCTATCTTCAGCCCATCTAGTTTATTTAAGAGCCTCCTGTGGGGAACTGTGTCAAAAGCTTTGCTAAAATCTAAGTAGATTACGTCTATGGCACGTCGATGATTCAGTTCTCCAGTTACCCAATCAAAGAATTCAATGAGATTTGTTTGGCACGATTTCCCTTTGGTAAAACCATGTTGTCTCGGATCTTGCAACTTATTGGCTTCCAGGAAATTCACTATCCTTTCCTTCAGCATCACTTCCATTACTTTTCCAATAACCGAAGTGAGGCTTACCGGCCTGTAGTTTCCAGCTTCTTCCCTATCACCACTTTTGTGAAGAGGGACCACCTCCGCCGTTGTCCAATCCCTCGGAACCTCTCCCGTCTCCAAGGATTTATTAAACAAATCTTTAAGAGGGGAGCAGAAGTGCGGGACGGAGCTCCTGCTACCCGTCGAAAACTGCTTCGATTGTGATCCTTCGGACCCGTTATGGGAAAGAGGAAGGGGAAATCTGGAGTGCCTATCTCCACAGGCAAGGTTGAACCCCCTCTCTTGAGGCAGATGACGTTGGAGGAGTCGGGACTCTGGACACCGGGAGTTGGAGTGTTCGCTTCGGGAGGTCCGGGAGAGCAAGCAGACCAGAGCGCTGAGGGAGTTTCTTTGAGTCCTCCCTCGATAACTGTCCCTCCAAGACCTGGAAGAGGAATGACGGGCGTGAGTGAACAGCATGCTGAGTCCGGAAGTCAGTCCCCAGCGGCTGTGTGTGGAGACCCCGCTGCCTCGTCACCGCCAGTGAGTTTGCCAGCTCAGACAGTTTTGCTGCCTGGAAGAAATCCTGACGAACCTTCCATAAGTCTTGGAACTTTAAAGAAACCTGCTACCATTACAATGGAATCATTATGGGATGCAATACAAGGACTGAATTCCAACCTGCAGCAAATGTCAGGTATTTTGCGTGGCGAAGTTGCGGACTTAAAGAAATCACAATCTGATTTGGTAATGAAAGTTGCAGAACAATCTATAAAAATGGAGTTTTTTGATAAAGAATTAAAAACGATGAACTCCTTGACGAATGTGTTGATAAAAGACACTAGCCTCCAACAACGCAAATTGGAATATTTAGAAAACCAGATTAGGGGGAATAACTTATGTTTTCTCAATTTTCCTAAATCCCCTCTTATTCCAGCGATAGACATGCTTAAAAAATATTTCACCGAAGTATTAGGTATCCCTTTAGAGGGATACCCACCTATTACTAAAGCAATGTATATTTCAGGAATTGGAGGGAGACAATTGCCTCCTGACCCCCAATCTGGACTAAATTTAACAGAATTTCTAGAATCTTCACTTGAGGCTATAACTGAAAGAACTACTTTGTTGGTCACCTTCGCTCTACAACTAGATCGGAATAATATCTTCAAACTTTATTTCCGCCACACTAATTCACCCTTCCTTGGTTCAAAATTCAGGTTTTTCCAGATTTTGCTCGAGAAACCCAAAGGAAAAGAAAGCAGTTTTTGTTGTTGAAAGAGAGGATGTTGCGAATAGGAGGGACCTTTTTGTTAAGATTCCCCTGTAGATGTTGTGTTTCTTTGAATTCTGTAAATTATATTTTTTTTGAACCAGAGAAGTTAAAAGAATGTATTGTATCAAAGGAATAATGCTGTAGCAGTCCTTGAGTGCAAAGCGTTTAACCGGCTAGCGACACTCCTTACTCTGTCTGATTGATTATATGAAGTAATTCATTTTTATATTAATTAGGTTTTGTTTGAATTTCCTTTTCTTGGATCCACATTATGAGGACTAATGGTTAAAGATTTTTCTTGATATGACAATGTGTATGTAAATTTTTTTTTCCCTTTGTGTGAATTTATGTTAATTGCATAAATGTAAATTGAATAATAATAAATAAATAAATTAAAAAAAAAAATCTTTAAGAGAACCCGCCAGAACCTCTCTAAGCTCCCTCAATATTCTGGGATGGATCCCGTCCGGTCCCATGGCTTTGTCCACCTTTAGCTTTCCAAGTTGTTGATACACACTCTCATCCGTGAACAGTGCTCTATCCATTCCATTCTCAGGTGTACTTTTGCCAGTCCCTCGCGGTCCTTCTCCAGGATTTTCTTCAGTGAAAACAGAACAAAAGTATCTATTTAGCAAATTGGCTTTTTCTTCATCATTATCTACATAGTGGTTCGCTGTATCTTTTAGTCTCACAATTCCCTTTTTAGTCATTTTCCTTTCACTAATATACCTGAAGAAATTTTTGTTGCCCCTCCTTACATTTCTAGCCATTTGTTCTTCCGCTTGCGCCTTCACCAGTCGTACCCCTCTCTTGGCTTCTTTCAGTTTCATCCGGTATTCCTCCCCGTGTTCCTCTTGAGATTTTCTATATTTCTGGAACGCTAACTCTAGCCTTTATTTTCTCAGCCACTTGCTTGGAGAACCATATCGGTTTCCTTTTTCTCTTGCTTTTATTTACTCTCCTTACATAAAGGTCTGTGGCCCTATTTATTACTTCTTTCAGCCTGGACCACTGCCCTTCCACTTCTTGTACGTCCTCCCAGCCCATCATTTTACTAAAGTTATCACGCTTGAAATCCAGGACTTTGAGTTTAGAGTGGCCGACCTCCACTTCAGCCGTTATATCAAACCAAACCGTTTGATGGTCACTGCTTCCCAGGTGTGCACCCACTCAGACATTTGACACACTATCCCCATTTGTGAGCACCAGATCTAGCGTCGCTCCCTCCCTCGTGGGTTCCGTCACCATTTGTCTGAGCAGAGCACTTTGGAAAGCATCCACGATCTCTCTACTTCTTTCTGATTTGGCAGATGGAACCTTCCAATCTACATCCGGCAGATTGAAATCTCCCATCAACAGAACCTCTTTTTCCTTTCCTAATTTTTTAAGATCTGCGATCAGATCTTTATCTAGTTCCTCTAATTGTGTCGGGGGTCTGTAGACAACACCCACGTGGACAGAGGTTCTATCATCTCTTTTTAAGGTGATCCATATTGCTTCTTCTTTTCCCCAGGTCCCTGTCATTTCAGTCGCCATGATATCATTCATCACATACAGAGCTACTCCTCCACCTTTACGACCCTCTCTATCCTTCCTAAATAGATTATAGCCTGGTATGCTTGCATCCCATTCGTGGGAACCGTTGAGCCACGTCTCTGTGATTGCAACAACATCTAAGTCTGCCTCCAACATCAGGGCTTGAAGGTCATGAACTTTATTGCTTAGACTACGAGCATTTGTGGCCATCGCTTTCCATCTATATTTCTTGGTATGTGTTTCAACATTAGTGATTTGGGGGTGTCTTTTCACTTTGGGTACCTTCATGACTTTTTGGGGGTGTCTTGAATAACACAACTTATGAAAAACCTTGCAAGCAGCATTATTCATACTGCCCAGGAGCATCGGGCTGCAAATCTATGGCCTGATGTTCCTGGGCCGTATTTTAAAAGGGCCAGCCAATAAAGGCTAAACCTTTCCTCAAAGCCCCCCCACCACATATCACCCTCAACGCCCCTATTCCACATACCCCCAATCCCCCTTCTCAGCATATACTGACTCCTTGATGTCCCCTTTTCATATACCTCTATCGGTAGACCCTCCTATCCATGATCCCTCGATGCCGCTTTTTTTAACACCCCCCCCCAATGCTTTCCTTTGCCCAAAGACCCCCTCCCATAGTCCTCCAGGTCTACCTTGAAAAATCTATGGGGTCTAGTATGGCTGGGGCAAGAGTGATCCTCAGTTGCTCCTGCCCCTGCTAGTGTTGGATTCAAAGTGTTACCATAACTCCTAGCAGTAGTCTTATGATACTATTACTAGGGGGTCAATATGCCATAAAACAGCAGCTTCACCCCTAGTGGTACTACTGTGACTACCGTTATGAATCACTGGCATCATTTTGAACCTGGTGCCAGCTGGGGCAGAAGCAACTGAGGATTGCTCTTGCCCTATCCCTAATAGAATCTGGGTATTTTTTTTCAAGGTAGACCCAGGGAACCTATGAGAGGAAGAGGCGCATGTAGCAAAAGGACTGCATCATGGAGATCATCAGTGGGTCTTCAAAAAGAAGGAGATGGTATGTGCTGAGGGGGTACTTTCTGGGGCAGAGGTAAGTGATTGGGGCATCAGGAAGGAAGGCTGTAATGAGGAGTGAGCATTGGCATTAATGGGGACCTTTAAATTAGATGGGCTGACCCTTTGAGAAGAGGCCCAGATGCATCAGTCCACAGCTTAGCAGCTGAGTTATTCAATGTAGATAGTAATGAGGTGTTTTGCATGCATTACATGTTTTGAATATCATAACTATGTATCCTGTGGTACCTTTAAATTAATTTGCTTTAATATCACAAACATTATTGTCCTTTAATGCACATTATGGCCATAATGCCATGTGCATAAATAACCCCCAAGTCTCCAGTTTTAATTATATCTGGTTAAAGTTACCTGAATATCATTATCCATTTAATTTTAGGATAACTATTTGTCCCAATCAATCTTAACAGTGACACCCCCAATTTTGGATATTAAATCTCCATGAATAGGAAGTAAAACAAATGATGTAATGCTACATGTTCAGAAAACAACAAGGCAGACAATCCACAAAATCCAACGTGGAGGCAAACAAAGAAGATCAGTCAGTAATATAGATCAATCTTTATTATAGAGTAAACATCCAATAAAAATGCCTGACAGACTGTGTTTCGCCCAAAAGGGCTGCATCAGGGGCTCAAAAATAACGTCTTCATCAACAGAAATCGTCAAATAGTCCATGCCCTAGTTGCAAACATATGTACTATATAGCCAAATAGCTAGGGCTCTATTGTAGGCAAAAAAAAAAAAAAAAACAGCACAAAGGTATTGTCAGGAGTAGAAACGTACTCCAGAGAATGTCAGAATGTAATCACACTTCTCAATTTTGCTGGAACCAGTGCCACAGAGACATCAAATACATTCCTGTGGTTAGCATATCACTAGAAATCAGATCTAGACCCATCAAAAATCAAGATGTTATCATGCTTAAAAGGTCACCACTTATAAGACAAAGGATTAAAGAAGCAATTGGGAGAAACCAGGGACTGAAGACTAGAAGGTGACGAGATCTCAAGGATCACTTAAGACTACTACTCTGAACACTCTGAGCATTAGTACTCTCCATGGACACTCACTTGCCAAGCCAGTTGCTTACAAGCTTGTACTAAACGATTGAGAACACCCAGTGGTGAGTGTGTGTTTAATTTAATTGATTACATTTATTCACCATTTGCTGTATTTGAATAGGAATTTTCTTTTTATGCTTTTTTCCCTCTATTACATGCCATTTCATATTCTGCCTTTTACATAAAACTTTCATTTGCTATTCATAAAACTCTTTTGTTATTATTGGTAGTTACAAGTGTCTGTAGTTTGTTAGTAAACACATATTAGAAGGAGTCTGAGCTTAGAACAGCTGAGTGGAGGAGTGGCCCACTGCTGCACCTTGTGATCTTGGGTAAGTCACTTAACCCTCCATTGCCTCAGGTACAAACTTAGATTGTGAGCCCTCCTGGGACAGAGAAATATCCAGAGTACCTGAATGTAACTCACTTTGAGCTACTACTGAAAAAGGTGTGAGCAAAATCTAAATAAATAAATGTATCCAAAGTGCTTTGTTTCATACACATCTTATTCTACACTGTCCTGCAAAGGGCAATGTAAATATTGGTTTAATCCTACATTAATTTGGATGTTCCACTAAGATATCTGATTAGATAAGCTATAATCAGATAAGACAAGAAAGTTACCAATAGGTTTTATGTGCTATACCACATTTAACACCAAATTGGTTTGGTTGGAGCTCATTGTCCTCAATAAGCCCTTTTGCTGCTTATGCCAGTATTATACCAGCAAGCACAGCCTTCAAGTACAGCCCAGGGCTATCATGGTTTCCTTGGCAAGGTGGAGGGAAATTTCCCTCTCTGTTTTATTGTTTAGGTTTAAGGAACAGCTTGCACTGTCATACAGATATACAGGCTGCCTTTTGTGACATCCCTGGGAAACAGAGAGTGCTGTAAAGATAAAATTAAGAGTGTGCCCATTTTACTACTACTACTACTACTATTTAGCATTTCTATAGCGCTACAAAGCATACGCAGCGCTGCACAAACATAGAAGAAAGACAGTCCCTGCTCAAAGAGCTTACAATCTAATAGACAAAAAATAAATAAAGTAAGCAAATCAAATCAATTAATGTGAACGGGAAGGAAGAGAGGAGGGTAGGTGGAGGCGAGTGGTTACAAGTGGTTACGAGTCAAAAGCAATGTTAAAGAGGTGGGCTTTCAGTCTAGATTTAAAGGTGGCCAAGGATGGGGCAAGACGTAGGGGCTCAGGAAGTTTATTCCAGGCATAGCGTGCAGCGAAACAGAAGGCGTGAAGTCTGGAGTTGGCAGTAGTGGAGAAGGGAACAGATATATTTTAAAGCCTTTAAGAGTGTACAGATCAGAACTGTACCATATTTTGTTTCTGCAAGCACCGCATATTTTGAACTCCTCTGTGCTATTTATATCCCAGAACCCAGAGGACTTCCCCGTACATTATTGTTATAATGTTGTTAACATCAGTAATGGTTGAGGTAACACAAAATGCAGATATTGCCCCATTGGTAGCCTGCATTCTTGCTGTGCTGAGCAGCTAGTTAGAAACAGATTTGCATCTGTCAAGAAGAAGAGGGGAGAGCACACCCGCTTTTAGAGCTGATCTATATTTGGTGCCTTCATAGTCTAAATACAACCCCAGTGTATGTAGGATCAGGATTGATCACCCTTTGCCTATGGGGAGTATTAGACAAATATCCCTAATACTCCCCATAGGCAGGGATCCATAGTGTTGAACTGCTGAGGTACTAGTTCTTATTAAGATAAGAATCTCTGTTTATATTTATTTATTTATTTATAGTACTTCAGTAGCACTTGCATAGTTCCTACAGTTAACATTTTGTGCTGCTTCCTAATGTAGGTTATCAAAAGACATGTCATGGCCATGGGGGGGGGGGGGGGGGGAGGAGGAGACTGTTTAATATACTAACAGCTTCCAATTCTAGCTTGAGAGTGCCTCATGTTACCAACAAACTGATATTGTAAGTTAATAAGACAATGCTAATTCAATTGTTAACCTTGTAGCAATACTATCTATTTTATTTTTCATGTTTCATATGTGCATATGACCCTTCGGGGATGCTGGCATTTACTTTTTGGTTTTCAACTTCTGTCTTTTTGTTCTGAACAGAACTGCAAGGTTTTGTTCATCCATATTTTTTCCAACTGTCCATTCTATTTTTCCAGGCAGGTTGATAACACTGTCAGGAGCATTTTCGAAAGAGAAGGGCGCCCATCTTCCGACACAAATTGGGAGGTGGGCTTCCTTCTCTTAGGGTCAGCCAAATCGGCATAATCGAAAGCCGATTTTGGCTGGCCTCAACTGCTTTCCGTCGCAGGGACCGCCAAAGTTCAAGGGGCGTGTCGGCAGTGTACCGAAGGCGGGACGGGGCATGGTTAACAGATGGCCGTCCTCGGCCAATAATGGAAAAAAGAAGGGCGTCCCTGATGAGCATTTGGATGACTTTACTTGGTCCCTTTTTGTTCATGACCAAGCCTCGAAAATGTGCCCAAACTGACCAGATGACCACCAGAGAGAATTGGGGATGACCTTCCCGTACTCCCCCAGTGGTCACCAACCCCCTCCCACACAAAAAAACTAATTAAAAAACATTTTTCCAGCTTCTATGCCAGCCTCAAATGTCATACCCAGCTCCATCACAGCAGTATACAGGTCCCTGGAGCAGTTTTTAGTGGGTACTACAGTGCACTTCAGGCAGGCGGACGCAGGCCCTATCCCCCCCTACCTGTTACACTTGTGGTGGTAAATGGGAGCCCTCCAAAACCACTACTACTACTACTTAACATTTCTAAAGCGCTACTAGGGTTACGCAGCGCTGTACAATTTAACATGGAAGGGCAGTCCCTGCTCAAGGAGCTTACAATCTAAAAGACAAATGTACAGTCAATCTAATAGGTCAGACAGATTGGGGCAGCCTATATGTTCGAAAGGTTAGGTTCCGAAAGCAGCATTGAAGAGGTGAGCTTTAAGCAAGGATTTGAAGATGGGTAGGGAGGGGGCTTGGCGTAGGGGTTCAGGAAGATTGTTCCAGGCATAGGGTGAGGCAAGACAAAATGAGCGGAGCCTGGAGTTGGCAGTGGTGGAGAAGGGTACTGAGAGGAGGGATTTGTCATGTGAGCGGAGGTTACGGGCAGGAACGTAGGTGGAGATGAGGGTAGAGAGGTAGTGAGGAGCAGCAGACTGAGTGCATTTGTAAGTAAGGAGGAGAAGCTTGAATTGTATGCGGTATCTGATCGAAGCCAGTGAAGTGACCAAAACCCACTGTACCCACATCTAGGTGCCCCCCTTCACCCTTTAAGGGCTATGGTAGTGTTGTACAGTTGTGGGTAGTGGGTTTTAGGGTGGGTTTGGGGGGCTCAGCACCCAAGATAAGGGAGCTATGCACCTGGGATCAATTTGTGAAGTCCACTGCAGTGCCCCCTTGGGTGCCCGGTTGGTGTCCTGGCATGTGAGAGGGGACCAGTGCACTACTAATGCTGGCTCCTCCCATGACCAAATGGCTTGGATTTGGTCGTTTCTGAGATGGCCGTCCTCGGTTTCCATTATAGACGAAAACGGAGGCCGGCCATCTCTAAGGTCAACCTAAATGTGGAGATTTCGCCGTCCCTGACTGTATTATTGAAACAAAAGATGGCCGCCCATCTTGTTTTGATAATGCGGGTTGCCCCGCCCTTTCGCGGCGCCGTCCTTAGAGATGGGCGCCCCCGTTCGATTATGCCCCTCCACGTATGGTTGTTCTGAAATGATGTTAAATGTGTATTTTTTTTTAATACTATTTCATGTTTTTCTTTCAATTTGATATTTCCAAATGTACCTCATCTATTGAATTTATTTTTATATTTGGTCATTTTACTATTGTTGTGCCATTATCAAGGTTGTAAATTTTATGTTAAACTGTACCTACTGTACACTGAATTGGGTGAATCTCTTCATAAAGGTGGTTAATAAATCCCAATAAATAAATAAATACATGTAATCCAAATATGTTCAGCTTTGTATTATGTGACTGAGTGTATGATATTGATTTTATGTTACACCTTCTATCATTGCTTTTGTTCATTGCAATATGTTATGTATCATTTCTCATGGTGATTATTGATGTAGTGCATCAACCATGTTATATTAACAACCACATCCATGCAATGATTCATGTGCTGCAAATACCAGAACTGCTACCAGACCTGTAACAATATACAGCTGGCAGCTACATGCAGTCTATATGATAAATATATTCTATGCTTTGTGTTGTGCACTACATTCATATTCACCACTTGCTACGATGTGGACTGTACTAACAAAGTGACTTTCCATTTATGAATTTACAGCAGTCCTTCAAGTAGTGGACTTGCAGAAGCAAAGGACCTTCTATTTCTATGGACATTCATTTTTTGGGTTACATTTATATTACTTACTGCAGTTGCATTACTATATTATTCATTTCATTCATTTTAAGTTTTTATATACCGCTTACACCTAAGTGGCTTACAGTTTCATTTTACAGGTACTGGGTCTGTCTCTAGCGGGCTCACAGTCTAAGTAGTACATTGTACTACTGTTGTACCTGGGACAATGGAGGTTAAGTGACTTGCCCAGAGTCACATGGAGCTGCAGAGGGACTTGAACCTGGTTCCCCTTCATCTCAACCCACTGCTGACCATCAGGCAGCAGCTGGTATCAAAATCAGTTCCCCAGGTCTGCAACCCACTACACTATTAGTCACTCTTCCACTCCTATGCATTTAGGGTGTATTTTACTAAAGATTAGCTCAAGTTATCTGAAGCAGGGCTAGTTTTATTCCTATGGGCCCTGCTGAAGATAACTCGAGCTAATCTTTAGTAAAAGACCCCCTTATTATATGTATTTTAAGCTTGTTTGCATTAATGATTTGTCACTATTACTGTTTTTGTGTTCACCTCTAGTATGTGATGTATGAGCATGACATCTATTCATATATGTTTATTATTGTTCACTTATTGCTATGTAGCATTCAATGCAAGTTTTATTGTGTCATTGAATACTAACACACCTGTACAACCAACATAGCTAGTGTTTTAAGATGCCTAGCACACTTAGTGCCATCCGTCTTTAAAAAGTGGAGCTAAGGGGGGAAATCCCCTCCCCCTGACATATAGATGGTTTTTCACAGACCTTTAGCATGGTCCACATTCTGATTTTGTGATGAAATAGCCTTTGGCGGTGACTCAGGCATCTGAGTGAGGTATGCAGGAATTTCATTGTCTTCCAGTATTGTTTCATGACCAGTTTAAACTTTCACCATTAGCTCCCCTAATTACTTGGCTTCACTTATTATTCCTTATGTCCCTTCTTGTTTGGTGTACTTGCACCCTAATTTTATAAAAGTCACCAAATACTACATGCATAAATTTCTGTGTGTGCCCAAGTTACATGTACAATTTTAGAGGTCCTTTTACACAGGCTGGTGGTATGGCGCATGTTTTGGATGTGCACTGCACTATTTCTTTACCATATCTGGAAAAAAAAGGGTTTTTTAATGGGCCAGGAAATGGATGTGTGGCAAAATTAAAAGTAGCGCGTGCCTATTTATGGCCTGAGCCATTACCACCACCCATTGACTTAGGGCTCACGCATTACGCACGCGGTAACCATGCAGCACACGCCAACTGTTGATTACCACTGGGAATGCTCCCTGCAGTAGAAAATAGAAAATGATTTTCTACTGTGGGATTTGGTGCATGCCAAGCTCGGAATTACCGCCAGGCACACATTAGCCCGGCGGTAGTGCCGATTTGGTGAGTGTAGCCTATACGCTAGCCCTCCCGCACCTTTGTAAAAGGGCCCCTAATTGAATAGCAAGCTAATTAGCACCAATAATTGACTTTTTAACAAGCAGTTAGCACTAATTATATTTAATTGGAATTTATGCTTGTAAATTCAGGCATGGGATCCATGCCTAACTTTTTACGCACAAGTATAAAAAAAAGGTGCAGAAATGGGAGGGTCATAGGCAGAACGGGGTGTGTTCCCGGCATTTGTTATACAATAAGGGGGATACACATATTTAAGTGCATACATTTGCACCATGTTTGAGTTGGTGCAAATAGCTGTGCCTAAAGTTAGACACGAGATCTGGACTTGGCGATCGCCTTTACGGTACTATGTAAGCCACATTGAGCCTACCAATAGGTGGGAAAATATGGGATACAAATGTAAGATACAATAATCATATACACAGTGAGTCTGTTCTATCTCACAAAATTATAGCAGAGTTTTCCCTTTTTTGTACTGGATACAAATGTAACAAATAAATAAACAAATAAAATATAAGCGCTATTCTATAAACTGTGCCTAACTTTAAGTGTGGTTTATAGAATAGGGTTTTTTTTGTGTGCCATATATAGAATTTGCCTCTTAATGACCACTGTCTGGTGCTGCCTTCTCTGGCCCTTGTTCACTTGGAATATATATGACATTCTGGGGTCAATATTCAGACAGCGGTGCTCAGCGTTTTGATGACTGCCACCAGCTTTATACCTAACAATTCAATGCAGGGCCCTGTCCTGGCTTCGGCATTGAATTTCCAGGTTTGAGGAGTACTGCTTGAAAGAGAGCCTGAACCCACATAAAGCATTTTACTTACATGTTGGAACGAAGCTTTTCTTTCTCCTACCCCTCAGGCCCCACAAGGGAGTATGATCTGCTCCTTGACACTGTAGCTGGTGAAACTAAGTTCTAATTATGGGCCCTCAAGCAAAATATCAGAAAGGGCTCCTAGAGCAGGGAGAGAATGTAGCCTAGAAGACATGTAATCTAGTATTATTGAGCCCCTTCCTTCCTTTCTCCTCTCCTCCCCCCAACCCCACTGCAGAGGCCCTTGAGGTCCAGAAAGAAAAGGAACCCAGAAAACCCAATGGATTTATCCCCTTGCTCTATCCTAAGAATAATCTGGAACAGATGAGGTTGGCAGAGGCATCTCTATTTTATTGAAAGAGATATAAAACAGAGTTGGGCTGTAATTCACTTCAGGAATTTTGACAGCTCTAAAAGAATCAAAAGCTGTTGAATACAATTGAATGGTATGTTATATAATCCTAAGAAAGAAAGCCATTGTAAGCTAATGATAGTTGAGATAGATGCACTGGGCTGTTTTAATTATTTGAAGTACTCTTGTGTTACATGATTTATTTTGACATCAAGTATTATTATGGAAGCATTAGACAGATTCCACATTACAGGCATTGTTATTTTCTCAGTAAAATGGTTTTTGTTCATTTTAAATCTGTGGATAATGAATTTTTTATGCAACTGGTGTTGTACTTCAGATCATCTATAGTCAATTGTAAATAAAGAAGAGAAGGAAAGCCAATTGGCCCTAACTTATGAATGCATATTGGCTTGTATCTATAACACTTGAATAATATAATAATATGTAGGTTTGGGTTGCTAAGTATTTGATCAGTTGTCTATGATTGTAATAACTTGGGGCCCAATTTTCAAAAGGAATAATCTGGGAATGGCAGCTATTATTCAGTTAATTCCCTAAACTGGCACAATCTGTGCATATTCAGGGGTGTCATTATCAACATGGGCACTGTTAAGACGTATTATTTTACAACTAATTTGTGCTATTTTTAGCATAAGTCCTATTTTATGCAATGAGACCTCAGAGTGTAGTTACTAATATTGGTTACCATTTCATTTATTTACAAAAAGTATGCATTGCCTTTCTGAGCAAAAGTCATTCAAATACATTCACAATGAAAGCAGTGAAATACATATTAAAACATAAGACAAAAAGGCATGAAGCATACAATAAAATACAAAAGAAAAACTTAATAGCAAAAGTTATTGCATCAGGTTCCATTTACTGAACCATTTTACCTAAATTCTCAGTCCTAGGAACAAAATAATGGTCTTATGGTAGTGTAATCTGCAAAGAATCAAGGGCCCAATATTCAAAATAATTTAACTGGGTGGGATAGGCTCCTGTGCAGTTAAATCATGCTGGCAGGGTGATCCTTGGATTTACAGTGGCATTTAGCCAGATTGTGCCACTGAAAATCTGGGAAGAGTGCTGTGGCACTATTTGGTTAGTGCAGGAATGGTCCGGGAGTGGAGCCTGGATGGAGCTAGTAGCAGAAATGTTTGGTCTACTAACCAGGTAAGTGTCCTAAGTTATCTGGTTACCAGTCTGAATAACTTCTGGTGGCCAGGCAAAAACCTGGATGTTCCATACTAGTGTATGAACTAGACCCGGCATTGACTATCCAGCTAAAATTCTGCCTACAGTGGTTAGAGCCTTAATTTTTATCTGTTGTGGACTGAATATTGAGCCCAAGTTTTCTCCAGGACAAACATGGCTACTATTATTCTGTACTACAAACAATTAAATATACAATTCTAGAATGTACATAAGTAATGCCATACTGGGAAAAGACCAAAGGCCCATCAAGCCCAGCATTCTGTCCCCGACAGTAGCCAATCCAGGTCAAGGGCACCTGGCAGCTTCCCAAACGTACAATGTTTGGGAAGCTGCCAATTCCCGAAATTGTGGATTTTTTTCAATTCCATTTAGTAGCGGTCTATGGACTTGTCCTTTAGGAAAACATCCAAACCCTTTTTAAACTCTGCCAAGCTAACCACCTTTACCACATTCTCCGGTAACAAATTCCAGAGTTTAATTACACGTTGGGTGAAGAAAAATTTTCTCCTGTTTTAAATCTACTACACTGTAGTTTCATCGCATGCCCCCTAGTCCTACTATTTTTGGAAAGTGTGAACAGATGCTTCACATCCACCTGTTCCACTCCACTCATTATTTTATATACCTCTATCATGTCTCCCCTCAGCCATCTCTTCTCCAAGCTGAAAAGCCCTAGCCTCCTTAGTCTTTCTTCATAGGGAAGTCGTCCCATCCCCGCTATCATTTTCATTGCCCTTCGCTGCACCTTTTCCAATTCCACTATATCTTTCTTGAGATGCGGCAACCAGAATTGGATACAATACTCAAGGTGCGATCGCACCATGGAATGATACAACGGCATTATAACATCCTCACACCTGTTTTCTATACCTTTCCTAATAATGCCCAACATTCTAGATGATCTCCTCATATCACAAGAAACCGTTCACAACTTAATACTAAGCTACAGTGAGGGGACAAAGTGGTGCAGCATGGGATTCTGTCATACTCAGTGGCCCAGGTTTTATCATTCTACCTTTTTTACAGTTTTTATTTTACAGCCCTAAATTTGCACAGTTGAAGTCAACATGATTTTTGTTAAAAACAGGTTTTTGAGACAGAATGAGGTACAAATGTCATATTTGGAACAAGAAAAGAAAAAGGATAAAGCCAGAACTTACAATTGCAGCTACATATTCAAAGATAACATTTACACAGTCATTGACATTCTGGAGCCTTTTGTTTAATTAGACAATCAATTAATCAAATATATTCTCCATAATAACTGAACAAAAAGGTTATGTCAGCTGGCATTTTATTTTGAAATAATACATTTTATAAGATGAATAAATTGGATTTAGCTTATAAAACTCTGATTTTGCAAATAGTTGAAAAGTTCCCCATAATTCTGATGAGACCTCATGGGGTATAATACTGAATGAACCAGAGGAGAAGCTAGCTATACCCTCTCACAGCTCTGCTCATTTTATCATTTGAAAAACAGGAAGATCCAAGAGACTGGAAAAAAGCTGATGTAGTACCTCTCCACAAGGGTGAGAAAAATGAAGAGTCATAAAACTTCGAACCTGTTAACTTAGGGTAAGTAATAGGAAAGGACAGAACTGTATGGGTTACAGGATCATAAGCAATACAGCAGCATATTTGATTGATGTGTTTGATGAGCAGACCAGAATAATAGATCAGAATAGATGGTAGAAGATAGATGGAGCCTAATTTTATTTCATTAAACCCTTTGAGACCATTCACCATAGAGGACTGTTGAGCAAGCTGGTCAGTCTAGGAGATGGAATACAGTATAGCCTCGCTTGTCCAACCTTTTCTGATCTGACCATCTGGCATATCCAACAAACACCAAGTGACATCACGCGATTTCTCTTTCCATTTTCTGAACCTGGGACCATATTTTACCACCATTTTGAGCTGGGACCCTGCTTTTACTGTCTTTGTTTCTGCATTGTTTGACTCATCTTTCCATTTTCCAAACCAAGGACCCTACTTTTATCATCCTGCACCGAGACCCTGCTTTTGCTGCCTTTGTTTCTACATTGTTTGAGGGGTTACCATATTATCTGGCTTTTCATTTATCCAACAATGGGTTGGTCCCATTTAGGTTGGATAATCAAGAATCTACTGTAATTATAAACAGGGTGAAAAGTGAGTTAAAGCAGTAAGATTCAGAATGACAACAAATGAAGGCCATTCTGGTGAAGTCAGTGTCTACTAGGGTCACCAAGATCAGTGCTAAGACCAGTCTTCTTCAATTTCTTTACCAGTAACAGTGGGAAATGTTAGGAAAAAAAAGTGCACTTGTTTGCAGATGGCATGAAAATTAGTACAATTGAGTTAATGTTTAAAAGGCAATTCTATAACTCAGCACCTCCATTTAGGATCTGAGGGCATGTGGTTGCAATCTATTCTACAAAAAAACCCAAAAAAACAGCGAGGGAATCCAAAGCACACCTGAAGGAGCAACAAACCAACAAATGCACAAGGAGCCTTCAAGAGAGGGGGCATCAACTCAGTATTTTATTAATCAGACCCGACATGGTCCTTGTTTTGGTGAAGGCACCTGCATCATGGGTCTCGCAATGGTCACAAAATCCAAGGTCATCAGTCAGTGTAGAACATTTAATCTTAATACATATAAAAAGATGCTGGGAGAATTTTTTGGCACTTTTATCTCTGTATCCACTTCTTTGTTGGCGTCTTTTGTCTTTAAATATTCTACACTGATTAATACATTGGATTTTGTGATCATTGCAAGACCCCTGACACAGGTGGCTTCAGCGAGACATGGACCATGTTGGGTCTGATAAATAAAATACTGAGCTGACACCCCCTCTCTTGAAGGCTTCTTGTGCTTTTGTTGGTTTGTTGCAGTTTATTCTATAACAGAAATTACATACCTACATTCCATTATAGAATGCTAGTGTAACCTAGTATTGAGGCTCCTGGCATGTGGGCACTCACACACTAGCCATAGAGTGCAATAGGGGTGTATATAACTTATATACTTCTCTAAGATGCATGCATAAGTAGGAGCCCGCATTGGTCCCATCCTCGCTCCACCTCTATTTATGCCCTCTTTGCAAATACAAGCTATATAAATTAAGTGGATATTTGCAGAATAGCACTTAGGCAGCATACTGATATATATGTGGAGGAGTAGCCTAATGGTTAGAGCACTGGCCTTAATATCCAAAGGTGGCTGGGTTCAAATCCCACTTCTGCTGCTTGTGATTTTTGGCAAGTCACTTAACTTACCCTTCTATTGCCTCAGGTCCAAACTTAGATTGTGAGCCCTCCAGGGACAAGGAAATACCCAGTGTACTCACCTTAACCTACTAATGAAAATGGGTGAGCAAAATATAAATAAATTAAATATATGTGTGTATAAGCTAGAATTCTACATATTTATTTATTCAGAACATTTATACCCCACTTTATACCACTTAAAGCAGCCTCAAAGCGGCTTACAATGAACTGAGGAAACAATTACAATGACAGTAGAGAGGGTAGAAGGATCAGAAGAAGAAGGGAAGGGAAATGCACTGAAAGGCTTTGGCCAGATCAGAGTAGATACAAGTACAATGAAATCAGAAATTGATTAGATAGAAACAAAGAAACAGAGAAAAAAATAGACAATAAGAAAAGGTGAAAAAAGTCCAAAATGGTCCATAAATATGTTGGCAGGAAGGACTTCAGGTGATATTTTGAGGCCGAGGTGTAGGCTGAACCCCCTTTTGCTGCCTGTGCCAGTCTCTGATGAATATGAATATGTGCCATGTGTGGGTAAATGTTAAAGTTGTCCTTCATGTGGCTGCTGCTAAATATATAACTCCCTTATCTGGGGATTTTCAGTGGTGTCATTTGGATAGTGCTACTGCAAAAACATCTACCTACCATGATATTATTGGACATTCTAAAACAATAATCATCATGGAAGACTAGAAATCAACTGACAGCACAAAAATAGCAATTTGTACTGACACAATTTCTAAAAAACAAACACAAAAAGCAAGGAGGCATCAGAAAAAACATTTGAATGAGCCATTGGATCTCTTATAGCCCAAGCTATTTCAAATCCAAGCTCTTTTCAACTACATCAATCACTTGCCTAACTTTACTTTACATAAAACTTGCAAGAAAGTAGGATACTACAAGGCAAACTCAACCACAGCAAAATGTATAATCACAATACAAAACTCTGACCATTTATCTCAAGGCACTCCTGTGGATACAGTGCTGTACAGTTCTCAAAAAGCTCCTGAAGCCCATCACATGAAAAAGGTGTTTTGGTCTAAATGACTTGAGTCGGAGAATCAGAAAGCAGTCGCTGCAATAAACAAATAAAATTAGTAAGATAGCTACCACTTCAACCTAAATTTACAGCATTTAGATTTACTAAAAAAAGCATCACTTACAACGACTATGTGTTCAAATTTACAAGCGGTCATTCAGCCATCATGGCAGGCTACTGAACTAAGATGCCACCAAGTCAAAACCTGGCAAAATTAGCCATATGGAATACCTGCAAAGGGTGACTGTGCCCTAAACAAAAAAATAAAATAAAAATAGAAACAGAAAATTAACAAAACCCATGAGGATATATGAAAAATCAACTATCCAAAGCTCCGTTTAAACTACAAGGAGTGATAATGGCCAAAAAATGAATCCAATGACGTCCTTTATATCGAAGACAAGCATCAAGGTCACCCCCACGTGGTGACTGAAAAAGTTGCTCTAATACCACAAACTCCGACTGCTGAAATGTATGTTGATGTTGCATGCAATGTTCTATTAAGGGAGCAACAATATCATGGCGCTTCAACTGACTCTTGTGTTCCAACAATCTCATCTTTATAGAATGCATAGTCTTGCCTACATACACCAAGCCACATGGGCACCAAATGGCATAAACCACCTGAGTCGAAGTGCAGGAAGTATATGTTTTAAGGATCATAGAACAAGTATTGAGCACCTCAGTAGAATCTGACAGTGAAACAGCAGACACTGCAACAGGTACAAGGAAAATATCCTCTTGTTTTACCAGCAGTGGTGATTCTAGAATCACACAGGAAATATGATGGAACCAGTAAGTCCTTCAAGTTCTTTCCTCTGTGGAAAGAGAACAAAGGAGGAGGTTGTAAATTTGAATGAATAATCAGCACTGACCAATCTCGCAGAATAAATAATCAAATTCTATCCATTCCTGAAGAATATGGGCGCTCACAAGTAACCCTATCAGTAGAGTCTGATGTAGCAGATAATAATAAATGTTCTCTAGCAGCCCATCTAGCTCTTCACCACTGAATAAGGGTATCCTTGTGGACAAACTTGTCAAACATATCTGCGGCTTGACACTTAAACTTAGCTGTAGAGTAACAAAAGGTACAGCGATGGGAGCAATGGTTGCTCTGGATGTAGCTAATCTTTATATAAGTGATTTTGAATGCAAGTCTTTGTCTCACTCCTCCTTTAGTTCCTCTATTCTTTTTTGGAAACATTTTATAGATGTTTTCATGTTATGTGCAAGTGATGCTTCCAGTTCGGAGGCTTTTTTTAGGGGGGCTCAATAAATGTGCCAAGAACCTCAAGTTCACTTACCAATATGATGATCATCAGATTTCTTTTTAGACCTTAAGATCTCAAAGGTTGGTGCTTCTTTTAATTACACTATTTTTTGCAAGCCTACTAATAGGAACACTCTCTTTCATTTTCAAAGTGGTCATCTGCGGAAGCTAAGAGAGTTGGTCAGTTTTTGAGACTTAAGCGCATTTGTTACTCTTCAGCCCACTCCATGGGCACTCCCAACTCTCTTCAAATTACTGAAGTGAGGAGGAGGCAGGGCTTTTTTTTGAGAAGGAGTGGACGCTGGGTAAGTGAGATAACATAGTGCTGATTTGCCGATTACTGAAGTGAGGAGGAAGCAAGTTCTGAGGACTGCGAGTGGCAGTAGGGGTGGGAAGGGAGGATGCAGAAGTGCAGGGAAATGCTGGAAGGAGGATGCCAGACTATGGGAAGGGAAGAAAAAGGGAAAAGAGAGAGAGAGAGAGAGAGAGATGCAGGAAAATGAGCAGTTAATCACGTTAATTTTTTAAATGTGAGTTAAATTAACACATTAATCACACGTTAAATGTATAGCCCTAGAAAGAAGTATTATTACCTCTTTCCAAGTCTCAGTTGTGACAACACTTTGAATACTGAATTTAGTTCTCGAAATCTCATCTACAGAAAGCTAACACGTGTTTTACTATATAGTAGACATTATACTGGCTCGTGCTAATGTCTTCTGTATTACAAAAGCAGCCATCACTGTAAAACACACAAATAAACAATGTTAGCTATCTAATACAGTTTTACTGTTAGGGGTCATGTGGCCATTTTGATCCCCGGAACTTAATGGGGTTGGAATGTAGGGGGACCACTCTCCTCCTAGCCCACTACACCAAAACGGATCACCTTTGGTTAAGTCCTGGTGTGGTGGTGGTGTAGGCTAGCTTTAAAACAAGTGGTCAGGGCATGGGTAGTGGAGGGGCTTATCACAGTATGGAATCTTGGGGGCTTCAAGGGTTGAGCTTAATGGTTTCAAGAGAGTTCATGGGTGGGAGTACTTGTGTTGAGGGAGTTTGTGGTGGTGACGGGAGATTCAGGGCTGTGCTTATTGGTGTCAGGGAGTTTGGGGTTTGAATCTGTGGGGTGTTGGGGGGAGTGCCACTATGGTGAATCTTTGTTCCTATCATTTATATTTGGGCCCATACTTGGGTTACTTGCTGTGACAGCATGAGTACCCGTGACTGAAACTGACCACCAAAATGTCTGCCTCTATCAAGCATGGTGTGAACTGCAAAGTCTGAATTGCTTTCTCTCTGATCTCTGAGTGTGATTGCCTCATTTTCTCTGTATGGCGTCTACAGCTGCTGAGATGTCAAAGTGTTTTTATAGACCCCCATTCCCTTACCCTTTCTTTACACACAGATCAGTTCTAACCACAGAACAGTCACATACATGCTGAGAGTTGCCTTTCTGTACATAGAGAGCCACATAGCTTCCTTGGGAAACAAAGACATTCCTTTCCTCTTTAATAAAGTTTAGGACTTCAGTCCTAGTAGTGGCTTCTGTGACAACCCCCACTGTACCCCCCTGTAGGCATACCAGGGCTATGTCAATGAGGGGCACAGGGAGGATGCTTGGTCACTAGGACAACTCTTACAGCCCCTTTCCCAATAGGGATGTGTTCGCAAAAAAAATGTTTCATTTTGTTTAGTTTCCTGTGTCATTTGCAGGCTTGCGTTTTGTTCTTATACATTTTATTTTTATAATTTTTTTAGGGCATAATCGGACAAGAATACTGAAGCAACAGGAATAAGCACACAGGTGGGGCGCAAATACTCAAGCCTATCCTGAACTGGTTCCTGTTGAAACAGTAAGGAAACAAACTCATAGTACCAAAAATACAAGTCACAGCTGTGCAAACCAACTATTTCTTGAGTAGCTGAATAGCTATTACTGGAAGGTAGCTACCTTTCAAGCTGAAGGCCTTGGGTTCAAGGCAAATTTATTAATAATAGCAATCTGAGTTCTTCTACCAGGCTTTTTTTTTTTTTTTTTTACTTTTATATTGGCCGGTTTATTCTGTCACAGAATCCCTAACAGGGATTCCTGAGGCTCACATACTAGAATTAGGATTGCTTAAGGTAGGTTTTAATATCATTTAATGTCAACCCTTTTCAACCCACTCTTGACAAACATTTTACCATTGATCAAACTACTTACTCATTAGAGTCAAGTTTAAAGATCTTAGGTGTGATCATAGACCCCTTCTAACTCTAGAACATCAAGTATATGCAGAATTGCAAAACCATAAGTACATAAGTATTGCCGTTCTGGGACAGACCGAAGGTCCATCAAGCTCAGCATCCTGTTTCCAACAGTAGCCAATCCAGGTCACAAGTACCTGGCAAGATCCCCAAAAAGTACAATACATTTTATGCAGATTATCCTAGAAATAAGCAGTGGATTTTCCCCAAGTCCATTTTAATAATGGTCTATAGACTTTTCCTTTAGGAAGCCATTCAATCCTTTTTAAAACCCCACTAAGCTAACTGCTTTTACTATATTCTCTGGCAACGAATTTCAGAGTTTAATTACACGTTGAGTGAAGAGACGTTTTCTCCAATTAGTTTTACATTTACTACTTTGTAGCTTCATTGTGTGCCCCCATGTCTACCCATTCCACTCCACTCATTATTTTATAGACTTCTATTATATCTCCCCTCTACTGTCTTTTCTCCAAGCTGAAGAGCCCTAGCCACTTTAACCTTTCTTCAAAGGGAAGTTGTCCCATCCCCTTTACCATTTTTGTTGCCCTTCTCTGTATCTTTTCTAATTCCACTATATCTTTAAGATGCAGTGACCAGAACTGAACATAATATTCGAGGTGCAGTCGCCACTTGTGGTGTTACACTTGTGGTGGAAAGTATCAGCCCACCAATCACCCACTGTACCCACACTTAGGTGACACCTGCAGCCATAAGGAATATTGTAGTGGTGTACAGTAGATTTTTTGTGGGCCTTAAAGGGCTCAGCATACAATTTAAGGGGTAATGGTGAGATGTGTACCTAGGACTTGTGTGAAGTCCACTGCAGTGCCCCCTAGAGTGCCCCACTGAGCTGCTGGGATGTCTGTGTGGCCAGTCCTACATTGTAATGGCTTGATTTTGGGCATTTTTCACTTGGGCATTTTTTTTTTTGGGGGGGGGGGGGGGGGGTCAGAAATGGACCAAAAAGATAAAGACAGTGTACAAAAGCATCTAGCAAATGGCAATTAAAAAAAAGTGTTATCGTTTCAAAGCACACTAATCAGGATTCTGGAAAGCCATAAGATGGGTGTGCAACTTACTACTCAGTCTCATTTTTCCCATGTGCAAAATGGAGGTGTGGATAGAGCAGAGAGTGGGGAGAGTGGGGTGTGCCTTGGAGTGCAGTGAGTAAGACATCTTCTGCAAATAGCGTGACTGATATTTGAATATATTTGATATTGGAGTTTAAGGAGAAGCGTCTTCCTGAGGCAGAAGATTGTGAAACAAGGTACTCTTGTTGGAGACATAAGAGGAAGTCTAGTGGATCGGCAGTGCACTATGTTCCTTGAAATATGAACATAGTAACATAGTAGATGACGGCAGAAAAAGACCTGCATGGTCCATCTAGTCTGCCCAACAAGATAAACTCATATGTGCTACTTCTTGTGTATATCTACCTTGATTTGTATCTGCCATTTTCAGGACACAGACCGTAGAAGTCTTGCCCAGAACTAGCCCCACCACCCAAACACCAGCCCCGCCTCCCAATCTCGGCTAAGCTTCTGAGGATCCATTCCTTCTGCACAGGATTTCTTTATGTTTATCCCACGCATGCTTGACTTCCGCTACCGTTTTCATCTCCACCACCTCCCGCGGGAGGGCATTCCAAGTATCTACCACTCTTTCCATGAAAAAATACTTCCTGACATTTTTCTTGAGTCTGCCCCCCTTCATTCTCATATCATGTCCTCTCGTTCTACCACCCTCCCATCTCCGGAAAAGGTTCGTTTGCGGATTAATACCTTTCAAATATTTGAACGTCTGTATCATATCACCCCTGTTTCTCCTTTCCTCCAGGGTATACATGTTCAGGTCCGCACGTCTCTCCTCATACGTCTTGTAACGTAAATCCCATACCATTCTCGTAGCATTTCTTTGCACCGCTTCCTTTTTTTTTACATCCTTAGCAAGGTACGGCCTCCAGAACTGAACACAATACTCCAGGTGGGGCCAAATCAACGACTTATACAGGGGCATCAACACCTCTTTTATTCTGCTGGTCACACCTCTCTCTATACAGCCTAGCAACCTTCTCGCTATGGCCACCGCCTTGTCACACTGTTTCGTCGCCTTCAGATCCTCAGATACTATCACCCCAAGATCCCTCTCCCCGTCCGTAACTATCAGACTCTCCCCGCCTAACACATACTTCTCCCGTAGATTTCTACTCCCTAAGTGCATCACTTTGCATTGAATTTTAATTGCCAAACCTTAGACCATTCTTCTAGTTTCCGTAGATCCTTTCATGTTTTCCACTCCCTCCCCGGAGTCCACTCAGTTGCAAATCTTAGTATCATCCGCAAAAAGGCAAATTTTTCCTTCTAACCCTTCAGCAACGTCGCTCACAAATATATTGAACAGAATCGGCCCCAGCACCGATCCCTGAGGTACTCCACTACTCACCTTCCCCTCCTCTGAGCGAATTCCATTAACCACCACCCTCTGGTTTCTGTCCGTCAACCAGTTCCTAATCCAGTTCACCACTTCAGGTCCTATCTTCAGTTTATCCAGTTTATTCAAGAGCCTCCTGTGGGGAACCATGTCAAAAACTTTGCTGAAATCTAAGTAGATTACGTCCATAGCATGTCCTTGATTCAATTCTCCAGTCACCCAGTCAAAGAACTCAATGAGATTCATTTGAAACGATTTCCCTTTGGTAAAATCATGTTGTTTCGGATCTTGCAACTTATTGGCTTCCAGGAAATTCACTATCCTGTACTTTAGCATCGCTTCCATTACTTTTCCAATAACCGAAGTGAGGCTTACCGGCCTGTAGTTTCCGGCTTCTTCCCTATCACCACTTTTGAGAAGAGGGACCACCTCCGCCGTTCCCCAATCGCACGGAACCTCTCCCGTCTCCAAGGATTTATTAAACAAATCTTTAAGAGGACCCGCCAGAACCTCTCTGAGCTCCCTCAATATCCTGGGATGGATCCCGTCCGGTCCCATGGCTTTGTCCACCTTTAGGTTTCCTAGTTGTTCATACACACTCTCTTCCGTGAACTGTGCTAAATCCACTCCACTCACATGTATTTTTGTCAGTCTATCTTGGTCCTTCTCCAGGATTTTCTTCTGTGAAAACAGAACAAAAAGTATCTATTTAGCAAATTTGCCTTTTCTTCATCATTTTCTACATAGCGGTTCGCAGCATCTTTCAGTCTCACAATTCCCTTTTTAGTCATTTTCCTTTCACTAATATACTGAAGAAATTTTTGTCACCCCTCCTTACCTTTCTAGCCTTTTGTTCTTCCGCACGCGCTTTCGCCAGACGTATCTCTCTCTTGGCTTCTTTCAGCTTCATCCGGTATTCCTCTCAGTGTTCCTCTTTTTGAGTTTTTCTGTATTTCTGGAATGCCAACTCTTTTGCCTTTATTTTCTCAGCCACTTGCTTGGAGAACCATATCGGTTTCCTTTTTCTCTTGCTTTTATTTACTCTCCTTACATAGAGGTTTGTGGCCCTATTTATAGTTTCTTTAAGCCTGGACCACTGCCCTTCCACTTCTCGTACGTCCTCCCAGCCCATCAGCTCCTTCCTCGGGTATTCCCCCATTTTACTAAAGTCAGCACGCTTAAAATCCAGGACTTTCAGTTTTGAGTGGCCACCCTCCTCTTCAGCCGTCATATCAAACCAAACCGTTTGAGGGTCACTGCTGCCCAGGAGGGCACCCACTCGGACATTTGACACGCTATCCCCATTTGTTAATACCAGATCTAGCGTTGCTCCCTCCCTTGTGGGTCCCTTGAAGAGAGCTGTATTTGCGGTAGATTCATGAAACTACATATAAAGCTACAGTAGCGATTTCTTTTGTCAGTTAAGTAATATTTCTTTTTTGGCATGCCTACTGATTTTTTGGAATTGGAACTGGGGGTTTAGTTTGTAAAGCATATTCACTCCAGCAGCTTGTACTAAATTAAATCCAGGGGATTTTAAGTCAATTATTTTTCTCTCGTGGTGAGTTTTTTTACATTGATTCTTTTTTCCCTGTGATAGTGGAACCAATGATAAACTCAAACTCCTGATGTAGTAGAGGCTTACATATTCAGTACGAATTCCCCTACTGGAATGTTTGAGGTTCCCTTTGTTTACTTTATAACATGCACAGCCCTGAGAGTGAATGTTTGTATTCAACAAACTTTATTGATTTATAGTATTGTTATTAGTGGTAGTTATATATATATATATATATATATATATATATATATATATATATACACACACACACACACACAAACACACACATTAGGGCTGCATGTTAAATGCAATTAACACCATGATTAACTCATTAATTATCAATCGTAATTTTAAAATTTAATAATCATGTGCCGTCCACCTTCTCCCTATCTCCTGCCCCCCCCCCCCCCCCATGCATGGTCTGGCACCTTTCCCTCACTTCTTGGACCTGCCTACGGATCTCTCTCAAGTCCCTCCTCCCAACCCAATGTACCTTTTGAAAAGCAAGCAAGTCTTCAGTCCTGCAGTGCCAAAATGTAGGACTATGCGGAGACTAAAACAGATAAAAATCGTTTTTCTCAAATGAATTTTTCAGAACATTAGTACAATCATTGATACTGTCACATTTTGATTATTGTAATGGCACATATATGAATTGTAAAAACAAACAAATAAACAAACATTCTAAAAAAAAGCTATAAACAGCCCAAATACTGCAGCAAGACTTGCAAAGACTTATTTGCAAGGTCTCACATTATGAGAAGGTAATTGCATTAGCTTCCTATAAAAGCAAGAGTAGCCTTCAAACAGTGTTTTTGGCTGCCAAATACTTTACGGAGTGGATCCTACTTACACGTCATCCCTTATTGTTCTTCCTTTCCACAATGTGGTCCCAGAAACTAGGGACTATCTATTATTACACTTCCCTAACTGCAGAAAAATCAAATATATATCAGTTTTCACGGTGGGGTTCTTCTAGTACTAAATGGTGGAACTCTTCCAAGACAAATTAGATGGGAACACAGCTGCACAAATTTCTATAAAATACTGAAAACCTTCCTCTTCAGAAAATTTGTATTGGTGAAACTGGACCACCAGGGGTTGAAATGAGTCTGCTAGTGATGCGATTGATATTATTCAACTCCTCTCTAAAACATATTTCTATTGTGGAATTGTTGCTTGATTACTGAATGTAAGGCTTAAATAACCTCCATCTCTTGTATCACATCATAGTCTGTATGTTGCTTAGACTGTAGTACAATGTTTCTAAATCCTTCTCTTTATAATGTAATGCAATATTTCTCATTATATTGTTATATATTATATTTGAATGTAAGCCACATTGAACTCATACTTAATTGGGATTATGTGGGATATAAATGATAATAAATAAATTGTGCTTCCAAGAAGTACATCCAGAACAAAAGGGAACACAGATTACTGAATGATGCTCATATAAACTAAGCTGTGGTAAAAAGTGAGATTTTACTGCAGGTCAATAACTTCCTCCCTTAGGATCCCTTTTACCAAGTGGTAGCAAAAAGGGCCCTGCACCATCGTCAGTGTGTGGGTTTGCCGTGCACCAAGGCCCCCTTTTACTGCCGCCTAGTAAAAGGTAATTTCCAGCAGAGGAAGGAAATGGCGATGCAGTGAGTGAAGCACTTGCCACACAGCTATTTCCTTGGGCACCCTTACTGCCTTTTATTTAGGAGGCAGTAAGGGCTCCCACGCTAACTCGGTGGTAACTGGGCAGCATGTGGCACTGTCCGATTACTGCCAGGTAAGCCCCCAGCACTAAAAAGAAAAATCCAACACACCAGAAATGGTGCGCAGTGGGGGCAGGCACTACTACCAGGCTCCTGTGGTAGCCTGACGGTAGTGCTGAATTGGTGAGTGGCAAGCCCGCAGTAGGCTTGCTGAGTCTTTTACTGTAAAAGGGCCCCTACATGTTCAATTGCTGATCCCAATCTAATATTCTTTGTAGTAGGAAGTAAATCACTCTCCAGTATTAAAGATTATAGTAGAGAGTATGGAATAATTAAACTACAAAAATCACTGTGGGCCAGGACCTAAATAGTAACATACATAGTAGATGACGGCAGAAAAAGACCTGCTTGGTCCATCCAGTCTGCCCAACAAGATAAACTCATGTGTATACCTTACCTTGATTTGTACTTGCCTTTTTCAGGGCACAGACCGTACAAGTCTGCCCAGCAGTATTTCCCGCCTCCCAATCACCAGTCCCGCCTCCCATCACCGGCTCTGGCACGGACCGTATAAGTCTGCCCTCCACTATCCTCGCCTCCCAACCACCAACCTCTCTTCCCCCACCTGCTCCGCCACCCAATTTCGGCTAAGCTTCTGAGGATCCATTCCTGCTGCACAGGATTCCTTTATGCAAATCCCACGCATGTTTGAATTCCGTTACCATTTTCATCTCCACCACCTCCCGCGGGAGGGCATTCCAAGCATCCACCACCCTCTCCGTGAAAAAATACTTCCTGACATCTTTTTTGAGTCTGCCCCCCTTCAATCTCATTTCATGTCCTCTCGTTCTACCGCCTTCCCATCTGCGGAAAAGATTTTTTTGCGGATTAATACCTTTCAAGTATTTGAACGTCTGTATCATATCACCCCTGTTCCTCCTTTCCTCCAGGGTATACATGTTCAGGTCAGCAAGTCTCTGCTCATACGTCTTGGAACGCAAATCCCATACCATTCTCGTAGCTTTTCTTTGCACTGCTTCCATTTTTTTAACATCCTTCGCAAGGTACGGCCTCCAAAACTGAACAATACTCCAGGTGGGGCCTCACCAACGACTTGTACAGGGGCATCAACACTTCCTTTCTTCTGCTGATCACACCTCTCTCTATACAGCCTAGCAACCTTCTCGCTACGGCCACCGCCTTGTCACACTGTTTCGTCACCTTCAGATCCTCGGATACTATCACCCCAAGATCCCTCTCCCCCTCAGTACCTATCAGACTCTCACCGCCTAACACATATAATGATTTTATATACTAGTGCAAGCAATCTGAAGCAAATTCTTAGTTGCATTTCAGTTAATAAAGATGTAGCCATGTCCCACTGCATAGCATTTTGCTATCTGTAGCAACAACAACAGCAGCAGCAGAAAACCCAAACCCCAAATATATAGATAGATATAGAGATATTTTTAAACTAGTGGCAAACTTTGTTTCGTTATACCAAGATAGATGGGGTTGCAATAATCCAGTTTTGTAAAGCCTACTGCTTAAAAAGAAGGTCAGTTTCTGATTGGAAAGATCTAATGAGATGTAATCTTCATGATTCTGAAATACAATGCACAGAACCTAATTCCAGGGTTTCCCAGATGGAGGGACTCACTTTGTCCAAGGATGCCATCCAGGGAACCATTTTTTTTAAATATAATAGATTCTAAAGCCTTCTTGGTCAGTATTTGAATTAGAATCCTCAAAGTACAAATTTAAGAAACTTGTTGCAATGGTTGCCATTTTGAAGACTTACAGAGTGGCCATGATGACATAGTACTTGCTGCTGCAGAGATCTGCATCTAGATAAACGATTATAATGACTGCATTTTGAGTATTAAACACCGACCATGAGGTGGACTCTGAAGCCCAATAAATTCACAATTTGTCATGCTGCATTTAGAATGGCAGATGATTATTCCTTGCTCAAGTGTTATTTGAACAGCTTTGTGACGTCAACATCTCTCTGACAAAGTGTATTGATTCCACGTTTTACCCTCAGGGCTGCATCAGGAGTAAAGGTTTAGTAAAACTAAAATGGATAGATCACATATAAACCAACCAGGTGTTCTTGCTCCTGACAAAGAGTTTCAATATCAGTAGATTTTATATGCCACCCAGATTTCTGCTTTCACCTTCCTCAGTACCTGCGGCTGCTAACAGAAAAGAAGGTCAAGGGGTTCGCCGCTGTGGCACTTCAACAGATGAAGGTACCCCTTGACCCTCTTTTTTTTTTTTACTTTTGATATTGTTGGTTTCCTAGCTGAACTTTCCTTCCCCCCCCCCCTTAGATTTGTTTCACCTATAATAATTTGCTTGTCCTTTATTTCCTGTGTTGTTCCTGGTGGGCATGGATTATATAAAAAAATAACTGTCCAGAGGTAGGCATTATATTGAAATATGTTGCGCACTTGATCCATGTATGGATATTTACAACTTAATATATGTTATTGTTCATGTGCTTTATTATATATTTTTTTGAGCTTTTAATGCTTTGCTTTTAATAAATATAATAATAAATCTAATAAATAAATAAATAATTGTGATTTTTACCCAGCCATACTGATCATTAACCTTTACTGTTTTTTTTTTTTATCTATCAACTTAAATATACATTTTTATATATTTTTTAATTTAATGGTTTGAAATTTATTTGTGTGTGTGATATGTTTTCCTCTTGTTCATTGTCTTTCTACATTGATAACAATGACAGGTGTTATGTGTGTGTGTGGGGGGGGGGGGGGGGGGGGGAGGGTGAGGGTGGTTACAGAGTGCCAGGCTTGTGCCTTTAAAATGGGCATGCCAGATAGCATAACAATTCTGGCTGTTTCCTTGTGAGCAGAATAATGAATCTCTAGGCCTGAGCCAATATTGATTTCCTATACAGCATCAGTAAGCAACACTTTTAATTATCCAGCAACAGCATGGCTGTGTGTTTTGTGGTAGATCCGATCTAGGCTATCAGATCATTCCTGCCTGTTAGGTACTTAAGGGTGTACCCCTATAAAATGTATTTCCTTCTTAGAATATCTATAGATCTTTGGTACATGGGCATATACTTTTATGCATACATTTGCAAGGGCCATCTGGTTGGATTCCCAGATTCTTGTTGTTCCATCATGATCTCACCTCTGCTCCCCAAGCTGGTATAGAATGCCTTTATTAGACAGCACCAGATTTGGAAGGAGGAAGCTCTCTGCTGAGAAGTTCCTTCCTTTCTCTCATGATTGCCATGTTATGCTCTCTTAAAAGAGAACACTAGAGACCACTGTACAGCACTGGATCAGAAACATATAATCATGGCTGTGCCATATACATCAGGAGAGCAAAAGGCACATGCAAGTAAAAGTGGTAGTACAAGTGCTACTTCCAGATGCAACCTATAAGAATTAGTGGTACAACTGCCACCACTGGCACATACATGTGAAAAACAGTGTGAGACATTGGTTTCCACGTGCAGGACTACCTACTCGTCCACCTACATGTGTATGTTTATTTATTTTATTTGTTACATTTGTATCCCACATTTTCCCACCTATTTGCTGGCTCAATGTGGCTTACATAGTACCGTGGAGGCGTTAACCAACTCCGGTGATGAAAGAAATAGAAAGTGATGTTATGGTTGAATAAGATTCATGTGTTACAGACACGTTAGAGAATCGTAGAGAAGGGGAGTTATATAGGGTTCATTACGAGCTTTGGTTTCATTGTGTTTCATGGTTCAAGTGTTTAGGTTGGGTTGGTAGGGTATGCCTTGTTGAACAGGTTGGCCTTTAGTGATTTCCGGAAGTTAAGGTGGTCATACATTGTTTTTTTCATGGCTTTTGGTAGTGCATTCCACAATTGTGTACTTATGTAGGAGAAGCTGGATGCCTAAGTTGATTTGTACTTGAGTCCTTTGCAGCTAGGGTACTTGTTGATCCTTGCATCAGTCTCCAAATGCTGACTACCTCTTTATAATATGGCTAATTTACATGTAGAGATAAGGGTATTTCACACCACTTGCACAGAGATTTTCATAATCTATGTTTCTTTTTTTTAATTATTTATGATTTCCAATATACATTTATGAATATACATAAATCTATGCAATTTAGAAAACAACCATAGGAATATCTATATGTAATTGTCAACTTTAAATTCCAATATTTGCCCACAATTTCTTGGATCCAAGAACAAGGGAATATATAATACAAAGGAAATTAATCTATGTTTCTTTTTATTCCACTATGTTGATTTCTGGGAGGGGTGTGGGTGGAAATACTCTACATTGGCATACATGCTCCTTACTGCTGCCAGTTTCCACATGCACACCTAGACATTTCTTTCCTTACAAGTACATTACATCTAAAAGTGCCCTTAGTGTGACTGTGTGTGAATTTTATGATTCAAAAAAATGTGAGGTCCAGTACACAAAAGTGTACCACAGAGTTTGTAATCAAACATAATGCAGCATTAATAATAATAATTAATTTGTATCTATATATACTGAATCATTTCCTCAAATATTTTAATATAGTCTGCTTTAATTATGAATCTGAATCTTATTTCAAGAAACTTTCTTCCTCTCCTAACCAATTGTAATATGTAAGTTCTAACGTGGTTATAGCGCATTACTTTTAAGTAGTTAGCAGCTGTAATAACATCATTTCCAATATCTAATTAGTAAGAGAAATGTTCTCCTTTAGTCTGCAGTAATTTATCATTAGTTACATGTCAATATATAGACACATTTTGTGCTGCAGGCATACCATAGAACAGAATTTTAATGTTTTAGCTGTGAAATTCCAGCTACCAAAATCACAAGATGCAGAAAACCAAGGAGGCTTGAGCTTAGGTAAAATCCATCAGTTCTACCAGGCCACTTCTTCCCAATGAATTTGATTATTGTATCACAGTGAAGCAATCAGTAGGAAGCTTTGAAGGCCCTCTGATTCCTCCTAGTTTTCTGCCCCCATCTGCATACAGGCAGGCTGTTTGCTGTTTATACATATATGTTAAGCATTGTCTGTAACAAATTACAATGCCTGTACCCATAGGCGCCCGGTATAAGAGGCTTGGAGAGGCTAAGCCTCCCCCCTGCTGCAGCAGAATGGATCAGCTGTGGAGTCCAGCTGCTCTGAGGGGATTAAATTGTTGATTTACCTCCATCCTCACAGCAGGAGCTGCAGTGAAAGCCCTCTAGCAGTTGTAGAAATTGGGTTATGGTTTGTTTACCTTACTGCTGGGAAAGGAGGGGGGGTTGGCTGGAGGTGTCCTGGGTTGCCAGGGAGATATTTAAGGAGGATGACTTCCTGACCTGCACTGAGGACAGATAGCAGCAAAACAGATACTGGGCCAGCATGATCAGAAAAAGTCACCAGACAACAAAGGTAGAAAAGATAATTTATTTTCATTATAGTTTTTGGAATATGTCCACTTTGAGAATCAGGTGCTCAACATTAAAAGTTTATATTTATTTACTTATTTATGGCATTTTATCCCACATTAAACATGAATTGGGGTGTTTTGTGGCTCTACATGAGAATTGTGAGGATATGATCCCTTGTTTCATGTTGTTGACGGTCTGCATTTTCCGTATGGGTGGTATATTGGTGTATTAGGTTCTGCCCAGTGTAATATTTATGGTACAGTAAGGTTCTGAGTGTGTGTTTGCACAAAGTTGTGCATACTGTTTTGCAGTTGAGCGATTGTGGTTAGAATATGCTTTGAGCAACCACTTTATTCTTTGACATATGATACATATCTAATATCTAAATTTAATAAAAAGGTATTAATTGTGACTTATTTTTATTTATTTATTTATTTTTTCTGCGTGTTATCAGACAATTATGGATTTAAGCTCCACTCCTGGCCCCACCCCTAACCCCGCCCCCTTTAGCCTCCCCAAACAGTTGGGCCACCGACCGCCTATGCCTATACCTTTAAGAAGGTTATGCCCTTGAACTACAAATCCCTGTAATCCTGTAGTTCCCTGTACTAGGCTCTTTCAGAGCACAAGTCTAGCTCCCTGTGCTTTTTGGACTCTTTGCATTGGCTTGTCTTGTTCTCTGTGCATGCTGGCAAGCTGCCCCCTTCTTTCCCCATCGGGTCTGTAAGAGTTAGTCTGCATCATTCTCCCTGTGAACTATAACTGCCAATGATGTATCTTGCTGTATGGCCACCTCCCCTCCCTCCTTTGAAGCTACTGTGACGCTATCAAGATATCTCCAGTGTACAAGTATAAAACAGCATCTCTACTCAGCGTGTTGCTGCAATCATTCCAGCTTCTCTTGCATGGAGAGAGAGAGAGAGAGAGAGAGAGAGAGAGAGAGCTGGTTTAAAACAGACTCTTAGTTTGCAAGGCAAAAACTTTTGTCTAGCACACTTGTTTGATTACTGTATTAAAGAAGATTTTGATTCAAGAGTTCTGAGTCGTCTCATAATAATGTTCTATACTCTGGTTTAAAAAGCTACAGTCAGTGAGGGGGTGAACAGTGAAATCCTGAGAGTTGCAGTAAATCATGTGGGTCTCAGTGAAAAACTTGGCTTCAATACAATTAAGATTTAAAAAATTGCTGAAAGCATCACATATTAATGACAGAGGATATTTCAGCTTTACGTGCAAGGTGCATGCAGAGTAATTACAATCATTATATTGCCTTAAAGTTATGTTGCCATATGATTATTAGAAATCAGAAATTTGTGGAACTGTTTCTGGTCATCTTAAACAGAAGTATTTATGAATGTACACAAGCTGCCCAGACATATAGAAGCCAGTTTCCTGTGCACAGAGAGCTCAGGTAAAAAATAGCAAAGTGTTATTATTACAATTCGATATATCATCAGTTTTTGACCTCGTGGACCATGATATTATGCTTTGTAATTAGATCACTTTGGCATAAATGGAAATGTTCTGAAATGGTTCAAGGGATTTCTAGCCCACAGATTATAAGGTTAAAGGGTGGGACGTTGTCAAACAGTTGGAGGAATTCTTGTGGCATTCCACAAGGCTCTCTCCTATCTCTCACTCTGTTCAACTTTTTAAATATTTTTTGGACTGGAAATAACTAGAGAAGGCTTTCTTACTTATAATTATGCTGATATCACAGAATTGATTCCCATTAATTTCTCTATAACTCAAATAGTGTTTTTGTGGAAAAGTGTCTAATTCTAATCAGTTCTTGAATGTTATGTTATAGACTGAAATTGAACACTGAGAAAACCACATTTTTATTACTGAACAATGACCCTGACCCACCATTAGATCATATAATTTTAAGCAGGACAAGATATGCATAACATTGACATTCACACTTCAGTCAGTTCCCTCAACACGCTTCTACTAGTAACTCAAATAACACCATAACATTTTCTTTGGAATAAAATTTGGCTGCAGCTTTATTCACAAAAACAACAGTAAATATCTCAACATCCTAACATTGTTTTTGTAACATCAAATCTTTAAACCAAGTTAATTGCCCATAGCGGTTCATTAGTGTTAAGCCATTCGGTAACGAAACTGGCTCATTTTTCCCCCACATTATCCCCCCTTCTCCCCATGTGACTTACGGTGCCGTCAAGCCACATCTTACTCGTGGCAGTGCCGCCCCCGAGTTTTTTTCATTCCATATTTCCCAATATTCCTTTAACCGCCTTTGGTGCCTTTTAACCCCTCACACAGGCACCTTTGTAAAGTTGCTACCGTTTCACAGTACCCCCCGGCCCCCCCTCGAACCCCTCCTCTTTGAACTAACTCACACCCTTCCATACACCCTTCCAATGCATACATCGGGCGGGCTGGGAAGGGTCATCAAAAACTCCCCTCAATCCACCCTCACCCTCTCCTACCCTCCCCCTAATACTTTTTGGGCGCCAAAACTCTTTTCCCCATCTCAGCCTCTCCCTCTTCCCACCCAATCCCCTTCCTTCCTTTTCATCCAATCTTTTCTTTTCCTTTTTGTTGCTAACCTGCCTACCTCATCTGCCCTGCCCACCACCCACCCCTTCCCTTTATTTCCACAACTTTCCCTCCCTGCTTGACTGACTTTTGCCATCAGTCAATGTTATTATCCCCAGAAGTTAAAATATTGGGGATTCATATGAACCAAACTTTCTTTAGAACCACAACTTAAAATCCTGATTTTCACTTTGATCAGTTTAGGTTACTGGTATAAGCACTGCTTTTAGCTAAATTAGATTATTGTAGTTTGATATATTTGGATGCCTCTAAACAAATAATTTGTAGACTGCAATCTATATAATAAACTGCAGTCAGACTTATTTTTTTCATTAAAAACGAAAAGATAGAATTTCATGTTTTGTTGAATTCCATTGGTTACCCATAGAGGTGAGAATTTTGTTTAAATATTCTTGTTTGTTTATTATGCACGATTTTAAGGGGTGAATATCCAGTTTATATTATAGATCATTTGGAATTTATAACTAATAATAAAGACGATTTTGTCATAATTTTGTTTTGTTCTTCCATCAATTAGAGGAGTAAAGAGATTCAAATTACATGATAGTTTACTTGCAGTACAGGCTCCTATGGCCTGGAATTCTTTTCTTTTCCATATTAACTTTCAGGATGATTAACTTAACTTTAAGAAGAACTTGAAAACTATGTTTTTCAAGGAATTTCTGATTAGGTAACTTTTACAAACTTTTTTGTTAATTCCCAAGAAACTATCTTGGTCGCTTTTACTTGATTGTAAACCATTTTGAACCTGGCAAGTAATGGTGGTGTATAAATTTTGTTATAATGTAATATAATTAATTGAAGTAGGCATTGATCCCTATTTTCAAAGCACTTAGACTTACAAAATTACAAAGTAGCATAGGTTACTATCCTGCTTATAATCGAAAGAGAAAAACGCCTATATTTTGACCCAAATCAGGAGATGGGCGTTTTTCTGGCAAAGGCGCCCAAATCGGTATAATCGAAAGCCGATTTTGTGCATTTCCAACTGCACTCCGTTGCGGAAACGAATAAAGTTGATGGGGGCGTGTCGGAGGCGGGACTGGGGCGTGGTTAGCAGCCGAGGAGAGATGGGCGTCTTTAGCTGATAATTGAAAAAAGGCGTTTTTACCGCGATTTTGGGTCACTTTTTTTGGACCCCTTTTTTTCCACAAACAAAAAAGTGCCCCAACTGACCAGATGACCACTGGAGGGAATCGAGGATGACCTCCTCGGACTCCCCCAGTGGTCACTAACCCCCTCCCACCAAAAAAAAAAACACTTTAAAAACTTTTTTCCCAGCCTGTATGCCAGCCTCAAATTCCGTACCCACCTCCATGACAGCAGAATATGTTCGATCCTCTCACAGCCTTTCCCTGGGTCAGATGTGGCTCTCGGGTGCACTCAGGGTCACATCAGCATTGCATTGTGGTGGGTGTAGGTTATTGAGCTCCGTGATTTCATTAGCTTGTGTTACAGTCTCACGATATTGGTAGTTTGTAGGCTCTTCTCCCATAGTGCTTTTCCCCCTGCCTACTGGGTCAGAGTGTGCCCTGTTGTGTTTCCGGTAGTCCATGAGGTAGTGGCCATTTTTGTAAGCCAGTTTTAGATCCCTTCCATGTGTTAGCCACGTTAGAGAACTTAGTTCTTACCTTGAATGTGGCTGAAATAGGGCATTGTACAGCATTCTGCCAGCTCTGACCTGCTAATCTCACTACCAGGGAGACTCGTTGCCAGTGGTGGGGCAGAACCTCTGATCTGCAGTTAACTGTGAGTAAAGGCGGTTATTCCAATAAAGGACGTTTTCGGAGAGATTAGTCTTCAGGTGTCAACTGGTGTGCCAATGTTATACAGCAGTAACAAGTCCTAGAGGCCTGCGTGTATGCAGGTCCCTGGAGCACATTTAGTGGGTACTGCAGGGCACTTCAGGCAGGCAGACCAGGCCCATCCTCCTCCCACCTGTAACACTTGTGCTGGTAAATGGGAGGCCTCCAAAACCCACTGTACCCACATGTAGGTGCCCCCTTCACCCCTAAGAGCTATGGTAGTGTTGTACATTTGTGGGTAGTGGGTTTGGGGGGGGGTTGGGAGCTCAGCACCCCTGGTAGGGGAGCTATGCATGTGGGAGCTTTTTCTGAAGTCCACCACACTGATCTCTAGGGTGCCCAGTTGGTGTCCTGGCATATCAGGGGGGGCCAGTGTACTATGAATCCTGGCCCCTCCCATGACCAAATGGCTCGGATTAGGACGTTTTTGAGCCGGGCGTTTTTAGTTTCCATTATCGCTAAAAAACAAACGCCCGGCTCAAAAACGTCCATTTTTTTTGAGAATACGGTTCGGCCCGCCCCTTCACAGACCTGTTCTTGGAGATAAATGCCCATGGAGATAGGCATTTCCATTTGATTATGCCCCTCCACGTATGTCTAAGAGCTTTGAAAATGAGCCCCATATATACTAGCAGAGGAAGGAGCCTCTGCATAACCCCTATCTTTGTTCTAGCTACAAAGTAGCTATTTGAGCATAAGTCCAAGGCACACTCACTGCTTGCAAAGACATTTTAGAAAAAAAAAAAAAAATATATATATATATATATATTTATATTACGATGTAGAGGGTCCCTTTAAGCTCAGTGTTACCAGATCTAAACAAACAAAAAAAAGTAAGAATTCTGACTCAGAGTCAAGGTTCACAGTCACAGCAGTTGATAAGAAAGAAATGTTTTATTCCTGCCAGCATAATTACAAAGCTATGGCCCAGTAAAAAAAAAAGAAGCAGTGGGAAAGTGAGGTCACTGAACTGGTTGAACAAAATATCCATGCTGAAACAGATGGCACTGGGAATGCAGCACGAGCCAGTCTTGAAAGTGAGAAAGGTGCTGAAAGGTTCAAAAGAACACAAAAGCTTATAGAAAAGGGCAGGGAAAATTATGAAGCAAAAGTACACATGTACCTTCTTCTCCTAGAAAGACTCTTAAAGTAGTGCAGGATGTGTGTGGTATCAAAAAAGGCAAAGCTGATAGCCTCCATGTAGAGCAATTACAGTTAGTCAATCTATCTATTTATCTATAAGCAGTATAAGCACAAGACAAAACAATATTGCCAGTTTCTAGGCAGAACAAATAGAGAAGGTAGTTTAGCCCAGAAAGAGGCAGCAACATACAGGTCTCACACAACAAGCCATGGTGCCAGAGCCAATTAAGGTACACAATATCACAAGAATCCTGCAGGGGAGAAATCAATGCCAATATTCTAGCACCTCCAGACATAGATCTAGAACCTCTAGAAGTTCTAGACCTTCAAAATTACACATCACAAGCCATTCCAGAAGGTCCACTATGGGTTCTATTGCTATCAAATTGTAAATGGAAGCAGAGGCTGCCAAATCACAATTTTTATTATAGTCAGCAATGCCAAGGCTGCCTCTGCCACTGTCATTGCTACTGCCTCTGAATGCAAGAAGGCAAAGGTAGACATTGCCTTTAAGGTACTCCAGCAAGAGAAATAAGCAGCTACCATTGAGGCCTAAGTTAAGGTACTTGAAGCAGCCACAAAGCAGGATGGTGGGGAGAGCCAACTTAGATTATTGCAGAAGATCTACTTAATAAACTGTAGCCTATGTGAAGGCCCATACCCTAACACAGAGAGGTGCATAGTCTCAGAAGAGTCATCAGATTCTAAGAAAGTACATTCCTCCATACCAGGGTCTAGCTCATCTGAAAGAAGCAAGTCTAAGGCAGAGCACACCAGAGAGGTGAACCACTACCACAGTGATCCATACGCTGGCACACATATGGATGCACTAACACTGTTTTTTTCTCCAGGAAATCACATTGATGAAAAAGCTTAATTTCAACCACAGACTCTGGTGCTACACAGGAATTGGGCTTAAATAAATGTTGAGTAGTTACACTCAGCTAAATACTTGCTATTAAGCAAGAGGCACCTGATCAGCCACACTTCACACCTGGCTCTAAACTGCAGCGAACAGCCAGCCACAGGTACCTTACCACCATCATGCTAGAAACTTCAGAGAAAGAAGATCTAGCAATATATATGGTTTGCAAATAGAAGGTGAACATGGGGCATACCCAGTTCAATGACTGCCTCTAAAATTATAGAGGGTAGAAATCTGACTAAGGATGTCATAGCAATTATGAAGCCCATCCCCAAGCAAGAAATGAACCTCATAATAAAATGACTGGGAACCAAGTCAGCCAATCGTGTAAAGAGACTATAGGATTCATTTTTGCATGACCCTCCAGAGGTCTGAAAGAAATATGGGAAAGAGTTGACCAGCACTATGGCAGCCCAGAAGCTATCCAACAGGCACTGATGAAGAGAATAAGGAGTTACCCAAAGGTTACAAATAGAGATAATGACAAGTTACAAGAATTAAGAGATCTTCTTCTGGAATTGGAAGCAATCAAAGCGGATCTAAACCTTCCAGGCATATGCTACTTGGATACATCTTGAATCATAAACAAGAATATAATAAAGCTTCCACAGGCATCTGTACTGGGACTCATGCTATTTAACATATTTATGGAAAACAGAAACACAAGTGAGGTAATTAAATTTACAGATGACACAAAACTATTCAAAGTTGAAAAAAAGGCATGCGGATTACGAAAAATTGCAGGAAGACCTTAGGAAACTGGGAGACTGTGCAATCAAATGGCAGATGAAATTTAATGTGGACAAATACAAAGTAATGCACATTGGGAGGAATAATCTGAATCATATACTGGGGTTCACCTTAGGAGTCAGCACTAAAAAAAAAAAAAAGATCTAGGTGTCATTGTAGATAGTACACAAATCTTCTGCCCAGTGTGTGGCAGTAGCCAAAAAAGCCTGGCTCAACCATCAGTCAGAACACCTCTCCACCAGATTTAGGAGAACATCTGGGGAACCAATGATGATGACAAACTGATTCTTGAAGTTCTTGAGAATCATGGATAAGAAATTCTACAAAAATGTTACGCTCTGCTACACTCCTCCAGAGGTGCAGTCTGCTTGTGCAGGGTATGGGCATTCGAGGATGCAGCGGCCATCTTGGATGTGGGTATCTCCAGGTTAGGGCGGCCATCTTGGTGATGGGCGTCTCAGGTGGTGACAGCCATCTTGGAGCTGAGCTGCTTCAGGAAGGAAGCCCATATTTGGGCGTTGAGCATGTCCTCTGATGGGGGCAGCCATCTTGGAACAGCTGCACATGGTTGAGCCTAATTCCTGTACTATTTAAAGCCCTGCTTCCAGTCCTTTGTAAATTTTAAAGGCCCTCTTTGCGCCCTAGGAATACCCTTCTCCAGGGACAAAGGGTCCGCGCTTCCACTATGTGTTGGGCCGCCTGCCTAAATCCTTTTGATATTCCATCCCAGTGATATTTCTGTTGTGTAGATACCAGAAGGCGTAAGTCTAGGATACTGTCCATGACCATGGCCTTCTGTCTATCAGGATCTAAGTGAATCCTTGGTCATCTATGTAGCTACATATATTCTATTAAAATGCAACAGTAATTTATATAGACATTGAGTGTTAGTTGTGTGTGTGGCTTAGTTTGTAGTATCAATGAAAGGTGAAGAATACTTGAAAATAAAGACAGAGATAGATTTCAGAGAAAAGGCTTTAATCTTACCAAGTTTTTCAATTAAGTACAGACATCAAACAGATCTGGTTTCAGTCGCATAGGGCTCCGCTGTCTGAGAAAGCGTTGGGGAGGACTCCAACTCTCTCTCAAAATCTTATCTCTTTTATAGCCCCAAGTCCCAATACAAGTCTATTGTGAGGTACCTTTTTTTCCTAATATTTCTCAATTTCTGAGATCATACTTTCGTATCCGGCCAGATGTTCATCTGTACCCAACTCCTTCCGTTCTAGCTATTGCAAGTTATTTCACAATTTCCTCTTTTGTCAACATGTTTTCTCTTCTGCCAGAACATCTTATTTTTAGCATATCAGTTTCACTTCCTCTTTTTTTTATCATCTTATGATCTCAGTTTCATCTTATAGAAAGACAAACTCCATTTTAATAAGTGCTACATTCAATTTGTACCTGATTTTGTTAAGACTCATCTATAAGGCCATTAGTAGGTTATCAGGCCCAGTCTGTGCTTTTCAGCTGTACAAAGCTATGTAGCTTGGCCCACCACTATTCCAGTGGATAGATCTTAAACTAGAACGCATATTAACTTGCAGGAAAAGCAAGTCCTTGCTCAGCCAGTCATAGATTTGTAAACCTAGCTGGTATTTTTACAGCCTGAGTCCTAAAATCTGGCCTTCCACCCTTCCGGTGGGCATCCAGTGAGGGCCTCTTGCTGTAGTATAATTATACATTCCCCACTTGTCACCCCCTCTGGAGAGGGGTGACACAAAGCTCGTCAAACTTGTCATCATCCATTCCAGAAGGTGGTAAGCTATCAAACGAGAGGGGGAGTTTTGGTCTTACAAATTGTTAGAAGGTATGGTGCAAGATAGGAAACTTCATCCTCAGGTGATATATTATTTGGGCATATGGAATTCCCTTTATATTACCCAACCCCTTGGGCCTTAATCTTGATGTTACCCCTCTTGAGGCTTACTCAAACCTGTAGTGAGAGAGGTTTTATGAATGGGACAAATCCATGAGTTCATCTACAAAATCTCATGAAGTATAGGTATGTGGGTAATAGCAATTTAAGGTGGATCGTACTAATAAACACTTTCAGGTCTTTCTATGGCTTCTATTGTATCTGTTGCATAGTGCATGGGGAGATAATCTAATGTATCTATCTCAGTGGTCTTGGGAAGGAATAGTGGTTTTGATTAAGCATTGTTATGGGCTCAACAAATATATGGTTAGTACTCTGATTGCAGGCTGTTTAAGGTTGTAGGTATTCAGAATCCTTAAACAGGTCGGAATTCCTGGACCTTACTGTTACTCATCATTGGCATCCAATCATGAGCACTAAAAAGTGGATAGCAAGTATGAGCTTGCCTTATACTGCAAAAATGGTCAATCCTAAGAAAATTTATATTAACAAAGGTCATGCATGGATCTTGACATATGCATAATGACCTGGAAGTATGGGAAGCATTTTATATATCCGTTACCCCACTTGGAGCTTAGTCAAACCTACAGGAAGACATGCAGCTTAAGTAAGCCTACACCAAAGTTAAACAATTGCATAACTGGTTGATACTAACAGGGTTTACACCTACATTATGATATCATAGCCAGTATTAGGGTTTGATGTTACCCTTGTATCTGAGCAATATCAACTTCAATTTAAATTACATAAACAGAAATAACGGGGAAACTCTTGGAAAAACAATTAGAACAATAAAGGAAATAATAGGAAAATAAAAATAAAACCTTTTCAATATCTAGACAGGATTACTGCTAAACTGAAAATAAAACAAAATATGAATCTATAATGTCCATAAACAGCAACAGTAATTCTCAAATTAAGTATCAGTTCTGAATTCTCTTTCATGGATCATGGTTGAGGCGGTGGAAGCGTTGAAGAATCTGGACGGAGATCTGGGTTTTCAGGCTGGCCTGCTGAAGGAAGTGGCTGGTCTTGAGATGGTTAGGCTGGTAACCTCAGGTCCTGTGGCTGAGTAAACCCGTATATCTTTCACATGGACCCAAAACTTGTGATCCAGTAGTTTGCAAGGTGTAAAGATTATTGCCACAATCTTGGGGGATCTAACATCATTTGGGCCTGGATAGATCTTGAAGACGTACTTGTGGTGTACAAACTTGGATCTTTCCATGTCTTTATTCTAGGCATGCACAATCATAATTAGTCCATCAAGAGTCAGAGTTTGGCAAAGGAATAAGCAAAATGACTGTATGCCTGTATGATACATTGCTATATCTTGGTGGGCATAATCAGCGTAAACTGAATAAGCAAAAATAATATATAGATGTCAAGAGACATGAAAGACAATGTAAACATGGAGAAAACAGTGCTAATTAAGTGCAAAAGCGAAACCATAAGGGTTCAATAATGAAAAGCCAATTTACATAAATAGCAATAGTATATATGAAATTATATCTCCTGATTGGTAGGGGTCAGAGCTTCAACTTCAACCCTCTTAATACTAGGAATTGGGATTTGCATAATATATCCCCACTTCTGGCTTGCATAATGTGCAAGACAGATTGGTAATCATTACGAAGAGATGATTAAATAACAATGGTAAAGTTTATGGAACAAAAGAAAAGAGTACAAAATAGGCAAAAGGCACGGATAATGCGTTGCAATCTATGGCCAGTAGGTATGGAATCTTCACCTGCGATGACGACCATTCACCAAGGGTTGGGCCCTCAGTTGCAGGAGGCCAGCAGGACTTACGAGTTAGATGATTCAAAAAGAAGGGTAGCTTAGGAAATAGTCATAGTTAAAGCAGAAGACTAATGTGCAGACATTTAAAACTCATAACTAGTCCAGGTGATGGAAGTATCTTCTGAGATTACGGTCACTGTCTGTTGTAATAGAGAGCTCATACGTAAAGTGACATGTAGGTTCTGGAAAAGATGAGCCTGCAAAAATATTCAATACAACAGAATATTTAAGAGCATAACCAAGAAGGGCTAAATTTATGACATCATTTGGACAAAAGAAAATTCTCATTGGAGAAGTTGCCGCTTTTTTTTTTTTTTCCATGCCAGAGGTCAGTGGCAGCAGAAGTACCAAAGTGGAATAGAGGCGGTAGATCAGGAATTTGGATTTGCAGTCTTCATTAAACCTACAGGACTTAATAAATAGAGCTGATATAAGAAGTAATATCAAGTAGTCAAATCTCAACACAGGACCATTAGAAAGAAAAATCAAAGAATGCATGGTTAGTTCCTTGGGGCACCCGTAGGTGGAGCATAGTCTCAATACATAAAATCACAAGTTACAAGTACAAAACAATTTTTCTCCTGTACATTAGATGTTGCTGGCACAGGAAGTCAGCAGAGTCTGAGGAAACATTGTGGTCAGAGTCTGCTCCAGGAAAATACAACAGCCTTTAATATGATATTTAGAGAGATAGAGAAAAGCCAATATCAGAAATGTAAAGACTATATATTTCTATGAGGCCTCCTCACGTGACCTTCACAAGGTTTAAATAGGTCAAATGAGAAGGACAATATCCTATAGTCCTCTGTAATAGTTCAGAACCAATTTGGAAAATGAAAATTATATTAAATTCGAAACTGATCCTTTCTATGCTTTCACAATTTGGGCCCTAAATTATGACAGCATATCAAGATTCACATTCAGAGGGATAGCTGAAAAGAAGCTTATATATTCCCAGGAATAAATTTACAATTTAGAGTATATTTTAAATACAGAGGATAAGCAGCTTTATAAGCAGGAAACAAGTAGAAGCATTTCTTTAAACATTTTAGTAGAATTCAAAAATCAAAGATATAATCACAAATCTTATTAAATCAACGAATACACACAATGGACCATTGGGACATGTTCATATAGACCAGTATGATAAATGGAACAGCTTGTACGCCTACATTGTAAAGTGAATTCCAAACAAAGAGTAGGAAGGATAACACAGAATCATAGAAAAACCCATCTAGTTATTAAAAATCTGAAACACGTAATGAATTCTTGTATCATATACTGAGTTCAAAGCTTTTGTAAAAATGAACTTAAGAGAAAATAAGAACTACAAGGGTTAATCTCTGTCATTCGGTCTTAAGGAAATCACGAAATAACGGTGCTTCCTGTGTCTAATTTGAGTTTACTGCTCACTGCTCACTGCAAGCATTGGACATTATGGTGACTGAAAATAGGACTATACATCAAAATAAAAACTGTAAGTTTAAGATTTTCGTAATTAGTCTTCATAGAATTAATACTTCAGGAGAGGAAAAGGAGGAAAAGAAAGTTCATTACTTTATCTGCTTCCAGAGGTACGGTTCTCAATAAAAAGGAAATCGGCAATTGTAGCTAGTCTTATCTGAACAGAGCTCTAAAATAATAGCAACCTGAATTTCTTTAGTTCTGATTTACCAGTTAGTTATGTTATGTAAGGGTTAATCTCTAAACCCTATTGCATAGATAATAAGGCAAGCACTGTAGTATTATGGAATCCGGAAATTAATTTTAACTGAGCCATTTGGGGTTTGAGAACCAAAAATGCTGGAACTCTATACAATAATATATCTTAAAACTATAAATCTTTAAGAGGCAGGGAAGGAAGTTTGAAAGCGGTAGATAAGACATGAAAAGGAAAAAATTAAAACAGTTAAATCATTATTACGGAACACATCCGCAATAAAGAGCCAGGAAGTTAACATCAGCACTAGTTATTTTAAACAACGTCACAAATAAACAGTGTTTTAGATGGCATATAATATAGAACCTTTTATAGTAAATATCTGGAATAATTATGCAATTTTCAAAGAACACATACACGTACAAATTAAAACTAAAAAGTGCTTGCGTTTCTATTGAAAGCAATTTATCAGAAGTCAAAAACAATCAGATATTTAACATCACGTCACAAATCAAACAAACATTGCTTAAATGAAATAATATACAATCCTGGAAAAAAAAACACTCCTTTGAGATTTACTACCACTGCAGTTGATAGGCAATCTCGCGGGGTAACCTTAAAGCACTAATTTAAAACTAAAGAAATGATTCCCTAATAAATAGCTGGTTTAATTTGTGCCATTTATCACAGGACACACAGGAACATATAGACATAAAATTAAAACAGTAACCCAATCCTGATAAGTAGAAAATTTAAAGTTCAGAAGAGGAAGCAAGATATTTCTAAATGTAGTTCGAAACCAATCATTGGAATATTCCAGTAGCCAATTACAAGTCACAGCACACAAACAGAAAAGGAAAACCACACTCATACACAGACACAGTTATTGTCCCACATACAGAGGTGTCCCTGTGTACTGAGGACAAAATCTTAATCCTAAATTTGGTAGAATAAAACATTTAAATTAGAGCTAATCCAACATGCCATGAAAGTATACAACGGCAAGCTTAATAGTAACACATGCAATGAATGAAAATATACTCACGATTCATGCAATGTAATCTCCAGCGCAGAAAATCAATTGAGAAAGAGGACAGTTGGCGGGATCACTATGCCCTTCCGAACTCTCGGTGGCATAGGGAGGTCAACCGCAAAATAGAAAGGTTTGTTTCGGACAGAAAGTCCTTACCAGAGATCTGAATAAATGTCAGATCACCAGTATCTGGTGTTGGGTGCGAAGAGGAAGATATGATATAATGGGTAGTGAGCAACATCACCCAATATATATATGATAACGGGACCTAGCGAGCAAGTGGTCTACAAATAAGTTTCAGACCTGTAACATGCTATAGAAAAATGAATTAGGGTAGTAATATATATATTGATTAGATCTAGAACCTGATACAAGGTCAGTGGTTCAAAAGGCAGCTTCAGGGATAGCAAGTAGACCTAGAAATGAGAATGTGCTAACAGTTTACAAAAACATGCAATGATTATCCTGATAGTAGAACAGGCAGAGACATAACACATTCATACTCACGCATCTGCTAATGTACTCCAACATAGGGACCCAAAATAAAAATTACTAATTGGCGGAAAGCTCAACGCTTTTACCGCAGATTAAATTAACAGACAAATGACAGTCACAAAGAGAAAAGGAGAGTTTAAGAAAAAAAAAGTACAAAAAGTGAATGGTGTCAGCTATTATGTATCTATACTACTCTACCCCTAATTAATGAAAACTACTCTCCAGAGTGTGCTTCTAAAGGCATAAAGAAACCCGGTTTCCCTGCCTGCCAAGAACTGTTTCAGATACTTAACCATGAGCTCCAGCACATGATAGAGCCCCTAAAAAGGGACATTGCAAACACTCCCAAAAAGAACTCAAAAAACCAGCGAATAAGGTCTCATGAGTCGAAGAGCAGCGGTCCAATGGGTTTCCGCTGATTATTGAACTTCTCATGTACGATTGAACTTCTCGTGTACGACTAATCACCCCAAAGGACCTGTAGTTTGAGAACTTCTCGTGTACAACAACCCACTCAAAATTTTGTGGTTAGGAAACATCTCGTATATGACTAACCAGTCTAGAACGTTGAAAAGTTAGGAAAACTTCTCGTATAAAACTAACCCTCCAAGAATATTGAATGCCCGAGTCAACCTGTACACAATCTCAACCAATGTCTTAGACGTCTCTTTATTGCCACGGCGATCATGTATACCAGCAACTCCTATGTGGGCAATAATACCGAATCCGCAGGCCACTCCGAAAATGGAATGGAAGTCTGCTCCTACAAATTGAGATACCGTCATCCATTGAAGGATCACCTCCAATGGGTGTAAGCCCCAGGCATCGATATCAAACCCAATGGTTATAGCGTGACACTAGTAGAAAATAATAAATAAAAAGGAGGGAAAAGAAAGAACAAAAGTATGACATATCCCTAGGAAGAACCCCTGAAACCTACTTCAGAGGTAGCAAGAAAGGATAATAAAAAAAAAAGAAATAAAACACATGTAAGCTCTTCGGGGAAGGTACTACCATAAAAAAGTCATTAGTTGGAACACATTAGTCAGAACAAAAAATGTGAAAAATTTCACGTTCATCATTCGCTAGACAATATGTTTTCCATTCAACAAACCACGAGAAGGAAACTCAAGAGCATTAAAGAGGACACAAAAAATTGAGCAAGGACGGGGCAAATAAACCATATATGTTACTGAAACACCGATTTCAACAAAAGGCAAGAAAGGCATTGTAACATGTGTAGTCCAGAGCTATACCCCTAGAATAAATGAAATAAAAGTAAATATATATTAAATGCTTTTGGGGCGGGTACCGGATAGGTTGGAAGTAGCATCTAAACAGGAAAATATAAGAGAAGCATATAATTCAATAAATTGTGAAACAGGACACCAGAATCGTGGTGCAAATATCACAAGTTAATACCCATAAATATGACAAATTAATAGTAAATAAAATAAACCCGAATGCGATGGCAGGAAGCTTCTGTGCCTAAACAGGTGAAAGGGAAAAAAACAAATTAAAACATGTGATTTTTACACCAAGAACTTCTAATGATACGGCATGAAACATACATACTAATCAGTGACTGAAATGACTTGTTTAAATGATGACAAACAGAACAGCTGCAGCATTAGAAGGAAAGAGAAGGTGGGTTGGGTTATAAAGAACCAACAGGAAATAACTGAAGAAGTGAAGCAACGCTGTATTCTCATGGCACGCAGGCATCATATTCTCAACCGGAAAGGTAAAACTTATTTTATATACATATCAATTAAGGTAAAAGCAAAGAAATGCTTCTATATAGTACATAATACTTCTACTATCATATAAGTTATACAAGGGGTTATCTAGCTCTTAATGAAACATTATAATTTCATGTGACTTTCTGTGTTATATCTAAGTTCACAATGCTGTCGAGTAAAAACAGAAAACTTGTTATAAAGACTTGCACAATTTAATTCTTTATAGAACCATATTATTTAAAAGTGATGGTCATTCTCAGGACGTGGAAATATTCATTAAGAAACATTATAACATAACTCATTACTGCAAGTGTTTAAAATAAGCCAGTCCAGGCTGTATGCACTCGGAGGACGAAAACCACAATGCAAGCGAGGAAGTGCAGCATTTCCTGTAGATAATGTTATAATATAGTCAGGCTCACTGATGATTAAAAAGTATTAAAAAGCATCCTGAAATAAACTAACACGATAGTACGGTGCTGGGGCTGTAACTTATATTTCTTTTAAACGAGTACACCATTAAAACAGAGCACAAGAAACCAGAACTATATGAGTATCGGAAATGCAAAGTATATGAGAATCTTACCTAGAGGGTGAATAAGATCTCCTCATATTTAGCGCAGTATAACACAAACAGTAAAATGTCCATATATAGTACAAGCAATAGAAGCTGATGGGCGGGGACAGCATAACGCCTAGCTTATAACAAGAGCAGGAAATAATCTATATAGTGGCTAAACAGCAAACTGTAAAGGCATGTTTCCTAATTATGTCACAATAAAGCCCCATTTCAAACTACAAATTCAGGAAAACCTCAGCAATTATATATGAAATTATACACCGCTTGGGAGAAAGGACATCGGCTGGCATTGTCAACAACAGGAAACCTTAAAATAAAAGTGAATTCAGATTACACAAGCTAGAAATGACCAAAAGCAAATGTCAAATAGGAAAATAAGTGACAAACCTTAAGCATTATTAATTAAAAGTATAACATTGTCCCAAAACAAAATGTAAATTAAAAGGGTGTGATAACAGCTACTAGGACAAGTACAAAATTAAAATTACAACTGTAAAAGGAGAAGAAAAAGCATTAATCAGACCGGAAGATGGCCGTATAGTTTGACAGCCAGCCATAAGTTATAGTATAAAGCACTGACAATACATGAAGGAGAAGAGCATGCTTCTGAAGTCCAGATAGCTTAGAAAAACAAATCACAGAGCCGGGGGACAGGAGAATGCTGTATAATGGACAAGAGATCTTTTGCAAGGAAAAAGTATAGGTGGAAGTGAGATAAATTTAAAAGTCTTACAACCGAGGCTGTGACGGGAGAGAGTGAGTACAGGAAAAAGAGGTGGCAAATTCACTCAGAGAAGCAGTAACAACGGGAGCTTAAGGCAGACAACTGTCAGGATTAGTACAGGACTTTTGGGACTTTTAGCAAAGACAAAATACAAAGGTAGAAGGCTTAGAGCATAGTAACAGTTTCATATATAGTCAGTATGGCAGAAAGGTGCCGAAAGTGGCAGAGACGGGGTCTATGCAGCGAAAATTAAACCCGGAAGCATCTAAAGTGGCTACGGGGAACAGAGACAGAATACAGACCGGGACTTCTCAAGCGGAGATTTATAATATCATGAAAGTTTCAGACGGGAGTTTCCAATGCAGACGGCCATAGAAATAAGTGTGGTTTATGAAGTCTAAAGCAGTATAACAGGAAGGAAGGGGGGGGGGGGGGGGGGGAAAGAAAGAGTTATCAAAGCGGAAGATGGTGACAGGCTGTCAAAAGTAATGGCACAAAACATTTAAAGCGCACCAACGGACAGCAAGTCATAGGGAATATTTATAATTAAAGAAATAACTGACAAAATGGTATGGCAGAGAAATAACTAACATAGAAGAAAACGTAACCTTACTGACAGATAGCCTGTATATAGGAGCAGGGAACATAGCCAGAAGAAAAGGAAGGTGCCGCAGCAGTAACCAACGGAGGCAGATACAAAGTACAGGGCAAGACATTATTACAAAAGATTATTAGAAACAGGATTTATTAATAGATTCCAAAGCTAAAGATTAGCAGTGCAGAGAAGAGGAAGGAAGTGGGCACTGCCCAAGAAGCCAGGCACTTACAGAAGAAAAGAGGAAGATAAGCAGCTACGCACTTGTAAATTGAGAGAGTCAGTGAGAGACTTAAAGAATCGGAAGAAATGGGACCGCAAATGTGTGCAAATATAAAGAAAAGAAATAAAGTGCGAAGAAAAACCACAGCCGTATAGGAAACCGGCATCTCCTTCATAGTCAAAAGTATTAGGCCAATAAGTGGCTAGGACGCTGAGCGCCGTTAACCGAAGCTTGCAATTAACATAGTGACAGTAAAAGGTAACTCAATCTAACACCCGATTGAGTCAGAATTAAGCAGTTGAAGGTCAGACAGAGGTAACAAAAGCGTATAGGCGAGAGCGAGCATCAGGGGGAGCAGGAACAGAGGTGGGGGCAAGCCTGTCAGTGTTGAAGCATAGTTCTAATGCGGCCCATAGAGCTTGGCAATAACAGCAAAATAAGGAAGCAGAAAATGGTGAAGTGAAGATAAGAAGCTGACAAAGAATTGTTAGGTTTAAACAGAGAGACATGCAAGGTAGAGGTTAAGTACCTCTCGGAGGTTTAAGTACCGCACAGAGGAAATAAGCACAGATCTCTTGGAGGGCAGGGAAGGGACACTCCCTCCGTCCGAGATCTAAAAGCAGAAGTGTAGAATTTTTAAGACCAGGAAATGTGCGTAACAGCTTAAAAGATTGCAAAGAATCATAAGATTGAAACTATAAATTTTTCACAGAAACACTGCAATACAGTTTCAAACAGGCATGAGGAGAAAACCAAATCGGAGGTTTCAGTGCGGCGCTAAGAAAATGAGCCGAAGTAATTTTAGAGGGCATGTTGGGCCAGAGAAAAATAGAAAAACTGAAATGTGTGAGCAGGAAGGAGGGGCTGTTAGTTTGAAACACATGAATGCACAGTTCAGAAAACACACAAACCAGAATGAATTGTGAGGAGAGATATAAGATTTCAGGGAAAAGAAAGAACACATGAGCAACGGATAGGGATGGCAAAGAATTTAAGGAACATAAACTTCAACATATACCGGATAGCCTAGAAAGACAAAGGGAGGACAGAGACTTAAGACACGAAATGTCAAGGCGTTAGGCTAAGAATAGCCAGCATAAGACCGCTAATGACAATCGTGGTGAAATAAGAAAAAAACAGCCAGCATCTGCTAGGCGTGGTCTCCCAGCCTAGAAACTAGATGCCATTCGTACCCTTACATACACCAAACACTCAAAAGGGACAGTATATAGGTGATGATTAAAAGAAGAGATATAAGGACAGTTATCAGATGGACAGAATCACAAAAGGACAGGAGCAGAGAAACAAGTGTGTCAGTCCAGCGCAGGAGAATAAGGCGTGCAGGGAACAGAGGAAGAAGGCAGAAAGATAGAAGAGTATTTGAGGGAGGGGTGAGAAAAAGAACGGACAGAATATCAGTGCCCAGTACCCCTCTTTGCGCCCTAGGAATACCCTTCTCCAGGGACAAAGGGTCCGCGCTTCCACTATGTGTTGGGCCGCCTGCCTAAATCCTTTTGATATTCCATCCCAGTGATATTTCTGTTGTGTAGATACCAGAAGGCGTAAGTCTAGGATACTGTCCATGACCATGGCCTTCTGTCTATCAGGATCTAAGTGAATCCTTGGTCATCTATGTAGCTACATGTATTCTATTAAAATGCAACAGTAATTTATATAGACATTGAGTGTTAGTTGTGTGTGTGGCTTAGTTTGTTGTATCAATGAAAGGTGAAGAATACTTGAAAATAAAGACAGAGATAGATTTCAGAGAAAAGGCTTTAATCTTACCAAGTTTTTCAATTAAGTACAGACATCAAACAGATCTGGTTTCAGTCGCATAGGGCTCCGCTGTCTGAGAAAGCGTTGGGGAGGACTCCAACTCTCTCTCAAAATCTTATCTCTTTTATAGCCCCAAGTCCCAATACAAGTCTATTGTGAGGTACCTTTTTTTCCTAATATTTCTCAATTTCTGAGATCATACTTTCGTATCCGGCCAGATGTTCATCTGTACCCAACTCCTTCCGTTCTAGCTATTGCAAGTTATTTCGCAATTTCCTCTTTTGTCAACATGTTTTCTCTTCTGCCAGAACATCTTATTTTTAGCATATCAGTTTCACTTCCTCTTTTTTTTATCATCTTATGATCTCAGTTTCATCTTATAGAAAGACAAACTCCATTTTAATAAGTGCTACATTCAATTTGTACCTGATTTTGTTAAGACTCATCTATAAGGCCATTAGTAGGTTATCAGGCCCAGTCTGTGCTTTTCAGCTGTACAAAGCTATGTAGCTTGGCCCACCACTATTCCAGTGGATAGATCTTAAACTAGAACGCATATTAACTTGCAGGAAAAGCAAGTCCTTGCTCAGCCAGTCATAGATTTGTAAACCTAGCTGGTATTTTTACAGCCTGAGTCCTAAAATCTGGCCTTCCACCCTTCCGGTGGGCATCCAGTGAGGGCCTCTTGCTGTAGTATAATTATACACCTTCCATGCATCGGCTTCTGCTGCATAGAGGTCGTGGTTCTCGTCCCATGTTCCTGGACGGCTACCTCGTTCCAGTGTTTCTTGTGTAGCAGACCTTGGATTGTTTCTTGATTTTGCGTTGTGTTGCTGCCTGCCCAGACCTCGGACTGTTTCCTGATTACTCGCTGCACTGCTGACCCCTTTGTTCCTGGACTGTGTTTACTCTCGCCTGTCGGGTCGGTGGCCGTGCAACCCTGCCGGTTCCAGAAGTCCTGGTGGCTGCCCGCACCTGGGGGCTCAACTCTCAGGGAATGGCGGTCGCTTCCCAGGTGAAGCTAGGGGTTGTCTGGCTGCCTGACTGAGTGCGGTGTCACTCCATCTTCGTCTTGCTCAGTCGGGGCACAAGGGCTCACATTTCCTGTCATAACAAAAAATGAGTTGGGTAGCTCCTCTACAATTTTAGATGCCCAGATCTTGACTCCCTAATAACAGAGAGCAAGATCTATCAACTTACTTCATTGCAGAAGACAAAGGAAACCATAGACAAAACAGCACTTTATAACATTCATGCAAAACATGCTGGATAATGGCCATGAATAGCCAGTTCCACCATTAAAAGACAAGAATGAATGTTGGTACTTATCTATCTTTGGTGTGTATCACCCATAAAAACTAGGGCAGATCAGGATTGTGTTCAAATTCCTGTGCTAAATTTCAAGGAATCTTACTCAACAATGTGCTGCTTTCTGGGCATGGCATGATTAACAGCTTATTAGGAGTCTTGATTTGCTTCAGAAAATAACCCATCATCAATACAGCAGATAAACAGCAAATGTTCTATTGCTTTGTTGTACACCCAGACTTCATAAACTGCTTGAGATTCCTGTGGTACTCTAACAGCGACATCAAGCAGGAGATTGTAGAACACAGAATGAAAGTTCACATCTTTGGTAACAGTCCATAACCTGTAGTGGCAACCTACAGGCTTAGAAGGACAGCCAAAGAAGGAGAAAGAATATGGCGCAGATGCCAGACACTTCATCGAAAGAGACTTTTATGTTGACAATGGTCTGAAATCCTTACCTACCATAGGAGAACAGCAAAAGAAGAGAGAGGGTCCAAAAGTACACAGAGCAAAGCAGCATAAAAGGGCCTCCAGAACTGGAACAATGGTACAATCTTTAATAGAGTGGACCCGACATGGGCTGTGTTTTGGTGCTCAACAGCACCTGCCTTAGGGGTCAAATACAATTAGTCTTTACAGGTCTTTAAGCAGATTGTACCAAGCACTCTCAACCACCGTTGCTGAAATTCTGAGAAACCGCCAAAAACCGCCAAATTTCGGCAACAGCGGTTGAAAGTGCTTGGTACAGTCGCCATTGATTTTTTAACACCAGCTATGCTTCTGATGCAAAAGACTAATGCCATTTCTACTCTATCAGGAGAGTTCAAAAGGTAGCAAAATCTGCAAGTATGAATGAAAAGCAGGTTCAAAACCTCACAGACATATTTTGGAAATGATGTAAGAGTGAATACTTTCCTACTCTACAGTATCAAAATAGGTGGCAGAATAATAAGCCTAACATAAAAGAAGGTGACCTTGTACTGCTGAAAGACAGCCAAGCACAATGCAACAGTTGGCCTTTGGAGCTCATCACTAAAACCTTTGAGTGAAGATGGGAAAGTCCACAAGCTGGAAATCAAGAGACGATGAAGACCTTCATCCAACCAGTCACCAAAGTGGTACTTCTCTTACCTCATGAAAAGAAGTGAACTCCATGGACCATTGTGAACCCCAGATACTTTTTATTTCTTTTATGTTATTTGTTGTTTGTGTTGTCTGTCTCTTGTTTCAACTCCTGTGAGACTGGAAAAGTGAAGTCACCTGAATGATAGAGAGCTTGAGACAAGCAAGGACTGGTCAACCTTTAAAATCCAGCTTTATCAATGGACTTTGCATGTTCTTAATGGTTTATATTTTGAAGAATTAAATAGTAGTATCTACCAATACCAGGCAGGAAGTGTTCTGTTCCAGTCTGCATGGAGGCCGTCTGTTTGTTGTTCATATATATATGTTAAACATTCTCTGTAACAGATTACATGGCCTGTACCTTTAAGAAGGTTGTACCTTTGAACTACAAATCCCTGTAGTTCCCTGTAGTAGGCTTTTTCAGAATACATGTCCAGTTACCCGTGTCTTTTGGGACTCTTTCTATTGACTTGCCTTGTTCTCTGTGGATGCTGGGCAAGTTCCTCCCCCCTTCTCTCCCCATCAGGTCTATAAGATTTAGTCTACATCATTCTTCTCTGTGAACTGTAACTGCCTATGTTGTATCTTGCTTTATGACCCCCCCCCCTCCCCCGAAGCTACTGTGACGCTATCAAGATATCACCAGCGTACAAGTAAAAACAGCATCTCTACTCAATGTGTTGCTCAAATCCTCCCAACTTCCCTTGCATGGAGAGAGAGCTGGTTGAGAACAGACTCCTAGCTTGCAAGGCAAAAATTCTTGTCCAGCACATCTGAACTGTAAGTTATTTTTCCTTGTTTGATTATTGCATTAAAGAAGATTTTGGTTCAAGATTTCAGAGTCTTCTCATAATGATATTCTATACTCTAGTTTAAGCTGCAGCCAATCACAGCCAGTGAGAGGGCTGAACACCTAGATTTTATTAATGGGGGTTATACCTTATAATGTCATCTACCATAGTACTACTGCTATATCTGGGAAGTAATGTATTTTCTACTATTAACTCTACTAAAGTGGTCATGCTACAATTCTTTCTCATTTTAAATTGAAACTTCTTTTGTGCACTGGAATTGAGATTTCCCTTTGGATGAATAGTATTTTCTTAGTCCCGGGCACTCCTGCTCTCTCTCATTCAAATTCAATTTGAAATCTAGTGTGAAAGTTTCCATGTAGCCCGGCACATTAGCATTCCTCAAGTTGAATCAGATTACACCCATACATTGACCTCTATTTTGAATCAATTTTATAGCCTTAAATGATTAAGGCTTGAAATAAATGATTGAATATGCCTTGCAAGAAAATTTATGATGAATAAAGAGACGATAGATACTGAGTTTTCCATTGAGACCTGAAACAGATTTATCCTGCTAAGAAACATTATTAGAGTAATGATGAGATAATAATTTTTATTTTCATTTTCAATTAGCAGGCTGTTCTTTTAACCTACACTGGCTACTTCTTATGCTGCAAATCTTTATTCAAAAGCCTCCATTTTTCAGAATGAAGTAAAGATTGCATTTATTAGTTATACATTGGGGACAAAGAAACCCATAATTGTCTCTTATTATTTCATGTGGCCTAATCTGGCTCTCAATACTTCTCTGATAGGATAATGGCATCAGCATACATAACCAGCGAATTAGAAGGCAAGAAGCCAAAGAGGCATATTTTCAAAGCACTTTGGGAGGCTAAGTTCCATAGGTTTCTATGGAACTTTGGGAGGCTAAGTGCTTTGAAAATGAGCTTGAAAGTCTACCGATATAATCCTGTATCATAAAGTAAGAGCTGTCAAGTGCAAACAGATGGATACAGCACTATTTTAATAATATAATAATAATGTTAAATATAAATGTGTAGAAAGGATTGCTGTGGTATGTTTTCTTTCTTAATATAATAGCCTTTATGTTAATCTGATCGTGAGCCCTTGTACCTAGGCCAAGGCTTAGGAAGGACCTTGACCAAGGCCTAGGGTAGACCAAACAGGCACTAAGCAATACCACGGGCCACAAAGCCTCGCACACTCAGGACAATCAACAAGCACCACCAGAAAAGGGAGATAGATCACTCAGGTGGGCCGCAAGGCCGATCCAGAACCCACTCATACAGAGTTCAAGCGTATGGGCCTCACGGCCGAACTGGAACCGAATGATACACTAGAGAAGGGAAAAGAATGAGGGGTCCCCGAAGGGACTGGAGCTGAAGCACACACAGCGCTAGCCAGTGACACAAAGGGAAGGGCGACAGCCAAAACTGGCAGATGCAGCCTATGACCAGAGGGAGAGAATACAAACAAAGGCTACACAGAAACTCAGGTAGTAGAGGGCAAAGCCCACAGGGAAAAAGGGAAAGCCGGGAACAGAATGGGACACTATAGACACGGACTCTTCAAGAGCATAGCTCCACCGGAATGGCTGAACAAGGAAAAACAGGCTGAAGGAAAAGGCTGCTTTCAAATAAGGAAAGAAGCAGGCACACAAGAAGCACAGAAAGGGATAAGGCATACACCAGAGAAAGGCTGCCTAACAGAGGCAGTGCTCACAGAAGGCAAATACCTAGCACTGCACATAAAGGGTGAACACTGAGTAAAGGAAAACTTAAACAAACAAGCAGGAATGAGCTTACCATGGATAGAAAGGCTGCTTAACAGAAGCAGGACTCACGGAAGGCAAATATCAAGTTCTGCACATAAAGGGTTAACACTGAGTAAAGCAGGAACGAGCTTACCACGGACAAAACAACACCAGAGTCAGGCAGGGAGAAACGAGGCAGAGGACAGAGCCAGGTGCAGTGCAGTAGAGCAATCAAGGACATGCTGGTAACAACCAGCACACACAGAAACCTTATATGGTGGTTAGCCCCACCCAGCGCATCCCAGGATACACTGGGCAGGGCACCGCCATTTTGCGGCGTCGAAGAAAGAGGAGGGAGGCAGGCTACCTCCCTCTTCCAACCCACAAGGTAGGGGGGTGGGTAGAGGGGGTAAATTGATCACTGGACCACCAGGGACCCTTTGCTGGGGGGTTAAGGGGGGCTGGAGATCCCTGAACCTGGGGGGGGGGGGATCGTCGGGGGGGCCAGAGGTCTGCCGGACCTCCAGCCCCCATTGCTCGGAGCAGGTGTAGTTGGGGCCTGGTGGTCCCAGACCTGTCAAACAAGTGCGGGAGGATTGTGCTGAGCGCATGCTCAGGCGCAATTATCCTGCACTTCTACCCCATGATCAGAGATAATTGCGTGCTTAAATTTGCATGCAATTATCTCTGATCATAGGTCTAATAACACCTCGCTCTGTTCCAGCGCTATTTTTGGAGTGCTGTTTGGAACAGCGTGGGGTTTTGATCATCTGCTTGTTAATGTGCAATAAAGAGCATTTCACTGCAGCAGATGACATGCTGAACATGCCTCCAACAATTACCATAAGCCTTTGCAAGTGTTAATTTTTGCTGTTAAAATGTGATAAGTGCATATAGGTAGAGAAACCCAGTAAATATGTAAGGCTTAAGTGGCTCTCTGTCATCAAGTTCAACAAAATGGTGGAGAACTTTTCTTTCAATTTTCAGTTAAATGCTTGGTAAAATTTCAGAATAAGAGATTTGTATTCTGTGACCCACTGCATCTTAAGCAATATCTGGATAAAATGTTTCCCTTACAGCTGATTAATGAACCTCCTGTTCAGATGTAAAATATTTCAGGCAATGAAATTGTCGTCATGTTTTGGCCTTTTCCTTTTTTTTTTGATAATCATATTTTTCCTGCTTAAAAATCTCCCTATTTTCAGTTAAATCCTAGAAATTGGGGACTATGAGAGGATATATTTGTATAATTGTGATTGGTTCTTCTTGCTTGTAAGATTGTTGAAATTCAAATAAAAAGAAAATTTTTTAAAACAGGTGGTAAGTGCAAAAAACTTACAGCACATTAGTAAAAGAGCCCCTTAATGAGTATATATGCTGTCCTATACCATGAGAAATGCATTCAGTGAGCTATTAATGGAGAAGCCATATTAACATTATTCAATATACCAGTGGTGTAGCCACAGGGGGGCCTGGGTGGGTCGGGGCCCACCCACTTATGGCTCAGGCCCATCCAACAGTAGCACATGGTAATGAAAATGCTGCTCTCCACAATACTGGCACCTTCACATGCTCAGTTTTCAGCGCATGCCTACTGCAGACTACCAAGGTGGAGACTGGAGATAAGCATTTTCCCACCAGCTGAGATATGTTTTTGGTGTGGGGGTGGGGGAGAGAACATTTGGTGCCCACTCACTTCTTGCCTAGGCCCACCCAAAATCTGCTGTCAGGCTACGCCCATGCAAACTACACTAATGTTCATTTAATCTAAGTCTAATGATTAGTTTCTAATATTGAGGGCAGATAAGGATAGTGGGACACTGGTTCCGTCTGTGAATCAAAACAAATCATTCTCATGCTCACACCCATGCAAATTAGTATACCAACTTTTCCTAACACCCTAACTTCCCCTTTATCTTTTACCTCAATTACTTTCCTGCCCTCTCACTCTCACCCCAACCTTGCTGCCCTTTCTTTTCCTACACCCACCCCCACTTTAACATGCCAAAGATTTAAGTGGGTTTGGCCACGAAGCCTTATGTCACCCTAGCTTAAACCAGGGTGTTTACCGTATCAACTGAGGTTTTTGTCAATTGTCAAACAAAGTTTTTGAACAGCTTCTAAATTATAAAGAACAGCGCTGAATCTTTTCCCTTACTTCATCCAACGTGGCTGAATGCAGAGTTAGAATGGCGGTCCCTTGTGTGATTGGTTGCTGTGATGTTTGCTTTAACCAATCCAGTGCGTCATTAGTTCAGTCAGCTGATTGGCATTTAAACGTTGATGTTTCCAAAAGAAGCTGTGGCCATTTTTTTTTCAATGTGAGAGAATATGTTAACTGCAGAAAATGTAAGTTGCCCTAATGCAGAGTATTTTATTAGCTTGATTTTTGTATTTATAGATTATATAGCCCATTTGAACAGAACTTGATAGTTTTATATCTGCTTTCAGTGAATCTCTTCCCTGAAGATGTGAAACCTGGCCATGTCGATGAAAGTTCTCACACTGTGGAAAACAGCTGCAAGTTAAGTGGTGCTACTGATATCTGCTAATTTTGGATTTTTTTGGACTCTTTCTAAATAATATTCAACAAGTGTTTTACTAATCATGTGGATATTCGGATAATTGAATCTATTTGAAAAACTGAAAAAAAAATATGGATCGAAGATATACACATTGTTGCTCTTGAAAGTCTGGATTGCAATGTTGATGCTGTGAATCCTGATGATCCTCATAAAAATCTATGAAAATGTGCTTAAATATATTTAGAGTATGCTGAATTATTTATGAAAGTCTGTTTGAATTGATGTTTAACTCTTCTGGTGCTCTAATTATGAAATAACAGTTGCTTGGGAAATCAGATTATTATAATAATATGTATGTTCCAGCACAATTAGATTTCTTAACATTGACATTCACACTTCAGGCAGCCCTTAACACATACTTAAAATTTTTAAATAATTCAAACAACAATTTCTTTTTTGGAATAAAATTTGGCTGCAGCTTTATTTTCAAATATTAATTCATTTACTTAACATCAACTTAGTAACATATAATTTTCCACCAGGTTAACTTCAGAATGCGGTTAATAATGTTAAGCCCTCGGTAACGAAACTGGCTCACTTTCTCCCCACTTCACAGTGTGATTAATAATAATGTTAAGCCATTCGGTAACGAACTGGCTCACTTTCTTCCCCCCTTACCCCCTCCCCCCAGGTGACTTACGGTACCGTCAAGCCACCTCTTACTCATGGCGGTTCCGCCCACGAGTTCATTTCCATTTCATATATTTCATACAATTCCTTTAACCGCTTCTGGTGCCTCTTAAAACCCCTCATCCAGGCCACAAGCGGTGACAGACTCCATCTTTCACCGCTCCACCATAACCAAAGCTGCCCGCAAATCCTTCTTTAAGCAATCCTCCAACAAATCTTGGAGTGCACTCAAAAAGATATCAGTTCCAATATCGGACAGATGAACTCCATCCTGCCTATACAAACCTGCACAATCTGACGAGATCAAATCATGTGCTAACACCAAACCCCCCATTCTCCCCATAAATTTTGACACTTCCCAATTCACCCTGCGCCTCAACCGCTCAATACCTTTTGGATTAACTGCCCCCCTCCACACTCTTCTGGGAATAATCTGTGACCATACAATCACTGCTCCTGGAAAATAACTCATCACCTCCAATAATTCTGCTTTCATTAAACGAATTAACTGAACTCCTTTTACAGCACATAAATCATTTCCCCCCAAATGAATACAAATTAGAACTGGAGAAGAAAATCGCCGAGCTTGCAGTAATGCTGGCAACAACTGCTTCCAACCAGCGTATGGCCAACCAGCGGATTCGAATACCGAATTCCACCAATCCCAGGTTGGATCCCCACTTTGATTCCAGAGCATGCTTGTGTGCCCAAAAGACATATGAATGTCCGCAGATCCATACACATATGTCCAGAGGCAATACTCTGTAAAAGAAACTAGAACAATTAGCATAAACCTAATCACTTCTCATCCCGAACATACCCTTATATCTATTAGACCTCCATCTTCCCACCCGCTGAATTAAAGCACTGAACCCCCTTCTCGGGCTACATTGGAAGCAGCACCAATTCGAAAGGAATGTGTCCCATACTCCCTTTGGCTCCAAACCCATATATCTCAAACCTTCTTAAGCACTGCTGCAAATTGATACCTCGTAACGGCATACCATTGCTATGCACCAACCAAACCTCACCCCCCACCGGTCTACACCATTGAACTCCACTGCACATTGCACTGGACAAAATTCCAAAGTCTTAGCCGCTCGCAGACTAATCCAAATGCCTTTTCCATCTTGGTCCGTTTTAGACTTCCTTAAATATATACGCAATACCCCCTTTTCCACCACCACATCCCTTCTTCTCAAACCTTCATCATCCATAGCTCGCGTTGATGAAGCTACCAACTCCCCAACCCTGCAAGCTGAAAAGAAGGCTACCACAAAAGCCACCTGAAATAACAATATTTCATATTTTGAAAAACAAATATTGGTTAATACCTTGCACAATTGCACTACCTGTGCATAAAATAGTGGCCTCCTCACCCTCTCCATTCGTGATTTCCCATGTTCTCTGGAAAAACCACACAATAATTTACGAATCAATATTTCCCCGCTGGATTCCCCAACCCAGCAATTTAGACACAAATGCTATTGCAGCCATCGTCTGAGATACCATCCCAAATGACCATTTATTATCCACTGCAAAAGCAATAAGTCGGACCACTCTCTCTTCACAAATTGGGAAGACCAAATCCCAACCTCTGTCAGCCAGAAATGATAGGAATCGCCTCCATCCAACTCCATAAGCCTTCCAAGTATTAGGAGCTAATGCTCTCATCAACAGCGCCTCACAACCTCCTGAAAATTGTGCCACAAATCTTCGGACATCCGTGTAGGCTCCCAATCTGCTGACGGAGCCAAAGCTCTGAAACGATGTAACTGTAAACGAGATAACGCATCAGCAATCTCATTACAAACACCAGGCACATGTCTCGCTGTTAGCCATAAATTTAATTGCAAACATTTTAACACAATCAATCTCAACAGCTCCACTAACAGCGGACAACGCGAATACTGCTTATTGATTGCCCATACTACTGACATGTTATCAGAATACAAGGCAATCCTCCTGTTACACAACCTCCGTTCCCATAGCCACAAAGCCACCCAAATTGGAAATAATTCCAACAAAGCTATATTCTTGCACAAACCCATCTCTCTCCACATTGAGGCCACTCTTCCGCACACCTATGCCCCTCCAAAATAAATCCCAAATCCAATTTCTCCCGACGCATCCGTGAATAATTGTAAATCCACACTTGAAACCAATACATCTTGCCAAACACAAGTTCCATTAAACACCGACAAAAATTTCTCTCCAGATTTGCAAATCCGCTCGCACTGCCTGTGTCACACGCACTCTAAAATGCGCCTTCCGCAAACCAACTGTTAACAATGCTAAACGTCTCGAAAAAAACTCGTCCCATAGGAATCACTCTCGTTGCAAAATTAAAATGCCCCAACAACGACTGAATCTCCTTCAACGTCACCTTTTTCTTGATGCATACCCTATCAATCTCCTGACGCAAAACCACAATCTTTTCTTTAGGCAGACGAGACTCCATTCTCACTGAATCCAACTCTATCCCCAAAAACACCAATTTGGTAACTGGGCCCTCACTTTTTTCTTTAGCCAAAGGCACACCCAACTCCTTTGTCACCGTTCTAAATGCTGACATCAAGGAAGCACACTGCAATGAATTTTCTGGACCCCCAAACAAAAAATCATCCAAATAATGAACAATAGAATCCCAACCACTAACCTGTTCCACTACCCAATGTAAAAATGTAGCAAATGCTTCAAAATAATTACAAGAAATAGAACAACCCATAGGCATACATTTATCAAAATAAAATTTACCTTCAAACTTAAATCCAAGCAACCTAAAGCTGTAGGGTGCACTGGCAATAAACGGAAAGCTGCTTCAATGTCCGCTTTCCCATCAATGCACCTTTTCCCAAAATCCTCAACAAATCCACCGCTTGTTCAAACTAGCATATTGCACTGTACACAAATCCGGATCAATAAAACTATTTACACCAGAACCTTCAGGATAGGACAAATTATGAATCAACTGTATGTACCCGGCTCTTTTTCGGTATCACACCCAATGGAGACACTACCAAATTTTTAAGCGGCGGGTCAGCAAACGATCCTGCTATCCGCCCAAGATCAACTCCTTCATCAACTTTTTCCGAACCACCTCCGCATGCTGAATCACAGATACTGAATTCTTACACTTATGATCCAACACCGGTCCCTCAAACGGGATCGGGAAACCTTCTGAAAAACCTACCCACAGCAATATGCATCACCACCACACGGATACAGACCCAACCAATTTTGTAACGCCGCTACCTTAATAGGAGAAGGGGCCTTGCCAGCCCACCCTGGGCCGCCATAGCTCCTCCCCTCCCCGACCTTCCCCGACCTCCCAATCCCCCTCTTGACATTTAAACACAGGGTGGAATCCCTGACAGACACTGCAACAGTGTCTGAATCTGCAGGCAGGCCTATTACATCGTCCCGCATTTAAATTGGAAACAAGCATTACCGGGGCTACTCCCTTTTCCCCCCAATCCGCTTGTCCCCACACTTCCTCCTCCTGCCATTCCAAAACTCCCTGTTCGACCAACGCCCATTCCCCGGTATTCCAACTGAGCCACTACCATACCCGGGAAATCCAGCAGAGGCTCCCGAACGAAAGGGAGGATTAACCGAAGGAGTAAAATGTAGCAATCCACAAATCCACATCTCTCACACCCCATTCTCAGATTTGTCCTTCGCCAAACTCCGCCTAAACTGCTCATCATAATTTACCCAAGCCCAACCTCCATACATTTTATAGCTCTCAAAATTAAATCACAGTAATTCCATAAACCCGGATAAAGAGCAGGTTTCTGACTTCCCAACACACTCGCAAAAACATGAAAACTTAACAACCAATTCATGATTGTCTTTGGTACCCTCCCTCTTTTCTTCTTTCCTTCTTCCTTACCCCCATCCTTCCCCCCATTAACATCCCTATCACGCACTAACAAGGCAAATAATCTATATATTTTTCCTTTTAAAATTCTCTGCTTCCATTTTAACGTTATATAACAATTCAGAGGGGCAATATTACATAATGTCTGACCCATCCTCGAACCCATAAATATACCTGCCATTTGATTCTCCCGCATCCCACTTACAACATTCCCCTTTCCACCTCTACTTCATCCGAAGAAGATGAAGAAGACCCTGATGAATCCCAGGAGTCTGAGGATTCCCATACCTGCATAGATCACCTGTTTCCACCCCTCCTCTGCCTTTTTTCACTATCCAACCGTCTTACCACATGACACAAATTCCGCAAAAATTTTTTATTCCGCAGCTTCTTTCTCAAACCTTTTCCCGTCACCCCTTTTCCCAACTACCCCGATCTCTAACCCCCTCCCGTACTTCCCCTCCCCCCCGCCCCCTTCTATATCCAGATACACACAATTCCTCCAACTCACCCATTGCTCTCCCAGAAGAAGGCCCCTCCAACGGATCCTCCGCCGCAGCATCCTGCAAAGGAACATCACCACGGGTCCACATACCACCTGCCATCGCACTGGTTGCCGTCCCACATTCCATCCTGCTACCCCTCTCCTGCTCAATATTCAATCCCACCTGACACCCCATTTCCACACCTTGTCCACCACTCACCCCTTCTGCAACATCAGCATCTCTCCCTATATTCCCCATACCCCCTTTTGCACTCCCCCCTCCAGACACATTCATCCCATGTTTCTTTTTTCCACTCACTTTACCCCCACTTTTCACAATCTTCTTTGGCCCCATTAAACAGTATTTGATTTATTTATTATTATATATATATATATATATATATATATATATTTATTTATTTAATATAATCAATTACCCACAATCACTCACTCTCCCAGCTCCCAAGCAAACACCCCTTCAATTTTGAGTCCCTTAATCTCTCCTTTTAAAAGGTTACACTGCTGATTTAGGTCCCCTAATTTAACCATCCAGTTCCTGACCAGGGTTGCACCTGCTTAGCTTCCTGCTTTTGCCATGTGACATACACCTTCACCATGTGGGTGGCCCCCAATAAAAACTCTACCCCTCCTCCTCCCCTACCCAACTCACTGTTCACACTTTCTTTCCCCACTGTTAAAAATCACCACAATCCAAACATAGCCATCCAATCCCTCCCCTTCAAACTCCCAAATTACCCACGAAACGCTCACCCCACCCCCCTTTCCACACACATATGTCACCCCCCACTTGCACAGCCCCACACACCAAATAAAACCGCCAACTCCCAAATTACTTCTTTGCTCCGCTTCAAATAAACACCCCCAACACCTCGCAAACCGGAAGTGCCTTCCCAACACACTTTAACTCACCCACCCCCTCCCAACGTAACACACACTTCAAAAACCCCGTTTGTCCGCCCAGCAACCAAAAACCAACCCAAATCACTTTTCCAAATTCCCCTCCGTACTCCGCGAAACCGGAAGTGCCGTCGCGATGTTTTCTACGACGCCACTGCCAAGCACCAGCCTCCCCCACCTCAGGTAATCTTTAAAGGGGAATCGAACCAGCAACCTTCCGATTACAAGCTCAGTGCTCTAGCCAGTGCTCCACTGATTAGACATAAGAATTCTTTTCGTTTTTTCACTTTTAAACCCCCCCCCCAACTTCTCTTTCACTCCCTCCTATTCACCCTAACCCTCTCCTACCTAACTAAAAACTAATTCTGAGCGCCCAAATCTTCCCTATCCTAGCACTTCCCTTCCAGCCAATCCTATCCCTTAATTCCTACCCAATCCCTTTCTCCCTTTCCTGTTGCTAACCTAAACACTACTACTTCCAAACTAACTCCCTCCTGCAACTCCCCCCCCCCCCCCCCTTTCCTTTCTTCTTCTGGCTGCCTGGCTTCAGCCAATGTTAACACCCTCACAGCTTAACTGTGAGGGCTTCCTTATCCACTATATTTGATGCACCTAACTATTGGCATTTAGGCACTTAACTCCTAGTATTCTATAGCTTGCATGCTTAACTGCTAGGCACGCCCATGCCCCTCCCACATCCATGCTCCTCTAGAATTTGAGTGTGATAGAATTTGTGCAATAGTGACTAAGGGCAGTTGCACACACAACTGAACTTTTTCTATAAATTGTACAAAGAAATTTGTCCACTAGGCATAATGATAGGCAGGGTTGTGGTTCCTACCGTTTATGTGACAAAAATCTAGTAGTGACATTTGGAAACTGAAATCCAAAAAAATGCTGTCTGTTTAGGTACCTAAGTTATGTTCTAGGCTTGGGCCTAATAGTCTTACGTATCCTCTGCATCTACAGATCAGTTTGAAAGTTTGAATTTTTTACATATTAAACTATCTGGTGTGGATTTCTGTAATGGAAAAAGCAAATATAATTAAACAGAGATAAAAGCAAAGGGGCTCATTTTCAAAAGACAAACATCTAAAAATGGCATAAAGTAGCCTTTGGACATTTTTCACACAATAACGACCAAATCAGTATTGCTGAAACCTATTTTTCAGATGTTTTTCTATTCTGTTCTTCAGCAGTGCATACAAATCTCAAGGGAGCATGACAAGAGTGTTGTAAGGGCGGAATTTTGGGCGTTACAGCCATAATGGAACAAAACAAAATCAATCCAGGACACTAAGATGTTTGAGCTAGACCTGTTTTTATAATGAATAAGGCACAAAAAAGGTGCCCTAAATGACCAGATGACCACTGGAGGGAATCAGGTTTGAACCCCAATACCCCCCAGTGGTCACTGACCCCCTCCCACCCCTCAAAAAATGTGAATAAAATATGACTTACCAGTCTTTATGACAGCCTCAGATGTAAGTCAGGTCCCTGTAATTGTCAGGGCAGTGCACTATGGAGTGGATGACTTGGTCCCTATCTCCCTCTAACAGTTACATTAGTGGTGGGAACTGTGACCCCTCCCAAAATCACCAAAACCCTACTGCACCCACATATTGGTGCCCCCTTCACCCATAATGGCTATTGCAGTGGTGTACAGTGGGTTTTAGATGGGTTTTGGAGTGCTCAGGGGGACAAAATAAGGGGGAAAAGGTGAGATGTATACCTGGGAACATTTTTATGAAACTGCACAGTACTGCTCTCTAGGGTGCCCCATTGCTTTCCTGGGATGTTTGGTGGACAAGTCTACTATTTATGCTGACTCATCCTACATCCCAATGGCATGAATCTCTATGATTTGCACTTTGGTTTTTGTTTTTTTAATGTACCAAAAAAAAAGTCCAAAACACAAAACCTTGTTTGAAACATTTTGTTTTAAAAGTAGACGTTTTTCTTTTTCGAAAATGACCTTCTTTCCTACGGGGATTTTGGATGTTTGTTCACATAGTCTCGGTACCCAATACCTAACTTAAACAACATGTGTAATCAAATAAAGTTTCAACAACCTATTATGACATATTATTGAAAGGATTAACATTCTGGTAAAGGTTGAGTAGTGACACAAAATGCTTTATCATAGTGATAGAATGCAGAAATATGAGATGTAATTGTTAAAGTTAGGAATGTTTTCATGACAAGCATAAAGTAGAAAGAGGGAAGACACTCATACAATAATGACAAGAGTTGATTACAAGCTGTCTGTGATATTTTATGATAGCTTGAGTTATACCAGTGCAGCCCCTAATGAGTAGAAGTATGACCTTGACAAAAATTGCATTACCTCCTTGTGATCAATTACCCAGCTCTAATTAATTACTTGTAAAATATGATGCAATTGCACAATTGTAAGGTACTTTTAAGTCATGTTTAGATTTAAGTCTTATAGAGGTTAGCTACGAATAGCATTTTACTATTGTTTCTTTATCAGTGCTTAAGAATAAAGAGAAAAAAACTGGTTTTCTAAGCAAAAAGAGTTATAAGAACAATTTTCAGTCTGTATGCTTCCAATATTTAAACATGAGTTATATAAAATTAGTAAGCAAATCAAAGAGTAGGGTGGGATTGGCACTTCCAAGAACCAAGAGGGAGATGGGCGTCAGTTCTTGTAATTATGGTCCATTGGAAATACACTGAGCGTTTTTGGTGTATTTCCAATAAACATGATTTAGAAATTGATTCATCTCCCTTGTAGTAGTGCCAGTCCCACCCTACTCTTTCATTTGCTGCACTAACGGCCGTAGGGATCACTGTTCCTCCGCTTCCAGTAGTTCCTTTCTTTCACCATATAAAAACAGTATACCATAAAAGAACAAAAATGTGTTTGCAAGAAATGTTAAATTCAGTATCTAATGTATCTGAATATACTCAAACAACATGCACTTACCTTATCTTACAAAATTATACTCATATGCATGTGCATGGAAATGGGCTTTTTAATATGACCTCTGTAGTGAGTTAATTAATGGAAAATACTTCTCTTTTTTTTTTCATATTTTATTAAGGTTTTACAAGTATAACACAAAACAACCAAAAAGAAACAGTAACATAATCCATGGCAAGTTAATAACAAAAATAGAAAGGCAGAACAACATACCATGACAATACCCATAGCAAATCAGCAATTATACAATTATCAGGTAATGCTATTAGGAGTCTGACAAAATGAATCCAAACGAGCCCAGGTCTTCAAGACAGATTGAACACAACGGTGCTTATGGGCTAGTATAGTTTCATATTTCCTAATCACACACCCGTTACTCCACCATTCATTATAATTGAGATGTACATTATTTTTCCAGTTTAAAACAATTAAATGTAAAGCAAACCGCTAACAAAACGTTAAACAATTCTTATCGGATTCTAAAAGAGAGAGGTTAGGAGAAGAGGCCCTTAAAAGCACAATATCATAAGAGATCACGGTTAATGCAGGCACTGAAAAATAAGGCGCAACTTAGCCCAAATGAGTCGCCAGTATGCTCTTAAGTTCTTACAGTAAAAAGCCATATGGGAAAGGGATCCATCTGATTCTTGACAGGACCAGCATTTGTAATCAAGACTTTTAGTGATCCTGGCCACTCTAGCAGGTGTCCAATAAGCCCTGTGAAAAAGAAAATAGGAGGATTGGGAAATTGCTGCTGATTTAGTTGGACGCATCAGAATGACCCAAAAAGTGTACCAGTCAAATACTTCTAAACAGAGGATAGTGCAGTTTCTGAAATCCGAGGATAGTGAAGTTTCTGAAATCCAGTGGATTGCAGGACCTGAGGAAGCATGTTTTTTACCAGAGGTAGACCAGGGCTTTATTTCGAAAGAGAAGAGCACCAAAATGGCATAATCGAAAGCCGATTTTGGGAGTCCCCAACTGCTTCCCGTCGCGGGGACGACCAAAGTTCCCAGGGGGCGTGTCAGAGGCGTAGTGAAGGCGGGGACTGGGGCGTGCCTAACAGATGGGCATCCTCGAGCGATATTGGAAAAAAGAAGGGCATCCCTGACGAGCACTTGACCGACTTTACTTGGTCCATTTTTTCTTACGACCAGCCTCAAAAATGTGCCTTAAAAGACCAGATGACCACCGGAGGGAATCGGGATGACCTCCCCTGACTCCCCCAGTGGTGACTAACCCCCTCCCACCTGAAAAAAAACAACTTTAAAAACTTTTTTGCCAGCCTCAAATATCATACTCGGGTCCATTGCAGCAGTAGGCAGGTCCTTAGTGGGGGTGGGGGGTGGGGAGGAGGGTGTGTGTGTGGCAGCAGAGGCTGGACATCCTTCTTTCAAACTTTTGGACGTCCTGAACTCCCCCCCCCCCCCCCCCGACACACACACACACAGGGACGTCCAAATTTTGAGAGAAAAAGAGAAGAGAGAGAAAGAAGAAAGATAGAGAGAGAAGAGAAAGAGAGAGAGAGAAAGAGAAAGAGAGAGAGAGAAAGAGAGAAATGCATCACTCACAATACCAGGGAATATATCATAATTAAAATATAGGTACAATATTAAGACATATCTGTCTATAAAGCTTCTTAAATCCATCTTCCATCAAAAGATTTGCATTGAAACGCCAAGAGAAATTTGTTGCGAATCATTCCATTCCCATAATTTAAGTACGATTCTTCTATGAACAGGTATTGTAGTCACTATGATAGACATAAAATTAACATCTTTGACCAGACAGTTGAAAAACTGAAAAATAGTGAATCTGATATGGGGTGAAATAAAAAGAATACTCCACCACAGAAGGATGTTGCAGGTGTCATAGGTCCATCAATCCCATTCCCTAATTAGATCTTGCAACACTAGTCTAGCTTTTGCAGATATATATCTACATTAGATCTATGATCTAAAATTACTACTACTACTACTTAACATTTCTAGAGCGCTACTAGGGTTACGCAGCGCTGTACAAAATAACAAGGAAGGACGGTCCTTGCTCAAAGGAGCTTACAATTGTATCTAAGGGCAAATTAAAATTCCCCCACTCTTCCCCCTCCTCCTACCAAAGGGTAATATCCCTAACTGATACATATTATTCTGCTAGTTTTTGATAAAGCAGGAGTGAATCAATATTTGGTGCATATTAACCAAAATCATATATATCTTTCCCTCCACCCCACTTGGGTTAATTTCACCCACCTCTTCTTTGTGCCCAGTATAATGCTAAAATGACAAAGGATAATGTATAAAACATTTCTCCCTAAAGCAGGTAAGGCAGCCACTAATACAAATAACTACTAGACAACAACCTAGAATACTTATATTTTAGATGGATGGATGGGTTTCTTATAAGATACACAATATGATCTATGCTGTTCCAAATATAACCATAACAGTTGGTTTTTTTTATGTGTTATTCACAAAGAAGGAACATAGCTGAGTGTTGCATGCTAGCAACTTCAAAAATCTATGTCTCCCCCACCGTATGCATATCCTTCCCATACAGACCAGGGCATGTATCCTCTCCAATTCATGCAGTAACATAACACACTAAACTGTTACAACAGATAACATAAAATTCAAATCAGAACCATGGCGAGAAGAAACAAAGGATGAAATCCCATGTGACTGGTTCAATAAAGCTGAGAAACAAAAGCTAGAACTCTTCTACCCACCCCATATGTCATATAAACCGAACTTACCTTGACCTCAACCAACCAGAAATTAACTACACAGCCAAATTATATTGTGTAGCTACTATTCATATAAAGCAGATTGCCACTACACCCTTCACTCACATCTGGAGCTCATGCCAATCACACTATTTAACTATTCCAAAATATCCATCAATAATGCCTCTTGTGTCTTGTGGAGAAGGGTAGTTAGTGGAGGTTTCTCAGGGGTCTGTGCTAGGACTGTTCTTTTAATATATTTATAAATGATTTAGAGGATGGGAGTAACTAGTGAGGTAATAAAATTTGCTGATGACACAAAGTTATTCAACGTCGTTAACTCGTGAGAGGGATTGTGAAAATTACAGAAGGACCTTACGAGACTGGGAGACTGGGCGGCTAAATGGCAGATGACGTTTAATTGAGCAAGTGCAAGCTGATACAGTGGGAAAAAAGAACCCAAATTATAGCTACGTCATGCAAGGTTCCACGTTAGGAGTTATGGACCAAGAAAGGGATCTGGGTGTCATCGATAATACACTGAAACCTTCTGCTCAGTGTACTTCTGCGGCTAGGAAAGCGAATAGAATGTTGGGTATTATTAGGAAAGTTATGGAAAACAGGTGTGAGGATGTTATAATGCCGTTGTATCGCTTCATGGTGCGACCGCACCTTGAGTATTGTGTTCAATTCTGGTCGCCACATCTCAAGAAAGATATAGTAGAATTGGAAAAGGTGTAGTGATGGGCAACTAAAATGATAGCGGGGATGGAACGACTTCCCAATGAAGAAAGACTAAGGAAGCTAGGGCTTTTCAGCTTGGAGAAGAGACAGCTGAGGGGAGACATGATAGAGGTATATAAAATAATGAGTGGAGTGGAACAGGTGGATGTGAAACGTCTGTTCACACTTTCCAAAATACTAGGACTAGGGGGCATGCGATGAAACTACAGTGTAGTAAATTTAAAACAAATCAGAGAAAATATTTCTTCACCCAACACAATTAAACTCTGGAATTCGTTTGCCGGAGAATGTGGTGAAGACGGTTAGCTTAGCAGAGTTTAAAAAGGGGTTAGACGGTTTCCTAAAGGACAAGTCCATAAACCACTACTAAATGGACTTGGGAAAAATCCACAATTCCAGGAACAACATGTATAGAATGTTTGTATGTTTGGGAAGCTCGCCAGGTGCCCTTGGCCTGGATTGGCCGCTGTCATAGACAGGATGCTGGGCTCGATTGACCCTTGGTCTTTTCCTAGTGTGGCATTACTTATGTACTTATGTCATAGAACATTGATGGCTCCGCCAGCATCAAGCTCCACCATCTGCAGAGTCATGGGCCAGCATCCAGTAAATAAAAAAGACATTATCCAGGTGCCTACATATATTTGCCGGCACACACAATGGGAGCAGCCAATTTGCAAATATAAATATTGAAAAAAATAATAGCACTTTATTTTTAATTAGAAATACAGGAAGTAACACTTCACATCCACTGTACCACTCAACAGCTTCCATATGGCAATTTCATAACCATATGCAAAAATGGGGAACATGTGTAGATTTTAATTTCACACAAACCATGTCCATTGAACACTGCATGGTGCGGATCCCCATGTGTCAATAGCGGCTTTCTGAAATTGATATTTATATGTACATTCAACATACACATGCTACTGACAACTGGATACATTTCTAAAATAATTCCTGAAGTCATGTGTGGTACTTTTCTTTGAAAGATCAATATTTTGGCAGGAATCAGGAAACTACAACATTCATCATTAGCATATGATAGACAGTGCACAGCTAAAGGCTTCCTAGACTCGCAAAAGAACCAAATTAATTCAAGTACAGTGCTAAGCACCCATCACATTAACTACCTTGTAGCATTCCCTTTACATTGCCCTTCTTTTCTACCCAACATGGATATACTGGATATAGTGAGATACACATTCCTGAATCACCTAGGAAAGAACAGACAAAACTAACTGATGCCGATCATTCTTCCTGCCACCCTATTCTGTCCTTGCAAAAGTATTCCTAACATTATGCTTGACATTCAGTTTTAAACTAGAGTACAGAACATCACTATGAAAAGACTTTGAACCAAATCTTCTTTAATGGAGTAAACAAGGAAAAATAATTTACAGTTCAGATATGGTGGACAAGAGTTTTGCCTTGCAAACTGGGAGTCTATTCTCAACCAACTGTCTCTCCATGCAAGAGAGAAGCTGGGAGGAATTCAACAACACACTGAGTAGTAATGGTGTATATACTTTTACACTGTTGAAATCTTGATAGTCATAGTAGCTTTAAAGGATCATATATCAGAATACAGCATAGGCAGTTTCAGTTCACAGAGGAGATATGCTTCAGACTTACTCTTACAGGCCGATGAAGAGAAAGGGGAGGGCAACTAGTCCAGCATGCACGGTGAATTAGGCAAGCCATTAGAAATAAGACACATGGAACTGGACATGCTCTGAAATAAGCCTGGTATAGGGAACTACAGGATTGCAGAGATTTTTAGTCTTATTATATATCATATCTGCCTACTATTAATGCATGGCCATTAAAAAGATTAGTGTATGAGCTTTTACTGCCATATATTTTGTAGGTGATAAGGCTCATGTGCTAAGAATGCGCTAATCAGTTAGTGCATCTGCAATAACTGATTAGAATATAAACTACCACACTCCACCCCAGACACAAAACCTCCATGAAAAAAATAAAGATTTTTTTCAGTGTGGGTCATATGTGCGCAGAGTAACTGTAGGACACCTCAGCATATTTCGTGGTAAGCTCTTTCAAGCTACAAACTCCTCTATCAATTCAACTGCTGTGAACATTCACAAGGATTTCAGTTCACAAGACCTGAGGGCATCTATGTATCTGAAAGCCAGTGTGACAGAAAATTTGCATGTGGGTATGAGTGTGTATGTGTCTCTGTGGAGTCAAAGTTAGATTATCGGAAGGAATAAGAGTGTGTGTTTTTGAATGGACTAGAGAAGTATCTTTTCAAACCACTCTTATATTTCTGAAATGATGTTTCAAGTCTCAATATAAAGGTAAATTATTCTCTATGGATGAGCCAACAACATTGAGTTCTTTAAGATACCTAGTTTAATTTCTCAAAATGAAGGAACCACCAATAGATGTTGTTGGATGGATCTAAGGGAATGAATAAGGAACTGGCAGACAGGATAGAAATGTCAAGAATCCTGTATAGCATATTTTTTGCATCAGGGTTAAATTTTTGAATGGAATTCTAAATGTGATGGGTATCCAGTGTTCATTTTTAAGCAATGGATTAACCCGATTCCATTTCTTGGCACCAGTGATAAAGAGTCACATTTTGAATTCATCTTTTAAATTATCAACACAAGCCATTACAGGTGACATGTTGAAACAGCAGCAATAACTATAGGGCACAACAATAATGTAATCATCTACCGTCATATCCCAATAAAGGGACCTTTTTACTAAAATACAGTGAGTTTTGTACATACTGTGTATTCAATACAAAATTTAGTACATTATCTGCAAAACTCTGATGACCCTCTCTTTTTCAGCATGTTTCGTTCTTAAATGCCCATCCTAACTGTACAGATACCTATGTATGATTCACTGTTCTTTTACAAAACACTCTGTATTCAACTAACCTTTTGTAAGATATTTAGAGGCCCCTTTACTAAGGCTTAGCATGCTAACAGATTGCTATGAAACCCGTTTATATACCTATGGGAGTCTTAGGGCCATCTTTACCAAACTGTGATAGCAACTCCTGTGCAGCAATGCCCACAAGTCCATTCAAAGTGAATGGGCTTTGTCGGTATTGCTTTACCAGGATCGCTAGCGCAGTTGGTAAAAGAGGCCCTTAGCATTTAGTGGCACACTAATTCCATTAGCACCATCTAAGCCTTTAGTAAAAAAGCCGCCTTAAGGAATTGTGCACACCCCACACTGGATATTCTAATTCCTACCTAGACAGTGTATGCAAAATCAGGCTTAGAGGATCAAATGAATACAAAAGAAGAAAGGACAGAATATTTCAGTGAATGCTGATGTTCTTTGAAGTTCCACTGAAATTCCTTCATTTCAATATCCTCTGGACTTAGAATTCAAAGGGACAAACTAATAGAAAAATAGTTCAATGTAAAAGTTAAATGTACCTGGTTACCACTTTTTCATTTAAAAGGTAGTTTCTTGATCATTTATGCAAATTTATATGAACAGATTTCTATAGAAAATACATACTGACATTTTAGATAAATATGGATAATATAAAGATATCTCTTTCCCTATATCACTGTTCCTTGTTAATTTATTCTAGGTACTTGAAGACAACTAATTTAATAATACTTTGTCCTTATTGAAGCAGTTATTTCTTTAATTACTTAACTGACTCAAATATTTGACTGCTAATTTAAGTGATTAATAATTTAATTTACTACCTCTGCAAGGTGATTACTGTGGCTCAAATTGAGTTTGTCTGCCATCTGATCAGACACTGCTGTGAATTGCTGTCTTATACAGCTTCTTCCACTAGTGATTCAAGCTAGCTGTGATGCATGGAACATAAAAGTTCTTTAATTTTGCTCTGTACTATTTGTAGCTGTAAATATAAGCATTCCCATTATATAGAACCAGATGATCTCAAGGGTTCCATCCAACCATTCTCCATTTAAGGAAGTATGTGTGAAAGTGTCCACTCTCTCTGCATATGGATAGATGGTCCATACTGCTGTGGGTGTGTTTGAGGGAGTTGAAGCGGAGATGCAAAAGGGACAGAGGGCTGGATTCTTATCACTGCTTCCCAAAAAATAGTACCATCAGAGAGGGTAACAGATCTTACAAGAGTGATGAAATAAACAGCAAACATGGAACACTGAGAAGGGGGAGAGAACCAAGTATGGGAATGGAAGGGGAGAGAAAGAAAAGAAGAAAGAGACAGCATAAACAGGAGAAAGTCTATGGGGAGATAAGAGGGAAAATGAAAAAATAAATTATACATTGACTTCCTTTTCCTCAGCAAAGTAGCAGCAAAACTAAGACAGAAAATAAAAAAATGAAAGAAAATATTACAGTGCAATAAGAATGAAATAATGAGACACACAGTTGCTCAAAGAATATTATAAATGCAGAACAGACTGAGAACATCATTAGACACCAATAAAGAATTTGTATTGCTGAGGTTATTAATCAAAATATCCTGATAACCATTTAGAATATATCCCACATGGAGGGGTGTTTTCAAAAACACATCCAGGTCAGAAATAGGATATTTAGCTCATTTCATTCAAAAAAGAAAAACCCCTATCCATCTTATAGCCATTTTTTTTAACAGGAAAAACATCTGGATTTCCTTTTAGAAATGGTTTCAAAGATGGACATTTTTGCAAAGAAGAACATCTAAAAAGAGAGATTTTCCAAGCTGACATGCCCAGCTTATAACGACCAAAATCACACACAAGAATATCTGTTTGCCATCATTTTGAGAGAAATGGCCATAACGATGTCCCTACAGATCAGAAGGGCAACATAGTGGTCAATAAAAACCTACTGTACACCATTACAATCACTTCCACCCTGCAAGTGTCTCCTATTTTTAAGTACAGAGCAGAGGGAGAGAGGAAGGATATTCAAACATGAGTACTAAGGAAAAAAACACACTGTCTGGTTGATTCATAGTGAGCTATTTTAGGACTGGGCCAATATTTAAATCATACTGACTGGATATCCCCAATTTTTCAGCAGCACTGAAAATCCAGGGAGACCATTGCCTATTCCTGGGTAAATCCTGGATTTACTCAGTTAGTTGCAGTTTTTAGACTGCCAACAGTGCCCAGATAAATTTATGACACCAAAAAAGGCTGTTCTAACTTTATCCAGCTAGTTATCTAGGCACCGGTCTGAATATTACCAGCACCAAGCTAACTTCTGGTGGCTAGCCAAGACCTGGATATCCAATATTGGTTTCTAGATAGGCCTGGCATTAAATATGCAGGTCATACTCTGCTGTGACAGTCAGTAGTACCTTTAAGATTGCTGACCACCGAAGACTGAGTATCTGCCCAATAGATTATCCAGATAGTAATCTGATAGTTGCTGCTACATGGATATACTGCTGGTCTGCCTGACCTCCTTTCCTTCCTTCACTATATGGCTATTGTTGGGCCTGTTAATAGGATTTTGGGTTGGACACTATCTGCCTAGCCTTTCAAAAAATAGAAAGGCTGTATGTGACCCCCCCCCCCCCCCAAATGCTCATGCTTAGTGATGGGAGGAAGGATTTTTAGGAGGTCACGAGACTGTGAGAGAGCTGCAACTGACAGCTAAGGGAGAAAATCAGAGTAGAGAACAATAAGAGTGTTTGCGTAGAGAAAATTCTGGTCTTTGCTAGCCCCATCCGTAGCACCGAGGGGGAAGTCCTAGGTACCTATGCAGGGGAAGTTTGCAAGTGTGGTGTTCAGAAGCCTCTGCACAAGGTGGAAGGTACCTATAGTGGTGTTGCCAATGAGGGAGTAAAGTTAGGAGCACCTGAGGGGAAAAAAACAGGTAGAAGAAGTCGGAGCGAGTTTGCCTAACCTCTGGCAGGAATTGCATTGTATTTGATAAATGGATCTTGTGCCGGGGATGGGACAGAAGACTGTATGAATCTTGTGAGTGACATACAGACTGCAAGAGATTAGTGTAGTTCACCCACAATGCTATTCTTTCTGCTGTAAGCCAAAGATAGAATATGTTGAAGCTGAAAGGCTGACGAATTCCTAGAGTGACTGTTTACCTCATGCTAGTTCCCTGATAGTAGACCAGAGGAGTTTGGAGATAACATTGAAAATATTAAAACAGTTGTGTATGTGAAGATTATCACTGAATGTAAATTTAATACTGAGGAGAAATGTCAAGTCCCTTATTCTGGTTACAAATAGAGAAGATTTGAAAAATAGAACTGAACTGTGATTTATGTGCTCTGACTGTATGGGATAACCTGTTTGAGCTGTGTTGATCACAACCAATGCATTGTACAAACCCAAGTTATCAAGTTTATCAATGCCTTTTCAAACTTTGAAGTTTATTGCAACTGAGACTGCTGACTAATTATTGAGTGAATGCCCAAAGAAAGAACACCCTTGGTCATCAGAGAAAGTCCAGCCCCTCAAGTGAACCTTCCAGTGAGAGTTCTGCTTGTGGCAGAGAAGAGGAATATCTGTTGTGTGACCCCCCCCCCCCCCAGCTCTCAGGTAAGGAGTGAAGCAATCTCAGGTGAGGAATGTAAAAACATAATAGCCATACTGGGTCAGACCAGTGCTCCATCTAGACCAGTATCCTGTTTCCAACAGTGTCGAAGCCAGGTACAACAAGTACCTGGCAGACACCCAAATTGTGGTAACACTCCATGCTACCAATCCAAGGGCAAGCAGTTGCTTTCCTCACGTCGGTCTCAATAGCAGACTATGGACTTTCCTCCAGGAACTTGACCAAACCTTTTAAAAACCTTTTAACTATTCATTGAGTAAAAAAATATTTCCTCATATTTATTTTAAAAGTATTTCCATGTAACATCTTGAGTGTCCCCTAGTCTTTGAACTTTAGAATGAGTAAAAAAAATAAATAAATATAGTTCTACTCATTCTACAACCACTCAGGATTTTGTAGATCTCAATCATATCTCCTCACCTTCACAGTGAGTATATTTGCACCGTCATCTCTCTTAATGTGGGGCAATGGAATAAAACAAATTCAGGGTGTTTTTCTTCGATTCAAAAACTCACCTTCTCTGGCAATTACAAGCCCCTGCTGTTTGGGCACCACTTATGTATCATGACCTTCTCCACCAACCAGAGGCACTCCCACCAAGCCCTAAATCCCTGGCCTCTCATATAAACACACCAGGACCTGGGATCAGGAGGTCAGATGGAGCTGGGATAGTTTTTGAACAGGGGACTTGATTGCACAAATGTCCCTGTGATATATTCCTTAGGGGAACACACTATGTTCCCTGGTGTTCCTGAGCCCTTCTGTAATAAGAGAAATCAGCAATTTTCAAGTAGTATTTAGCAGCAAACCACAACTGTACTAAGCAATTAATAAGTAAACACAATGAGATAAGCAGCCTACAATATTATTTACAGGAAAATAAAAGATCAGATTAGACATCAGGCAGCAATTAACTACACAAACAACTAGCATATGTTCAAACAACAGAAACCAGCCAAGCTATTGTGGGATACCTTTAGTTGCAATCCTAGACCTTATAACATAGGTATCTCAAAGGAGAAAAAGCAGATTAGCTTGCATCAAAAATGACTAAAACTGTTCCAAAAAATTAATAAATGCATCCCACACTCTGCTGGTGGCCCTAGCTGTACTGCTTGAATTTTAAAACTTGTATGTTCACTGATCCCTTAGTTGTAACAAATCTCCATAGCAAGTCAGTCTTTGGCTGGTTTCCTCACACAGACCCTCTCAATAAAGCCTTCTCAGTCAATCTGAATAATCTATTCAGGTTACCTTGGCTATTTGGAAAGATTTTTTGCCTCTGGATTCTGCCCGGTTTTCATCTCAGCTCTGGAGTAACTAATAGTTTTCCTCTGCCTAGTAGGTGAACAAGAACAACCTTTCTGACTCTCTGCTTTATACTTTTCTCTTCAACTAGCTGCCTTGAGGGTTCTTGATTAGTCCCAATGAGCAACTGATATTCTCCACTGCTGCAGTCTCAGCTTCCAGTTGTGAATGTATGCTTATCCCCACTCTAACTCTATCCTCAGTCTCCATGTGGAAGGTATCCCATAATTTGCTAGCAGCATGTGGAAGTTAACCCAATCACTGTTGGCTTGTGCATAGTGTGTCCATTAGCTTGGTGTTTACATCTGTTGAACTGTTTCCAGTTTCAATGAATCCGTTTCAGCTCTGCCACCAAATACCTGCAGGGCTCGCTTGAGTCCTCCAACAAACAGCACTGGCTCTTTTTTAGATGTTATTACTCTATGAAACAAACATCTCCACTTGGTAAGTCTAATAATCAGTTCTTTTCTTAGCTCATTGGGGAAACCGAAGCCCTCACACACACGTGTATCTAGGTAGAAAAGTAAAGATCTTTTGCCCCAGGTACAAAAAAAAAAAACTTAGGGTCACTTTTACAGAGTGGCAGTAAGCCCAACGTAGGCTTACCACTTGCTTTTCCAGGACTACCGCCTGCCCAACACGGCCGCCGGCAGTAGTCCTGCCCCTTGCGTGCACCATTTCCAGGGGAAAAAGAAAACCCCTGAAAATGGCTTGCGTGGTGAAAACCCGGCAGTAATTGGGCATCGCCATGCGCTGCCTGGTTACTGCGGGGTTAGCATTGGAGCCCTTATCGCCACCTCAATGGGTAGCGGTAAGGGCTCCCTGCCACATGGCCATGCAGTAAGAGTTCTCTTACCGCATGACCATGTGTGTTGGGGATTTTTTTACCCGCTGTGGTAAAAAGAGCCCTGGCGCATGGGAAAAAATCCCTTTTCCCCACAGCTTGGTAAAAGAAAGTCTTAGATTGTGAGCCCTCTAGGGTTAGAGAAAGTACCTATAAATTGTGTGCAGTGCTGTGTTTGTCTAGTAGCGCTATAGAAATGATTGATAATAGTAAATAGATATAAACATATACAAATTCTATGTTATTATCAGTAAGTATCTAATGCTAAAATATAAATTGTATGAATGTGTTTCTTTCATTTTATATTTAAAAAAATAATGAATATTTTTAATATCATCTGTACATACCCGCCTTTCAGAAATAGCAACTTATTTAAGAATGTTAAATGAGAGTTACCTTAGTCTGTCTTCCGATTTTGGAAAACCAGATGTAACTGTACAAACCAATGCCTGAACCATCTGTCTTGAAGTGTCTTTTTATGCCCATTTTCTTCAGGTTTCTAAAAATGTACCTAATGTTGAATAAGTACCATTCAAAAACATACAGGCTGCAAATTATTCTGCATTCTTGTTTTTCTCATAGATATGCTCAAATTAACTTTATTTTAATGAAAATACTGGCATGCACAAACTGAAATCTTTTCTCAGATTTTGTTTTATTTAGTGACATGGTCATTTATTCACAAGGCAATTATATAACTGTGCTCCTGCGCTTTCATGCTTTTTGCTTGTATAAATTCAGGGTTAATTGCCACTTATGCACATAAGCGTCTCTAGTGACAGCCTCACAGAACTTCACAACACTACAAAGTTACAGCAGACTTTTTCTCCCAAGAAGCCATATTGGGCAGGAGTAAGTAGGCATTGCACTTGCTCATAGGACCTCACTACACCATCAATGATTGAAAAGGTAAGCCTGGGAGAGCCTATAGGAGTGGAAGGGAAGGGAAATGAAGGGTTGTGAGGTGTTTCAGAGGCATTGGGAGTGAGAAAGCGAGGGGTTTGTGATGTACTTTGGGGGGTGGAAGGGGGTCATGATATGCCTTGGGGTGGGAGAGAGGGATGGAGAGGGTCATGATGTACTTCGGGGTAGGAGGGAAGGTAGGAGGGGGTCATAATGTGTTTCAGGGGATGGAAAGGGCGTCGTAAAGTGCTTCAGAGGCATGAGGGAAAAGGAAGGAGATTGGCACATTAGTGTCAAGACCTGACAGTTATGTGAATGCCTGGTTTCGAGCTATCCTAAATTTGTCCGGTTATCTATGAAGGTGCTGGCACTGAATAATGTCAGCACCCGGATAACTGCCAGCTCCTCCCTAACTCCTCCTCTGACCTGCCCACTTTTCTAAAGGGCTGGTCAGAGCTGATATTCAGCAGCACTGCCCATTAATTTCAACCACTAGACAAGAGAAGGTGCTGAAAAATAAAGCTACCGTTTTATTGCATACTAGTAAAAAAAGGCCCGTTTCTGACTGTAATGAAACGGGCGCTAGCAAGGTTTTCCTCTGAGTGTGTATGTTTGATAGAGTGTGTGAGAGAGTGACTGTGTGATAGGGAGAGAGTGAATGTGTGAGTGTGTGTGTTTGACAGAGAGAGTGAGACAGAGTGTGACAGGGTTGATACTACTTTAGTGGGAGTGGGTGGCAGGCGGTTTAGAGGTTGGTCAGCGTTGTTGTGGTGTGTGCTGTTTGTAAGAGTGCTGTTTTGTTTTTTTTTAAGGGGAGAGAGGAAGGGTGTAGGGCAGGGGAGAGAGAGGACAGTTGCTGGATATGGGGGCAAGGGCAGGGTAGAGAGCAGGGTTGGTGGACATGAGGTCAGGGACAAGGGAAAGAGCAGTGTTGTTGGACATGGGGGCAGGGCAGGGGAGAGAGCAGGGGATTGAGCAGGGTTGCTTGATATGGGGGAGGGCAGTGGAGACAGGAGGGTTGGTGGACGGGGGAGAGAGTAATAAAGCAAATGACATACATATACTATTGTCACCTAGATCAGGGGACGCGCTTGTATAAGAAACTAACAAATTATACACTTCTAAAAGTAGTCTTACAATACACATCTGAGCTGTATAAATAAAACCTGTTCCTCGGCGTAGCTAAAAATCCTTACCAGGCAGGAACTTAGAAACAGCCCCGGAGAAAGATAAACATTTTGCATCATGTTATCATGATGATGGACATTTAATTTAAATTAAATATTGCACACAGAACTTCTAAACATTTCACAGTAGCTTCCCCATTCTGCGCTACAGCCAACGTGCAAATCTTGAAAGAAGAAGCGAGCAAACCTGCTGCCTGCTAGCCACAATCGTGGCGGTTAGCTCGTGTTTGCAGTCTCACGGCTTTGTTGACTGCCAGATGAGATCAGGTTTTAGGCTGGTTGCGCAAGGTACAAACTGAATGGGAACAGTGGGCTTCTTTTGGTGCGCGCGCTGGCGACATCTCTCAGGGGGGAGGGGGGAGCGGCATCTGGCAGGCAGTCTCCAGCGATTCATAGGCAGGGGCAGGAGTGTCCATCGTGGAGGAGGGTGGGTGAGGGTGACTGTGGGTGGGGGCATCGGAATCCAGTGGCGAGTTCTCTCAAGGGGGGGGGGGGGGGGGTGTGGACGGGAGGAGCGGCATCTGGCAGGCAGTCTCCAGCAATTCCTAGGCAGGGGCAGGAGTAGGGAAACACGCTCCGTGTGTTTCCCTACTCATCCCCTTGCCTGGTTTCACTGTTTGCTGCTGGCTGGGTCATGGACACGGGTTGTTGCTGTGCGGGGTGTGTGGCGGTGTGTGGGTGGTTCGGGAGGTTTTCCCGTGGCAGTATGAAGTTTGGGGATGAGGGGGGGGGGGGGGTGGGGGGGGGGGGGGGGGGGGGGGGCTGCGGCGGTGTACTTGTGTTTCGGGAGGTTGGCAGCGAGTCCTGAGCAATTCGTAGGCAGGGGCAGGAGTAGTGAAACAGGTGGAGCGTGGATGGGCACAAGAACTCTGTTCCCCACCTGGCATCTCTCCCTCCCCTCCCCTATAGTGTCCGGGCACTTCTGAACTCTACCCCCAATCTCCCATACTTTTTAAACCTTTCAGTTCTTCAGCAGCAGAGACTCATACTCACTGCTCACAATGGTTCTGAGCTTTCCCTCTGATCTGGTTCTGCCTATGTGGAAGCAAGAAGCTGGGTCAGAGGAAAGGCTTGGGGCTATTGTGAGCAGCAGGCATGAGTTACTGCTCGCTGCCGGAAAAGAACTGAAACATTTAAAAGGTATGAGGGGTTGGGGGGGGGGGCTGGAAATGAGAGATGCTTGAACACCTGTGAAGGAGAGAGATACTGGGAGTCTTTGGCTGACAGAGCTTGGGAGCTCCGCTAGCTACATCAGAGATGCATTACTGCTGGGAGGACCTGTGCCCAACCGGACTCATACGTGGCTACACTACTGAGTGGGAATAGGCATGGTGAAAAGTGCCAGCAGCTACCCAATCCCTGAATATTCAGCCTCAGTCTCTGCATGGAGACCAGAAGGTCATCTCCTGCCATGGGAGAGCTCTAGTGTTTCTCAATCTCTTGAAATACAGTATAATTTTCCTCCAGATAGTATAATTTCCAGGATATCTCATGAATATGCATGAGATAGTTTTGAATGCACTTCATCCATTGCCTACAAATCTATCTCATGCATATTCATTATGGATATTCTGTAAATTAGACAGTTACTTTATTTGTTGCATTTGTATCCACATTTTCCGACCTATTTGCAGGCTCAATGTGGCTTACAGAGTCTGTTATGGCATTGTCATTCCAGGATATCAGATACAATTAGTTATGTAAACAAGTTAGGTAAAGGGAGAAAGAGCTTTAGGGGAAAGTACAGAGGGTAGATTTTCATAACTGGGATGGATTGGTGAAGTGATTTAGTGAAGCTATGGGTTCTCTTTGTAGGCCTTGTTGAAGAGGTAAGTCTTCAGATATTTACAAAAGTTGGTTATATCGTCAATAGTTTTCAGGTCAGTAGGTAATGCATTCCACAGCTGCGTGCTCATGTAAGAAAAGATAGTTGCATGTATCAGCTTGTATTTTAGTCCTTTGCAGCTGGGGAAGTGTAGGTTGAGAAATTTGCGGGATGACCTTTTGGCGTTTCTGGTAGACAGGTCCACGAGGTTTAGCATGTAGGTTGGAGCGTCTGCATGGATGATTTTGTGTACAATTGTGCAGATCTTGAACGCGATGCGTTCCTTAAGTGGGAGTCAGTGAAGTTTCTCTCTTAGAGGTTTTGCACTTTCATATTTAGTTTTTCCAAATATGAGTCTGGCAGCGGTATTCTGGGCTGTTTGGAGTTTTTTTTATAGTCTGTTCTTTGCAGCCTGCATACAGTGCATTGCAGTAGTCCAGGTGACTTATTGCCATTGACTGTACCAGGGTACGGAAGATGTATCTCGGGAAGAAAGGTTTTACTCTTTTGAGTTTCCACATGGAGTAGAACATCTTTCTCTTTGCGTGGGCATCAAGTGTGAGGTTTTGGTCAATGGTAACTCCAAGAATTTTCAGATTTTGTGCGACGGAAAGAGAACAGTATGGTGTGGTTATGGTGTGGTTACAAGCGTTTGCTGTTGTTTTTATAGAGAAATATCGTTATTGTCATCATAAGCAAAAATAAAGGCATATAACACAGTACTGAAATCCATAATACAGCATTGCAAATAGCAAAGCAAGCTCTGGAGCAGGGCAAACACATTTTGAATATAAATCTCCCCTCCTTCACAGACCCCTTGAAAACTCCCCAACCCCCCCCCCCCCTCGACTCCACTGACAATCCCCCCCCCCCCTCCGATTCCCTCCTAACAGAAAGAATGCAAAAACCAAGGTAGTTTACTAAAACAATATAAACCTCACAAGTTTGCTATTATTTTCAAAAGCATTTGTGAATGTTTGAGGTCACTCTATATGGCAGTAAGCTCTGCCCACTGTCTTCAGCCCAGATAATGGACCCGATAGGCTCAGACCGTCTCCTGTCATAAAACCTCCTTGCCTGGAATAGATGCACCTCAGAAGTCAAAATAATTTGACTGAATCAAACTTATAATCTGTATAGTGCACTTGATGCTTCAAACTCTCCATGTCTCTGTTTTCTTTAAATAAAAGAAACTGTATAGGTCTTAATTAAAGGGTCCTTTTACTAAAGGTACACTGAAAAATGGCCTGCGCTAGTGTAGGCGTGTGTTTTGGATGTGCGCTGGTCCATTTTTCAGCACGCCTGCAAGAAAGGCCTTTTTTTAGGTTGAAAATTGACGTATGGCAAAATAAAAATTGGTGCACATCCATTTTGGGTCTGAGACATTAACCGGGCGGTAAACTTCAGCACACATACACTTCTGATTACCACCCGATTAGCGCCGCGCAGCAGAATAAAAAAATATTTTCTGATGCGTGTATTGAACGTACATAAAAATTAGAATAGCCCACGGAGCACGCGGTAGCCAGGCAGTAGTTCTACTTTGATGTGCGTTGTATGCACGTAGGCACCTATATGCCTTAGTAAAAGGACCCCTAATATCATACATTGCAAACAGATATAAAACCCAAACATAAAAATAAATCTTTCAAGCACATATGATTCTTTATAATTGCAAAAATAACATCAAGACAGATTATAATTAAAACAGATAGCAATTGTATCTAGCTAAATAGAATTATATAACTCTTCAGAATAATTTCACCCTAATCTATCAAAACAGAATGCTATGAGTATGTAATTTATAAACGTAGTTAATCGGGTTTGTTTTGCTTCACATCTGAACATCTCCTTGCTTTTGAAAGTCAAAAGATTGGTAAAAAAAAAAAGGAACAAAACAAACTAAAAAAGCTGCCTTGCACTATAACAGGATAAAGAGTGTATTATGCTGTTTTCAATATGCCTCTTAAGATGAAAAGTCTGAAATTAACAATAACACATCATTGCTGTTCCATGCTGACAGAGCAGAGGAAGTTGGCATTGATTGTCACATCTAACAGCAGTAATAAGAATGTAAACTTAAGCTTGCGCTGCTTTCCATCAAAGCAATGCAGGTCAAGCGTTCCTCTTACATAGTCCGCATTCATCTCTCCATTTGCCGATATGCCCTGATGGAGCTTTTAGACACTTATCAATATTTAACTACATCTCCTATTGACTCAGCAATTATACCATAATTGATTTAAGATTGATTATGGAGTTCCAACATTTTAATGTTCAAAGGCTATGAAAACTAAACAAATGGGAAGCTATTTTAATTTGTTGTATAAGATGGTTGCTGATTAACATTCTGCAATTTAAAGAGTGAAGAAATGTTATAAGAGTGATGTGTTGTGGTTCTGTGCAGCATCATGCGCTAAGCTAGAGAAATAGTGCAAAAACTTACAATAAATTGATATTTGCATTTGAGTTACCTACGGTACTGTATCATTAGATGACAATATGATAAGAAAGCTTGTAAACAGACAACAATGACTAAAGGACCCTATTAATATTATATAGAAACCAAGTACATTTCAACAGATAATAGTATATATCAAAAATAAGCAGTGAAGTTTCCCAAGTCCATTTTAATAATGGCTTATGGGCTTTTCTTGTGGGAAGCTATCCACACCTTTTAAAACTCTGCTAAGCTAACTGCTTCCACCACATTCTCTGGCAATGAATTCCAGAGTTTAATTACACATTGAATGAAGAAATATTTTCTCCAATGTGTTCCCTCTAGTCCTTGTATTTTTAGAAAGAGTAAACAAGTGATTTATCTACCCATTTCACACCACTCAGTATTTCACAGACCTCTCTCATATGTCCCCTCAGCTACCTCTTGTCCAAGCTGAACAGACCTAGCATCTTTAGTCTACCTCCTAACCCATGACTTTCCAATTTCCTCTGCAGTCCTTTATGAAGTACTTTTTAAAGATGAGGTGACCAAAATTGCACACAATTTGAGATGCAGTCGCACTGTGGAGATACATTATAATATTCTCAGTTTTGCTCTCTGTTCTTTTCCTAATATTTCATAAAATTCTATTTGCTTTCTTAGCCACCACTGCACACTGAGCAGAGGTTTTAATGCATCATCAAAGACCATACCTAAATCCTTTTCCTGGTTGGTGACTTCTAATGTGCATCGCATAGCTATAGTTTGGATTCCTCTTCTCTACATGTATCATTTTGCACTTGCTCACATTAAATGTCATGCCATTTCACAAATATTTTGTAATTTAACAGCTTTGAACAACTTTGAGTCATCAGCACATTGAATCACCTCGTTCATTATTCTCATTTCCAGATCATATTAAATACGTTAAAAAGTACTGTCCCAGCACAGACTTCTGGGGAACCCCACTATTTACCTTTCTGCATTCAGAATATTAACCATTCAACCCTAATCTCTGTTCTCTATCTTTTAATTAGTTCTTTATCCACAGTAAAACATTGCCCCCTATTGACTTCTTAATTTCCTCAAGAGTTGGTCATGAGGTACTTTGTCAACTGCCTTTTGAAAATTCAAATACACATATCAACCGGCCTCACCTTTATCCACATGTTTATTCACCTCTTCAAAGAAATGTAGCAATTGGTGAGGCAAGATTTCCCTTGGCTAATCCATGTTGGCTTTGTCTCATTAATCCATGCCAATTTATGTATTCAGTCATTTCTTTCTTTATAATAGTCTCCACCATTTTGCATGGCACCGACTTCATACTCACCTGTCTCTAAGTGATAGGCAAGAACATATCCTGCCCGTGCTCCACTCACGATACACCTCCTTTGCATTATGCACTAAGGGGTCACTTTACTAAGCTGCAATAAAAACTTAGCACAAACTTATCTGTGGTTATCCCATGTGCTAAGGCCATTTTTACTGTGAGAAGAAAATGGCTGCTTTCCCATTTGTCCTTTTAAAGGTCATGGGATAATGTTTCCCTTAACGTGCAGCCTCTCAAAAATTACAGCATTAGAACTTACTGACACCTGACATAAAGGAATCCTGTGCAGAAGAAAGGGATCCTCAGGAGCTTAGCCTAGAATGGGTGGCAGAGCTGGTGGTTGGGAGGCGGGGCTAGTGTGGGCAGACATATACGGTCTGTGCTGGGGCTGGTGGTTGGGGGGGGGGACTAGTGCTGGGCAGACTTATACGGTCTGTGCCGGGGCTGGTGGTTGGGCGGCGGGGATAGTGCTGGGCAGACTTATACGGTCTGTGCCAGAGCCGGTGGTGGGTGGCAGGGATAGTGCTGGGCAGACTTATACGGTCTGTGCCAGAGCTGGTGGTTGGGAGGCGGGGTTGGTGGTTGGGCGGCGGGGATAGTGCTGGGCAGACTTATACGGTCTGTGCCAGAGCCGGTGGTGGGTGGCAGGGATAGTGCTGGGCAGACTTATACGGTCTGTGCCAGAGCTGGTGGTTGGGAGGCGGGGTTGGTGGTTGGGAGGCGGGGATAGTGCTGGGCAGACTTATACGGTCTGTGCCAGAGCTGGTGGTTGGGAGGCGGGGTTGGTGGTTGGGAGGCAGGGATAGGGCTGGCCAGACTTATACGGTCTGTGCACTGAAGAGGAAAGTACAAATAAAAAAAGTAGCACATATGAATTTATCTTCTTGGGCAGACTGGATGGACCGTGCAGGTCTTTTTCTGCCATCATCTACTATGTTACTATGTTACTATGACACCTATTTTGTAGATGGTAATAGCTCACAAAGTAATTCTGCGCTAACCAGGTTGCATGCAGTAATGTGGATGCGCTAACTGATTAGCAACAGGAAAGTCCACTGGCACGCTGCCTGCAACAAAATTTACCACAGAACACTTGAGTTCATTCCATGATAAGCCCTTTTAAGCTGCAATAAGTACATAAGTACATAAGTATTGCCATACTGGGACAGACTGAAGGTCCATCAAGCCTAACATCCTGTTTCCAATAGTGACCAATCCATGTCACAAACCTGGCAAGATCCCAAAACAGTACAATACATTTTATGCTGCTTATTCTAGAAATAAGCAGTAGATTTTCTACAATTCCATTTTAATAATGGTCTATGGATTTTTTCCTTTAGGAAGCCATCCAAACCTTTTTTAAACCCCGCTAAGCTAACCACTTTTACTACATTCTCTGGCAACAAATTCCAGATTTTAATTACACATTGAGTGAAGAAATATTTTCTCTGATTCATTTTAAATTTACTACTTTCTAGCTTCATTGCATGCCCCCTAGCCCTAGTATTTTTAGACAGAGTAAACAAGCGATTCACATCTACCCATTCCACTCCACTCATTATCTTGTAGACCTCAGCCATCTCTAGATCATTTATAAATATGTTAAAAAGCAGCGATCCCACTATCTACCTTTCTCCATTGAGAATACTGGCCATTTAACCCTACTCTCTGTTTTCTTTTAACCAATTTTTAATCCATAATAGGACACTACCTCCTAACCCATGACTTTCCAATTTCCTCTGCAGTCCTTTATGAAGTACTTTGTCAAATGCCTTTTGAAAATCCAGGTACACGGCATCAACCGGCTCACCTTTATCCACATGTTCATTCACCCCTTCAAAGAAATGTAATAGATTGGTGAGGCAATATTTCCCTTCATTAAATCCATGTTGGCTTTGTCTCATTAATCTATGCTTTTGAATACGCTCAATAATTTTGTTCTTTATAATAGTCTCTACCATTTTGCCTGGCACTCCAAGGCATTTGTATGCTTACATTATTGCAGTCTTGCCAATCTTTTTCAGTTCATGGCAACCTTCATGTCTGAGCAATTTTTCACGGTGCCCCCCCCCCACGCACACACAGGTCTCCATCTTTTTCTCTGCGCAAATATAATAGTGCTAGGGTGTCCCTATAACCCACCCCTCCAAATGACACACTAATTACGGTTTATAACAAATTACTACTCTACCTATGAAATGTTATTCCATTATTATACTTCCTCTTTGTACATCTGTATGCCGCACAAGCCAGCTTGTTTAAAAATATAAGTGAGATTAAATAAAAAATGCTACTAACAATAAAGAATGACAACTTGGATGCAGCAGCTCATAGGTTTGCTTGCTTTGTTTTGAATGGGAAGGGAAACAGAGACTGACCTATTGGCTTCAACTTTTTGACTTCATACCATCTCCTGTTTTCATCCAACCTCCTTGGTAGTCACCTCTGCGAGTCCTGAAGGCCATCTGCTCCCTTTTCCCAGTGGCCGTGACAAAAAACAATCGCAGGGCTGCAGCAGCCTTCAGGCATGAGCTGTCGGCTCTGCCGGTCCTATGCCCCTGCTGACGTCAACTTCCAGTTCCAGGTGTAGAGGACTGGCAAAACTGAGATCACATGCTTGAAGTCTGCTGCAGCCCCACGCTTGCTTGTTTTTTTTTTTCCTGCCGCTGCTGTCTGCAGTAGCGATTCGGGCGGGAGGGAGGTCGGGATGCACAGTTAAAGAAATGCTGTATTATAGAATCCTGATCAGCACTCTGCTAGCTCTTAAGCATGTAAGCGCTAGTATTCTATAATTATTAGTGCTTAACTTTAGATGTCCCATTACAGAAAAGGGAGGGGAGGCAGTGCACAAGGCGAGACACATCACATGGGCACCACATTACATGCATTGGCAGATAGTGCTGGTCCTACAAAACAAAAAGTAGTAATGTCCACCACCATTTTCAGAAAAGCTACTGCTGATAGGCGGCGGACATGGAATTCTGTAAAATTGAAGTGGAGTACAGCATTTGAATTGAAACCTATCCTTTGCGTTTGTGTAGCATTTGGCATAAAACAGATCTTTGATGCAGGCATCACATGCGAAAACACAGTTGTGTCAGGTCATCATATGTGCCTGAACTCATTTGAAGTTTGATTTTCAATAAAACTTCAAAATCTTCTAAATCCGCTGGATTCCCAAATTGTCCATTCGATCCTCTCCTTGAAAATTAATAATATTCACCATGTCTTAGAATGAAGAATTTGAGAAGACTGAGTAAAAATGACTAGAATACTTGCCATCATTACAGCAAGATCAGATCCTTCACTAAAGTATAATGAAATTTATAAATATCAGCTGAACTGATTAAAGCTGAATATTTTTCATACAACTCCCAGCATGGTTCTAGTTAATTGAAACCTTCACAGTTTTCAAAGCTTATATGTTTTGGTTTTTCTAAGGTTGGTAAAAACAAGCTATAATACCTTTCTAAAATTATATTATGGTCTTTTAAATGGGGGCAGATTGCAGGGGATGCAAGGGGATGTGGGACCATGTGCAGTGATTCTTTGTAAGCTTCATTTGCATAAGTCAGTAGGGAATGAAAAGCAAAGCTTTTTAGTGGGGCCATGTGTGCTATTCAGATCAATGCTCCTGAGCATATAAACAAATGAGCATTGCCACACTGGTACATCAAGGACCATCAAGCCCAGCATCTTGTTTTCACCTGTGTCCAATCCAGGTCATATGTACCTGGCAAGATCCCATAAGAGTAAAACAAATGTTATGCTGTTTATCCCAGGAATACAATAACTTAATCACTCAGTTGGTATACTATGGGGAAGTCTCATACAGTCACTTTAGGCAACAAGCTTATACCAATCTGGTATGCCTAATTCGTGTGACAACTTTAATCATAGACAACCCCCTACCATCCATACTTATTTTCATATATATATTTTTAAGTCTGCTAATCAAATCCCAACTGAAAAACTTCTTGTACAATTGAGTGACCAAGGTGAATTCAGTGGAAGCTTTCTTGTTTATTATAGAATTGACTTCAAACACTTATCTGTGTGCATATTATTGAGCGATCCCAGTTCTTGCTATCCCCTCCTCCTCTGATTTCTAAACTCAAGGCTTATGGTTTCTTCTCCTTGGGGTGCTTATCGCTCACTGGATGTTAGGAACATGGCAGCGGCATTTTTTATGCTCTACCGGAAGTGCTACGTTCATCCGTTAAGCACTTCCGTAGCACTTCCGGTAGAAGGAACAGAAGGAGGAAGGGAGGAAGGGAACATAAATACAATCTGAAAATAAAGTAATAAGTAGGCAAGGAAAGGAAAGCAGAAAGGGGAGAGGAAGATGGTAAAAGTCTAAATCAGGTCTTGACTCGCAAAGTCTCGAATAGGCAGGTGGACAGGATAGCAAGCCGAGAGAGTAATTACAGATGCTCCACTTCACCAACGGGCCCAACAAACGCCATGGTCTTCGAACAGCGACAAAGGTGGACATCACGGGGAAGGCCCGACTGGCAGGGATAGAGTCCAGTGTACTCAAGTCCACCTTAGGGTGCATGATGTGTAAACCACCTAGCTTGCATGCCCAGATGTACTTCTATCTGTTTACCTTCTTGTTCCCATACCCCCACAACTACAGGTGCATTCAATAATGATGAAGGATGACGTTGGACCATATGGTATGAGTACTTTCAAATAAGGGTGTGATAATGGAGAGAGCCCATCTGGCAGTCTTCATGAGTAGGACACAGGACCAAGTCCCCAGGTCATTAGCACCAGAGGACAACAATCAATCTAGGACTCTCTCAGGCTTATTTTCGAAAGTGATGGCCGGACATCTTCCGACATAAATTGGGAGATTGCCGACGATCTCTCAAAAGCGGCGAAATTGATATAATTGAAAGCTGCTTTTTTGACACCATCGCCGCTTTCCCGTCGCTGAGCCGTGAAAGTTCAAGGGGGTGTGTCGGCAGCATAGCGAAGGCGGGACATGGGCAGGCATGGGAGTGGCTATCAGATGGCTGGCCTTCGGAGATAATGGAAAAAAAAGCGGTGTTAATCAGTATTTACTGGGTTTACTTGGTCCTTTTATTTTCATGACCAAGCCTCAAAAAGGTGCCCCAACTCACCGGATGACCTCTCCATACTCCCCCAGTGGTCACCAACACCCTCCCACACTAAAAAAATAAAAACCTTTTTTTGCCAGCCTGTATGCCTGCCTCAAATGTCATACCCAGCTCCCTGACAGCAGTATGCAAGTCCCTGGAGCAGTTTTTAATGGGTGCAGTGCACTTCAGGCAGGCAGACCCAGGTCCACCCCCCCCCCCTACTTGTTACACTTGTGGTGCTAAGTGTTGAGCCTCCCAAACCCCCCAAAACCCACTGTACCTACATGTAGGTGCCCCCCTTCACCTATAAGGGCTATGGTAATGGTGTAGAGTTGTGGGGAGTGGGTTTGGGGGGGATTTGGGGGGCTCAGCACCCAAGGTAAGGGAGCTATGCACCTGGGAGCTATTTGTGTGGTTTTTTTTTTAATTTTTAGAAGTGCCCCCTAGGGTGCCCGGTTGGTGTCCTGGCATGTCATGGGGACCAGTGCACTACAAATGCTGGCTCCTCCCACAACCAAATGCCTTGGATGTAGCCAGGGTTGAGATGGCCGCTTTTAGCTTCCATTATCGCTGAAAAACAAAAGTGGCCATCTCAACCCCGCTAAATCCAAGGCATTTGGCCGGTTCAAACCGTATTATTGAAACAAAAGATGGCCGGCCATCATTTTCGATATTACGGTTACGGCCAGCTGTTGCGCTGCCGCCAAAATAGATCACCGGTGCCATTCAATTATGCCCCTCCAGGTCACCTGTCGGCATGCCTTGAGGAGTGCAATGAGCTGCAGCTATCTCTTATCACCTCTGCTCATCCAATAGACACAGATCCCCAAAGCAGTGAAGCCCAGATGTCCAAAATGTCCAAATTGTTATTTTTGAAAACTGTTTTGCAGATGTTTATATATGCAATTCATCTGCAGTGCATCCAAATCACAAGGGGATGTATTGGCGCATGTTGAGGGCTAGATTAGGGTGGGCTTAATACATTCCTAACACTTGAACATTTTACAGCCATAATGGAACAAAATAAACCTATTTTGGTCTAGCCTTGTTTTTAGAACGAATAAGGTACAAAAAGGTGCCCTAAATGACCAGATGTCCACTAGAGAAAATCAGGGATGACCCCCTTACTCCCTCAGTGGTCACTGACACCCTCTCACCCCTCAAAGATGTGAATACAAACAGTATATACCAGCCTTTATAACAGCTTCAAATGCTATAGTCAGTTCTAATAGAGCAGCAAGCAAATCCCTAGAGTAGTGAACTGGTGGGTGCAGTGCACTGTAGAGAGGAGGATTCAGGCCCATGTCCCACCCTACCTGTTATACTTATGGTGGAAAGTGTGAGCCCTCCCACACTCACCATAAACCTACTGTACCCACATATAGGTGCCCCCTGCTCCCATAAGGGCTATTGTAGTGGTGCATAGTTGGGAGTAGTGAGTTTTGGAGGGCTCAGAAGACAAGATAAGGGAGCAACAGTGAGATGTATAACTAGGAGCTTTTATATGAAGTCCACAGCAGTGCCCCCTAGGATGCACCATTGCTCTCCTGGGATATCTATATGGCTAGTCTACTAAGAATGCTGGCTCCTCCTACATTGTAATGGTTTCATTTTATGTGTTTTTCACTTGGACATTTTTTTTCTGAAAATGGACTAAAAAGATAAGCACACAGAGCACACAAACACCTTATAGTGGCCATTAAAAAAAATAGCCATTTTTGAAACAGCAAATCATATCGAAAATGCCCTCGTGGTGTACCACAAGTTAGGTGCCAATTTGACACCTAGCTTTTAGCACTCAAACAGAAGTTGAGCACCAAAATGGGGGTTACACATGAAACTGCTTTAGGTGCTATTCTAGTAGCCAACTGCAATGAGGTGTGCCTGTGGGCGGGGCATGGGCAGGAAATGGGCAGGTCACACACTTATGCACAAAACTTATAGAATACTGTAAAGCTGCTTGTGTAAATGCCAATATTTAGACATTGATTGACCAAGCTATTGACCTGCTATTAAACATTGTCGCCAACCAGATAAGATAAGTGCTGTGTTGTGCTACACCATAGGTTCTAAGATAATCACGATTTGTTATATAAGATATATGTCACAAAATATATAAAAAAGCAGGGTGATCTAATGAGGATTTGCACCTCAACCATGTTTTCTATAATGAAGAAGGAACAAGTTGTTCTAAAGGTGTGAGTTGCATTAAGATCTGATGATCCCCCCCCCCCCCCAATTTATGAAATAAATGAAAAAATAATAAATTATGGTAGATTCGGATTTGATTTTCCTGCTGTAATGTTAATGTCTGGGACACGTTGTATTTTTTAGTATTTAGACATTAACATTTACACCTGCCTTTTACATTGTGTAAGTGATAGTTTGTAAATATTGGTGCGCAAATGCCAATGTTAAGTAGTAGTATTTTATAATAGGAATCTGGGTGCAACAGCTGTTATAGAATAATATCTTAGTACATACATTTTTGGCACCTAATTTTTAGCGCTCTTTAAAAATTGTCCCCCAGTGTGGGATTTAGGCGTTCACTAGCTGTTGGCACTAGCCTATCCTAATGCCTAGCTTGCTTTAAAACAGCCAATACAGAAAAAAAACCTGGCACTAACTGATTAACACAGGACAGGATAGGGTATAGGCAGAGATTGGGTATGAACTGTACATTGAAGTCAGTGCATGGTAGGTAGTGTACACGAAGTTTCAAATGTGCTGTTAGCATGGGTTCACCTAACATCAACTCAAAGATGGTCTTAGGAATATCCACACGCATCACTACTGAAAGAAATATGCATTAGAAAGCTTGACAATGTGGAAACTGCACAGAGAATGTGGAGCATGCCTCCCACAGTTAATACAGGGCCTTTGAATGTAACATGCATTGATTTTGGCTGTTAACCTGTGTGAAGTGCAAAAAATCTAGCGCACATTAGTAAACATGCTCCTAAAATCTTTGGTGAGGTATTGAGAGGATCATTTCCACAAATTTCAAACTGAAATTGCTATAATTCCTGCCTAATCAAGCAGCACTCATATAAACAAAATGCCTGTTCTAAGCTTGCTTAGAGCAGTGTTTCCCCAAATCTGGTCTTGGAGTACCCCTTGCCAGTCAGGTTTTCAGGCTATCCACAATGAATATGCACGATAGAGATTTGCATATAATGAAGGCAGCATATGTAAGTCAAGTTCATGCATATTTTTTGGATATCCTGAAAACTTGACTGACAAGGGGTACTCCAGGACTGGACTTGGGAAACACTGGCTTAGAGTGACAAACATGTATATTATGCTAAAGCCTCCCAGTGTCTCCTTTGCTCAATTTAAGGTCTTTAATTGAATGAAGGGCTCTGTTTTTAATTTCTTTGATATTAGGTAGTAGATGTCACAATAAAGCAGCATCAGACTGTTCAGTCTAATTAAGTATGCAAACAGAAAGAATTACAACTACATTATTATGAGTTCTGAGTAGCAGTTTTGCATTTTTATTAAGACAATTACTTTAATTATATATTATTCTCTTTGCAGTTCAACTTTTTAATATTGTACTGCCAGTCATCAAAGGCAATAAATAGAAGGCATGTCAGTGGTTCCCAAACCTTGGTATGGAGGCACACCAGCCAGTCAGGTTTTCAGGATATCACAATGAATATTCATAAGAGAGATCTGCATGCACTGCCTCCATTACATGCAAATCTATCTCATGAATATTCATTGTGGGTATCCTGAAAACCTGACTGGCTGGGGTGCCTCCAGGACCAGATTTGGGGACCACTGAGGTATGTATATGCCTTTGTGTGTATGTGTACAGGATAGGCCCACCAATATTGTTTTGATTTTGGACTTTTTCAAGCATATAGTATAAAATTTATTTTTAAAGACAATCATAATAGCCAGTGTTCAAAATTCAAAGCTGATGAGGACAAGTGGGGTGAAAACTGATAAAGAGCCATGTAACCTTACACCAGGATTGTCCAACCTGGGTCTTCCAGGGCTGCAATCCAGCCTTGAGGGCTGCAAATAGATCTCATGCATAATGATTTCCCCATTATGCATGACATCTATTTGCGTGCACTGCCTCCATTGTATGCAAATAGATCTCAAGAATATTCATTGAGGAAATCCTGAATACCCGACCCAAGGTTGGACACCCCTGCGTTACACAAAAGTCCTAGTCTGAGATAAAATGTTAAGTTTAGATTTGAGCATTTATACAGGGTTAAAGGTACTGCAAACTCTTCCCCCCCCCCTTTTTTATTTTACAAAGCTGCACTAGCACTGCCAGTGCAGTATGTTGACACAATCCATTCAATGTGATTGGGCTGTGTCGGCATTGCCGTGCAGCTTTGTAAAGGAGGGGGGTCTATATGCCCTTCTCATCTATATGCGCCACATGAAAAGAACACAACTGACACAGGCACTCCTTCATTACTTTCTGTAATACCCTTAGCTTAATTTATTCTTGAACTGATTATACTTGATGATCAGCTAATTAAGAACACTCATTACAATTTTCATAGGCTGTTTGTAAAGTATTTTGTCTGAGTGATTTAATGTATGTTTGCCTGATGAGCAAGTTAAAAAAAAAAAAGCATGAGAGAAGGAGGAAGCAAATGACATTTCATGGAAATGGAAGTCACAATAATAGGGTTATAAATGAACAAATATATTGGAGCACTTCCAGTGGAAATAAAAAAAAAGGTTTTCATCCTATGTGCACATCCCTTTCTTGGAGAACTTCATTGGTTACACTTAGGGAATGCGGCTTGTTTAAATTGATGTTTTGAAATTTAAATTGTTTTACACTTAAAAAAAACAGCTCACTTATTAAGGGCAAGTTCATGGGTATGAGCCATCTCATGGGCTTAGATCATTGTTTAGAAGATGGGTTAGAAATTCCTTCTCTGGGGATTTTGCCAAGATTGAGTTGGAGAAATAAAATTGTAGTGTGATAGGTTCTAGTTACTGGAATAAATTACCTAGATTAATATATTTTTTAACCTTTTATAAAAAAAAAAACTAGGGTTCCAAAAAGCACACAGGCAAGCAGTCTGCAAGATCCAGAACAGCTGAAAAGAAAAGCAGACCCCTCGCAGTGAACTAAAACAAACTTTATTCAACGCAGATACGTAAATCAGCAACAACTTCTTCTAACCGCCCAACATGGCCAGAGTGAGCAGCCTGTGTGTCAAGCCTAAACTGCTTGGAATAGACAGCTCACAGCTTGGGAGCTTTATTCTTTCTGCTACACTGCATTAACCAGACAGAGAAAACATTGGACTGTTCCTGCTGGTTCATGTTAAGCACTGAACATCCAGCTGTACTTCAGGAAGCAGGTGAAAGCCTTTAATGGAAGAAGTAACTAACTTGTTAGTCTCACTCACACACACAGGAGTGACATGGGCTCCACATACTGCGGCAGGACATGTTCATCCACTCCTACCGTAGCTGAGATAATATTTAACCATCTCTCTGACCTCATGTGCAACTTTCTTTAAATTAGTCACCCTTATTTCTAACTCTTCTTACTACTACTACTATTTAGCATTTTTATAGCACTTACTCACGTACCTATCTATACATTCCATCTTGCTTATACCCTTCACTATTAATTAAAATGTTCTATTATGTATTGTGTTGACATTGTAAGTAGTATACTGTGCCATTCTTTGTATTGTTTGAATATTTTTTACTGCTGTAATTGCCTATTGCTCATGTTTGATCTATTCTTACTGTACATTGTCTTGAGTGAATTCTTTCAAAAAGGTGGTAAATAAATCCTAATAAAATAAATTAAATAAATAATAGCCATGTTGGGCGTTTAGAGGAAAGTTGTATGCTGATTTTATGTATCTGCGTTGAATAAATTTTGTTTTATTCACCACGTGGGTCTGTTTAGGGATGGATAGGGCCATCGATTGGAAATTTCTAGCTGGTATTTTCTTATTTCTATATTTATTGCTCTGTTGTATTGTAAGCAAACAAGGAGGTGAAGTTAAATAATAAATAATGTGCTAGTGGTCACTCTCAGTAATGGATTTGTGGCACTGCTGCCCTCGGTATATTGGAGTGAAGGTACAAATGAATAATGCCTGACTAGCACCCTTTTAACTGTATTAATTGTCAAATGACTGTATCAATATCATACATCTCACTGTGTCACATCCAAATTTTTATTAGCCTTGGCAGAGATAGTTCTTCTACAGAACTGTTTCTCTTTTGATGGACAAGCTTTTTCTTCAATACACGGTGGTTGCCATGGGGGCAGCTATGGCCCTTGTGTGGCCAATTTGTTTATACTCTGAATTTAAAGAAAACATTTTTATATTTGTCCTCTTGGTTTTCTCATGTGAAGATTTGAATTTGTTTTATTGATAATTATTTTTTTTATTTGAGCAATCATTGATAGAATTTGTTGAACTGGTTAGATTCTTTAGACCACCATCCTAGATTTACCATGCAAATAGATACATATAGTATCTCATTTTAGATGTGCAAGTCATAAAGATGGACAAGTTTTGGAGACACACTGTGGGGCTCATTTTCGAAAGAGAAAAAACATCTATAAAGTGGCACAAACCATCCAAATCAGTATTTTTCACATTTGGTTTGCAGACCTTTATCTATGCAATTCATCTGCAGTGCATCCAAATCACAAGGGGGCATGATGGGGGTGTCTCAAGGGTGGGATTAGGGCATTTCTCTCTTGAAATGTTTTACAGCCATAATGGAACAAACAAAATGTCTTGGCTGAAACTGTTTTTAGAACAGATAAGGTACACAAAGGTGCCCTAAATCACCAGGTGAACACTATAGGGAATCAGGAATGACTCCCCTTACTCCCCCAGTGATCACTGACCCCCTCCCACCCCCCAAAAATGTGAATTAAATATTACTTGCCAGCCTCTATGACAGCTTCAGATGTAATGACCAGGTCTATTAGAGCAGCTTGCAGATCCCTGGAGTAGTCTAGTGCTCGGTGTAGTACTCTATAGACAGGTGGACTGATGCCCACATTTCCCCCTACCTGTTACACTTATGTTAGAAACTGTGAGCCCTCACAAACTCACCAGAAGTCTACTGTACCCATATGTAGGTGCCCCCTTCACCCAGAGACTTGGATCCGAACAGGAGAGGAGCATTACCTTTATGAATCCCTTCTTAGTGGATATGACGTTTTCTCATTTGTTTGTCCCTCTAAAAAAAGATGGAGGTCTTGCAATATTTCTTTCTGAACATCTTCAAGTCCTAGAACTTCATCCATCTCAAACTTTTGCTGAGCTTTTTAACAGTCAAAGTCTTAACGTCTTCTCCTTTTATGATCCTTATCTTTTATTGCTCTCCTTCTCTCAATGAGGTTCAATGGGACTCTTCCTATCAACTTTAGCTGATGCTTCACTTTGGTTCTCTAATGTTCTTATTTTGGGTGATTTCAACCTCCATGTCAATTCTCCCGACCACCCTAGGAAAATTTTTTTTTGTACTTTCTTGTCAAAGTTGGGTCTCAAACAATGAAGTGATTTTGCAACACATCAAGGCGGGCACACCCTGGATCTGGCTATTTCTTCTTTTGACTCATGTCTCAACCCTTTAGCCTGTACCCCACTACGATTCCGTGGGCAGACCATTTTCTAGTCCAATTTTCTATTCTGTTTAAGCACTGAGTCTACCATCCTGTACGCTGCCTAAACAGTCCAGAAGCTTATCTAAAGTAGATCCTAGTTTTCCTTCATCATCACTGTTCTCTTTCCTTCACAATTTTTAGACCTGGATCTCGAGCAAACAATCTTGCTGTGCAATGCACTACTTACCGCATTAGACTCTGTTGCACCACTGTGGTTTTCTTCTACCTCTTTTTCTCGCAAATCTTCTCCATGGTTCCATGATAGCCTTCGCTTATGTAGAAAACAGGTTCAGAAAGCTGAACATCATTGGAGGAAATTGAAATCTCCTCTTGGTCTCAAATTATATAAATCTCTCTCTCAGAACTATAATTTTCACATCAGGAAGGGCCAAGGGGCTCTATTACACTGATCAAATCAAAAAGGCCCCAAATACCTCTAAGGAATTATATTCTACTATCATACTCTGACAGCAAAAGGTCCTGTTCCTTCCCAAGTTGAAGTCCCTTGCTATCTGTTTCTCCTCTAAGATAGATTCACTGCTAAAACATTTTCCCTAGCAACAATATCATAGCTCAATTCTCAGGATTACCTCCAACCCCTTTCCAATCTTCTGCTCAATCCATATAACTACCTGTTTCTCAACTTTCTGGTTCTCTCTTAGCTTCACTGTGGTCCTTATTTCAACAACAAACTCTGATCTCCCTCTCTAAAATACTTAACTCTATGAAGGCTACTTTTTGCACACTAGATCCTTTTCCCTCTCCTGGCTGAAAAGCGCAGATCTTGGTCTTCTTCACTATATTCTATCAGTTATTAACAATGGTCTCTCATCTGGTCAAGTCCCACTTACATGGAAGTCTGCTGTGGTTCATTGATCTATCAGTTCTGGCAAATTACCACCCTGTGTCAAATTTATGTTTTCTATCCCAACTGCTTGAAAAAAATGTCTTTATACAGCTCTCTGATTTTTCTGAGAAATCATTGGCCCTTCACCTATGCCAATCTGGATTTCAATCATGCCATAACATGGAAACTGTTCTAACTTCCCTTCTAAGTGAGATCTGCTCTCACTTAGACAGACACAACATTGTTCTTGCCATCTCCTTAGATATTTCTGCTGCTTTTGATTTGTTTAACCACTCGTTACTTCTCTCTCAGCTTTCTTCTCTTGATATTTCAGGTATGGTACTTGCTTGGTTTTCATTTTTTTTCTCTCAGGGCCCACCTTCAGAGTCCAATCCTCTTCTACCTTCTCTTCTTCCCAAATACTGGCTTGTGATATCCACCAGGGCCTATCTTCTCCCCTCTTCTCCCCTCTTCTCTGTACCTCTTTCTTATTCCCCTAGCAGCACTTATTCAGTCTTCCGGCATTTTATGTTATTTGTATGCAGATGACATCCTGCTAATGTTTCACATGAACTTATGCTTTAGATATCAGAATGGCTCTCTTCTCATCATTTACTTCTCAATACCGAAAAAAAAAATTGCTTGCTGGTTTACCTTTTGGCATTCCTGTACCCTCTCTTCTCTGAACCTGTTTGATACCTCTGTACAGCCCACAGACTCTTTTCGCTATCTAGGAGTCATCCTAGATATGCAATTGTATTTTCTTCTGCAGATTTCAGCAGTATGCAAGTCAGGGTTTTTTGCTCTTCGACAGCTATCGCACAGTTAGGTATTTCTTTGATTATGACACTTTTCACTCTCTTATTGTCTCACTCTTTATCCCGAGGATTGATTATTGTAATGTTCTTTATTAGGTTGTCCTAAATCACTTTTTTTTAAAACTTAAAATTCTCCAGAGCACCACCATCTGACCTCTTTGCAATGCATGCTGTACAGATCATATGTCTCCCCAATACTCGAAAACACAATTGGCTTCCTGTAGAACAAAGAACGGTCTATAAAATATTACTTCTTACTTTTAAGGCCCTTCAGACAGACCTCCCTGTTTACCTCTCATCCCTTATTATGCCCTATGCTCCCTTACAATTTTATTTATTTATTTTATTTTTGTTACATTTGTACCTCGCAACTTTCCTACTCATGGCAGGCTCAATGCGGCAGGCAATGGAGGGTTAAGTGACTTGCCCAGAGTCACAAGGAGCTGCCTGTGCCAGGAATTGAACTCAGTTCCTCAGTTCCCCAGGACGAAAGTCCACCACCCTAACCACTAGGCCACTCCTCCAGAAGAAAGGCTATTTGATAGAATATAGGTAGAGTAGATAAGATTGACTAACAGTCTTCAATAGATGAAGTGTCACATGAAGAAATTTCTACAGTGATGAAGTATTATGTGATGAAGTGTCTCAGTGATGCATACTCAGTGATGAAATATCCATACACTATCCAAGGGATCTCTACTTGTAAATAGCAGCTTTTTGAAATTGTCATATAGATGTGTATGCAATGTACATGTGTAAATGCCTTTATTATATGTAAAGATGCTTTTAAAATGATCTCCTTATAGTAGCAATATAATGCAGTAAGCTTTTGACTAAGTACTGTGTGCCATTCTAGCTTTCCAGCAAATATTAGTGAAAAGCAAATTCCCAACTTAAAGGGTACTAGTCCTTTCTATATAACAAACTGTAAATTGTGCCAGCATGTCACAGGATCCACTGTTTCCTACATGGGAAAAACACTCAGCAAAAAAGGGTCCTATTCATACTCCTAAAATATTGTATATATTATTCAATGTAGAAAATGTGAAAAAGGGTGCTCTATTGGGGAGACAGGACACACGCTAAAGACAAGAATCAACTCAAATAGACACCACATCAGAAACCAGCAAGCATATAAATATGGCACCTCTATGTGTGAGCATTTTCAAAACCTGGAAACTGCATCAATGACTTTATGGGCAGAATACTAAAAGATAACTTTAAAAGAACCCAGAAATGTAAGATCTTTGAAGTTAAAATGCTGAAATATTTGTCACCCACCTGACAGGACTTAATAAGGATATGGATTTCCTATCACATTACAAACCATAAAATTACACCGCTTCCCAGCTTATTTTCGAAAGAGAAAGACGCCCATATTTTGACCCAAATCAGGAGATGGGCATCTTTCTCCCGTGGGCGCCCAAATCAGTATAATCGAAAGCCGATTTTGGGCATCTTCAACTGCAATCTGTCGCGGAAACGGCCAAAGTTGACGGGGGCGTGTCGGAGGCATGGTGAAGGCGGGACTGGGGCGTGCTTATCGGCCGAGGAGAGATGGGCATCCTTGGCCGATAACCGAAAAAAGAAAGGAGTTTTTAGCGCGAATTTGGGTCACTTTTTGTACCCTTTTTTTTCCACAAACAAGTCCCAAAAAAGTGCCCTAAATGACCAGATGATCACATTAGGGAATTGGGGATGACCACCCCTGACTCCCCCAGTGGTCACTAACACCCTCCCACCCAAAAAAAACAACTTCAAAAACTTTTTTTTCCAGCTTGTATGCCAGCATCAAATGTCATACCCAGCTCCATCACAGCAGTATGCTCGTCCCTAGACCCAGGCCCACCCCACCCCTACATGTTACACTTGTGGTGGTAAATGGGAGCCCTCCAAACCACCCTCAAAACCTACTGTACCCACATCTAGGTGCCCCCCTTCAGCTATAAGTGCTATGGTAATGGTGTAGAGTTGTGGGGAGTGGGTTTTGGGTGGATTTGGGGGGCTCAGCACCCAAGGGAAGGGAAATATGGACTTCAGAGGGTAGTTAATTTTTTTTAATTGTTACAAGTGCCCCCTAGGGTGCCCGGTTGGTGTCCTGGCATGTGAAGGGGACCAGTGCACTACAAATCCTGGCCCCTCCCACAACCCAATGCCTTGGATTTGGTCATTTTTGAGCTGGGCGCCTTTGGTTTCCATTATCGCTGAAAAACGATACCGCCCAGCTCAAATCCGCACAAATCAGATGCATTTGACTGGCACAAACCATATTATCTGAAAAAAGATGGACGCCCATTTTTTCGAAAATATGGCTTGTCTCGCCCCTTCACGTACCCGTTCTCAGAGATAGACACCCATGGAGATGGCTTTCACGTTCGATTATGCCTCTCTTTGTATCTTCTGATTATTCATTCACCTCTGCCTCGATCCCTTTTACAAAGTGTCGGTAAGCCCAACACAGGCTTACCATCTGTAAACCTGGAACTACCGCCAGCCAACACAGCCGCCAGCAGTAGTTTCATCCTTGAGTGTGCCTGAAAATTTATTTTATTTATAACGTGGCGCTAACCCAGCGGTAATCGGACATCAATTTTGCACTGCCCGGTTACCGTGGGAGCCCTTACTATCACCTCAATGGGTAATCATACCGCATGGCCATTTTTTTTTAGGGGCTTTATACCCGCTGCAGTAAAAAGGGCCCTAGCATGCATAAAAAATGGCTCCCACCGCTACCGCAGGGCCCTTTTTCACCACAGCTTAGTAAAAGAACCCCTCTGATTTTCTTTCCTGCCTCTCCCCCCCCCCCCCCACCTCCCCGAGACTGTCATTGGAATGTTTTCATGTTTCTCTTTATATATTTTGATTTTATCATGCTTTGCTCATAACCAACCTGAAGAAGAAGGCTTGTGCCTTTGAAAGCTTGTCAACAAATGTTTTAATGTTTGTCCAATAAAAAGGGTATCACCTTATTTCCTTTCTTTTGTTTTGCTTTATTTCTAGTTATTAATGTTGTGGACTAAATTGACATGTCTGTCATGTTGTAGCTGATTTATATTGAGCTAACTTTTTTTTGTGAGTCCATTGAAGACAATTTAATTCCAATTATCTGAGTCATCTCCTCCTGTAGTTCAAATCAGCTTTGTATTTGATATAGGTCAATTCCTTCTACCTCAGTTAGGCCTAATCTAAAATGGTTTGTTCTTTCTAAAATTAATTAACACATAACAGAAATATGTAAACACATTCAGACATAAATGAGCCATGGCACAATTAACCTCAATCTGCTTTCTTTATAGACACAATTATAATGATAAACAGAAATATTTGAATAATGATTAATCTAATGTAGAAATGTGAAAACTACAATAAACATGATTCACAAAACAATTTAGCAAAAGTAGAAACTTTGTTTTGCCAAATTGGTAAGTCAAACATGAGAATGCAATTTTCAAAGTCATTTGCCTTTTAAATAGTGATTTACGCAGGTAAATTGACTTAGCTAAGAATTACCCTCTTCTGCCTATGAGCCGGCTTCCATAACATGCATTCCTGAGGGAGGAAAAGGATGGAATAGAGCTACAATGAAGAGCCAGATTTAAGAGGGATTTAAGTGGACACCTACTTAAGTGCTGTTTTATAAAGACATATACTCCCGGATTCTATATAGTGTGCATAGAGATCAATGCCGAAATTGGCTCGGATTCTATAACAATGCACATAGCTTTAACAAGCTAATGAGCACTGATATCAGCACTTAACAAGCAATAATGAGCACTAATTGGCTCTGATTAGAATTTAGGCGCACAACTCGCTAAGCGTATTCTGTAACGATGTGCATCGAACTTCTAAGGCACACAGGTAAACAGGGGCATGGTTATGGGCAAGGAATCATGGACAGTCCAAAATTTATGCCCCTAGTTATAGAATATGGCTCAGTGCACCTAAATCAACATGCCGGTATTTACGCCATATTTTCGTTGGTGTAAATTGGTGCATAGATTTAGGTGCTGAAATAGCAACTATTCAGATTCTATAATCGGCACCTATATATATATGTGTGATGATTATAGCATATAAGTTGGCACTGATTTCAGCACTGATTTTTTTAGGTGCCATATATAGAATCTCAAAAACAGCAAGTGGCATTTGGACTTTTTTTTTTTTTTCAAAAAACATCCAAATCACGATTTTCAAAACTCAGATTTGAGATTTTTGTCTTGGACTTTTTCTGCCATAATGGAACAAAGCAAAAATGTCTAGTGCTAAAAGTTTGATATTTTGGTCTAGACTTCTTTCAATCACAACTAAGTCACAAAAAAGTGCCCTAAATGACCAGATGACCACTGGAGGGATTAAGACATGAACCCACTTACTTCCCCAGGTAGTCACTGACCCCCTCCCACCCCCACAAAGATGTGAAAGAAACAGTACACACCAGTCACTATGGCAGCTTCTGATGTTATGGCCAGTCCCTGGAGGAGCCTAGTGCTTGGTGCAGTGCACTGTAGAGAAAGGAACCCAGGCCTATATTCCACTCTAGTAATGGTGGAATGTGTGAGCCATCCAAAATCCACCAGAAACCTACTGTACTTAAATACAGATGATACCTGCAGGCATAAGGACTATTGTAGTGGTGTACAGTTTGGTACAGTAGGTTTTGGGAGGTTTGGGAGGTCTCTCCATAAAATATAAGGGGATTACAGTAAGATGGGTACCTAAGACCTTTTATGTGAAGTCCACTGCAGTACTCCCTAAGGTGCCCCACTGATCTGCTGTGATGTCTGTACGGCCAATCTACTAAGAATGCTGGCCCCCATACATCCAATTGCCTTGTTTTGGTGCATTTTTCCCTTAGACATTTTTTTTCAAAAAATAGTCCTAAAAGATAGATGCACTGAGTGCAAAACATCTAGCAAATGGCCATTTTCAAAACAAAAGTTACACATTTTTCTGGTTTGAAATGGCCATCTTTGCTACTGGATTTTTGGATATTTTTCCTAAAACGTCCAAAATCGGATTTAGATGGCATATCAAAAATGCTCCTCCATGTGAGACAATTCTATAACTAGGTACCTAATAGGAGCTTATTCTATAAAGAAACTAAGTGCCTACCTACCTTTCATAGCGTAACAGTGAAAATGCATGCCTATAATTTAGGCATTGGCAATTATGACAGCCATAGCATGTGTGCCTAAGGACGGAGATAAACACATAATTTATTGTAGTCTATAACTTATGCTTATAAGTGTGTGTCCTGCCCCCCAGAATTGTTTGCAAAACCGGCAGAGGTAACTTTAGACTCACTGTGGGACTTAGTTTCCCAATTAGGACAAACTTTTCTTTTGCAAACTAATAACGTCTTACAGAGAATTTCCTTGGTTGAACAGAGAATTGATAAAAATGATACTGAAATTAAATCTTTGACTGAACGATTTGAAAGTGTTGAAAAGAATTTAACAAATATAGAAAATATACAAACTTTAATGGTTAAAGATATTTCAAATCTAAGGTATAAATCTGAAATATTTGAAAATTATATGAGAAATCACAATCTTAGGTTTATTAATTTTCCAAGGGTCACAATGGTGAAATAATTGGAAATGCTAAAATGTTATTTGCAAGAAATATTAGGAATACCTGACAAAAACTTGCCTCCTTTTCCTCAAGTATATTATTTGCCGAGAAAGGAACCAGATCAACAACAACAACAAAATGCTATTGATGTTTCTGCTTTGCTGGACACCTCGGATTCTGAGCTAGCCACGGCGGCAACATTGGTAGCTTCCGTGGCTTTGTTACCTGATAAGCAGTGGTTATTCCACATGTTCTTTAAGAATAGAGAGAAGCTATTTTGGGGTTTAAAAATTCTTCTATTTCCTGAGTTTTGAGGGAAACTCAGCGAAGGCGGAAACAATTTTTGATTTTGAAACCTGCTGTTTTGCAAATAAGGGGTACATTTTATTAAAGATTTCCTTGTAAATGCATAATAAGATACAATGTAGTTAAATATGTGTTTATGGAACCCTCTCACTTACCATCCTTTCTTGTGTCTAAAAGATCTTTAGGAGGTTAACTAGAATCATTTAATAATTACCAGTCCCGTCTTATGTGCAATATTTGCCTTTAAGGACTTTTTGCTTTATATTCCTCTTTTTGTTTTAATCTTGGATTCCAATTATGTGGACTTGAGTGTTTAAGTTGTGTGTAATATCCTTTAATATGCTTTATATATATTTCGATTGTTATAACACTTTTCTATACAAGTGTAAATTCTTGACGTAATGATTTAAATCTATAAATAAAAAGTAAATAAATGAGCCCATAGTAACCTATGGAACTTTGTCTAAGTGCTTTGAAAATGAGCACCCAGGTGTAACTGCAGGAATCCAATGCCACAAGGATGCCTACAAATTCTTGTAAGTTCTATATATACTGGGGGCCCCACCCATGCTTTGACCACACATACTCATGTACTTGTAGAAGTCAGTTTGGGGGTTTGTGCTACATTTCACTGCATTTGTGTGTTCAAAAGAACACAAAACCATGAGCATCTAATTATAGAATTTCCCTTTTACATCTGCTCTGAGGCAGGTGTAATTGTGTACACATATGTTTTTTCCTTGCACTCTCTCCACTTCCTATAGGCTTCTAAAAGTACACATTTTTGCCACTGGTACTCTACCTAAGGGAATGTGCCATTTTTTTCTACAATTGTGTCTGTGAATCTGGGCATAGTATCATTTTCAACATACAAACATAGAACACTAGTAAAAGAGGCCCGTTTCGAAATGCTATGAAACAGGCGCTAGCAAGGTAAATTCCCACCCATCCTCCCTTCCTTCCCTCCCGAGTTCCATACCCCTCTCCCTCCCTCCCTTCCTTGCTGAGTTGCAGAACTCCCTCCCTCCCGAGTTGCAGACCCCCCTCCCTCCCAATTCAAGGGCCCCACCCGAAGCACATCCACACACCCACCCACACATATGTCCCTCCCTCCCAGTTCAAGGGCCGTCAAGCCCCTCCCACCACGTTCCAGACTACCCCCTCCCTCACATTCAAACCTCCCCTCTGCTTTAATGTCCCCTGCACCCCCCTACCGCGACCCTTTGTACACCCCCTTTCCTCCAAAATACCTCCCCTGAAGCCGTCGCGTACCTCTGCTGAGCTGACGGATCCGAAGTTCTGTTCTCGGCTGCGGGGCGTGGCTTCATGATTGAGCATCTGTTGAAGTCTATGTGCATGCGTCTGACATCAGATGCATGCACAGAAACTTCCACTGATGCTCAATCATGAAGCCACGCCCCGCAGCCGAGAACAGAACTTCGGATCCGTCAGCTCAGCAGAGGTACGCGACGGCTTTGTTGATGCGCCGAGCGGGGGGGGGTGAGGTTGTTGCACCACTCCCTGCCACTTGCTCTGAAGTGGCAGGGAGCGGCGCAGTGACAGCTGTTTCCCAGGCAGGGGGAGGAGTAGGGAAACACGCTCGGCGTGTTTCCCTACTCCTCCCCTTGCCTTGGAATCAGCTGAGAATGTGGGCGGAGCTATTATGATGCCTACGAACACCTCAGGCTTCAGGCTTCACTGCAAGGCTGCTGGCTTCAGAATGTTGGAGGTGCTTTTTATTATATAGGATGTTGACAGAAAAAGACTGTATGGCCTATCCAGTTTGCCCATCCAAACCAACAGCCCAGTCTCACAGATTCTCAGTGCTTGTCCCATGTTTCCAGGAAATTCTGATATTGTCTTCACCTCCTCTAAAAGACTGTTCCATATATACACTATCCTTTCTCTAAATAAATATTGTATTATAATGTTCCTGATTTTACTCTCTTTCTCCCTTGTCTTATGACCCAGAATCTCCAGTGAAATAGGACTGCCTCTTATACATTTATATTTTGAATGTCTCAATCATATCTCCCTTTTCATACCTCTCCTCCATGGTATGTGTTATGTCTGTTCCCATTTCTTTTGACCATTTTAGTAACTGCCCTATGGACCTTGTATACAAGGGTTTTTTAGTACTGAGAAAGTAGCAAGCTGGGTGGAGGACCCACTATTTCTGCTGGAGGACTCAGGGGCTGATGATGTAAGCTTGCATTGCAGCCATGCAATGACACATTTAGTTTAGTTCAGTTCAGTTTATTTGAGATTGATATACCACTTTGACAGAAGGATCACAGTGGTGTACAAAAAATTAACATTGATAAAAAGAAAAAAAAGGAAAAGAACTCTAAAATTCAATAGGAAGAAAATAAACATTAATCATACACAAAGAAAATCTCCAGACAATGAGAGGGAGTTCCAGTCAGCCAAGAATTAGCTATCAAAGGCAAGTCAAAAATAGTGAGCCTTTAAACTGGCTTTAAACATTTTCACACTTCCTTCAGCTTGAAGGATTAGAGGTACTAGATTCCAAGACGAGGGGCTAAATGAAAAAAGCAGAATCCTGAGTGGAGACACAACAAGCCTTGGAGGGGTGTGGGATAACCATCCAATAGCAAGAGAACAAAGAAGTCTGTTAGAGGAACATAAGGGGAAGCCAAAGCTGGAAGATAACTAGGAACCTGTTCCTTTGAGCATGGAGCAAGATCTTAAAATCAATATGGTATTTAATTGGGAGCCAGTGAAAATGAACAAAAAGAAGGGAAGCATGAACTTGATGCTACGGATTACCCAAAAGGCGAAGACGCTTCAGAGACATGTTATAAAGACCTGCATATACCATGTTGCCATAGTCTAACCTAGATTTAAATAAAGTGGCTATTAATGAAAGAAGGGCTTTGTCCTCCAACAATCCTTTTAAATTATGTATTTGACGCAATGTGAAAACTCTTTTTAAGTAACTGCATCACTTTATTGAGAAAAAGAAAGCTGATAGTCGATCACCACTCCCCAAGTACTTAAAAGATTCAACTGTAACAAAGGAGGTCCCCGAGTCAGATTGTTATGATTCTGCTAAACAGGCAGGGGAATGGCTGGAACCCGCTCTGCTAAACAGGCAGGGGAATGGCTGGAACCCGCTCTGCTAAACAGGCAGGGGAATGGCTGGAACTTGCTTCTCATTGGCCTGGCAGGGATTGAGCTGACATCTGTAGCTGCAGATGTCAGAAGCCAAGATCTACTTAACCTTACTTCTCCCTACAACCTTTGCTTTAGCGTTTAATTGCTGTCATCTGAAGCCTGCTTACTCTCTCTCTGTTTGTGCTAGGGCACTTTCTGTATACTTTGGAGTTTTGCTTACTCTCCTCGTAGCTTGTTGATTCTGTGTGTGTGTGTGTGCTGGGTATTCCCAGCATGAGCTTGATTGCCTCACTATACTGCACCTGGTCTGTTCCCTGCTTGTCTGGTGTTGTGCTGTCTATGGTAAGCTTGTTCCTTGCATTGTTCTTGTTTGTTTAAGTTTTCTTTCTCTCTGTGTTCCCTTTTTCTGCTAAGCTTAGGCTCTGCTCCCTGTGGTTCTGCCTCTGTTGGCAACCTCCCTGTCCTTGTATTTGTTCTTGTTTGTTTATTTGTTTAAGTTTCCCTTTGCTTGCTTCACCTTTGTCTGCCATGTAAGCCCTGCTTCCTGCAGTTTGGTGTTTCAGGAGCAGCCATTTCCCTTAGCCTGTTTTCCCCCTTTTGTTTGCTGAGTCTGTCTCCTGATTCTGGTGAACAGTGCTCCTTATCTGATCTGTGTATGTTAAGGCAACTTTCTCTGTTTGCTTACTCTTCCCTTTGCCCTTGGGTGCTGTGTGGCATAGCCTTGTGTATCCCTATAAGCAGTTCCCTTTATCCTTGTGCATTGTGGGGCCAGCCTTGTGCATTCTTGTGTGTAGATTCCTTTTTCCTTTGTGCGCTGTGTGGCATAGCCTTGTGTATTCTTATGGGTGGCTCCCCTTTACGTTTGTGTGCTGTATGGTACAACCTAGAGTGTTCCCTTGAGTGGTTTCCTTTATCCTTGACAACCCTGTGGCATAGCCTTGTGTATTCCAATAGAATCTCCTGTCTATCGCTCTTTCCCTTGTGTTCTAGCTAGCGCTGTGTGCGTTGCTTGTGCTCCAGTCCCTTTGGGGACCCCTTGGTGTTCTTTCTCCCTTCCCAGTGTATGACTCAGTTCCTGTTCGTCCATGAGGCCCACATGCTTGGACTCTGTATGAGTGGGTTCCCGATAGGCCATGAGGCCCACCTGAATGCTCTATCTCCCATTTTCTGGTGGTGCTAGTTGATTGTCTTGTGTGTGCGTGGTTTGGTGGCTGGGGTGTGCATAGTGCCTTTTTGGTCTACCCTAGGCCTTGGCCAAGATCCTATGCTAGGCCTCAGCCTGGGCTCAAGGGCTCACGACCAGATTAACACAGATGGTCTGACTTTCCTGTGATCCAGTAAGTAGATGTTTTAAATACATTCAACACTGGATGATTATCTCTTAACCAGCCTGCAACATGGTAAACCTGAATTATTCTGCTCCTTGGGAGAACTGGGCTGCTGACAAATAGTCTGATGTTCACAAAGATTATTTCCCCAAGGGGTCAGCTGTGAAAACTGAAGCTGTTCCCCTCTCCTTCCCTCCTTCACCCCTGAAACCCCCCGAAAAGATACATTCATGACTTTTGACAAGCCCCACTCTGTACACCTAGTGGTAGTACCATGAGTCTACTGGAAGAGATTGTGGGCACCATTGTGAGTCTGGCACTATGTGTTGGGGAGAGGGGGTAACAGACCTTTGTCAATGGGGAAAGCAGGGCTTGCCTGCAATCACTGATGTATTTTCAGGGGTAGGAGAACAGCTTTATTTGGACATGCCGACCCCTTTAAGTAATGCTCCAGAGTAGGAAAACTAATGCCAGCTTTAAGTTGGCATTATTTTTGATGGACTAACACAGCTGGCAGGGTTCACCTTAAGCTGCAGTATTCATTTTACAAAGGGGTCCTTTTATAAAGCTGTGGTAGCATGCCCTTATGTGGGTCTTTCCCACGCATATGGCAATTTTTACCACAGCCAGAAAATGGCTAAATTTCCATTTTCCAATTAATGACTATGCACTAATGCTGCTATTAGCATAGGACCATTAACAATAAGTAGCACATAAGTGATTTAAATGGTCAGGAACCTCTCCTGGCTGTTTAAGTCATTTTGAATATCTTTAGGTATCCATAAAGGGCTTCTATAGCAATGTCTATAAAGTATAGCCAATGAGTTTTGATTGCTGTACATTCATTGCAAGAGTGTTACAAAATGTCACATAACCCATATTTTGCTTCTTTTTACTAAGTAAAGCTAAGTGTCTTAATATGATTCTCCTGAACCACATAAAGGGAGAAGTTATCAATGTGGGCTACTGCTAAGATGGGTTATTTTACCACAAGTAGTGCTATTGTAGCACAAAGTTTCATTTTATGCAATGAGATGCTATGCTAAAATAGCATGATGTGGTACAATAACTCACCTTAACAGTAGGCCATTTTGATAACTTCCTCCATAAGTCATGTCCTACATGTTTAATCCATCTCTTATCTTAATATGTCTGTATGGATGTACATAAGAACATAAATCCATACTAGCTACAAATAGAGGAAAGCTCACATGAAGACAGATGAACCATAAAAAGCAGGATTGCCAAGGAAATCAACAGCATGTGTTATAGGTATACTTATAAAATGCCTGTAATTTATTTGATGAAATTGTTTGGTGACTGTGTAATTTTATAAAGAAATTTTTGCACATAAAGCTCTTTTCTTGGATACAAAAGGATTTTCTAAAACTACCCTAGGGGTTTTGTGGTTTAAAATATTCATGGTGACAAGAAGGCACATATTTTTATATGGCTCACATTTTCAGAGAGAGTCTGGGAGAAACATGTGCAGATCCATGATTGACATGCATTGTTTATAAAATATAGACATGTCACTCAACAGCCCACCAATCCCAATGGTCCAGGACTTGTTCCCATCTCTCGACAGCTTATCTGCCCTTCTTTTCCCCACACAAAAATTACCAGTTAATGAATAAAAAGAATTAATTAACAAAGGAGGAACAATGGAGGAAAAAAATCGGCTAATCCAAGTTCTAGCACCCTCACTCTAATTGCGAGGGGGCCAACTTTATTAAAAAAGACCTGCTTATACTTTAGGTTAAGTAACATGTAATCTTGCTAATTTTTAGGACTCTGCCAGCTTCTTGTAACCTGGACTGGCCATTGTTGGAAACAGGATACTTGGCTAAATGGACCCTTAGTCTGATCCAGTGAAAGGCACATGTATACAATATTTGTGTGAATCACAAACTAAGAAAATGTATACCTGCTCCTGAGATGGTGTAAATTTCTCTGACTTCATTTTTTCCACAGATATTTTTTAAGGCCAGAACAAATAACTTTATTTTTAATGAATACCTTATGAACATATTCTCTGACAGTTGCTGTTTAGAGGCCAGAATTGAGTGAATGAGGTGAATTGAACTCCAGCTCCTCACCTATTCTTCCACCTCATTGCTATCATAAAGTGGTGATGAGAACAACCTTTTTCTCTAATGGAAAAATAATGAGATGACTGTCTTGTTGTATATTGCAGTTGGACAAGGTTGTGCTATTATAGGTACATGAGGTATTATACATTTACTCTAGTCTTAATAACCCAGCGATAACTGAAACATATTCCATTTTATAATTACATTCTCAGAGTAGTCATTCACAAATCTACCACACTGTGAATCCTCACCTCTGTGAGAGCTTTGAGCACAGGTTATTTTTGCATAATTGGTTGAAGTCTTATAGCTGGAGTTTTGTTTTAAATATATATTAGAATTAGATGTTATAATCATGTAAAACTGTTTTTCTCATTAGCAGAAATTATTGCTACTATGACAAACATTTTTATTTAATTGGTCAGGGGCCATACCCAGATAACTTCTGGGCACCACTGAATACCTGGCTATTCAGTGCTGATACCCAGATAGATGCTGGCATTGAATATCTGGGCCTAATTTTGGCCATGGGAGTCAGCACTATCAGAAACACTGACCACTGCCTGTTACAGACTTGCATTACTACTACTAAGGCCATAATTGGTTTGTGACATCAAAGGAGGGCATCCATAACAACGTACCCAACCCTGAGACCATGCAGCTGACTGCTTCTCTGGAACTGTTCTGAGAAATCACCAACATCTCTCCTTTGCACCTGCTGGGCTCATCAGACCATCACAATTTCACTCAATCAGCTGACTCAGTCTCCCATCACTGCAACAGTTGGTAACGTCAGAGGAGAGCATCCATAGCAGTGCGCCCAACCCTGAGACCACACAGCTGACTGCTTATCCAAAGCTGTCCTGAGAAATCACCACCATCTCTCCTTTGCACCTGCTGGGCTCATCAGACCATCGCAGCTTCACTCAATCAGCTGACCCAGTCTTCCATCACTGCAATGGTTGGTGATATCAGAGAAAGGTGTCCATAACAGCGTGCCCAACCCTGGGGCGTACCAAAGGGGCACGTCCCTTTGTGTGTCCATTTGTGAAGCACTTGGATGGCTCTATCATATGTTACCTACTTTTTATGATGTTTTTTCATATTATAAGTCTCCAATTCAAAACTGCAAAGAGCAATATAAAATCAGAAACTTAAATACTATCTAATTGCTCCAAATCACAAAGGTTTTAATGAGTCTTTGAACTAATATAATATCTTTTAATTATATGTAGCCTCATAAGCCCAGGGTACCTTTTTTCATATTAGGACACCACTGACTGACATTCATCATCGGCTACCACCACCTACCCAACACCGCAGAGAAAAACTCTCCTATCTATTTCTAATCATGAGAGAAAAATCTGCAATGTTCTGGCTCATGGGAAAGAACCAATTTTATAAGTTCACAGTTCAAATGCTCATCAAATCCTCAATCTGACCTATGAAACTCTACAATAGGTCTAAAAAAGAAGAAAAATGTAATTTTTAGTGGGTACTGCAGTGTACTTCAGGCAGGTAGGGGAGGCCCATCCCTCCCCTACCTATTACACTTGTGGTGGTAAATGGGAGCCCTCCAAAACCCACCAGAAACCCACTGTACCCACATCTAGGTGCCCCTGTTACTCTTTAAGGGCTATGGTAGTGTTGTACAGTTGTGGGTTGTGGGTTTTCAGGGTGTTTGGGGGGCTCAGCACCCAAGATAAGGGAGCTATGCACCTGGGATCAATTTGTGAAGTCCACTGCAGTGCCCCCTAGGGTGCTCAGTTGGTGTCTTGGCATGTGAGGGGGACCAGTGCACTACAAATGCTGGCTCCTCCCACAACCAAATGGCTTGGATTTGGCCGGGTTTGAGATGGCCGCCATTAGTTTCCATTATCGGCGAAAACCAATGGTGGCCATCTCTAACACCGGCGATCTCTAAGGGCAGCCCAAATGTTGAGATTTGGGTGAATCCCGGCCATATTATTGAAACGAAAGATGGCCGGCCATCTTGTTTCAATAATACAGTCGAGTATGCCGCTTTACGGGTCCTTCATTAGAGATGGCCGCCCTTATAGATGGCCGCCCCTGTTCGATTATGCCCCTCCACGTGTGCTTGATTCATCCTCAAAGCAGCTCCCTCTCAATTCATAAACTTCTTACATATAACCTTTATCTCAATGCTCTCTCAAGACATAGTCCCTTTTCATAATGGAAATATCATTCTGACTCCTATACCAAAAAATGTCCAGATTAGGCTTCAATTCCGGCTGGTAACTCATCAATTTATGGATTATCTTCAATTACATTCTACATTACATATTTCATAATCTGGTTTCAGACCCTCCTACAGCACTGAAACAATCCTCACCACTCTTCTAGCCAACTTTAGATAAGAATTAAGTACATAAGTACATAAGTAATGCCACACTGGGAAAAGACCAAGGGTCCATTGAGCCCAGCATCCTGTCCACGACAGCGGCCAATCCAGGCCAAGGGCACCTAGTGATCTTCCCAAATGTACAAACATTCTATACATGTTATTCCTGGAATTGTGGATTTTTCCCAAGTCCATTTAGTAGTGGTTTATGGACTTGTTCTTTAGGAAACCGTCTAACCCCTTTTTAAACTCTGCTAAGCTAACCACATTCACCACGTTCTCCGGCAACGAATTCCAGAGTTTAATTATGCATTGGGTGAAGAAACATTTTCTCTGATTTGTTTTAAATTTACTACACTGTAGTTTCATCGCATGCCCCCCCCCCCCCCCAGTCCTAGTATTTTTGGAAAGCATGAACAGACGCTTCACATCCACCTGTTCCACTCCACTCATTATTTTATATACCTCTATCATGTCTCCCCTCAGCTGTCTCTTCTCCAAGCTGAAAAGCACTAGCCTCCTTAGTCTTTCTTGATAGGGAAGTCGTCCCATCCCCGCTATCATTTTAGTCACCCTTCGCTGCACCTTTTCCAATTCTATTATATCTTTCTTGCGATGCGGCGACCAGAATTGAACACAATACTCAAGGTGTGGTCGCACCATGGAGCGATACAATGGCATTATAACATCCTCACACCTGTTTTCCATACCCAACATTCTATTCGCTTTCCTAGCCGCAGCAGCACACTGAGCAGAAGGTTTCAGTGTATTATCGATGACGACACCCAGATCCCTTTCTTGGTCTGTAACTCCTAACGTGGAACCTTGCATGACGTAGCTATAATTCGGGTTCTTTTTTTCCCACATGCATCACCTTGCACTTGCTCACATTAAACGTCATCTGCCATTTAGCCGCCCAATCTCCCAGTCTCGTAAAGTTCTTCTGTAAATTTTCACAATCCTGTCGCGAGTTAATGACTTTGAATAACTTCGTGTCATCAGCAAATTTAATTACCTCGCTAGTTACTCCCATCTCTAAATCATTTATAAATATATTAAAAAGCAGCGGTCCTAGCACAGACCCCTGAGGAACCCCACCCTTCTCCATTGTGAATACTGCCCATTTAACCCCCAATCTCTGTTTCCTATCCTTCAACCAGTTTTTAATCCACAATAGGACATTTTCTCCTATCCCATGACCCTCCAATTTCCTCTGTAGCCTTTCATGAAGTACCTTGTCAAATGCCTTTTGAAAATCCAGGTACACGATATCAACCGGCTCCCCTTTGTCCACATGTTTGTTTACTCCTTCAAAGTAAAGGCAATAAAATCCTATTACTCCAATTTGACATGTCTAGTGCATTTGATACTGTCAATCACAATATTCTACTGTATGGTATGTCACCATCCTACATGAATCTCATTAAATTATCTCCACATAACGCGATAGAATCATCCAGTGTATATATCACCTTATATTTTCCAACCTGTAAAAATATAATCTATAAAACAATTCACAATGCTAGCTTCTCATATCAAAGCACCAACACTTGGAACTCCTTGCCAAAACAAATCAATCACTCTAATGACTATATGTCATTTAGAAGTTTACTAAAAACTCCAGCCTTCAACAAAACTACAAACTCATTATGAATTGACTTACACTTGACACTTTAATCTCAGATCTTATCCTTTCAATAGTACCTGCCGTGAAATCTGATCCCAATTCACTCCCCAGAATATAACACATGTATTCCAACATTTTAATGCTAATTTTATTTATTTCAAGCTCTTCCTTTCTGCCCATTAATCACCTCCTTAAAACTATTCTGTTTCTGACTGTTATCTACCAGATCTATTAAGTACACGATGTTATTATGCACAATGTTGTACTGTTATTATGTATTGTTTCATAATGTTTGTTATGTAAGTCACATTGAACTCAAGGTTCTCTCTGGATAGAACTTTCATAAATAAATAAATAATTGTGGCTAAATATATTTAATGAGGCAGTTCAGAACTAAATAATATAATGCAAACAATAACCAATTTAAAAAGTTCTCCAAAATACAAAACTTCCACATTCCTCAACTGCTCCTCCCCCCCAATAGCACAGTCAATTGCTTATAATTCTACTATGTCCCACAAGAAGCATTGAATTCTTAAAAAAAAAAGGTTCCCAGATACATTGAAGTTGTAATCCCTTCTTAGAGTCAAAGTCCAGAATCCTGAACTGTAAGATCATTTTTTGAGATCTCCACTGAACAAGTGAAGGACTGGCTGGCTGTGGTCATCCAATTCAGTAATATACTCTTTCTAGCCAATAGTACTGATCATTTTAAGAAGCCCCTAACTTCCTTAGGGGGTATTTTACTAAAGATTAGCTCGAGTTATCTGCAGCAGGTCCCATTTTATTCCTATGGGCCCTGCTGCAGACGACTCAAGCTAATCTTTAGTAAAAGACCAGTAGTAGATGGGAAGATGCAAATCTATCAAGCAAAATACCAGGGGTAGATTTTAAACAAACTGTCCATATAGGACTGAATTCAATAAATGACAACTTAAAAGTTGGTGCCGAAAAAAAATAGTGCTAAACATATATAATTACTATACAGCAACACTCCTCATGCAGATGGCATAACTGCATGTGATACATTCTTAAAAACATGTACCCTGGACCACCAATGCTTCACTTTTTCTGTGAAGTAATCAATTTTGAATTTGATTGAAGGATGGTATGCATTGAAAGAACTGTTAAATTATATGAGTCTCTTCTCCCTCAGTCCAAAATTAATTAAATTCATTCTAACTCATAATTATTTCTTTTTCAATAATGACATTTATCTATAAATCTTGGGCACCACAATGGCACCATAATATGCAAACATTTTCATGTCAGAACTTGAGAAGACATTTTTAAATACAAATCAAACTAAACTCCTAAAATACTACCAGTATATTGATATTTTTATGATTTGGACTATAGGCATTAAATGGCACTAATTAGAATTTACGTATGCAACTTTCTAAGTGTATTCTGTAAAGTGGTGCATGTAAATTTTAATATGTGGATCATAAAAGGGGGCATGGCCATGAGAAGGCATGGCCAGGTCATGGACATTCTGAAATTTTATGTGCACTGTTACAGAATATGTCTGATCCGCACCTAAATAAGATGTGGGCCTTTACACTAGGTTTTAGTTGGCATAAATAGTTGCACCTAAATTTTAGTTGCGGGACAGCCGCTAAGCTTATTCTATAAATCGTGCCTAACTTTAGGTGAGGTTTATAGAAGAGTGCTAAGTACGAGGCTTTTTTGGCACCAATTTTTTGACACTATATATATATAGAATCTGGTCCTTAGTGTGCATTAACAGGCAAAATACTGCAAAATGCTTTTATGCATTTTACAGTAGCCTGTTTTATACACGATAAGAGTGTATTAGGACTTAATGCCCTTTAGTAAAGGGCCCCAAAGACTCTTTTCACAATGACACACAGAAGGATACATTTTATATAGGCCATTAAAATTTAGATGTAAAAAAACTGGGTACTAAGCTAGTATTGTATACTGACATAGTTGCATGCTAAATCTGTTATAGAATAACCCTGGGATTCTAAATATTTTGTCAAGATTTCCATGCGGATATCAAAGCATATTCCATAACAATGCCATAATTTAATTAGTTAACAAGCTAATCAGTGCTGATTGGATATTAACAAGCAATTATCAGCACTAATTGGCATTAATTAGAATGTACGCAATTTGCTATCTAACCGTATTCTATAATGTGGTGCATGTAAATTCTAAATTGTATAGTTGAAAAGTGGGTGTGGTTATGGGCATTTCTAAAATCTGTGTGCATTGTTATGAAATACACCCTCTATGCACCTAATTTAGGCATCAGGATTTACACTAGGTTTTAGTTGGCATAATTGATTGCAACTAAATTTAGTCACATGGACTGGTGCTCAGTGTATTCAATATACCATATAGAAATGTAAGCCTATTCTATAAAATTTAGCTGTACTTTTGAGAATACACCTTGTTGTATTTTTTTCTGCATGTAAATTTCATGCACCATATATAGAATCTAGCCCTATTGCTGGCATAAATGGTGGCACCTAAATACAACAAAACAGTTGGGTGCATAAATGCAACTATTCAATAAAGTACATGCAAAAAGAATGCCCTTGACACATCTATATCCCTTCCACATTAACACCTCCTTTGCATTTGAGTGCAAGAAAAGTTAGGCACACTGTTTATAGAATAGGGACGCAAGTCTGTTATGCACACAACTGTAAATGAGTGGCAATTAGTGCTTGTTAATGCCAATTGGTATTTATCATCAATTATTTGCCAGTTTAGTACCAATTAATGTCATGTGCATAATTAGCTCTATCCTGTAGCTGTGTGCCTAACTTTGGGTACCATTTATAGAAACTGGGGGAAATGATAATAAAAGAAGAAATTAGAAATAGGACCAAAAGTAATTTGCATAAATTAGAAAGCTTTCTTAACTACAAAGTTTCTCAAAAAGTAGTATTCACGTTGCATTTATTGTAAAGTTCCTTACAAAACCATGGAATCCAGGTAATATATTATCTAGGGCGCAAATAAATGGTATCTTCTGCTATAAAGTAACAGAAAATGTTTTATGATCTAACTAGTAAAAAAAGCCCCGTTTCTGATGCAAATGAAATGGGGGCTAGCAAGGTTTTCTTCTGTGTGCATGTGGGAGTGTGTGTGTCCCTGCCCTCTGCCCTCTCTCCCTTCCCCTGTGCTGTCTGTCCCCTCTGCTCTCTGTCCCCTTCCCCCTCAGAGTCGAGTCCTTCATTGTTAAGTTTCCTGCTGTGCTGTGTTTGTGTTACAGAGATAGTGAGGGCTTCTACCCTCTCTCCCCTCCCCCCTCTGAGTCATTCACTGTTACAGAGAGAGCGATTTGATTTCGTGCTTTGCTGTGTTTTCCTTCACTGTTTGTGTTACAGAGAGAGCGAGGGCGAGGCAGACACTCATGGGGAAACCGGATATCTCTCCCTTTTCACACTTCCGGCTGGAGGCTTCATTTAGAACGTTGGTGATCAGATCTCTCTTCCACAGAATAGTTTACAAGACATTCAACTACAAGATCATCAGCCTAATCCAGCTGTATAATACTGTTTCTTCAAATTTTTTCTGCTGACTTAGAAAAAACTCTCAGTCTTTCCCTGCCTTTGTGTCATAAGTATACATAAGTACATAAGTATTGCCACACTGGGACAGACCAATGGTCCATCAAGCCCAGCATCCATAGCTGCAGAGAGGGGGGGGCAGGGGGGACAAAATTCCCCGGGCTCGGGCCTCCAAGGGGGGCCCGGAGCCGCAGTCCCACCCGCCCTTAGTCGTCGATCATCTGCCCCCTGCATTGAAATCGCAGTCTCACCTCTGTGAAAGCAGCGCTGCAGGCAGCATAACGCCTCCCTTCGGCTCTCCGTCCCTCCTGTGTCCCGCCCACGTCTGATGTAACTTCCGCGAGGGCGGGACACAAGGAGGGAAGGAGGGCCGAAGGGAGGCATTCTGCTGCCTGCAGCGCTGCTTTCACGGAGGTGAGACTGTGATTTCAATGCAGGGGGCCCGGCTCAGTGGCGTATGGAGGGGGGGAGCGGTGGCGGTGACCTCGGGGGGGGGTGGAGGGGGGAGCAGCGACATCGGGGGGTAGAGGGGGGAGCAGTGGCTGCTGGAATCTCGGGGGAAGCGGTGGCAACCTTGGGGAGGTGGAGGGGGAGCGGCAGTGGTGACCTCGGGGGGCTGGGGCAGCGAGGGCGGCAGGGGCGGGGCCAATCCAGGTCACAAATACCTGGCAAGATCCCCCCCAAAAATTTCAGTACATTTTATGCTCTGCACAACAGTACATCTATTTAACTTACCCATCCATTTTGAGAGGGATAAGTAGCCTAATGGTTAGAGCAGTAAATTGAAAATGAGGGGAAATGTGCAAGTCACAAAAACCTACATTGTGGGGCCCTTTTGTTAAGCTGTGTTAAGACTGTCACATTCTTACTGCAGGGTAAAAGGCTCTACCTTGGGACGCACTCAGTCTCCCATGATAGTTTTGTGTTCTGCCAGCACTTTCCACATGCTAAAAAAATACTTTTTATTTTTTTATGTTGGGGGTGTGTTTGGGGGCAGAGAATAGGCATGCCCAGCACTAATTGGTTAGCACAGCTACATTGGCACATACTAACTGATTAGTGCAGGATTAGCACTTGAGCTTTTCCCACATAGAACACGGTGTCAGTAACTGCTCTCGCACTAATGGGGAAATTAGTATGTGGCCATTAAGAGAAGAAATGGAAAATGCGGCCATTTTACAGCCATGCTAAAAGTGGCCTCAGTGCATGGGAAAGACCCGCACTAGTGATAGTGCAAGCCACTTTTTAGTAAGAGGTCCCTTAGATTGTGAGCCCAATAGGGACAGAGAAAATACCTGTATGTGATATATAAACCACTTTGGTTGTACCATAGGCAATACATCATTAGCATAACCCATACCCATATGGGTATCTTGCACTAATACAAAGATGATAAAAAATCTAACTACTTTAACGTGTAAATAAGTATATACAGTGTAAGCAGCATGGTTATATACGATGCTGTAAATAAAGATATCCTTGACCTTTGCAACACTATTAAAATCATTAATAGGTGGTAATGATACAGGTTGGTTCAGCATATTGGGAGATTCTAGTGAGCTTTTATTTTGAATCTCTGGACTTCACATAATTAAAAATATGCTTATTTTTATTTAACTGGTCATAGATTGTTCTGCTAATTCCATATTAATACACAACTGGAATTATAATCAAACTATTTCTTTCTATTTTCTCACTCAAGAAACAATCACCATTGCTGAAAGTCTATTTACAATGAGGGAAGCTTCTTGATCTGTTCTTGTAGTTTAGGCTGAAGGAAATGCAACTTTGAGGATAGAAAGGAGCTGATGTGGAAGCTTCTTCAAATGGGGCAGAAATCCTGACGTCTAGGAATTTTATACGGTTGAGTGCATCAAGCTCCATTTTACACAAGATTTGCAAATTTGACCTTTGCTATTGTGAACTTTTGCACATTTCAAACCTAGCAAGCTGCTGTGATGCAAAAGTATTAAAAGCAGCTCATTAATTTATTTTATTTATTAGAAATTCACCCAAGGCAGTATACAAGAATAAGATGTCGAACATAGGCAATGGACAATTACAGCAGTAAACATATTCAAGTAATAATACACATTATGACATAATATCTTGCTTAGGGCCCTGTTTACTAAGGCGCGTTAGCATTTTTAATGCGCCTACAATTAGTGTGTGCACTAACCGTATAGGTGCCTATAGAGATATTGTAGGCACGTACACTGTTAACGTGTGTACATGGTTAACACGTGCTAAAAATGCTAATACGCCTATAATGTGGCTTAGTAAACAAGGCCCTTGAATGTCAAACACATTAAAACATCTTACAATTAAGTGGAGATTGGACATAGAAATAGATAAGTTAGAGTAGGAGGTATTAGATAGAAATATGGATGACTAACCTAAGAACAAATTGTACATGAAGTCAGAAAAGGCACAGGAAAATGATTTCAGCTAGGTTAGATGTTTTGCAGAAAATCTCTGTATCCTGTTTTTTTCAGTAAGATGCCTACACCTTAAGAAGTGGAGTAATCTTTTTTGTTGGGTCTCGGTAGCAAAATTGTTGCAAAATATGACATGCAAAGAAGGACAATAACCAACAAGAAATCCCATGGGTTAGTACATTGACCACTCTAAAAACAGGTTTCATGATGCTATATGCATGTATATTTTTCATGGTGTCTTAGGGCCCGTTTTTCTAAGCTGCGTAGGCGCCTACGCATGCCCATTGTGAGCCAAAATGGACTTACCGCCCGACTACCATCTGGCTCTTGCGGTAATTTCATTTTTGGCGTGCGTCCACTACGCACATCTGAAAAATAATTTTTATTTTTGGACGAGTGTAGCGGATGCGCGCAGGTGCTTACCGCCCAAATTCTTTACCGTTAGGTCTATGGCTGGTGGTAAGGTCAGAGACCCAAAATGGATGCATGGTAATTTTGATTTTGCTGCATGTCCATTTTTTGGGGGAAAAAATAGGCCTTTTTTTTACAGGCGCACTGAAAAATGATTCTTGTGCACCCAAAACCCTTGCCTACACTACCGCAAGCCACTTTTCAGCGCGCCTTTGTAAAAGGACCCCTGAATGAATATTTTACAAAAGATTCCATGTTGCATTAAGCAAGCATTTTGTAAAATAGGGAATTATGCACATCCTAACTTTGAAGTCTTAATTTCTACCTATATTGCTCTGTGCAAAATCAAGCCTCAATATGTTAGTTTCTTACATGCATTCTTTTGCACAAATTAAATAATTATTCATCCACATGGGGCATTCCCAAACCAATATAAAGCTTGATGCTGCAAAACTAAATAGAGTGAAAGAGGATAAAATAATGAAAACATTATTGCTAATATAACTATCAGCACCTAGCAACTATTCTAAACAAGATACAAAGATTCAGAAGATCATCAAGTACCAGGTGATGTAATTTAAGAACAAAAAATGTAGAATAAGTGCTTGGGCACTGCCAGCCTAATTAAAAAGAACTATCAAGCCCTCCCTGGTATATTGTTGGTGTAACATACAGGTTCCAAAAGGGAACCATTTGACACAATGCAAATATTTAGAAGAGCAATTTCTGGCTGTTGAAATTTATTGCTGTTGAGTTTGTCAATTCGATCTATACCTTCTAAACTTTCAGTGACATTACTCCTCAGTCGTCTAGCAGTCCAACCTACTCCCTCACGGGAGTAGGAGGTTTTTTTGTTGTTTTTCAGCATTTTTGATGACATTGTGATCACTGTTGCACCTTTATCCCTTGCACCAGATCTTACATAACAAGAGAGGAAAGAACACAAGCTATAATTCTAGCTTCTGTTCTTTCCCCTCTTGTTAGTTCTTGGACCAACTGCTCCATGAAGCAGTCAATTATGACATCGGAAAACTTTACATCACTAACATATCCTAATAAGATGTTTACTCCATCAATATTGGGGTAATTGAAATCTCCTCTTATTATTCTATTCTCAAATGTGTTAGCCTTCCTAATTTCTGTTGCCGTACTCTCTATCTCTACTTTATCATTCATGATAGATAGATTCCCCCCTTAACCCTGTGCAGAAGGTGTTATTATTACAAGTCCAATTGTACATTTTAGACACACAGAAATATTTTAATTCACACTTGAAACAATAAAATTAATAACATTTCCATTTAAGGTAAATTTATAAGGAGCCATCTGGATTTAGGTGCCAGAAATGTGCACAAAATTAAGGCATATGTTCAGTTATTTATGCTAGTATTTTATAAAGAGTAATAGGCACCTTCTTATCTTTAAAAAAAAGGCTTGAAATAGGTATATTTTGGCCACCTTAAACTCGATGCCCAGTTATACAGTTACCCTCCATGAGGGGACTTATTCCCTCTATTATAGTCAGTCTCCATGAAGTTCTTATTTAATTTATGGAAACATTCTAAAAAAAACTATACATTTGATATTTAAAACCCCAAACAATCTTAAAGTGGATAACCACAGGTGCAGAAAGTATACCATTGTTCCACCACATATTATGCATCCTACTGTGAAGTAGTATGCTCTGCATAATGAACTATTTCAAAATTCAACTGGATCATGCTTACTATTGACAATGATAGAATTACTTGTCCATCTCATTATCCTAAAACATACCATTTACTGAATAAATGTAGCATAGAGACAGGTTGCATTGAAAAACAATGAACATTGATTTGTAGTTAGTTTAATGCGTCCGCTGATGTGAATTCATGTTTGTGTTTGAAATTGTCTCTCAGATTAGAACAGAGGGGTTATGGCAAGTGAGTGCTGTACATTCAAGTCTTTATTTTTCTTTTCATTTTGCAAATTATTTTGCATATCAGACATTCAAGGTTGTTTAAAAGAAGACTGGACTAGTCAGTGCCACATTTTCTTTTTGACATAGGTTATGGTCAAAGAAAAATAAATACTCACTAAATATGAACCTTAGATTGAAGACCTCATTCTTTGAATTGCTGAAGTTGTCTTTGTTTTCCCTTCCATATCATTATTCAATATGGCCACCTAGAGGATCAAATACATTATGGCAATTCTACAGATGGGTTTTTTACTATTGCTATCCTGAGTGTGCCTATTTTATGATTAGATGTTTTTTTCCCCCAAATAGAAACCTTTAACCATCATAGAATATCAGAACTCTGCATTGTACTCCTTTTATTCCTGCCACCTACTTCTTTTGCAATTCATTAAATTTCTTTTCATAGACCACAAGACCTCTTTGTCAGGTAGCAATGCAAACACTGAAATGATTTAAAGAAAGGAGCTTTTACATCTGTAAATGACAGCCTGATTCTTTTTTTCCATTTGGTAGTCTACTGGCTTCTGATTTACTTTGGCTTCTTGTATTAAATAATGTATTGCACATTGCCCTTCTTTGCAGTGGTGTTCTTCCATTTCATAGTGTTTGGACGTTCAGTGGCATCAGTTACTTGACCTCTGCTATTGGATTCAGTGAAAGAGAAAATAAATTGAAAAGAAAAGTTAAAAAGCAGAGTTCAGCTGTCCTCCAAAGTCCAGTACAACCTGGAATGAGATTTTGTAAACTGGTTTTGATAGAAAAAAAACAAATAAGGGCTTGTAAAATAAATCATAAAAGTAGATTTTTAAACACTTCTAAGTTAATATTGACATGCTCTATTTTTTTTAATGGATGTCCTTTCTGGAAATGTCACAAGGTCATTGTTGCTAGTCTAATTTTGATGCCCAGTTGCACAAATCTTAAAACATAGTTTCTATTGCCATACAAAAGCACTGGATGATTCTTTCACTTCCTCTATTTTTGGGCAACTAGACTTTTGCTACTTAGGTTTAGCATTCATGACAGACACACACTTTTTTTTTCAAAATGGAAAGAAGCAGGAGAATAAAAGACTTGGAAAAAGTATTTTTAATTACAGTGCTAAAATATGCAAAAAAACGGTCAAAACTGGTAGCATTTAATTCAAGAGTTGCTTGAAGTCTTGCTCAGAATACTTATGAAACAATATAAAGACCACACAATATCACACAAAGATCTTCACATCTAAATAGCAGAGTTTGCATATGCAGATCAAATACATGTGCAAATAATGATTTCAGAAAACCGCCATTTACATGTGGAGATCATAACATGCAGAGAGTTCAAGGGGGCATGGTTCCCTGAGTCTCTTCAGTGGTCATATGGTCATTTAGGGCACCTTTTTGTACCTTATTTGTTATAAAAACAGGTCTAGCTCAAAATGTCTTAGTTTTAGCCCTGGACGGTTTTGTTTTGTTCCATTATGGCTGAAAAACATCCAAATGTTAGGAACGCCCAGATCCCACCCTTAGCACACCCCTGACACACCCCCTTGTGATTTAAACGCACTTCTGACGGATTTCATAGAAAAACATCGACAAATTGGTTTTGAAAATATCAATTTGGACATTTTTTGTGAGTCTGGTCAATGTTCAGCTCAACGAATTTCTGACTAATTTTGATGTCCTCCACCATTTGCAATCAGGTTTTCGAGTTCAATACAGCACAGAGACTGTGCTGGTCACCCTCTTATCTAACTTTCGACGAGAACTATCTGTTGGACGGAAGATTCTTCTGCTGCAATTTGACATGTCTAGCGCTTTCGACATGGTGGATCATGAACTCCTGCTTCATCTACTGGACTCTTTTGGTATAGGAGGGCCAGTTTTGCATTGGTTCAAGGGTTTCTTGACTTCAAGGTCCTACCAGGTCATGGTGAACTCCTACACTTCTGAACCGTGGAATGCTTCCTGTGGGTCCCTCAGGGCTCTCCCCTTTCACCTACCCTATTTAATATTATGATGATGCCTTTAGCCACAGCACTTGCAAACCTGGACCTCAACCCTTTCATCTATGCGGACGATATTACAGTCTACATCTCTTTTCACTCCACAGTATCAGAAGTTGCCAACCTCATAGATGCCTGTTTCTCCACTTTAGAACATTGGGCCAGGGTGTTCCGCTTCAGGCTAAACAGGGAAAAAACTCATTGTCTCATCCTCTCGTCCACGCACGCTCATGTATCTGACACAATGCTACCAGTTCTGGGCTCTGCCCTCCAGATTGCCAACAGCCTGCGGCTTTTAGGAGTGCAGCTGGACTCACATCTCCAGCTGGTTGATCATGTACACTTGGTCTCCAAAAAAATGTTCCAGGCCATGTGGAGGCTTCAGCGCATCAGATACCTCCTTCCCAGAGACTTTTCATACCCTTGTCCACTGGCTTGTCCTATCCCATCTGGATTACTGTAGTGGAATTTATGTGGGTTGCCAGGCCCCCTTATTGAAAACGTTCCAAATGGCTCAGAACACTGCGGCAAGGCTCATCCTTAGAGAAAGGCGTTTTGCACATGCCGAACCCCTGCGCTTTAAACTTCATTGGCTGCCTGTACAGGAGCGCATTGCTTTTAAGATCTGCTCCCTAACACATAAAATCATCTATGGGGCTGCTCCGGATTACATGCTCCCCTTGATCGACCTTCCGCCTAGAAATGCCAAGCCTGCTGCTTGGTCCTATCTCCACCTCCATTTTCCGAATTGTAAGGGTGTCAAGGACAAGAAAATCTTCGCCTCGTCCTTCCGTTATTGGAGTCCCAAACACTGGAACACGCTACCTCGTCACCTTAAAACTCAAGTGGACCATGCCCTTTTTAAAAAGTTGTTAAAGACATTCCTCTTTGCTAAGACTTATTCCCCAACTTACCATGTTGATTGATGCATCCCTTGTCCCTTACCCTGCCTAGTTCACACTGTTAGTTTCTCCTCCCCTATTTGCTTCTTTTATGCTTGCCGAAGCTTTTAACTTTGTATTCTTATTTAATTCTCTGTAAGCCACATTGCGCCTGCATGAGTGGGAAAATGTGGGATATAAGTAACCCATAAATAAATAAATAAAAACATCCAAATGCAGATTTTTATGCCATTTTTTGACATTTTTCTGTTTTGAAAATGAGCTCCATAGTACATCATAAGTTCTTATGATACTTATTTAGAAGCCCCATTTGTGATTTAGATGTTTGAATCCTGGGACATAAACATCTAGCTATTAAAAACATTTATAACTCAATTGTGAGAATCCAGGATTTAAACGCCCAAATTACAAATAGGTCCATCTGGCAAGGGGTGTAGTTTCCATAGTACTTGGGCAGGACAAAAACATAGACATGCATTCCTCATTTCAGATGAGGGGTGCATGTTTATGACCCCCCGATCATTGGGAGTTAGACTGCACTTGGGGACATCTACCTCTGGAGTCTATAAATTTGGGTGTGCAAGTTATAGAATAGTTCCAGCTGCACATCTAAGTTAATTGTAAATTAGGCGCCAATTGACCTTCAGTACCAATAATGGCCCTTAAGTGGTGTTAATTGGTACTAATTTGTAGATACACACATAAGTGTACTTCAGTGCTATTCTGCAAACTTAGCACCTGAACGCTATAGCACACAACTATAAAGGGGGTGTGCACATGAGCGGATCATGGCTGTGGCATGCAGTTTCACATGTAAGTTACACAATGCTATCGCTTACACTTGTGTAATCCCCTATTGGGTATTACTAGAAGAGTAAGCCTGTTAAACAGTCCCTGAGGGGAGTAACTGGGGGGTCCCAGGGTACAAGGAAGCCCAGGTCAGAGGGAGTGGTTATAAAATGCAGAAAGATAGTGCCCATGTTCTGTAGAGTGACAGTTTCATGAAAAAACACATGGACTTTAGTTGCCTGCAGCATGGTTTGATTACATCGGATTCTCTAGGAGCTTACCTGTGCAATCTACCTGCACTATCCCCTGCCATTGACCCAAGAGGAGTAAAGAGGAGTCCTGGATTGTCAATTAGAACAGGGTTGAAATCAAGAGCACTTATTGTTGCAGGAACAGTAACTGGAGAAAGAATAAGAGCTCTGGGAGATTGGGGAGTTCTTTCCAAGAGCAGGACTTAGAGCAGAAAAGCATCTGCTCAAGGCCGAGCTGTGATCTAGCGAGGTGCACCCATGGAAGGAGGACAGCCATAACAGGCCTATGCCAAAGAGAAAAGGAGAGGTTGGAAGAAGGAGTATTACCCTTAAATTGTCACCTGATTACCGGGATAGGTATGGACAGGAGCATTTGTCTATATGTAAATAGCCCTGGGAAAAAAGATCCCCTGTACATATACCCTGAAGGAGGAAAGAACCCGAATAGGGATTCTCATAACCATCAATAGTCTTGGCACTAAGTTCTAGTTTTTATGAACTAATTGACTTTGAAGAAGGAAAGTGTTAATCTGGTCGTGAGTCTTTGAGCCCAGGCTGAGGTCTAGCATAGGGTCTTGGCCAAGGCCTAGGGTATACCAAACAGGCACTACGCACAACCCCAGCCACCAAGCCCTGCACACACAGGACAAACAACTAGCACCACCAGAAAATGGGAGATAGGCCGTGAGGCCCACCTAAATGCTTATCTGTTCCCTTCTCCACTACTGCCAACTCCAGACTTCGCGCCTTCTGTCTCGCTGCACCCTACGCCTGGAATAAACTTCCTGAGCCCCTACGTCTTGCCCCATCCTTGGCCACCTTTAAATCTAGACTGAAAACCCACCTCTTTGACATTGCTTTTGACTCGTAACCACTTGTAACCACTCGCCTCCACCTACCCCCTCCTCTCTTCCTTCCCGTTCACATTAATTGATTTGATTTGCTTACTTTATTTATTTTTTGTCTATTAGATTGTAAGCTCTTTGAGCAGGGACTGTCTTTCTTCTATGTTTGTACAGCGCTGCGTATGCCTTGTAGCGCTATAGAAATGCTAAATAGTAGTAGTAGTAGTAGTAATATCAGGAACCCATTCATACAGAGTCCAAGTGTGTGGGTCTCATGGCCAAACAGGAACCAAGTCATACACTGGGAAGGGGGAAAGAACACCAAGGGGTCCTCAAAGGGACTAGAGCACAAGCAACACACGCAGCGCTAGCTAGAGACACAAGGGAAAGGATGACAGATAGAAGCTTCTATAGGAATACACAAGGCTGTGCCACAGAGCAGTCAAGGATAAAGGAAACCACTCAAGAGAACACTCTAGGCTGTACCGTACAGCACACAAAGGTAAGGGGAAGCCACCTATAAGAATACACAAGGCTGTGTCACACAGCGCACAAGGGAAAAGGGAATCCACACACAAGAATGCACGAGGCTGGCCCCACAACACACAAGGATAAAGGGAACTGCTATAAGGATAAACAAGGCTGTGCCACACAGCACTCAAGGGAAAAGGGAAGAGTAAGCAAACAGAGAAAGTTGCCTTAAAATACACAGATCAGATAAGGAGCAATGCTCACCAGAATCAAGAGAAAGACTCAGCAAACAAAAGGGGGGAAACAGGCTAAGGGAAAAGGCTACTCCTGAAACACTGAACTGCAGGAAGCAGGGCTCACATGGCAGACAAGGATGAGGCAAGCAAAGGGAAACTTAAACAAACAAACAGGATCAAATACAAGGACAGGGGGGCTGCCAACAGAGGCAGAACCACAGAGAGCAGTGCCTAAGCTTATCACAAAAAGGGAACACACAGAGAAAGGAAACTTAATCAATCAAACAAGAACGATATAAGGAACAAGCTTACCACAGAAAGCACAACACCAGACAAGCAGGGAACAGACCAGGTGCAGTGTACTGAGGCAATCAAGCTCATGCTGGGAATACCCAGCACACACACACACAGACTCAACAAGCTACGAGGAGAGTAAGCAAAACTTCAACGTATACAGAAAGTGCCCTAGCACAAACAGAGAGCGAGTAAACAGGCTTCAAATGACAGCAATCAAACGCTAAAGCAAGGGCTGTAGGGAGGGGTAAGCTTAAATAGATCAGGCTTCTGACATCTGCTGATTCAGACCTCAGCTCAACCCCTGCCAGGCCAATCAGGAGCGAGTCCCAAACATTCCCCTGCCTACTAGCAGAATCATAACATAAAGCTCTTTTCTTGGATACAAAAGGATTTTCTAAAACTACCCTAGGGGTCTTGTGGTTTTAAATATTCATGGTGACAAGAAGGCACATACCTTTGCATGGCTCACATTTTCAGAGAGAGTCTGGGAGAAACATGCGCAGATTCATGATTGGCATGCATTGTTTATAAAATATAGACATGTCATTCAACAGCCCACCAATCCCAAAGGTCCAGGACTTGTTCCCATCTCTCGACAGCTTATCTACCCTTCTTTTCCCCACACAAAAATTACCAGTTAATGAATGAATGAATTAATTAACAAAGGAGGAACAATGGAGGAAAAAAGTTGGCTAATCCAAGTTCTGGCACCCTTACTCTAATTGCGAGAGTGCCAACTTTATTAAAAAAAGACCTGCTTATACTTTAGGTTAAGTAACATGTAATCTTGCTACTTTTTCGGACTCTGCCAGTTTCCTGTAACCTGGACTGGCCATTGTTGGAAACAGGATACTTGGCTAGATGGATCCTTGGTCTGATTCAGTGAAAGGCAGATGTATACAATATTTGTGTGAATCACAAACTAAGAAAATTTATCCCCCCAATAAGATCATCCCTGATCTCTCTATTCCCTGATCAGATTATCCCCATTCCCCACCCCCGCACCCCTTGAGATCACCCCAATCCCTCCTTCCTAATAAGATCATCTCCGATCCATCTCCTTTGAACACCCCTCTGGATCTCCATCCAAACCCTTCCCTCTGATGAAAGTCAATTTTTTTTTTTGGGGGGGGGGGATCTGATGAGATGGGTTTAGGATTCACTGTCACACGTGCATAGTGTTCAGGACATCAACATCTGTAATCTAAAATCCCCGCATTGATGTTGAAGTGCAAATTCTGACATGTCTCTATGACTGTGTGGTTGCCATTGATATTATTGGCTTCTGCATTTCTAAACCGAGTCCTCCTTTTGGACATAGCCAGGATGTTCATGCAGAAATATATTTTAGAGAGGGATCTATGTATGCACAACCTTTTCTAAAATGCTTGTGAAATTGTAGATGTCACGATCTGTATGTGCGTCCGTTATGCAATGCCACTTCACATAAATAAATTGTCAAATGACATTGCTAAACTATATTAATCAATAGGGATGTTAAACATATACAAAAGCACACAGACTAGGATATAAAAATCTATAAATTCTACCAACCAAAATCACATTATTCAATGCAACCACATTTGTTCTTTTTACCTGAAATAAAATCATCCAAAATGTCTCTTCAACTTTTCAGCCCTAAAATATATATATTTTAAAACATTTTCAAAAAAATCTATAATTCAGAATTGTTCAGGAACAGAAAAGCTTTCCAAATAAAAAGTTCATCATCATCTTTTAACCAAATTATAAAACTACACAGGCATCTTTTCAAACAGTTTATGAAAACGTCTACAATTGCATTTGTGTTGAGATAGAATCACTGCTTCTCAATTTAAACTTTTCTAGCTACCTGACATATCATATAGTACAGAACCTTAAATTGAAATAATTATATTACTGATGCCAGCTCTGTCACAAAATCTGCCAATTTTAGCATCGTGGAGCATTTTATCTTGTTTAAATATAACTTTTCATAACAAGGAAACTGACCTCATTTCCAAATGTTTTACAAGTACATTTTTACCAACTACTTGTATTGTTCATGTTGGCTATCTACAGTTGCAGATGCAATTATCACACAAAACCAGCAGTATAACTTCTCATAACAATAAAAATGTCCTCATTTCCAAACCTTTTACAAGTTCATAGATGTCAATTATCTACAACTGCAGTTGCTATTATCACACAAGACAGTCAACATAAACAACCCTATCTTTAATAACATTAATAGCATTGCATGTACCTCATGGTAAATTATTTTTTTGTGCATTAATTATATGGGAACGTGCCACAATCCCCTCAACAGTTAACACACATACTTTGCACTTTCCACCTAGTAATTTGGTTGTTTATCAGGTGGTAAGTGCAAAACTTTAACACACTTTGGTAAAAAGCTCCTAAGAGATGAATGTAGGGATGGAGTGCATTGGAAGTAGAGCATTGCACAGGGATAGAAATCAAACTCATTCCCGCCCATCCCCGTTGGAATCTAACCCATTTCCACCCATCCCTACAAGAATTGAATGGTACCTAAAAAACATTCTGGTTGGCTCTTTGTCTCCCTCTGGGTTTCAACCACAGCTCTGCAGCTAAGGAAGGAATGGAAGTTTGAATTTAGAACAATCTGGTGTGTACATGTAAGACTGTCTCTGATTTGCTGGCACTGTGTGATGAGAGGTTGCCACATGCATGCACCAATAGGTCAGGTGACCTCTGATGCTCGTGCCTGTGTCACAGCTGAGGCTTGCGCATCAGCCCAGGAGCAGAGAGGATTAATAGAAGAGTTTTTGCATCTGCGCGGTTAAAGCAAGTAGGAGGAGGCAGCACTTATACAAATTTGTACTTGGTAGGTGAGAGGCTGGCGCAGGTGAAGCTTATACTCCCATGGGAACCCCACAGGAACTGCTTCCATCCCTATGGGAAACCTGCAGAACTGCTTCCATCCCTGTGGGAATCCTGCAGCCACAGAAGGGATTCCCACGGGATTCCCACAAATTCCGCAGGATTCCCGCAAAACCCCATTCCCTTGTAGGTCTCTAGTTGGAAGGGCTCTAAATACTGTTATTTTATATAAATCTATGCATACTATTTTAGAGGTATATTGCTTCATGAATATGTTATAGAATGCAATATATCAGTTTTTAATTTATCTTTTTGTAAAGCATAATTTTATTGGGTATAAAAGTCCAATAATATTAGCATCATTTTTAAAATAACAATAATAATGAATACAAATGATCCTGGCCTACAGGGGTTTCTATTCAATGCTTCTGGAAGAAGTGGGAACATTATCATTTCAGGAATGTAAAAAGAGAGTAAAAATAATAAAGCAGAAAACTAACATGGGTACATATTTAGAACATCTGTTTCAAAACACAGCATGGAAAGGGATGGGCCCAGGAAAGGATCTGGCTGCCCTGATTCAAAGGGGCACTAGCATTTGACAGTCCCCACTTCTACGACCACCAAGTGGTGTAGCTACGACAATGGCTGCCCTGCAGAGTGGATTAGTTACTCAAACCTCGTGAAAATGATTTCTGCATATTAATCAAAGTAATCATCCAGTTACTAATTAGTAATTGTTTAGCCTCAAACCTCTAGCTATGTTCAATGATCTTTGGCTGCATTAACAATTTCAATGACAGCAGGACCTTTATCCTCTGTGAAGTATGTGATATGTGTAAAAGTTTCTGAAAAAGTGTGAGAAAACTATGTATTGCTTTGTTTTGACAAAAAGAAGTGGAGTAAAACATTTATTTTCAAAATCTTATTGGTACAAGTGTAGAGTGTCATTTCCAAACAGTCTTCATTTTCAGGACCTCTGTCTGTAGTTAGTGGAACCCTCTTCATAAGTTTACATGGCAACACATTAATCCCTAGTTCAAAACATGTATAGTCTGTCTATTGAGCCCCCCAAAACCCACTTCCCCCAACTGTACACCACTACCATAGCCCTTACGGGTGAAGGGGGCACCTATATGTGAGTACAGAGGGTTTCTGGTGGGTTTGGAGGGCTCGCTGTTTCCTCCATAAATGTATCAGGTAGGGAGGATGTGGGCCTGGGTCCACCTGTCTGAAGGGCACTGCACCTACTACTAAACTACTTCAGGGACCTGCATGCGCAATCATGGACCCGAGTATGACATCTGAGGCTGGCATAGAGGCTGGCAAGTAATATTTTTAATCATGTTTTTTGAGGATGGGAGGGGGTTAGTGACCATTGGAGGAGTAACGGGAGGTCACCCCCCCCCCCCAATTCCCTCCAGTGGTCATCTGGTCATTTTGGGCACCTTTTTGTGCTTTATTCGTAATAAAAACAGGTCCGGGTGAAAAAGTCCAAGTTTTAGTCCTGGAGGTCTTTGCTTTGTTCCATTATGGCTCAAAGACATCGAAGTCTTAGGAACACCCAAGTCCCGCCTCGACCACACCTCCGATACACCCCCTTGAGATTTGGATGTCCTTGCAACGGACTTTTGAGAAAGACGTCCAAAATCTGGTTTCGATTATACCGATTTGGATGTCTCTGTGAGAAGGACATCCAAGTGCCGATTCATGTCACTTTTTGGACTCCCATCTCTTTCAAAAATGAGCCTGAAAGTAATTTTCAGTAATAATCATGAAATGAAACAAATCAAAATAACATTGTTTAGAATTGCTGAAAGGTGGTAAAAAAAACAAACAGACAAGCTTTTAGTCAGCTTTATTATTGTTTTTCAATTCTCTACAGACAATGTACCCCCTTATTATCTGTACTCGCAGTGGATCACTCCCACTGCTCAAATCAATAACTTGTTTTAAAAAGTTAATTTTAAACTCAGACAGCTTAGATTAGTGAGACCATATTTTAATGGAGATCATTTTGCTCTACTGGTTCAATTGCTGATTTTTCCCCAGTTAGATTAATGCAATTTCATTCATTTTAGAATGCCTATTAAACTACAGAAGAAATTTCAATTATTACAAAATATTGCTGCTAAAACAATATTTGAAATGATGAAATATAATAGAGCAATACCTTTGTTGATAAAACTACATTGGCTTCCATTTCAAGCTCATGTTATTTTTAAGGTGGCTTGTTTAATATAGCAAATTCTTTTTGCTTAAGCATCAGTACTGTAAAGGGGTCCTCCACTTCCGTTCTGGGGTTGTAACCGGAAGTCCAGTTCAGGGCACAGGGTTCCGGTGCAGCACCACACTTTAATACAAACTCAGTTCAAACAAAAAGTTTTAATTCAGACCAAGTTCAAACAAAAACCCCCATGAAGTTCAAAAGTTCCAGTAAAGTTCAGCTCAAAAAGTTAAGTAAAGTTCAGTTCAAAAGCTCAAGTAAAAAAAAAAAAAAAAACAATGATCACATCACCTTTCCTCCTGCTGGCACTCCAGCAGCCCTGCAGCAAGCAGGGCTAGCAGTTCACCCAGGGCCGTGCCAACACGGTAAGCGAGGTAAGCATGGCAGGGAGGCGCTTCCCTCTGGGGGGCACCGCTGCACCATGCTCACCTCGCTCGCCCTCCCCCCAACATCCCTTTTCTTTTTTTTTCCTTTTTAAATGTACCTCCGTGGCAGTTCCGGCAGCGCAGCGTCAGTGAAGGAGGCGGCGCTCCCGACGTCGCTAGCCTTCCCTTCGCTGTGTTCCGCCTTCTTCTGATGTCATTTCCTTGACATCAGAAGAAGGCGGAACACAGCAAAGGGAAGGCTAGCGACGTCGGGAACGCCGCCTCCTTCACTGATGCTGCGCTGCCAGAACCGCCACGGAGGTACATTTAAAAAGAAAAAAAAAAGAAAAGGGATGTTGGGGGGAGAGAAGAGGGCGGGCAGTTGAACAATGGGAGCGGGAGGGCAGGGGAGAGACGAGAGCATGGATGTGAGGAGGGGTCATGGAAAGGAGAGAGGGGAATTGCTGGAAAAGGATGAATGGAGGGGGCAGGGGACAGAGGAGCAAGGATTGGGAGGGCAGGGCTCAGGGAGAGAGGGGAATTGCTGGATAGGGATGAATGGAGGGGGCAGGGGACAGAGGAGCATGGATGGGCATGGATTGGGAGGGCAGGGCTCAGGGAGAGAGAGGAATTGCTGGAAAAGGATGAATGGAGGGGGCAGGGGACAGAGGAGCATGGATGGGCATGGATTGGGAGGGCAGGGCTCAGGGAGAGAAAGGAATTGCTGGAAAAGGATGAATGGAGGGGGCAGGGGACAGAGGAGCATGGATGGGAGGGCAGGGCTCAGGGAGAGAGGAGAAATTGCTGGACATATAGGGGAGGGAAGAAAGATGAAGGAGATGAAATGAGGGGAAAGGAAGAGAGGAGAAAAACTGCACATGGATGAAGAAAATAGGCAGAAGCTGAGGACCAGAAATGAAGAAGAAAGGAGGAAAGGAAAGAAATAAATGGAAAGGAAGCCCTGGAAACGGAGTTAAGAGGACAGATAGCAGCAGAATCAGATACTGGGCCAGCATGATCAGAAAAAGAAAGTCACCAGACAACAAAGGTAGAAAAAAAATCATTTTATTTTCATTTTAGTGTTTGGAATATGTCCAAATTTTCATCTGCTATCTTATTTTGCAATGTATAGCAATTTGTTTCTAAGAATATTGCTGACAATTCCTGTCAGTGTGGCAAGTGGTGAGCGATCATTTTCACGGGGGGGGGGGGGGGGGGGGGCGGGCGCGCCGCCGCCAACTGATAGTCTGCAGGGGGGGCGCCAACTGATAGTCTGCAGGGGGGCGCCAGAGACCCTAGGCACGGCCCTGAGTTCACCTCCTACTTCACAGTAACAAACTCCTGTGGCCTCCCACAACTGCCTTCAAGTACTGGAAAGGTTGGCTTTTGTATCTTCCCATTCCATGTTGGCTTGATCCTCAAATCAAGGACATTCTGGAGGCAGGTCCTTTCCCTCCTCCACATACTCCATAGATTCCGTTAGCTCTCCACAGCCATTCTCCTCTCCCAGACTTCTGAGTGCTTTCAGATCTGCCATCTCCTCCTCACAGCTGGGAGGAATCATATATTGATTTTGCAACCACGGAAATTGGGCTTCTTGAATGCTGCTCCCTCTGCTGGTACCTGGAGTAACTGGCCCCATTTCCTGGCGTTACTTCCATTCCTGCTGTTAGAGGTCCCTTCCAGGGTCCACCCCTCTCTTTCTTTCTCACAAGGGATTGTGGGTATGGAAGTTCTGGGGTTGGCTACTTCTGTCTATGGTCATGTTTACCTGCTTTATCACAGTACATTTAGAAACAATATTTGAGATGATGAAATATAATAGAGCAATATCTTTGTTGATAAAACTACATTGGCTTCCATTTCAAGCTCATGTTATTTTTAAGATAGCTTGTTTAATACAGCAAATTCTTTTTGCTTAAACATCAGTACATTTAGAAAATTGGATTAGGGCACCCAAGCTAATAGAACATTTCAATATTCCAGCCCTACCCCCCCCCCCTTTTACAAAGCTGAGTGGCAATGCTGACATAGCCCATTCTTTGAATGGCCTGTGTTGGCATTACCACACTGACAGCTGCTAGCGTGGCTTTGTAAAAGGTAGGGCTAGTTTATTAACCTTTCCCTATATGAAGGGCCATCATTCTAAAAAGAATTCTAAACAGTTGCTTTTTCTTTCAGGCTGTTTATAATTAGAATAATTTGCCTTGAACCATGATCCTGCCACCTTTTTGTGCCTTGGTCGTAAGAAAAACAGGACCAGGTAAAGTCATCCAAGTGCTCGTCACGGACGCCCTTTTTTTTCCATTATGGGTCGAGGATGCCCATGTGTTAGGCACGCCCAAGTCCCGCCTTTGCTACGCCTCCAACATGCCCCCTTGAACTTTGGTCATCTCTGCGACGGAAAGCAGTTGAGGATGGCCAAAATCAGCTTTTGATTATACTGATTTGGGTGACCCTGTGAGAAGGACACCCATCTTCCAATTCGTGTCGAAAGATGGACGTCCTTCTCTTTTGAAAATGAGCCTGTTTGTGTCTTCAGCAAATTTAACTACCTCACTAGTTACTTCCATCTCTAGATCATTTATGAACATGTTAAAAAAACATTTTCTGGGCACGGGCCTGGCACTGGCCTTTTTCTCTAGTTACTGAAGCTGTGCAACCACAGTTTTGTAAATGCACCTCGACAGGAACCAACACCAGATGTACTAGTTGGTTGAAAGAGTACAGTTTGACATAAAAAAAGTGCCGAATACTGAAAGACACAGGTTGTAAGACATCACTGGGCAACACCTTGGAATTACTAATGCTGTTATCTTCTGTTATATTCTTCAGTTGGGGATGCTTTCATATGCTTCATAACTCCAGAAATGTTTGATCTTGTGGTCTTGGAGACCAATCAAGAAGCACAACATCAAGTCACAGTATGGAATCATAGTAATCCTGACCAACTAAAGAACTGGCATAATGTTGACAGCATTGAAAGAAACTTTTGTGGGATTGTCTTTCTTGGCTGGAGTGCATAAATCTCACCAAAACCCAGTTCCATCACTGTGGTCAGAAAATTAAGGAAGAACAATTTTCATTGCAACCATGTCCACAAACAAATACATTGATATCATGAATTATATCAGATTTGACAACAGGGCAACTTGAGCAGATAGAAGAGCCACTAACAAGCTGGCACCATTCCATGATTTTTGGCTGTTCTTCCAAGCACAGCTGTCAAAGATCTATATCCCAGGTACAGACCTTTATGTAGGAGAACAGTTTGTGGCTTTCCATGGCAGATGTGGTTTTCACCAGTACATACCTTCTAAGCCAGTCAAATATGGCATCAAAATATGGTGGTGTTATGATGCAGAAATGAGTTATTCATTGAATAGTGAAGTTTGCCTCGGATACTAACCTGGTGAACAGCATGATGTTGGACATGGTGCTCATGTTGTCAAGGACTTAGTTGTGACATGGTTTGGAAGTGGTTGTAATCTAACATCTGACAGATTCTTCACACCTGTTAAGTTAGCTGATGATCTCCTGCAAGATGGTTTGATGTATGTAAGCACAATACAATCCAATAAACCAGACACTACTAGTAAAATGAGAGCAGCAATTAGCAGAGAAGTGCATAGGTCTTTTTTTTGGTTTTAAGGATAAACTACCCAACTAGAATAAATCAGTTCTTGTAATGTCAAGTATGTACCATGATGCAACTGTAGAAAGTGATGACAGAAAACTACAAATCATAGTACATTATAACGATACAAATAGTAACCATTTGTCAACATTATTCACATCAGAAAGGAAGGTGTATCATTGGCCTGTTATCCTGTTTGGCAATTATGTTGACCTCAGTACTGAAGCTGTATTCATCATATGGATGGCAATGTTTCCTGAGTGAAAATGATCTGAGTAGAAGTGAAAACGAAGACTCGTCTTTTTAGAATTTGGACATCAACTCATCATGCCCCAGATACAGCATAGAGCCAGTACAGTATTATTTGAGGCTGCAATCCATTTAGCCATGAAGATGGTTGGTGTTAATCCCAATGTTCCACAAAATGTCCAAAGAGAAGTTATAGAATGAAAAAGGAAGCAATGCATACTATGTCCAAGAGAAGATGACAAGTTCTCCAGACAAGAAACCTGTATACCCTGCCCACAGTGGACATTAGACTACATAGAGGGGCATTTTTGAAAGAAATGTCTAAATCAGAATTTGAACGTTTTACAAAGACATCCAAATTCCGAACTGGGAAGAAGGTCATTTTCAAAAAAGATGGACGTCCATCATTTGTGTTTGAAAATACCATGGACATCCTGTGATTTGGATGTTTTGCGATTTGGACGTCTTTGATTTTCGGCCATTTTCAAAAAAAAAAATCCAAGTCTAAAACATCCAAAATCAAGCCATTCGGATGTAGGAGGTGCCAGCATTTTTAGTAGACTGGTCCCCCTGACATCCCAGGACAGCAATTGGGCACCCTAGGGGGCACTGCAGTGGACTTAATAAAATGCTCCCAGGTACACGTCTTACCATTGCTCCCTTACCTTGAGTGCTGAGCCCCCCCAACCCCCCCCCAAAACCCACTACCCCCAACTGTACACCATTACCATAGCCCTTACAGGTGAAGGGGCACCTATATGTGGGTACAGAGGGTTTCTGGTGAGTTTTGTAGGCATCACAGTTTCCTCCACAAGTGTAACAGGTAGTGGGGGTATGGGGCTGGGTCCACCTGTCTGAAGTGCACTGCGCCTACTACTAAACTACTCCAGGGACCTGCATGCTGCTGACATGGACCTGAGTATGACATCTGAGACTGGCATAGAGGCTGGCAAGTAATGTTCTTCAACACACTTTTTGGGGGTGTGAGGGGGTTAGTGACCACTGGGGGAGTAAGGGGATGTCATCCCTGATTCTCTCCAGTGGTCATCTGGTCATTTGGGACACCTTTTTGTCCCTTATTCGTAATAAAAACAGGTCTAGCTCAAAACGTCTAAGTTTTAGTCCTGGACGTTTTTGCTTTGTTCCATTATGGCTGAAAGATGTCCAAGTCTTAGGAACGCCCAAGTCCCACCTTGAACATGCCCCTGACATGCCCCCTTGAGATTTGGATGTCCTTCTGACGGACTTCGGAGAAAGACGTCCAAAATGAGGTTTCGATTATACCGATTTGGACGTTTCTGTGAGATGGACATCCAAATGCTGACTTTTGTCACTTTTTGGGCATCTATCTCTTTCGAAAATTAGCCTAATTGTAACATAACATAGTAATATAAAACTATTTGTGATGAATCTATCTAAATCTAGATTCCTTTTCTAGAATTCAGAAAAGAATTACAGATATTGTATAACACTTGTTTTATGCATATGTGACTCCAGTTTGTAGCATAATTTCTTTGCAAAGTTAACTTTCTTATTTGTTAATAAAATTCATGAAAAACAAGTGACAAAAATTAGATGTAAGAAATAATAATGCAATAAGAAAAAGTGTTCAGAAGTTTAATTTTGTGCTTTCCACAATAAAATAAAAATTAAGAAAATGTTCAACAACAAATTATTTACATCATACATTAAAATGACTGTATGGGGTCTGAATGGACCGAAATTGGTAAGATCTGTAGGTAAGATATGTTGGTTGGATGAAGGTTAAATGTTAAACATCAACTCTCTTTTATTCTGGACACATTTAAAAATGTTTTATCTCTTTTTATTTATCTGATTTTTGGAATTTCCAATCGTATGCATTCGCTTCTATAATGTAAACCGCTTAGACGAGGTAGCTCCTCTGGTAGTGAAAAAATGCCTCGATAAAAAGAGGACAAATTGGTTTAATAAAGAGCTCTTACAGTTGAAGAGAGACCGTAGGAAGCTTGACAGAAATTGGAATAAGAATCAGATAAATTTGACCCCTGACAGATTCTATGGTTAATTAATTCTCTGCTAGTAGCAAATGATCTTGCTCATTATTTTAAAGGTAAAATTGATAAAATCAGAGATGCTTTTGGTCCTTGTCAACTGGATAGTGGAATTGGAATATGTTCCCACTGAATTGAAAAGTGTAGCAGTGGAAAACAGAATATGGACTAGTTTCAAACTCCCTTTTGATCTATAGGTTGCTTCTTTTTATTTGGATTTTGCTCACACCTTTTTCAGTAGTAGCTAAAGGTGAGTTACATTCAGGTACACTGGGTATTTCCCTGTCCCTGGAGGGATCACAATCTAAGCTTGTACCTGAAGCAATGGAAAGTTAAGTGACTTGCCCAAGATCACAAGGACCAGCAATGGGATTTGAACCAGGAACCTCTGGATGTCAAGACAGGTGTTTAACTACTAGGCTTCTTTTCTGAAAAATATATTTCACCTTGCTGTCCAGTCTTCCTAATGAAAAATGGCTCAGCAGGTGTTATTAGAAATCGCACATGTTGTTTAGGATACATGTTTAATGCCACTCTTTTTCCTGATATGACTGGTCATATTTGGGCTGATACTCAAAACAATTTAAGGGCTTCTTTTACTAAACAGTGGTAAGCTTGCTATAAAGGAAGTAACGCTGGGCTACCGCAGCAGTCCAGTGGTATTTTCCACCCCTAGCGCGCCATCATTTCCGATGCTACAAAACTTTATTTAGCCATGTACTAGCAATAACCAGACCCTCTCCAAAAAACATTACACAATATAATACCCGCAAGCGAGTCTTCTCCAGAGTAGCCCCCATACTCTATAATGCACTCCTTAAAAGTCACATCTTAACATAATACTATCTCTACTTCAGGAAGCAGGTGAAAGCTTGGCTCTTCAATCAGGCCTTTAATGAAAGAAGTAACTTACCTATTAGTCTCACTCACACACACAAGGAGTGACACGGCCTGCACATACTGCAGCAGGATATGTTTATCCACTCCTACCCTAGCTGAGATAATATTTAACCATCTCTCTGACCTCATGTGCACCTTTCATTAAATTAGTCACCTTATTTTCTAACTCCTCTTACTCTCTTACCTATCCATATATTCCATCTTTGCATATACCTTTCACTGTCAATTTAAATGTTCTATTACGTATTGTGTTGACATTGTAAGTAGAATACTATTAAGCTGTAATAATTACTCTCTAGTTTTTCAATTATAAGTGTATCAAATACCCAACTTTATTACATATTACTTCAAGTATAGTGCATTCAATGCATACCTTAACCCCATTCATTCACATCCATTCATACTTCAAGCTAAACAATGTGCTATATCACTATATTTACATATCGCTACTTGCGTTTCTTGGGAACAGCAATACAAGAGTTCAATCATGTCATTTCTCATTCAAATGAACCACATAGCGCAATTGCGCCTTTAGGTGTCTTGATCACAGTTCTACAATAGTCCATTAACACATCAGTCCTACAGGCCACTTTGAATCTCTAGTGATCTTACAAGACCACACCCGGGTAAACTGTCCTTATATGTGCTTTTCAAACCCAGCGTCTCTGTAAGGGCTGCGGTGAGGTTCCAACCGCTTTGAGCTAGTGATCACACTGTTTCCATGATCGCATAGAATGCAAAAGTGTGTTTCCACAACCACAAAAAGTGATATCATAACATCATAGCATAATCTCAAAATTCTTCCTCAGTCCTCTTGCCACATTTTTTTCAAAAAGCCTTAAATAGCTTTAATGTTCCCCGATGCAGGACCGTATTTCAAATTCTTCATCAGGAGGAACAACATATTCTTTAACAAATCAAAAATATGCATTGAGCACTCTTTATATTTTACCAAATCAAATATCACAAATTCTTCATAATCATGATTTAATAACAGGTTGCTTACCGGGGAAAACCATGTCTAAATCCTGCCCCCTACGCTCTGGTGCTCTGACCGGACTAATCCCATTATCTCTCAACAAAGGTTTTATAGGCAGGGGCTCCTCCTCCCCATTAAGTACTCTTTATTACCAAACATTAGCAACTACCACTCCACCTCCAAGTTCAAGCCATAGAGAACCACTGTGCGCCATTAACAAATTAGCCTTTGCTCTTGTGTCTTTAATATTTTACTGATATCACCTCCACGCCTCAATGTCAGGCGTACCAAAGCCGTGAATCTAAGTTCTTCTAATGAGTGATTTGCTTTCTGCCAATGGGCCACTAGCGGGGCTTCAACGCACCCATTTCGTATACAGCTAAGATGTTCAGCTATACGCTGCTTCAGTTTTCTACTCATTTGCCCAATATAATATAATTGGCACGGACATATTATGCAGTACACTATCTCCTGAGTATCACAAATGGTGTTCTGTTTAATAAAAAAAGGTTTTGGGCATCCTCAACTGCTTTCCGTCGCGGAGACGACCAAAGTTCATAGGGGCGTTTCGGCAGTGTACCGAAGGCAGGACGGGTTTTGGAGGGCTCACATTTACCACCAAAGTGTAACAGGTAGGGGAGATGGGCCTCAGTCCGCCTGCCTGAAGTGCACTACACCCACAAAAAACTGCTCCGGGGACCTGCATACTGCTGTGATGGAGCTGGGTATGACATTTGAGGCTGGCATAGAGGCTGGAAAAAATGTTTTTTACTTTTTTTTGGGTGGGAGAGGGTTGGTGACCACCGGGGGAGTAAGGGGAGGTCATCCCCCATTCCCTCCAGTGGTCATCTGGTCAGTTTGGGCACCTTTTCGAGGCTTGGTCATGAAACAAATTGGACCAAGTAAAGTCGGCCAAATGCTCATCAGGGATGCCCTTCTTTTTTCCATTATCGGCCGAGGATGCCCATCTCTTAACCACGCCCCCTGTCCCACCTTTGGTACACTGCCAACACGCCCCCGTGAACTTTAGTCGTCCCTGCGACAGAAAGCAGTTGAGGATGCCCAAAATCGGCTTTCGATTATGCCGAGTTGGGCGACCCTAAGAGAAGGATGCCCATCTCCTGATTTGTGTCAGAAGATGGGCGTCCTTCTATTTCGATAATGCCACTGATAGTAACATAACTAGTAAATGACAGCAGATAAAGACCTGAATGGTCCATCCAGTCTGCCTAACAAGATAAACTCATTTTACATGAAATGTAATACTTTATATGTATACACGAGTTTGATTTGTCCCTGCCTTTCTCAGGGCACAGACCGTAAAAGTCTTCCTAGCACTTTTCCTTTACTAAAAGTTCTTAAGCTAACGTCGAAGCACCTTAAAATTTACACTCCAGCCCCTCCATATCTATTCAGTCATGATCATGGCACAGACCGTAGAAATCCGCCCTGCACCGGTTTTATTCTCCAAATACCGGTGTTGCCACCTGATCTCCGCTAAGATTCCATAGATTCATTGTGAAAAATTACAAGAGGACCTTATGAGACTGGAAGACCAGGATGACGTTTAATGTGAGCAAGTGCAAAGTGATGCATGTGGGAAAGATGAACCCGAATTATAGCTATGTAATGCAAGGTTCCACGTTAGGAGTCACCGACCATGAAAAGGATCTAGGTGTCGCCATTGGTGATACGTTGAAACCTGCTCAGTGTGCTGTGGCAGCTAAGAAAGCAAATAGAATGTTAGGTATTATTAGGAAAGGAATGGAAAACAAAAAATGAGGATGTTATAATGCCTTTGTATCGCTCCATGGTGCGACCGCATCTCGAATATTGTGTTCAAATCTGGTCACTGCATCTCAAAAAAGATATAGTGGAATTAGAAAAGGTGCAGAGAAGGGTGACTAAAAGACGGCTTGGAGAAAAGACGGCTGAGGGGAGATATGATAGAGGTCTATAAAATAATGAGTGGCATGGAAAGGGTAGACGTGAAGCGTCTGTTTACGCTTTCCAAAAATACTAGGACTAGGGGGCATTCAATGAAGCTACAAAGTAGTAAATTTAAAACGAATCAAAGACAATTTTTCTTCACTCAACATGTAATTAAACTCTGGAATTTGAGATGAAATAATATTTGCATACTTGGAGTACCTGAACAAATTGTGGGTAAGGACATATTTCAGTTTTTGACATCGTTCTGCATAAAAATCGCTGATATGCCTGCTGACACAGTGTTAGTTATAGAGCATGCTCATCGTATCACGCTGCGGCCTACTCCTGGGAAAAACTTCCCACGTCCTATCATTGTTAAATTTCTTCATCATGATCAACTAATGTTATTACTTAATAATACGCGTTCAAAATTCCCTCTGATGTATGCTGGAGTAAAAGTTATTTTGGTACCGGATTCTCTAAACCCACTGCAAAAAAAGGAAGATGTTTCTTGAATTACGTCCTAAACTAAAAGCCATAGGTGCTCAATATGGCCTCTTATACCCTGCAACCTGAAGGTTACTTTTCAAAATACTACTAAATATTATAATGATCCTGCTGATCTGCAAAAATTTACTGATAAAGACTCTACTACCAATATGTGATATTTGATCACACTATATGGCCTGAATTTATGGAAAGTAGCAATTAAAGAAGTTGTTTTTCTCATATATTTTCACAAATTCTCTGAACTACTAATAGTTTATTTGCAATGGTGCTATTTACAAAATATTTTTCTGCATGCTGGCTTAAACTCTTGTTGTGTCTAAACTGGTTGCATGTGCCCCATAAGCGATTTATATCTCTTTTATTCCTGTTAAGATTATTATCCTTTTTTCTTGTTCCATTTATTGACTTCTTTTTATTTATGAAATTTCTTCACCTGCTAATTATTTGCAAATCTCTCTTCATGCATGTTTGTGTTTAAACACTCAGTTGGATACACAACTTTGATATTGCCAATGATGAAGCTGCGTTTATTATCCATTAACATTTAAGGGATCTCTAATCCCATTAAACAAAAGAAAGTCTTACTTTATCTGAAAAAGAAAAATTCTGACATTTGTATTCTGCAAGAAACCCATTTAGACACAAATGAAAGCACCAAACTTATAAATAAATGGTTTAATCAATGCTATACAAGCCCAGCAAATGATTGTAAAAATGGTGTTATTACTCTCATTAGAAAATCTCTGCCCTTTCAACTAATCTCTCACATCCATGACAATGAAGACAAATGGTCATGTCTAGAAGGTTCTTTAGAGGGAAAACCTCTAACATTAATTAATGTTTATGCTCCAAATTTAGATGATCCATAATTTCTTTCAAAAAATTAACATTTCTAGTTCAAAAGCTCTCAATTATCATACTATAATTGGAGGAGACTTCAACTTCCCAATTGATCCTTATTTGGATCGCTCTTCACATTGCAGACCCATCAAACTCAAAGTTCGCAGTTCTTTGAATGTTCTTCTGCAATCCAATGGATGATCTGATTTATGGAGATTATCCAACAGCTAGAGATTATTTTTCTGCTTCTCATCATACCTATTCAAGAATTGACTATCTCCTTGGAACTAAGGAATTGATTCCCATGTTATCTGCTGCCCAGATACATGAAATATCAATCTCGGACCATGCAGCAATATCCTGTGACTACATTTGGACCTCTAAGAAAGCATCTTCCTCTACTTGAAGATTTAATACTTCTTTAATCTTGGATCTAGCATTTCTGCAACACATTTCTCAGAAATCTGTTGAATTCTTTGATGATAATAAAGATTCTGTATCATCTTACATAACAATATGGGAAGCATTCAAGACATGGCTAGTTATGTATCTCATCTTCGTAAAATCAATAATGCTAAACTTAATAAACTTGAGAAAAATATTCACCAAGTTGAAATGATTTTATACTCATCATCAAAATCCATGCTTCAAAATCTTAGATCTCTCAAAATGCAGTATAATTCTCTTTTATCAAATATCTCCAACATCACAACTCATGATACTGAAATTGCTGATTTTCTTACATCATTAAATCTTCCTTGCCTTACTGATCATCAAACAAGCCAGCTAAATCAACCTATTTCCCAAGAAGAGATCATCTCTACAATCAAGAAATTATCTTCTTCAAAAGCACCAGGGCCAGATGGTCTGCCAGTGGAGTTTTATAAATCTTTTTCTACCTCCATTTCATCTCATTTAATGCTTTACTATTAAACCTTGTTAGATTCATCATCTCCAGGCCATTTTTTGGATGCAAATATTATAGTGCCTCCAAAACCTAACAGAGATTGTACACTTGTACAAAATTACAGACCAATTTCATTACTTAATGTAGATTATAAGATTTATACGAACCTACTTTGTTGCAGAATGGAGACTATTATTCAAACGTTTATACATAGAGATCAAGCTGGATTTGTAAAATTCAGATATGGTGCTGACAAAGCTAGGTGATTAATGTCATCTTATCGACTTCACCCAATCAGAAAAATATCCTGTATTATCTGTCTCTCTAGATGCCGAAAAGGCTTTCAACCTGGTGGAGTAGAAATACTTGTTTAATGTGCTTAAACATTTTGGGTTTCCTGATTTCTTCAAATATATGTTGCAATTATTGTATTCATACCCCTCTGCTCAAATTGCAGCTAATGGTGAATTCTCTGCCCCATTCATACAACACAGAGGTGGTACCAGGCAAGGATGCTCTATTTCTCCTATTTTGTTTAACCTGGCTCTTGTACCTCTTTTGGTGGCTATTCGTAACTCAAAAGATATTACTGGAGTTGCTATAGGCAAAAATGAGTTCAAGCTCTCAGCATATGCTGATGATATCATGTTATATCTTACTAAACCACAAACATCTATGAAGGCACTTATTCAGCTAATTTCCCAATTCTCTATGTTGTCTGGCTATAAAATTAACTGGGATAAAATTGAGTTGCTGCCTTCAAATGATGCCTGTATTCCTTTTACTATATCTGGTTACTCTCTTAAATGGATAGTCTCTTCTATTAAATATCTGGGTGGGTTTTTTGATAGAGATTTTCCTACTATTATTAAAATCAATTATGATAAGATTACGACAAAAATCAAAAATTACATTTCGTCCTGGTCCCCACTTAACTTAATATGGTGGGGCAGACTTGATACTATCAAAATGATGTTAGTACCCAAAATTACATATACTCTGAGCATGATTCCTCTCCTTTTTCCTAGTTCTTTTTATAAAAGACTGGCAAAATTACTCTAATTTTTTATGGAATCTTTGGTCACCCAGAATCTCCTTAGGTAAATTAAAACTACCTAAATCACAAGGTGGGGTAAAATTCCTTGATTTATTAACATATCATAAAGCTTTTATTATTCATAAGAGCTTTGAATGGATCACTCCTTTCAATACTTCTTCTCTGCCTAGATGGCTAATTCTTCAGCAGTCCATTATAAATCCATTAATGCACGCTCATCTAATGGGCACGCACCTTCCTAAAAATATTGCTTCTAATCCCATTATTAACACCACCCACAAATTATTATCCTCTTTTGATAAGCAGCTAAATATACCTTGGTCTGATACCAAACGCATACCTATATGGAATAATTCTAAATTTATAATTAATAGAAAACAGATTTCCTGGTCACAATGGAAGTGTATTGGTATATGGGATCTCAGTAATTTCCTTGATTTAAAAAATCATACTTGGAAATCCTTTTCTGTTATGAAAGCAGAATTCTCTTTATTAGACTCTCAATTTGATCAATGGTTACAACTTAACTCAATACTTAAAAAAAGCAATCTACAAATTCAAAAAATGTTTCACATACCTGAACTTATTGATATATCTAAACAATTCCAACTTACTGGTCATGTGGCATCTCATATATATAAATTTTTCCTTAATAAATCTTCTATTAAATGTATAGGTTTACGTAAATGCTGGGAAGAGGATATCCAGCAGCCTATCTCAGAAAAAGTATGGGAACAGATATGGAATTCACTATTTAAATGTTCTAGATCCTCATCATTAACACAATCTGTTTATTTCTTTGTGCATAGGTCCTTTTGGACACCTCTCAAATCTCACATGATTGACCCTTCTATCTCAAATTTATGTTGATCTTGCCAATCTCACTCTTACATCCTCCCTGTCTCCTCGGCTCGTAACCTTGGAGTCATCTTTGATTCCTCTGTCTCCTTCTCTGCACATATTCAACAGATCGCCAAACCTGTCGTTTCTTTATCTACAACATTAGCAAAATTTGCCCCTTCCTTTCTGAATACGCTACCAGAACCCTTATCCACACCCTTTTCACCTCTCGCTTGGACTATTGCAATTTACTTCTCACTGGTCTTCTGCTCAGCCATCTCTCTCCTCTCCAATCTGTCCAAAATTCTGCGGCACGACTTATTTTCCGCCAGAATCGTTATACCCATAGTAGCCCACTCCTCAAGTCACTTCACTGGCTCCCTGTCTGATTCTGCATACAGTTTAAACTTCTCGTACTGACCTTTAAATGCATCCACTCTACAGCCCCCCCATTACCTCTCCACTCTCATCTCTCCCTATATTCTTCCCCATGAACTCCGCTCACTAGACAAATCTCTCATCGTCCCCCTTCTCCTCCTCCACTGCTAACTCCAGGCTTTGTTCCTTTTCTCTCTCGGCACCTTATGCCTGGAATAGACTTCCTGGACCTATACATCTAGCCCCATCTCTACCTATTTTCAAATCTATGCTGAAAACCCATCTTTTCACTGCTGCTTTTGGCTCCTAGCCACTACTCAATTGCCCTCCCCTTGTTCCTTCCCTCCTTCTCACCCATTACTTCCCTCACCCGTAACTGTCTTGTCTGTCTGTATTACTTAGATTTTAAGCTCTATTGAGCAGGGACTGTCTCTTTGTGTCAGGTGTTCAGCGCTGCGTGCGTCTGGTAGCGCTATACAAATGCTAATAATAATAATAATAATAATATTACATTTGATTGCATATGTATTCAAAACGTTTGGATGAACATTTAGAGGGGTATAATCGAATGCGAACGCCCATCTCCATGGGCGTCTATGTCCGAGAACGGGTACGTGAAGGGGCGGGACAAACCGTATTTTCGAAAAAAATGGGCGCCCATCTTTTTTTTCGATAATACGGTTTGTGCCAGGCAAATGCATCGGATATGTGCGGATTTGAACTGGGTGGGTTTGTTTTTCAGCGATAATGGAAAATGAAGGCGCCCAGCTCAAAAACGAACAAATCCAAGGCATTTGCTTGTGGGAGGGGCCAGGATTCGTAGTGCACTGGTCCCCCTCACATGCCAGTACTCCAACTGGGCACCCTAGGGGGCACTTGTAACAAGTAAAAAAAAAAGTAAAATACTTCCCAAGTCCATAGCTCCTTTCCTTTGGGTGCTGAGCCCCTTAAATCTCCCCCAAAACCCACTGCCCACAACTCTACACCATTACCATAGCCCTTATGGCTGAAAGGGGGCACCTAGATGTGGGTACAGTGGGTTTTAGGGGTGGTTTGGAGGGCTCCCATTTACCACCACAAGTGTAACAGATAGGGGGGATGGACCTGGGTCCACCTGGCTGACATCCACTGCACCCACTAACAACTGCTCCAGGAACCTGCATACTGCTGTGATAGAGCTGGGTATGGCATTTGACGGTGGCATACAGGCTGGAAAAAAAAGTTGTTAAAGTTGTTTTTTTGAGGATGGGAGGGGGTTGAAGAAGCCCAAAATCAGCTTTTGATTATACAGATTTGGGCACCTTTGCGAGATGGGCGCCTATCTCCTGATTTGGGTCGAAATCTGGGCACCCATCACTTTCGAAAATAAGGTTGATGGTCTTTATTAGTAGATATATTCCATTTTCCGGTCCAATCTTATATAAATATGTGATACTTAAAGCTCAATGTTTTAAAAACACTTTAAAGACTAATGAATGTGCACTTGTGAATACCATGTTGAATTTAGCTCTGAGAGTAGTCTTTTCACATTGGAAAATTCTCCACCAAGCTACTTATCAGGAATGATGGAACCTGTTATTTCAAACTTATAAATATGAAACATATTTTGCAAAAAAATCGTCTCATTTTGCTTTGTATAAGGAAAAGTGGTCTTCTTTAATATCTTATTTTCAAGATGTAAAATGAGAAGTGTTCCTGTATTTATAATATATTACATGCATGACTTATAATCTTCCCTTTTTTTTTCTCTCTCTCTCCTCTCTTTCTTTTTATATTTTCCAATGTTAAGTTAAATTACCCAATCCATTTGTTGTTACTCATGTTTCTCTTCTACTGAAATTTACTAAAATTAATAAAAATACTAAGACTAAAAAAATTAAAAAAAAAGGTTTGGACGGCTTCCTAAAGGAAAAGTCCATAGACCGTTATTGAATGGACTTGGGGAAAATCCACTATTTCTGGAATAAGCAGTATAAAATGTTTTGCACTTTTTTGGGATCTTGCCAGGTATATTGTGACCTGGATTGGCCACTGTTGGAAACAGGATGCTGGGCTTGATGGACCTTTGGTCTTTCCCAGTAAGGCAATACTTATGTACGTATGAGATTAGCTTAGCAGGGTTTTTTTTTTTTTTATTTTATTTTATTTTATTTATTCATTTCAAAATATATTCAAGCATAATATCTTGATTACAGATAAAGACGATTTAGTATCTTGGTAAATTTCTTAAAGATACATCAAAGAAAGAAAAAGGAAAAAATTATAATAACAAGAAGATCAATTCTCGTCTATAGTCCACAATATTGGGGAGAATCACAATTTTCAGGAAAATATTTCAATTTTTGAAGACAACTTCAAAAGCTAACAAATGGAGGCTGATATAAGGATACCAAGCAATAAACAATATTTATGGAGTTGAAGTTATTAATGTTCCTGGTAATGGAGGATGTAAGTCTTTCAGCTTTGTCTCCAGAAAAGAGTTTAATTGATTAGCCTCAAAAAATACATACTTAATTGAATTAAATTTTATCACACACTTGCAGGGGAAGTTCAGCCAAAATAAGGCTCCAAGTTGTATTGCCTTTGGTCTCAGTTTCAGAAATTCCTGTCTTTTCTTTTGAGTGTTTCTTGAAACATCCGGATACATTCTAACTTTACAATTTAGGAAATCAGGTCTCTTATTCAGAAAAAATTGTTTAAGTATCCAGTCCCTATCCGGTTGGAGTATGAAAATTACTTTAAGCGTTGCAGTTGTTAAACCCTCATTGTCTCCTTCAATTATCTGAGTCAAATTCAAGTCCAACGATTGAGCCTTAACTTCCTCACTTTGTAGAGAATCTTTCTTGCGAAACGGTTCTATGTAGAAAATCTTTGATATAGGTGGATGTGTTTTTTCTGGAATTTTTAAAGCTTCTATTAAATATTGCTTAAAGGTTATCAATGGGGAAATAGCAACTTGCTTAGGAAAATTGATCAGTCTGAGGGCATTTGAACGTTGATAGTTCTCTAATACTTCAATCCTATTTTGAAGATAGATATTCTCTTTAATTAAATTTATTTGTATTTGTTGAGAATTTTTAATTGCAAAAGAATTGGTTTCAACTTCCTTGCCCACAGATTTTAACATCATGTCCATTTCAGTGATCCTTTCATTATCTAACGTGAATTTCTTATTTAACTGAGTAAACTGTTGAGTAAATGAGGCTTCTAATCCTACAAGTGCTTCCCAAATATTATCCAACGTTATTTGTTGAGGTTTTTCAGGTAGAAACGACTTACTTGAAGAATCAACTGCGAGAATTGCAGGCAAAGCCGATTGACCTCCCACTGCTCCAAGTTCTTCTACAGGAAGAGCTTCTCCTCTCTTCACCTCTGTGCTCTCCACAGAGGGACTCCTCGGCTTCTCGGGCGTCGACCCAGGGCCCGTGCCAGAAAACCCCGTCGCGACTTGCGCACCATGGGGTCTCTGGTCCGAAATCGACGTCGTAGCCGGCATGGGGGGAGGAAGCCTCATTTTGGGGCTGAAAGATATCTCATGTTCAAGCTGGGGGAGCGGGAGACCTCTCCCTAATCCCTCCAGCAGCGAAGCAGTCCCCGACGGTGTGCTCGGTAGAAGGAAGTGCTCCATCGTTCCTGCTCTAGGTAAGGAGGGCGTAACGGGGCTTGCTCTCGCTTTACCTCTCCTTTTAGGCATATTTTTTTAAGGTTTCAAAGTTAACAGGACAAAAATGTTCCAGGAGTAGAGCAGGTAACAGCGGAGCTTTCTTCCTAACATCTTACTCGACCGCCATCTTGGCTAGTTCTCTACTTAGCAGGGTTTTAAAAAAAGGTTTGGACGGCTTCCTAAAGGAAAAGTCCATAGACCATTATTAAAATGGACTTAGGGAAACTCCACTGCTTATTTCTGGGATAAGCAGCATAAAATGTTTTGTACATTTTTGGGATCTTGCCAGGTATTTGTGACCTGAATTGGCCACTGTTGGATACAGGATGCTGGACTTGATGGATCTTTGGTCTGTCCCAGAATAGCAATAATTATGTACTTATGTATTTATGTATTTATCAGTTCTCCTTTCAACCAGGTTTAAGCTTTTTTCCTTAAAACGCTGATACAAAAACATGAAATTTAACTCTTGTTAGCATTTTTCTGTTCAGTAGTTTCTTAAAACAGTTAAATCCACTTAGCTATATATAGATTGTTCACTTTTCATTAAGTATGTAGAATAATCCATAGTTCATGCATGTATGTTTTCATATCTGATAGATTTTAGGCATTATATAAAATTTAGATAAAACATTGTTAGCAACCAAAATGTATCAGTTATAATTTTCAAACAGAAATAACCCTGACCTTCCTGTGTAGCGCGATATAATTTAAAAAAGTTATTTTGCAAACAACTGGTGCCAAGCATATCAAGAGGCATCAAGAAAAGAATCATTGCCAGTACTCTGGCCTGTTGCTGTGGCACTGAAGATTTTAATCCGTAACTACAGCTTTCACTTATAATTCAGAATTCAGCTGCAGAACAGACTAAATTATTTAACAGGTACAATATGTTCTAACTCTGTAGCTTGCAAAAGTTGCAGCCATTCCCTTGCTTCCAATTCACCAAACAGTGGAAATGTCAAGTTTTCCCTTGAAGTGCATCCTCCATTAATTCCCTTGATATACAGCACTGATTTTTCTCAAATATGTTTTATTGTTTTCCTACTTTTCATCAGAGTAACGTTGCCATGGCAATAAAGTACAATGTCTTGCTGGATTTCACCTTTGCTGTCTTGCCTCATATGGTCCTTTCTCCTCAGAGCAAACATGGTGGATGCAGTGCACATACAGATGTCGGATTTCAGATTTCTGCCTAGAGTCTACTTGGCAGCTGCTCTCCAGAGGTTTTGATGTAGTACTTCACAAACTAGCATTCATCTTCCTACTCTCTAATGGCCACTGGCTTTATGATCTGTTTTAAGATGGACAATGCCATTATAGAAGACAATTGCTTCTGTGGAAAATGAAGGGCCATTGCGTTCCTAACATTTCAATTAACTAAATTGCAAGACTATACGTAAATGGCACCTTTTCATTAAATTAGATAGAGTTAAAGGAGAAAAAAATGTCATTTTGGCTAACATAATTCATACTGAATCATTTACAAAAAATTCAAAACCATGCATTTTTCAACTGTGGAGACATTTCAAATAAAGGAATGGTGCTAGATACCTGTCAAGCTGAGAGTGAGAAGAAATTAAAATTATTATTAAACATAATTTTTAAATTCAAGATACTTGCAGAAGGACATGAAAGTACCAAATAACCTTCTTTTGTTGCCTATGTGTTGTAGTTTCCATAAAGACTAAGGGCCTCTTCTATCACGCCATGCTAACGCTCCCAGTGCAGTAATGCCAACAAAGCCCATTCACTTTGAATGGCTCCTTCAGCACTGCCACATGGGAACCGCTAGCGTGGCTTGATAAAACAGACCCTAAACCAGTTGACCTTAGTTTTTGGGCATGCATTATCTTTCTGCTATATTTTCATTCTTATATCTATCTCTTCTCTATTCTCTATAAAGGCACATAATTCTAGAATTACCTTTCATTCTTATATCGATCTCTTCTCTATCAAAGGCACATAATTCTAGAATTACCTTTTCTTACATATAAATTGTTCATTTATATTTGATTTTACTTATGCTTTCGTAAAAATAGATATCATACAGCTACAGTAGGTACACAATATACAATTCACTATATAAGTTGGAACAAGTTTACTACAGGATTCTTTTACCAAGCGGCAGTAAAACTACCCCTGCGGTGACATTGGCGCACAGATTTGCTGTGTGCCAAGGCCTTCTTTTACTGCCACGAGTAAAAGGACTTTTTTAAATGGAAATGGCAGTATGGAAAGTGTAACACTTGCTGCATAGCCATTTCTGGAGGGGAGCCCTTACTGCTTCCTATTTAGGAGGTGGAAAGAACTGCTGCACTAACCTAGTGGTAACCGGGCAGCACGAAGCACAGCCTGATTACTGCCAGGTAAGCCCCTGGTGCTAAAAGAATTTAAAATATTTTTAGAGCTGGAAATGCCAAGCGCAGTTTTCCAATAACAATGCCCAGCTCCAGACCAATTACAAATTCTTTTCATAAATAACACTTATGTCTAGTAGTACTACTGGATCTATCGGATGCGCATGTCACCACTACTATGGCTCAATTTATCAAGCCAAGCATTGCTTAGAGTGGGCATGTATTCATCATTGATCCAAATTTCAATATTTTAGTTTTTTTTATTTTTAGTCTATCTGTTATGAAAAAAATTATTTTTCAAACTTCAAATACATAGCTTAAAGACTTCTTCTTTGTTATTTTCTCAATTCTTACTTTCCCCATTTTAGATTGGAGGAGACTTCTCGTACCTACATGCTTCGCAAAACTGCCACTATACAATAGACTGCATCATCATTACCTGCGGGAGTTGGCGTTATCACCAAGCTCCCACAGTAGTCCAGCCATAGGGCCAAATTGCTGCACGCCAAGCCTGTAGTAGCCCTACTGTGGCTTGGTAAAAGGGCCCCTAAGTCAGTGGCGTAGCAAGGGCATGGCGGTGGGGGCGGTCCACCCTGGGTGTTAACGGGTGGGGGGTGCTCTGCTAGCGAGTCCCTACCAGCTCCATCCACCCGGCAGTTGTGTGGTGCGGCGCCTCGCGTCTGCGCTGCTGTAAGAGAAGAAAATCGCCTCGGCGGCCCTTCCCTCACTCTGTCCCGCCCTCGAGGAAATAGGATGTTACATCAGAGGGCGGGACACAGTGAGGAAAGGGCCGCTGAGGCGATTTTCTTCTTTTACAGCAGCGCAGAGTCGCCCGAGGCACCGGGTGGACGGAGCTGGTAAACAGGTGGGGACTGGGTTGGGGGGGATGCCGTGCCATCGTGTACGCCGGGGGGGTGCCATGTTGCCCTGCAGCTGGGGGGGGGGTGCGCGCAGCAGCGATCCGCCCTGGGTGGCAGTGAACCACAGAACGCCACTGCCCTAAGTCCCATTTCTCAATAAAAGACAATAGAATTCTACAATAATGTCACAGAACTTGAAAAATTATGGAAAGAAAGAGATGCCTGTATATCTCATAAATAATTTCTGAAAACCATCAATTTACTGAAGAATATTGGTTATTTTTCTCATAGATAACAAAATTGAAGAATGTTTTTAATACCTCCAGTTTGCCACTTTGAGGGGCCTATTTATTAAAGGATGTTTCCCATTTTGTGCCTGTGGGGAAAATTCACAGCGAATGGGGTCCAGAACGTTTTATTGGTATTCTTCTTCTTATGTCTGATTTCTAAAGAGGAATTAGGAACAAAAAGTAGTGGATCTCAATTCAAGCCTTTGAGAAATAACTACTTTTCAAAGGGGGGTTATGCATTTAGCAGCAGCTGCTAAATGTATAAACCTCTTATCCATGAATTTTCAGCAGCGCTAGACCAGTGGCGTAGCCAAGGGTGGGCTTGGGTGGGCCCAGGCCCATCCACTTTGGGTTCAGGCCCACCCAGTAGCAGCACATCTATAATGTGGCTGGCAGGGATTCTCAAGCCCCACCAGCCGAAAACTCCCAACTGTCCCTCCTGCATACCTTTTAAATAGCAGATCTTTGCCTGCAGCAAGCAGCGACTGATACATACTGTTCGCACCGGCCCTGAGGCCTTCTCTCTGATGTATTCCCGCCTATGCAGAAGCAGGAAGTTGCATCAGAGGAAAGGCTGTGGGGCCAGCATGAGCAGTGTGTATTAGTTGCTGCTCGCTGTTGGTGAAAATCTGCTATTTAAAAGTTATTCAGGGAAGGGTGGATGTTTGAGAGACAATATGGATGCAGGCAAGAGAGGGAGAGACCAAATCACTTGTGGGACAAGGCGGAGTTCTACTGCCCACCCATCTTGGGCCCAGGCCCACCCAAATTTGGGTGTCTGGCTACGCCCTTGCGCTAGACACTGAAAATTCTCTTCAACTCCTTGAGTACTCTCCAGATAAGTGCTGGAGAAGAATGAGTACATTTCATCCTGTCATAGGGATAGCAGTGATTTCAGCCGTTATCCATACAATTAAGTGGTTTCAGTTTAGAAAGTAAAAAGGCTGTTCTAATTTAAACTGCACAACTATATAGATAAAAGGCAATTCATTAACTGGGCATATACATTTATGTGTCCCTTCCATGTGTACACATACAGAATACTGACAAAGCAAAACAAAAAGCACAACAAAACCTTCAGGAGTGGGGCAATGAGAAATTATTTTTAGAGAGACCTGACACAAGCTGTGTTTTGGTGACAATCCGCCTGCACCAGGGGTCACTATGTTTCTTAGCAAAACAATGCAGATCTGCCACTTAAGGCGAGAGAGTGTGATCCTGCTACAAATTTCAATGCATGCATTCAGGAAAACATAGAATCCAAGTATTAGCCAAAGTCCTGGAGACATGAAAAAATGTTTCTTTCTGACAGCGCACTGGGGGTGGGGACTACTGCCAGATTGCTGCAGTGGCCCGGCAGTAATTACTTTTTAACAATCGGTAAGCCATTTTGGGCTTATAGCTGCTTTGTAAAAGGGGCCCTCGGGTATTAAAATGCTCTTCTATGCAAATGATGTTACAGTGTTGCTTCCCCTCACTCAAGGCTGGGACACCAACTTAGAACAGATGAAAGGCTGTATGGATATCATTGAGGGATGGGTTACCTCACACAAATTAAATCTGAATAAGAGAAAAGACAAAATTTGTACTAATTGGTTCTCCAAATTATCTTTGGAATCACCAGTTGTTTAAGATAAATAATGTTTCATATCAATTTGATACTAATGTGCGGATATTGGGGGTTTGAGTTTACAGTCAATAATCGATGAGATTAAAAGAATTCTTTTTATTTGCAAAAAAAGTTGAGATGGACTAAGTAGTATTTTAAACTGCCAAAATTCACTTTGCTGGTGTAATCGTTCTTATTGTCAGAGTTAGATTACTGTAATTGTGTATATATGGGTTGCTCACAGCCAATTTTGAAAAAGTTACAAATGATCCAGAATTAGGCAGTCAGAATAATATACTCAGCTCAAAATTTGTATAGAATTATACCGTTTTTTATGCATCTTCACAGATTACAAATGTAAGCAAAGGCAAAATTTAAGTTGTGTGTGCTTGAATTTAAAATTCTATATGGGATTGTTCTTCATATATGATCCGCCTTGTTCACCTTACCGGCACCCCAGCCAGTCAGATTTTTGGAATATCCACAATGAATTTTCATGAGAGAGATTTGCATGCAGTGGAGGCATGAAGGACCTGGCTCTCTGCAGTGCTTCCTATGCCAATCCCAGAAGTTTACATTAAAGGAGGCAGGCCTGACACAGGAATTACTAGCAGTGCTGCAGAGAGCTGGGTCCCGTGTGTCTCCTATGGTAGTTTATTAGCTTGAGCTCAGTATAGATGCAACAGGAAGGAGGGAGCAAGACTGCTACAGGGCTTTGGTGGATGGAAGGGGAGAGGAAGCGGGCCCTGCACACAGTGAAGATGTGGTTCAGACTGGGCAGGCAGCTGAGCCTGACAACAACAAAGTAATAGCCAATCAACAATTGTTCTGGGCAGGTGTAGAGGGCAGGGACTAGGATTTCCAGGTGATGTTGGACCCTGGTTTGCATCTGATTGGACCCAAACTTCCAGTCTCAGCTTAGCTGTTTTTTGGGATCGGAAGTTTGGGCCCAGTCAGCTGCAAGTCATGTCTGACTCCACTCAGCAAACCAGTAGAGGAGAAGAAGCGGAGAGATGGAAAATACATTTTTATTTAAATTACTTTTGTAGTTTGTTACTAAGTATAAAAGTACAGGTTAAATGTAACTCATTATAGGTAAAACGTATTGCAAAAAAATGTAACTCGTCACAAGTAAAAGTACTGCCAGTTGTACTTAAATACTATAACAAACATAGGCGCCCGGTATAAGAGGCTTGGACAGGCTAAGCCTCCCCTGCTGTGCTCTGAGGGGTTTAAATTGTTGATTTACCTCCATCCTCACAGCAGGAGCTGCAGTGAAAGCCCTCTAGCCTTGTGTAACCAGTTGTAGAAATTGGTTTATGGTTTGTTTACCTTACTGCTGGGAGGAGTGGGGGGGGGGGTTGGCTGGAGGAGTCCTGGGTTGCCAGGGAGATATTTAACGAGGATGACTTCCTGACCTGCACTGAGGACAGATAGCAGCAGGATCGGATACTGGGCCAGCATGATCAGAAAAAGTCACCAGACAACAAAGGTAGAAAAGATCATTTTATTTTCATTATAGTGTTTGGAATATGTCCACTTTGAGAATCAGGTGCTCAACATTAAAAGTTTATATTTATTTACTTATTTATGGCATTTTATCCCACATTAATTAGGGTGTTTTGTGGCTCTACATGAGAATTGTGATGATATGATCCCTTGTTTCATATTGTTGATGGTCTGCATTTTCCGTATGGGTGGTATATTGGTGTATTAGGTTCTGCCCAGTGTAATATTTATGGTACAGTAAGGTTCTGAGTGTGTTTTTGCACAAAGTTGTGCAGTGTTTTGCAGTTGAGCGATTGTGGTTAGAATATGCTTTGAGCAACCACTTTATTCTTTGACAGATGATACATATCTAATATCTAAATTTAATAAAAGGTATTAATTGTGACTTTTATTTTTATTTATTTATTTTTTCTGTGTGTTATCAGACAATTATGGATTTAAGCTCCACCCCTGGCCCCACCCCTAACCTTGCCCCCTTTAGCCTCCCCAAACAGTTAGGCCACTGACCACCTATGATAACAAAGTACAAGTACTTTGTTACTACCCACCTCTGCCTGTTTCCACCACAAGTGTAATAGGTAGGAGGAGGTATGGGCCTGGGTCCACCTGTTTACAGTGCACTGCACCCACCACTAGACTACTCCAGGGACCTGCATGGGAGTAAAGGAATAGCCTAGTGGTTAGTGCAGCAGACTTTGATCCTGGTGAACTGGGTTCATTTCCCACTGCAGCTCCTTATGACTGTGGGCAAGTCACTTAACCCTCCATTGCTCCAGGTACAAAATAAGTACTCGTATATATGTAAACCGCTTTGAATGTAGTTGCAAAATACCACAGAAAGGCAGTATATCAAGTCCCATTTCCCTTTCCCTAATGAACTTAGCTGTCATAGAATCAGGTGAGTACTATTTTTATTCACATTTTGAGGGGGTGGGAAGGGGTTAGTGACCACTGAATCCCTCCAGTGGCCAGCTGATTACTTAGGGCACCATGTTGTGCCCTATTCATTATAAAAACAGGTCTAGACCAAAACATTGACATTTTCACCCTAGATGTTTTGGTTTTGTTCCATTATGGCTGTAAAATGTCCAAGTGTTAGGCACTCCTTAAACCCGCCCTAATCCCACCTTCAAAACATCCCAACAAGCCACCTTGTGATTTGGATGCACTGTAGCTGAAATGCATAGATAGACATCTGCAAAATAGGTTTCAAAAATACCGATTTGGACATTTTTTCTTTCGAAAATGAGCCCTATAGGCACCCACATGTCTTTATTATACAGTGTCTAATAGACACCTACTTGTCCTCCTAAACCAGGCGCCCTGTTATAAACTTATGCTTCACAGGCAAATGGTGATATTCACCCACTAGACATGTAGATTACATATTTATACGTTTGGCACCTGACTAAATATTGGGCTCATTGTTTCAAAGTTTTTTAAATCTGTATTGTTATGCTTGATAAAATTACATTTGATAACCAAGATTCAATAATTTTAAGCATCAGTTTAAAGAGAGGATTACTAGAGAATTTGGTAAAATTACTTAACTTGAAATTCTATAAGCAGCAAACAAAGATTGTTATTAGCATAGACAGGCACTGAGTAATTGCTGCATTTGAAACAAGATTTAGAATAATACGTTAATTCAGCATGTCTTGTTACCCAATTCTCCTTCATTATGAATTTTGCATACTCTATGAGGATGTTATTGATTGAGTCACAAAGTAGATACTGAAATTTATGTGGTTGCGATCTGCAAATGACAATTCACAAGCTTATTTATGTAGGTTAAGACTTCACTGGCTGATGATCAGAATCTAAGGGTGTGCAGCAATCTTTCAGGAAGTACACCTAATAAGTATTCTAAAATATCTTATAAGCATGTTAAATTGACTTATGGAAACATTTTGTATTATTGCTCTCTTGATTTGTTTATTGACTGTGGTCTGAAATCTAACCACTTGCCTAGGAAATGAATCAAACAAATTAGGCAATCTGATGGAAGCATTTGTCAATAGAATGCTACCAAATAGATCTTTCATAATCTTCCAATTATTATAAAAATGTGTGGAAAATGCTAATTCTAAACATATATTTACAACTTCTTCTTTTTTAAATGATCAAATGTCATGAGTCTGTAAATTAAACTTTTTATAGAGATATAGATATGCAATTGTTTTTTTTTATTTTTCAAGTTTCTACTCAACAGCTTTAGCACTTTTTAGAATTACTAGATAGTTAATAGGCATGTATTAAATGTGCAGGTATACATAAGTAGAAATATAAAAGATAAAGCGGGGAACAACGTTGTCTACAGTGCATCTGAGTGCATGCATACACATCTAAGCATTTTTGTAATCGATATTGCTGAAGGGTTTGCCTCTTTGTGAATGATACCAAAATTTGCTATTGGGTAGACACCCCTGATGGTGTGAATTATGGGGCCCTTTTACAAAAGCATATAATGGCCTATATGCATGCATTACTGCCCGGCTAGCGCATGCCCCTGGTGGTAATTCTGAGTTTGGCACACTCCAAAAACATATGGTAAAAAAATCATTTTCTACCACAGGAGCATTTCTGGCAGTAATCAGCAGTTGGCATGTGCTGGATGGTTACCATGTGGTAATGTGTGAGCCCTTACCACTAAGTCAATGGGTGGTGTCAAGGGTTCAGACCGTAAATAGAGGTGCACTGGTTTTCATTTTGCTGCATTTCCATTTCCTGGTTCCCCCCCCCCCCAAAAAAAAAAAACACCCCTCTATACCAGACACGCCGGAGAAACAGTCCTATGTGTGTCTAATACATGCGCCTATACTACTGCAGCCCACTTTTTGGCGCACTTTTGTAAAACGGACCCATATACGAGGATGTCATTTTACAAGGACTTAGCAAAGCTTGAAGAATGGTCTGGAATTGACAGCTAAGATTTAATGCTAAAAAATGCAGAGTCGTGCGTTTGGACTGCAAAAACCCAAGGAAACAGTATGGTTTAGGGAGAGAAGAACTTTTGTGCACAAAATGGGAGCAGGACTTGGATGTAATCATATGTGATGATCTTAAGGTGGCCAAACAGGTAGAAAAGGCAACAGCAAAAGCTAGAAGGGTGCTTGGGTGCAAAGCGAGAGGAATAACCAGTAGAAAAAAGGAGGTGATGATGCCCCTGTGTAAGACTCTGGTGAGACCTCATTTAGAATGTTGTGTAGAATTCTGGAAACTTCCCCTTTAAAAATATATAAACAGGATGGAGTCGGTCCAGAGGGTGGCTACTAAAATGGTCAGTGGTCTTCATCATAAAGCGTATGGGGACAAACATAAAGATCTCAATATGTATACTTTGGAAGAAAGACGAGAGAGGAGAGATATGATAGATATGTTTAAATATCTATGTGACATTAATGCACAGGAGGTGAGTCTCTAAGTTGAAGGAAAGCTCTGGAATGAGGGGACATAGGATAGAGGTGAAAGGAGATGCACTCAGATGTAAACTGAGAAAATATTTCTTCATGGAAAGGGTGGTGAATTCATGGCACAGCTTCCCAGTGGATGGGGTGGAAATGAAAACTGTATCTGAATCCAGGAAAGCTTGGGGCAAGTACTTAGGTTCTCTAAGGGAGTAAAAGAGAGAGTAGATAGCATGAATGGGCAAGCTGGATAGGCAATATGGTGTTTATCTGTCTTTATTTTACTCTGTTTCTAAGTTAATATGTTGTAACAGCTCTTGCAAATGTTATAAAATACAAATATCTCCACCCCAAACTTAAGTGTTATTCTGTAAATGTGCATGTATCTTATATATTGCATATTTTATAGGTAGGTATACACAGGAGCTTGGGCTGAGCTTAGGTGGGAATTGCAAGTGCATAGCTTCTACTATACAATAAGTTACATGGATATTTCTAGAACTTCGATGCACATATTTATACCAGCTGTATGGTTGGCCTAAGTGCTTGTGCCTAAATTAAAGACACGTATTTTTGCTGTTAGACTAGTACTCCTGTATTCAATATGTGCCAATTGGATGCCTTCTGGGCATCTGTATATCGGTGCACAGTCATAGAATTTCTCCCATTTGCATTATTTTAATACACACAAAATATATGCATATAAAGCTTCTCTTACACATTTTTATAGGGACATTGTTGGACTTCTTTTCTTTTAGTGTTATATTATATGATTATAAACCACTTTATTCTGCTTCACACAAAAGGTGGTATATTAGCCTGAATAAACATAAACAAAATGGTTACACAGGAAAGGAAGTCAAAAGTTGCTCACCAGGACATCAAACTCATGGCAAGACTCATTGAGGGAGGAAGGGTGCAATGCATTCTGGATTCTGGTTATGTGCTGATCTCACAATGTGTGCACATTCATTGCTATTCACCAGATGAAACAGAAGTCCGACATCCACAAGCAAAACTTTCCTGTTTATTGCAAAATAAGAAGGGACAATTTACTTACTGCAAATTCACAGTTGCTGATAGGCTGACAATATTGCAGAGAGGTAGACAGAGACTGGCTGATATTCAAAATGATTTAATGGGCAGGAAAATCTCCTGCCCATCTGAATTGCTTGTCTGTGGCTACATTGAGCCTGCAAATAGGTGGGAAAATGTGGGGTACAAATGCAACAAATAAATAAATATTAACCAGTTAGTGCTGCTGAATATTCACAGTTAGTGCCTGAGATGAAACCGGCTAACTTATGGACATTGCAGGGGTGGAGTTGGCACTTATGTGGTTAAGTGCCGATAATCAGTCCTTAACTGCATAAGATAACTGTTAAATTGGGCTATATAAATAGCAGCCCTATTTTTAAGCAGTTCAGTGTATGCAGTTAAGGGCTGAATATTACACTAAACCGTATAAGTTTAGCAGCCAACCTATACAGTAAATGGTTATTCGGTGCTGGTGCTCAGACATGACTCAGCATTGAATATCCAGGAATACAGCCAGCAGCAGACAGAAAAACCCTGAGCACTGCCAGTTGAATATCGGCCTGAGAGCATCTGAAGAATGGGTACATTTACTGTAGAGGTGGAGATAGAGAAGTTGAGTTTAAAGGAGTTGAAAGAAAGGAGAAAAGAAAGTCCATTTTCCTGGAGGACAGGAGTAAAACAAAGCACTGCATACTCTGAGCCAAAATGGAGATTCTGCCTTGCAGGAAAGGGCAAACAAGAAGAAAACCCACAAGGTTAGAGGGCAAGAAATGGATCAGTGCCTGAGACAAGGGTACAGTGTATGTCACTAAGGAGTCCTTTTACCAAGCTGTGGGAAAAAGAGTCCTGCACTAGCGGCAAGAGCTATTTTTCCTGTGCACCAGGTCCCTTTTTACCACAGTGGCTAAAAAGCCTCTAGACAAACATGGCCATGCTGTAGTGAGGTGGCGATAAGGGCTCCCGCGATAACCCAGCGGTAACTGAGAAGCTGCAATGCCCAATTACCACCAGGTTACTGCCATACAAGCCATTTTCGGGGCTTTTTCTTTTTCCCCTAGAAATGGCGTTCTCTTGAGGCGGAACTACCGCAGGTGGCTATGTTGGGCCAGCGGTAGTCCGATTTAGCATTCGGTAAGTCCGCATTAGGCTTACCAACACTTTGTAAAAGACCCCCTAAGAGTGCCACCGAGAGACAAAGCCAGGCTTGGGGCAAATAATGTTAATGGGCCCGCTGCCCACCACCACCCGGAGTCATTGAATGGTAGGCAGCAGTGATCAAGAGACACTGCTCTGCTGGCTATGGGTCCTTTTTCCTGCTGCATCCCGCCTCCTGTCAAGCAACTTCCTGTTTCCCTGTTTCCGCATAGGTGGGACATGGTAGGAAGAACAGCTCATGGTCGGCAGAGCAGTGTCTCTCAATCATTGCTGCCTGCCATTCAATGAGTCCAGGCAAGTAGAGGACGGGGGGGGGGGGAATGGAAGGGAGGGAAAGATGCTGGATCTCACCTGGGCTGCCAGCGCCAGGCCCCCCTTAGAGGCTGGGTCCAGGGGAATCTTGTCACCCACACACACACACACACACACACACATCATTCTTGGTGGCCCTGGCACTGATGCATGCATTTGCTAGGACTTCAGTGACTGGAGAAAAAGGGTTACATGAAGAAGAAAACCTATCAGGGTGTAGAATGCAACGGCAATCAGGAAGTGACAGCAGCACTGAACAGACACCACTGGAGAGTAAATAAATAGACTAAATGCAAGGGAGTAAAAAGGGATAAAAACCTTCAGTAGCTATGAATGAAAACTTGTGATGTTTAAAATCCAATAGGTTTCAGTTTCAAAAAAGATAGCATACAAAGAAGCAGGAGAAAACTTCCATGTAAAAAAGGAATATCTTGTTTTGTTTAGGCAGTTATTATGAGAATACTCTATTTTTATACATTTTAATACCTGAAAAAAAATAGATTAAAAATATGCCATAGAAAGCGAAGCTGTACCTTGAAGGAAGAACATGAAAAGAAATTTAAATTATGTGTGACTTCTTTCCTGAGGCCTGCTGAATCTTTTTAGAATTCATAAAGAAAAGTCCCTTAGGATATTTCACAGTGTATTGGTATGCAGCCTACTTTACTGACAGGTCATTATTGCATATCATGCTGGGATCCAGTACATGGCATGCTAGTGGCTGCTTTACCTGCCTCAGTCTCTCTGTCCCCCTCTGTAAATACAAGTAGAAAACTCAGCCTCTAGAATCTTAAATGGCCAAGAGAGCACCAAAGGTAGCCAGTGATTGATTTGCACTATAGGACAATAGAATCATGAAAAATTCTGTTTAATTTAGAGAGTTTAGTGGGTTCCTGTAGGAGTCCTTGGTGAATGCCAAACCACATGATTTTGTCCGCTGTGAGGTTTTGTTTTAAGCTATTATTGCAATTCTGAACACTTTCCTACATAACAATTCATTAACTCAAGGACTGAAAGAAGTTCAAACATCATAATGTATAATGCATAAGTAAGCATCAGCTGAGAATAAATATGTATCCTTTTGAAAATAGAATGAACACAATTAACTAATGCATCACTTTTTGAGTCCAGGCTATTGCCGGATATACAAATAACAATTATATTCAGCCTCCTTCTGTATAGCCAAGCAGATACACACATAAATGCCGGAAATTTGCTTAGGCATTGTTCTGTAATAACACATATAACCTTCAGTAGTATAGGTGGGCATACACAGGGGCAGGCTCTGGGCAAAGCATGAATGGGACATACAGTTATATGTATAACTTATAGAATACTAGAAGTAATATGCTTGTGTCCCACAACAAGACATACACATTAACACTAGTTCTATGGCTGGCATAAGTGCTGGCACCTAAGTATATATGTGCATATATACCCAATTAAGCTTTCATTCTATAAAGAAAGTAGACACCTAGTTTCCTCTATAGAATAGGTTCCTATCAGCTGCCGTCTGGGCACCTAGTTATAGGTACATAATTTTAAAAGTAGCCATTGTGGGCCAAATTCTATACATGGTGCTTAAGATTCAATACTCAATGCTATTGTATAAAGGATGCTCTGGGATGAGCATTCTATAGAATAGTGTTGAGCGCTGAATTCAGCACCCAACTTTGGACACCAAGGGGGTCTTTTACTAAGGTCCACTAGCATTTTTAGCTCGCACTAAAAATCAGCTGGCACTAAACACTGAGATGCTCATTATATTCCTTTGGTTTGTCTCAGAGCGCCAGCTGATTTTTAGCATGTGCATAATAGTAAAAGACCCCCCACATTCGGCACTCAACTGTGGGCATGAGGACTTATGCCAGCTAAAACCTGGTATAAATTGGGCATGAATCCCCGCTATTCTGTAACACTGTGCGCATCTTATGTGAACACCCCTGACCCATCCATGCCTCTTCCATGGCCACGTCCACTTTTGAGTTGCATACGATCTAATTTAGCTATGCTATGCTAAGAGGTTTTTATATTCCACCAAGTTCAAAGAAAGATTCTAAGCAAATTACGAACAAGAATTCCTTCATTCAGGAGAATTACAATAGAAAACTTCTATTAACTTAAACTAAAATACAGTCCTCATCATCTCTATAAAAAAATCCTTCTCATCAAACAAGAATGACATTAACATTCTTCGAAAAAAATAATATCGTGGTATTCTCCAAATTTCCAGAGGCAGTCTGCTCCAAAGCTTCACTCCATGATATAAAAAGGACAGCTCTAACAAGGATTTCTTTTGAATACCCTTATAAGATGGACAAATTAATTTCAAACTACGTTATGACCTAGCCAAGGAAAAAGTTAGGTGCCCATTGTTACAGAATAGCATGTAGCCAGATTGGTGCCCAAATCATAATTAGTGCCAACAAGTGCTTGTTAGCTACAATAATTGAATCATTGGAGTCCATTAACTAATTATTAGGGATCTGTGTCCAACTTTGAGAGCCCAAATGTGGGTGGCCTTTATAGAATCCAGGAGTGTATATGTAAGTTGAAACACTTTTTCATTCTTTTTTTTTTAATTTGATGTATTGCTTGCTATTTAAAAAAAAAAAAAATAACAACAAATATCAAAATACAAATAAAAATATAAAACGGTGTAATTTAAAATGCAAAACAAATAAAAATTATATTTATTCTTATTTAAATTAAACCTCAAAATATGGAGCTACACTGTTACACGTGTAAGTGGCAAATTTTACAAAATTGCACCTGTGAAAGGGAACCAATTAAGGATATGAGCTCCAATATTCAATTTTCTTTTCTTTTTGAAGTAGTTATAAACACTCTAAGCTGAACAGGAGTCCTCCACCTACAGTCCTGGCAGCGGGAGGTACTGTTTCACTATCACATTTTCAATAGTGAGGGACAGGCAAGCTCTTCAGGACTCAAAGGAACTTTCCTGTCCCTAGCCATTGAAATCATAGGGGCCCTTTTACTTATGCACGTAGGCACCTACATGCTCACAACGCTCATCAAATTATTTATTTATTTGCTGCATTTGTACCCCTCATTATCCCACCTATTTGCAGGCTCAATGTGGCTTACATTATATTGCAAAAGATATAATTATGAACAGAGTAAGAGGTTTGTTCTAATTTAACATATTACCAGGTAAGAAATAAGGAAGATATGTCTGTAGAAAGATTTACATACTGTAACACATAATAAAAAGCAGTAAAATATAATGACCAATAATGATAATATGATTAATATAATCAATTCAGAGGGATCAGTAAGTGGTTGGTTTAGATATTGAATAATCAAGTCATTAAGGAGGATTCTTATTGTAAGTTTCTTCGAACAAGTGCGTTTTCAATAATTTCCTGAAGTCTGTCAAGTCACATGTTATTGGTATAGTATTCGGTAGTTTATTCCAGGGGCGTATCTGGAATCCGGCGGTAGGGGGGGCCAGAGCCAGAGAGGGGGGGCACATTTTTGCCTCCCTCCCTCCCCCCCCCGCCGCCGCCGCCGCCTCTCTCCACCCCCTCCCCGCCGTCAACCCTCCCCCGTTGCTTACTTTTGCTGGCGGGGGGCCCCAACCCCCGCCAGCCGAGGTCCGACCCGCAATCTCCATATTTCGTCTTCCTCCGTGGCCATGTGCTTCAAGGAAGTAACGCTGCAGTGCTGATTCGTTGAATCCAGTTCGGCGTCTGACGTCGCAGCGACGTCAGACGCCGAACTGGATTCAACGAATCAGCACTGCAGCGTTACTTCCTTGAAGCACATGGCCACGGAGGAAGACGAAATATGGAGATTGCGGGTCGGACCTCGGCTGGTGGGGGTTGGGGCCCCCCGCCAGCAAAAGTAAGCAGCGGGGGAGGATTGACGGCGGGGAGGGGGGCCAGGGCGAAATCTGCGGGGGCCCAGGCCCCTGTGGCCCCACGCAGATACGCCCCTGGTTTATTCCATGCTTTTGTGCAGAGGTATGTGAAGGTAGATGCATGTAATGATTTGTATTTGAGTCCTCTACAATTAGGGTAGTGGAGGTTTAGGAAGGTACGTGATGAACTACTGCCCCACTATCGCGTGCCCCAGGTGGTAATTCTAATTTTTATGCGCAACCAAAACACACAGAAGAAAATCATTTCTATTTTCTACCGTGTGGCGCTAACTGGGCGGTAATCAGCAGTATGCATGCACTGACGATTCCCGCCTGTATAATGTGTGAGACCTTACCGCTAATTCAATGTGTGGCGGTAAAGTCTCAGGCCAAAAATGGATGCACGACAATTTTAATTTTGCTGCATGTCCATTTTCGTCTTTAAAAAGAAGGCCTTTTTTGCAGACACGATGAAAAATGGACCTACACGCATCCAATACACGAGCCTACACCTGTGCAGGCCATTTTTTGGTGCTCCTTAGTAAAATGACCCCATAATGTTAAAGCAACACCCTCTACTGGCAGCAATGCAATTGGAGGACTCCCACTCAGCTTTGAGGGAAATGCACCCAAAAGATATTTATTTATTTATTTATTTATTTATTTATTTATTTATTGTGAACATTTATATCCCACATATTCCCACCAAGATGGGCTCTATGTGGCATACAATGTTAGCAGAAAGTACAACATAATAACAGTAGTGCAAAGCGGAAGAGAGAAAAGAAAAGAGTAGATAAGGGGAGGGAAGGAAAACTGGAGGGGAAAGGAGGCGGAGATGCAAGGATCAAGCTGCTGAGGAGAATGAACGATCACATAGGTAGGTCTTCAGGGATTTCTTGAATAGGCTGTGATCAATAGTCTCTTTAACGCTGATGGGAGTGCATTCCAATAACGGGAGCACTGGTAACAAAATGAAGAGGCAAAGAGCTGCTTGTATCGTAAGTTCCTATAGGTAGGAAAGTGGAGATTGAGGTATGAGCGGGATGACTACACGGCATTCCTGGGTGCACAATCATCCCTAAAATCACATTAAAACCCTAGTCCAAATAGTCCACATTTATGCATAACTTGCAGCACATGTAAATGCTAATAGATTGATTTTTTGAAGTAACTGTGTAGCTTCACTTTCTATGGTCAAATAGGAAATGTGTATATATTTTCAAATTCCATCCAAACCATGCCCAGCAAAACGTTTCCTTGAAAACTGTGTGTGCTGTGGGCTTACATTGTAAGTTCTGTTTTTAGAAAATCACTATCATGTGTGCCCATTTACATTCACTCTTACTTTCCATCTAATGATGTTGCCATTGTTGTACAATGATTATTTTATTAATATTGGAGTATTGTAAATTAGTTCATTATGAGTTACCACAGAAGAGCCTTCACTGTTTGTAAATAAAGGCTGCTTGAATTTACATTCATGTGCCCCCACATTGAAAGATTTACACTGTTTGCCTATTAGGGGGAAATTTAAGATGCTGATGTTCACATTAAGGCTATTGTTTTAGAAACATATCTACGTTTATAAAATTAATAATAGAAGTGGAGATTCATACCATACAGAGACTGTAAGACGAAGTTGTCTGTTTGTGTTCCTTTGAATTTCAAGGAAGAAAGCTACAAAAAGAGCATCATCTTTGGTTTGGCTCCTGAAGAAGCTAAATGGTGAAACGGAGGATCTCTGTTGAATGAACCAAATTGTGCAAGTCTTATTACAGACTAGTAAGTCAGGCCCATTTCTGACACAAATGAAACGGGCGCTAGCAAGGTTTTCCTCGGAGTGTGTTTGTTTGAGAGAGAGAGAGAGAGAGAGAGAGAGAGAGTGTGTGTGTGTGTATGTGTGTGTGTGTGTGTGTGTGTGTGTGTGTGTGTGTGTGTGTGTGTGTGTGTGAGAGAGAGAGAATGAGTGAGAGAGAGAGAGAGACAGACAGACAGTGTGTGTGTGTGTGTGTGTTTGTGTCAGAGAGAGAGAGAGAGTGTGTGAGAGACAGAGTGTATGTGTGTGTGAGAGTGAGTGTGTGAGAAAGAGAGAGAGAGATAGAGTGTGTGAGAGAGAGAGAGAGAGAGAGAGAGAGAGTGCGAGAGAGAGTGTATGTGAGAGACAGAGAGTGAGTGTGTGTGTGGGGGGGTCCGAGTTTCATGACCCCTCCTTCCCTCCCTCCCTCTCCTCCCCAGCGTGTTCCATGCCCCCCTTTCTTCGGAGTGTGTATGTTTGAGAGAGAGTGTGTGGGTGAGAGATGGAGCATGTATGTGAGAGAGAATGAGTGAGAGAGAGACAGACAGACAGTGTGTATGTGTGTGTGTGTGTGTGTGTGTTTGTGTCAGAGAGAGAGTGTGTGAAGGAGAGAGTGTGTGAAGGAGAGAGTGTTTGTGTGAGTCTGTGTGTGAGAGAATGTGTGAGAGAGAGTGTATGTGAGAGACAAAGAGTGAGTGTGTATGTGTGTGAGAAAGTGAAGCCTTCAAGCCTTGAAGCATTCGTACGCTCTGTAAGGCTCCATCTCCTCAATTGATGACACGTAGTTCCGGAACATTGCAAGAATGCTTCAAGGCTTGAAGGCTTCACTTTCTCAGATTCAGAATGTTGGAGGTGCATTTTATTATATAGGATAAGTGCCCTTTTATTATTTCAAGTAAAAATCAAGTGTCACAGTCCCAGGGTCTTAGCAAACTGTCACGGACTCAGGAACAACGTGAGCTCTTGGGCTGCTGTCACCAAATGTCAGCAGCAGGCAAAACCCTCCAACCAGAAGTGGACTAAAAAAGCAGAAATGGAGCAGGCTAGAATTGCAATAAGCACACAGGCAGAAACAGACTAGAAGTGAACAGAGCACACAGGCTGTAATAAGACAGAAACCAGGACTGGACTGAACAAGCAGGACTGGAGCAGACTAGAAGTGCAATGAGCACACAGACAGAAACAGACCAGAAGTGCACAGAGTGCACAGGCTGTACTAAGACACAAACTAGGACTGGACTAGGCAGGGAACACAGGGACAGAACTAAGTAAAGCCAGAAGAGAAAACACTCAAACAAGCCGCAAGGCTGACCTGGAACCAATGCACACAGAGCCCTCTCATGCGGGCAGAGCTCAAGGCGAGGCAGACTAGGCAGAGCTCAAGGCTGGGCAGACTAGGTAGAGCTGAAGGCTGGGCCACATGGCCACAAAAACAAACAACAGATCAAACAGGCAATAACCAAGACAAGTGCTAACACTAGCAAACAGACAAACTGAAGAACTAAGGCAGAAGTTCTAAGCCTTGCACACATACAAACAGAAGAACTCAGGCAGAAGTGCTAACCCTAGCACACAGACAGACAGAAAGAACCAAGGCAAAAGTGTCACACAGGCACACTAACTAGGAAACAAGACAGAAGTGCTATACAAGCACACCAACTAGGAAACAGGGCAGAAGTGCTACACAAGCACACCGACAAACCTGGAGACCGTTGGCTTTACAAAGGTCCTGAATAAATGTCCTCACCTTCCTTATGAGGGCCTTCACTGATGATGTCATGACTACAGGAAATGGACTTGAAACACACTGAACACCAAAGTGAGGCTTGGAACACATAGGAAGTGGCAGCAGAGGCAACAATGCAAAGAAAAGAACAGACTGGAGCCACCTCTGAATCTGACCACCGGAAGATAAGGTGAGACTGAGCGTGGAGTCACGACCACAGTTGTGACTTCAAGTAATAGCCGTAATTAAAATAGAATATAAACAAAAACTATAGTGGAGGTGTTTTGACTAATGAGGAAGCTCGCCCAGCATCCATCTTGAAAAAAACTTCAGTTTGAGACATCCAAGCATCTGAAGTGTTTTCCTTTGGTAACACATAAAACTTCAACATTGGATAAGACAACAAAAGAGAAGGAACTATACTTGCTCAACTATATTATACATTTATATGCAATACCAGGTACCAGAGACTTCTTCACTTTCCCAACTATAAAAACATAAACATTAAATCAGTACTCACCAAAGGACTCTCTCATGTTGGTACTAAATGGTGGAACTCAATCCCAAAATAAATAAGATTCATCAACAACTATCTGACCTTCCGTAAATTACAAAAAGTTTCCTATTTAAGAAGTTTCAACTACAAGATGTTAAATAATATCAACCAGTAACATTCAATTTCTATAATTCTTTACTCACCTAAAACATATCTGCTGTACTCCTGCTTTCCTATGATCTTTAAAATGATATGCATTGTAATATTTTTCATTAATGTATGTTAGCCACATTGAACTGATATTTTTATTTGGATAATGTGGGATATAAATACCAATAAACAAATAAGTGAATAAGTAAAGCACACAACTATAAGTTGTACTGCTCTGCAAAACCTGATGCTTTTCTGGCTTCTTCTATACGTGGCTTTGAGTGCATACCCCTGTGAGCACCACTGTGCTCACTGCTGAGACACAAACAGCCCATAGGCACTGCTATGCAGTGACGTAGCAAGGGTGGGGCATAGGTTGCAGTCCACACCGGGTGCAGGCAGTAAGGGGGTGCAGCTCTGTCCTGGGTGGCAACCAAGCTAGTTGTGCCATTGCTGCTGGGTCTGACTGCCTCTGCCTCAGGCATACTGAGTTGAAGTGCTCTGCCAAGCCTGATATCATGTATTGTAAAAGAAATATTTCTCTCTTCATCAAGTCTCTTCTCTTAGGTCTTTCTCCAGAATTTCCAAGAAGAATTTGCTTCTCATAGGTCTCCCACTTAGCCATCTCTCTGCTCTTCAATCTGTTCAAAATTCGGCTGCACAACTAATATTCCGCCAGTGTCGTAACGCTCATATTAGCCCTCTCCTCAAGTCACTTCACTGGCTTCCTATCCGTTTCCGCATATAGTTCAAACTCCTCTTATTGACTTATAAGTGCATTCACTCTGCAGCTCCTCAGTACCTCTCCACTCTCATCTCTCCCTACATTCCTCCCCGGAAACTCCGTTCACTGGGTAAATCTCTCTTATCTGCACCCTTCTCCTCCACCGCTAACTCCAGACTCCGTTCCTTTTGTCTTGCTGCACCATGTGCCTGGAATAAACTTACTGAGCCAGTACGTCAAGCTCCATCTCTGGCCTTCTTCAAATCTAAGCTAAAAGGCCACCTTTTGATGCTGCTTTTAACTCCTAACCCTTGTTCACTTGTTCAGAACCCTTATTTTATCATCCTCATTTTAATATTCCCTTATCTCTTGTTTGTCCTGTTTGTCCTAACTAGATTGTAAGCTCTGTCAAGCAGGGACTGTCTCTTCATGTTCAGGTGTATAGCGCTGCATACGTCTAGTAGCGCTACAGAAATGATGAGTAGTAGTAGTAGTAGTAAGAATTGCTGGCATAGGAGCCAACTTTTCAAAATTATTGGGGGTGCTAAGCCCAATGAAAATAACCCCTCCCTGGACACATACAAGGAATTTTCTCAATATTGGGGGTGCTCAAGCACCCACAGCACCCACAGAGTTGGCTCCAATTATTGCTGGGATAGCTGCCTGCTTCCATGTCAGTAAACCAACAAATTGATAATATGCACACAGCACACATATTGGCAGATTAACTTTGCAAGTTAGAAATATGTATTCATATGATGTGAAACCATTCATTTCCAGCACCACTATGTTTGCATGGCATTTGGGCACAACAAAAACACTATTCTAAAACAACGTGTACAGTTTCTTTGGAATGCCCCTGCCCTGCCCCTAGCCACACCCTCTTTTGAGTTGTACACTAGTGAATTTGTCACCTGTTAGTGCATAAGTGAACACTTATCTGGGAAAATGGCAGTGTATCTGTACATTTACATGCACAAGTGATGCATAAATTGTGGGATTCCCACTTCAGGCACAGGCAGCTCCTTGTGACTCTGGGCAAGTCACTTAACCCTCCATTGCCCCATGTAAGCCGCATTGAGCCTGCCATGAGTGGGAAAGCGCGGGGTACAATGGTAACAAAAATAAAAAAAATAAAATTATAGAATTGCCTTTAGGCTACCACTAATTAAGAAGTAACATGTTATATCTCAATCAACACATGACAATTGCTAATAGTGTGCTATTGCCAATAATACAGCCTGACCACAGCTTGTAGCACTATGAGACTGCCACTAGGATTCCTGAAGCTGCCATTTTTACTAAGGGAAATGCTAAGGCAGAAGAAACAGGTGAACCTTCCCCTCCCCCCATCAATAAGACTCAAGGTAAGAATCAGGAAGATGTGAAGGATATGGTGGTGGACTGAGAGAAAGCTTTTTTATTTCATCAGAGGGTAGAAGTATGTCCAGATTGCTATTCTTTTCAACTAGGTTAGGAGGGAGGTTCTCAGAGGGTTCTCTTTTTTCGTAAGGGATTGGAGACAGAGTGGTATATATACTTTTTCGGTCACCACCCTGACACTTCATTACTGATTTAGGGCCCACTAAACTAGTTGCATCACTGACATCACAAGTCACTTTTAGCTGCACAAATCCATTGAATATCCATCCCATAGTGTCTATACATTTTTAAAATCTACTCACGTGGATTTATGGATGAGAAACATGATTTTAACACACTACAGCTGAGGATTTCCTTGTGCAAATATGTTTTGTAAATGGATGTACAATGTTAAAATAAAGCAGTGGGGGTTTTTTTCCGTAAACCTCTATGTCAACTGCATCGCTACTTCATTTTCAGATCTAAAGGATTTGCCATCCCAGTAGGCTCAGAGAGATAAGAAAACAGAATATCTAGGGGAAGAAGAGACTTCAGCTGAGTAAACTCAGTTCAGGATCATTTAATTCAAACTCTCTATATAATTTCCTTTTATTTAAACCATTATTAAGAAATATCCTTCAACTTATCATCTTTGATGCCTGTCTCCCCTGATATTAACACTGACACATAAAAAGCACTTCGGGGGTTATATTAATTTAGGCAGTAGCACCAGGTACGGAGTATTTGATTACATTCAGTGCAGAAGGATTTATTCTTGTTATTGATCTGTTGGCAAATATATTGGGTGAAAATCCCCTGGTATTTCTGGTAGCTGTGCATTCCTAATTTTATTGGATTTTCTGAGCCATATTCCTCTGTGTTTAAACCGCTTTTATTATAAAAAGATGTACCCAAGTGTAAACTGCAGAGGATTAAGTACTATTATTTTTTATGAAACAGAAAGCCTCTTTATCTTTTCTCCTTATTCATGGTGAGTTTACTTCTTCTTTTTTTTAAATTTTGATCTTGGCTTTTTCCAACATTCAAGGAAGCAATAGTGTAGCTACTGTACATATTAATGACGCTTTGTACTGGAGTATGATTCAGAGGCTGATATTCAAAGAACTGCTGGAGAAGGCAAAAAGAGCTGATGTTAGTTGGCTATTTATATGAGAATATAGTCAGTTGAACTTAAGTGGTTGGTTTCAAGTGAATTTGATCAGTAAAATGCTGATTAGCTGGATTTAGCAGAATCAGATTTCCCCACTAAACTTAGCTGGTTAGCATTGACAATTAGCATTAACCAGTTAACAAAAAATAAAAATGTAAAAACTGACCCCCCCCCCCCCCCCACCAAAAACAAAATACCCCTGCAATCATATTTTAATGGGCTCCTGCTGAAGTCACTCTCCTCCCAGATTCCCTCACTTCTCCCTGCCATTTGTAAAAAAAGTAATGGTAATATTACCCCAATATCCCCCCCTCTCTCTCCTTTCCCCAAAATAAAAGAAAAACAAGTGCATATCCCCCAATTCTGAACTATCTCCAAATCCCCAGACTTAAAACATGTGTGGGGGGGGGGGGGGGGCATGGTCTCCTATTTTCCTGCTCAGCTGAAAACTAAATGTTGGTATTGCTAACATCCTTTTGGCATTGAGTATTCAATTGTTCACTGTATTCTCAGGGAAAGGAAACAATCTCTTTTCAAAATTATCTTCTTCTATGATCCTGGGAAGGCCAAATAGCTGAAGACTGTGAGCCCACACTCTACTATTAGAGTCCTTGCTGGGACCTGATAGTCCCCACTTTGGGCTCTTTGGGGGCCTCCCATAGTCCTTGTTTTAGGGCTGATGACAGTGTTCTCTATTACTCAAGACATTCTGAGTCAGGTTTTTTGTGGGAGGCCAGTGCAGTCCCATCCTGATTGGGTGGCTGCCCTGGTTGGGCCATTGGTGAGGCAAGAGTTTGAATAGTGGGTTACCCTTGTCCAGCTGCTCACACCTAGCTTCATGCTGCCTTCTAATGCTTCCTTATGCCTTTTTTTGTTGACTTTGGGTTCTCTTTTTAGATTCCTGCCTGCAGTTTACCAGAATGTCCTGATGACCTTTAGGGACCAGGACGGTGGGGTGCTCAACTAAACTGGGGTCCTCCTTCACCCATATGATATTTCTGGCATAAGCTCTTGAGTCTTGAGGGCTCCTCTTGTTTAGTCAGGTCTGATGGATGAGTGTCCCTATTCTGCTCAGGAGCTCCTGTTGTTCTCCTATGCCAATTCTCTTAGCTTATCTAATAACTAAGACTATAAGAGATAATCTTCTTTGGAATATACTTGTACTGCTTGCTATATTATTATTAAGGAGAGGATATTCATATGTTCTTACAAGAATTGCTTGGAGAGAGAGATCTTCAAGTACTAAGAAATGCAGTTTGAGACTGAGAAAATGTGACAGGAACATACAGAACTAATTCACATTGTTTTGGGTGCCACAGACTGGATCAAAAAGAACTTCTATGCTTATCTGGATAAGTTGCCTATATGTGTTAGATCTTATGAACTCCAGAAAGAAGTTCTCTTTGGCACAGTGCAAGTACTACAGCGAGATTTAGCAGTACATTTGAGAGACTGAGATCATACCACACATGCCTTGGCTGAAGAGTGAGGTTCATTATGTGCAGAAATAACCCATTTGGAGAAATTGCCCCAATTAACTAACAAAAGACTTCTAAGTAAACAAGATGGTTCAGATCACCATCTCTGGAGTGATATGACTTACTGAGTGTATTGAGTGTGGAATAACTTTGTGTGGCCTCCTTGGTCTTTATCAGTCCCGGCCCTGGTTCCAAACCAATAAATTATTTATATGAGTGGTCCCCAACATGCAGTCTGCCAACATAAGTAAAGGAGCCCTTTACTCAGTATCAATGAACCATAAATTAATTTGACCCTAGATTTCAGAGATGAGACAAACATTATTTTTTAATGTATAAATACCTAAAGTATGAAATATATAAGCCATTCCTAAATCATAAAATACATTTTGGATAGCATTGAACCGCAAAAATAATAATACCCATCAGTGTAGGTTAATGGCACTTTTTAGAAGAAACAATGAAAGTGTAATTGCCTTAGCATCTCCTATATGTAATTATGTCACTTGTTCTATTATTTTACTGTCTTAGAAGTTGCTATCTTTGGCTTCTCTAATCAAAACATAATCTTAGGAGAAGAGTTAATGGTATATCCTTGATCTTAGATTCAGAAAAAGACACACAGAAAATATATTCATATGAGCACATAAAATAATTTGATGCATTTTGAACACAGGCAAATGATTTGCTTCTAGAGAAACTTCAAGTCATCTAAATTAAAATCAAATGCTGTAGGGAAACAAAAAGGTTGGAGTAACCTAATGTTAGGAGAGCTAAGACACAGGGAAGCCTTGATTCAAGTCCCACTGATTTTCTTTGTAATCATGGGCAAGTCACTTAACCCTCTATTGCTTCAGGTACGCCCTTAGGGGCCCTTTTACTAAAACTTAGCACATACTAACTGAGACAAGTGTGAGCTAAATCCCCCACCCCCACCCCCACCCCAAAAAAAAAAATCCTTTTTTTCAATAATATTCTCTATAAGGAAAGTAAGAGAATGCTTTGGAAAAAAGGGGCTAAATAATTATTACTTATTATCATAAGAGTAGGAGAGTATTTGTAAAATAATAGGAGTAGCTTAGCACCCATACTAATTTATTTATTTTTTCATTTAGGATGCAGTAGTGAATTAGTCTTCCTCTTAGTTCCTTTGATGCATCCCTGTACATTAGACAACAAGCTTTTTCCATCTGTCTTGATCAGCGGTGATGGCTTCCATCCCCTCCCAGATAGCACTTCCATTGCATAGCTCCCTCTTGAGTATGCTTCTCCAGATCAGTTTTGGTCTTTGTGACAAAACAGTGGGTTTTTAAGCCTGTAAAACTGCCTTAGTTCTTGAAGTGTATTTCTCTAGTTTGGTCAGCAGGTGATGCATATTTATATTTAAAACTGTTACTGAGAACTGACTGTTCCTTCTTTTGTTAACACAGATAAGAGGTAACCTGCTGTGACGTGGCCAGCTACTTTAAAAACTTATTGTTCTGGGCTCTGATTGGCCCAAGAGCTCAATTCATCTAGGATATACTGGCTTTTTCTCCAGTCTTAGCCAGGGAGAAGAGTGAGAAGGATCTATTTGCTGAGTTCCCGTGAGCAGTTATATTTGATAACTTGTGAGCAGCTATATGTCCTGATCTCCCCAGGTACTATTTAGGTAGTATACAAATGTTTAGTTAATTTTATAATTGATCCATATTGCAGTTACCTGTTGTTGTTTGCTATTTGTACCTTTTCTGTTCATTGTTCTCATTTTCTATGACAATAAACATTTTTATTTTATTGCCTCTGCTTGCCTGGACTGACTAAGAATCCTGGTGGTTTTTGTGTTGAGTCTGTGAGTGCTTTCCAGAAACTGGTTGAATTCTTGGAAAGCCAGTAGTACCACAGGGCTCTCTGCTTTCACCATCTCTGTTTAATATATTAATGCAACTCTTAGCGTGCCTTTTGGAAAAACATAAACTACAGTTTTACATCTATACAGACAGCATTTCTGTTATTATTCCATTTACACCAGGAAATTTGTTTTCATGAACAATATATTCACTGCTGTTTATCAACAATAGAAATGTAGGTTCAAGCTTTTAAGCTAAAGTTGAACAAGTTAAGACTAAAATTAATTTAGTTATTGTTTCCAAGATTCTAGGAGTGGAAATGGATTATGAATTTTTCTTAAGTTCCCAGGTCAACAAAGTAGTGAAGAATTATTTTCATGTTCTTAGGAAATTGAGGTCTATTCGTAAATTTTTCAATCAGGAGACATTCTGTTTGATAGTACAATCTTTAATACTTTCTCAAATGGACTATTGTAATTCCATGAAAATTGGTTGTATGAAGAATCTAAAAAGTAAGCTGCATAGGATACAGAATGCAGCTGTATGAGTCATTTTTGCAGCACATAAACATGATCCCATTACTCCAGTGATAAAACAACTGCATTGGCTACCAATGGAGGCCAGGTTAAAATTTAATTGCAGGAAGACCTTAGGAAATTGGAAGACTGGGCTTCCAAATGGCAGATGAAATTTAATGTTGACAAATGCAAGGTGATACACATTGAGAAGAATAATCTGAATCACAGTTACCTGATGCTAGGGTCCACCTTAGGAGTCAGCACCCAAGAAAAACATCTAGGTGTCAATGTAGACAATATGGTAAAATCTTCTGCCCACTGTGTAGGGGAGGCCAAAAAAGGAAACAGGATGCTAGGAATTATTAGAAAAGGAATGGTAAATAAGACCAAGAATACTATAATGTCTCTATATTGCTCCATGGTGCTACCTCACCTTGAGTATTGCATTCAGTTCTGGTTGCTGTATCTCAAAGAAGATATAGTGGAATTAGAAAAAGGTTTAAAGTAGAGCAGCCAAAATAATAAAGAGAATGGAACTCCTCTAATATAAATAAAGGATAAAGAGTTTAGGGCTTGTCAACTTGGGAAAGAGACAGCTGAGGAGAGATATCATTGAGGTCTACAAAATTCTGAGTGATGTAGAACGAGAAGAAGTGAATCCATTTTTTACTCTTAAAATACAAAGACTAAGGGACACTCAATGAAGTTACGTGGAAATACTTTTAAAACAAGAGGAAATATTTTTTCACTCAATGAATAGTTAATCTCTGGAACTCATTAATGGAGGATGTGGCAACAACAGTTAGTATATCTGGGTTTAAAATAAAAGTTTGGACAAGTTCCTGGAGAAAAAGTCCATAGTCTGATATTGAGCTACACTAGGGGAATGTTGCTACTCTTTGGGTTACTGCAGGTACTTGTGGCCTGGATTGGCCACTGGTGGAAACAGGATTCTGGGCTAGATGGACCATTGGTCTGACCCAGTATGGCTATTCTTATGTTTTTATGGTCCAAGACCCTAAATTGTGTTAACAGTAAACACCTGGGAAGGTGTAGTTAACTTTTTGTTCTAATGTCCACAATAATAGGCATATTTTAAGGTGTATATTTTAATGCCTGAACTAACACATGCTTCATTAACATCTCACTGACATTGGTCATTAATGCACATGTTAAACATCACATTAACACATTTCAAATGACTAATGTTAAAGTGATTCAGTACACTGGCCCGAGAGTAGGATAATTGGAAGTCAGTATTATTGCAGCCCATAATTAGGTTTGAGTTTTTCTGCATTTTTAATCTTATTTGGCATGCAAATAATATTTTTGGAAAGAGAATCCTTATATCACATTTAAGTGGTGTATTTATATGTATTAGCACAGAACAATAAACATCATGAGAGGTATATTAGAGTTTAGAGACTTAAAATTAATCTCTAAAATGAAGGAATGGCAACTAAAAAAAAATTTGCACTGAAAAAAACTGCACTTAGCACTATTCTATAAACCTTGCCTATTATTAAGCATGGTTTATAGAACATGTGTAGCGGCCATCCCATGACTAAAATTTAGGTGCAGGCATTTACGCCAACTAAAATCTGGTGTAAATGCCAACGTCTTATTTAGGCATGGATCAAGCAAATTCTGCAATAGCGCGTGTGAATGTTTAGAATGTCCCTCCCTTGTCACAGAATTATGTTTTAGCACACCTACAAAAAATGCCTTTTTCAAATTTTTGCCGAAAATGGACATGCGGCAAAATGAAAATTGCCACATGTCCATTTTGGATCTGAGACCTTATCGCAAGCCATTGACCTAGTGGTAAGGTCTCACATGGTAACCAGGCGGTAATGGTCTATGCGCATCAAATTCCACTTGACATGCGTAGCTGACATGCGTCAGAAAATAAAAAATATTTTTCAGATGTGGTAACTGGGTGGTAACTCCAATTTGGCACACGTTGGGTACACATAAACACCTATACGGCTTAGTAAAAGGGCCCCTGAGAGTGATAAAGGTATTTGTGTATGTCTACTACTACTAATTATTTCTATAGCACTACCAGACATATGCAGTGCTGTACACATTATATGCAGGTGCTTTTTCTGTCCCTATAGGGCTCACAAGTTTTTGTATCTGGGGCAATACAGGGTTAAGGGCCTCTTTTACAAAGCCGCACTACCAATTCATGGTGCAGCAAATGAGAGGAAGCCCATTCAATTCCTATGGGCTTCCTCTCATTTGCCATACAGAAATGGCTAGCGCAGCTCAGTAAAAGAAGATTTAAGTAACTTGCCCAAGCTCACAAGGAATTACAGTGGGAACTGAATCCAGGTTGCCAGGATCAAAGCTCCATGCTGTGCCTACTGTTAGGTACCAAAGTTTATAGAATAGTGGCTACATGGGGGATTGGTGCCATTAATCGGCTCATAAATGTATAAGTGCTTGGCACTATTCTATAAAATGAGTGTGCAACTTGCATTGCGTATGCCCAAACGTGAACCATACTTGTGGGCAGAACATGGGCATGTGGCTCTGTGATACACAGTCTATAAAATACTGTTAGTTGCATGCACAGTATGACAACTTACGCCAGCCATTGACTTAGTATGAGTGGTCATGCCTAAGTTTTGACGTTGCTAAAGTTGTCTTTACACTTGCATTTTGTAATGGGTTAGGCATGCCTCCATGCCATTACAGCATTGGCGCTAAGCACGCCCCATTGGTGGCCTTAATTTATTTGTCACTTTATAGTCTTGCCTCCTGTTTGATAGCTAAAGCTAGGGGCTTTAAGGCAATATTAAATAGAAGCCAGAATAAAATGCTTTAGGAGATGCATACAAAACTTGTACTATCTGGATAAATCACTGACCAGAAAAGATAGTATCATTCAATATACTTGAATGCTTTTTCAGCATCCAATGAGAGAGCTATGATTGGAATCTGTTGTTGACCATACTACTACTACTACTACAAACCATTTCTATAGTGCTACCAGTCGTATGCAGCGCTTCACAATTTAACATGAAGAAAAGACAGTCCCTGCTCAAAAAAGCTTACAATCTAAATCATGGACAAATAAGGGATAAGGGTAGGACAGACAGATAGGACACATAGGGAAAGGGGACTATTGAAGAGAGGAAGACAAGATAAAGGTTACGAGCAGGTGACAAGTTAGAAATGAAAAGCAGCATCAAACAGGTAGGCCTTTAGCCCGGATTTGAAGGCGGCCAGGGATGAAGCTTGACGTAATGGCTCAGGAAGTCTATTCCAGGCATAAGGTGTGGCAAGATAAAAGGAACGGAGTCTGGAGTTAGCGATGGAGGAGAAGGGTACCATTAGGAGAGATTTGCTTAGTGAACGGAGTTCCTGGGAAGGAGTGTAGGGAGAGATGAGGGTGGAGAGGTAGTGACGGGCAGCAGAGTGAATGCACTTATAGGTTAATAAGAGGAGCTTGAACTATATACGGAAATGGATAGGGAGCCAGTGAAGTGACTTCAGAAGATAGCTGATATGGGCATAGCGGCTTTGGCGAAATATTAATCTTGCAGCAGAATTTTGAACAGATTGAAGAGGAGAGAGATGGCTGAGTGGAAGACCGGTGAGAATACATGATAAGTCTCTTCGAGCATGCATCATCCTACCATGCCTAAAACCAGTTTAGCCCCTATGAATAATGCTTTCCAAAACTCCAGTCTCTGAGTTAGAATTTTGTCACATAGCTTACATTTTACATACATCAATCAGACTGGTCTATAATTAGAAACATGCTAGGGATCTTTCCCTGATTTACTATAATTCTTGTCTCTGTAAATGTTCCCTCAACAGTACCACTAGAAATAAATCTGAAAATGCCTGATAGAATTTTATGGGAAACTGTTCTGCCCTGGTACTATATTAATGGGTAGTGCTTTAATTGCTAATTGAATTTCTGTCAAAAATTCCAAGCCTTCAACCATTCTCTTTATAAAGCTGTGATGGTTGCTTGTTGCAGGGTATTAAAAAAGGGTTAAATATGATTGGGTATACTATTGTATTTTGTTTATTAACATTCTTATTCTTGACTTGATCCTTTTTGCTTCTAGGCTCTCTGCCAAAAAATGTCCACTTTTATTTACTTCTTTGCAATATCTTGCTTTATTAGCAAAAATGGAAAAAAAACAGGTTGTCTGCTGCGAATTGAGCTATATTTACATTTTAGTTGTTGAACTTTCAATAATAAAACATTATGGGCTCCTTTTACAAAGCCGCATTAGCAATTTCTGTGTGGTAAATGTGATGAAGCCCAGAATTGAATGGGCTTCGTCGCATTTGCAACGCCAGAATTGCTAATAAGGCTTTGTAAAGGAGCCCTATTTCTATTGTTAGTAGGTTATTCTTCTATTATTTTAGTGGTCCATATTCAGCTGGCAATGGTAAAGTTTTTTTTTTTAATGCTGACCATCATCATCTAAGTTAGTCCCAAATATTCAATGCCTGGCCATCAAATATCTGGTTATGTCAATATTCAGTGCCATACCGGGCAAAGTTAGGACTACATTTTATGTGACCCGGTTTGCCTGGTTAGTCATGCAGGAATCACTACTGAACACTGCTGGTGCCCACATAGCTCTTGGTTTCACCCCAGCTCTGCCCCTCGGACCACCTTGGCACTATCCAGAAAGTGGCACCGCCCAGTTAAGTGGTGTTGTTTGGTTCCAGTTTGAGGATGCTGGTGTCCTATGATGCATTTGTGTTTTTTGAAGATGGTATACTTCCAAACAGCTTTGGTTTGCTGATCATATGGTCTTTCTGGCTCAGTTTCTTAAATAGACTGGTTTTGTTGACCCTCTGACGCAGTCACTTGATGCCAAAAACACAGCCTATGCCGGGTCGAAATATTTCTTGAAACTATTTTTTAAGAAAATCGTAAGGTAATAATCCTGGTGCTATAGGAAAATTAAGAAGTCTAAGTGTAAGACGTTGGTTAAAATTCTCTATTTGCTCTATTCTGCGGGCAGTTATCATCTTATCTTTAACCAAAACATCAACTGTTGATTTCACATTATTAACTTCTTCTTTAACTTGAAGAATCTGATTTGTGGTGTCCATTTTAAAATTATCTAACGATTCAGAAATTGATGTCAGTTTACTCACAATAGTGGACATTTCTTTAGTTGATTTTGCAACTTGCTTAGTTAATACCTGGACTGCTTTCCAAATAGCCGCCGGTGTAACCACATGTAAGGATTCTTCATCCGAGTGGTTTCCCTCTGCTAGTCCGAAGGAGGTACCGCCGAGTGGGCCCATGCTGTCGACATCTCCGGTCTCAGTCTGGCCCACTAACTCCTCTCGAGATCCCGCAGGGCACGGGGTGGATTCGGCTCCAGCAGCGAAAGAGTGGTATCTGGCCCCAGGATTGGCGATGCTCCTCCACCGTCAATCAACGCGGGGCTCGCTAAGCCGGTTTCCAGGGGTATACCTCTCATGTAGCAATCGAGCGTTTCTTGGATTGGGGAAGACGTTAGGGATATCGGCGGTAATCCCTTAGTCGTCCCCTTCCTCTTTGTGTGCGGCATTCCGAATCAGAGGAAAAAAACGAAGGAAGGAGAAACTACCAGCAAGCGCCAGAGTCATTCATAGAGCAGGCTAGGATGCCATCTTGCCACTCCCCCCCCCCCCCCAGAGCGGCAGCTGCGCTTTCCCCTTCCTAGTCTTTTATCTCTCTAAATTGCAGGTGGTTGGTGAGTACTAATTTGGGGGAGGTAATAAAAAAGACTAGCACTTTAAAAACAAGACCCTCCCCAGCGCTAAAACTATTTTTAGTACATGGGTAGTATGCGTACTTGCAAAAACTATCACAGGATGCCTGAGTGTGCCCTGCTGTAGTGCATTTTAATCTACAGTAAGCATGCATTAGTATTTGCCGTGACTTAGTAAGAAGACCCCATAATGTGTACAGCACTGCATACATCGAATAGCACTATAGAAATTATAAGTAGTAGTAGTAGTAACGTCTTATGCACAATGAGGTCTTAAACAGACAATTCCATAACTAGGCACCCCAGTGCTGCACAAGAATCACCTATTCTATAACTGCATCTGAGTGCCCCAATTCCATTACAGAATATTAGCCTAAACAACATAGGCATATCTAAATTAAGATGTTCCCCATTACACTATGTTAATGGCAGGTGTAAATGATGTGTATGAATGTTGCACGCAATTTGCATAACTTAGAGTATTCAGTAAGTTGTGCACATTAGTGGCCATCCCTCCCGTGCTCCACCCATGTGTTCACCACCCCCTTCAATTATACACAGCACCTACAAACACCCTTATAAAATAGTGTATAGGGCACCTGCATGCATAAATGTCATTTTTCTCTGCAATTATGTGTACAAGGCATACATAACTGCAGATGTGCAGTTATAGAATTGCCTTTCACACATTCTGTTTTATCTGCTCATTCTCTCATCTCTTTGTGTATGGCTCGTACTCTTTTCATTTGTCTGTACCTTATCGATGCCTCTGGAAGATGTCGCATACAGTGTAATATTACTTTCCTTCTGCTCTTTGTGATGCCTTTCTTTGGGTCATATGTACTAAAAGAATTTTCTTATTTTGTGTCAGTGACCCATGTAAGCACCCAAATATATTTAACTGTCTCTACTGCAATATCATACTAACATGTTATCAAAGCAGTGTGACATAGCAAGAGACAGTTATTTGCATATCACTAATAGGAAGGTTGTTTCCTGCTACCAGCATTGAATATCCAGGTTTTTCAATGCCGGCTACCATATGACTAGTTAAGTTGACATTCAGACTTAGCCAGGTATGGCTTAGCAGGCAAAGATAGGTCTGCTTTTTATGTGGCCTAATATGGCCACTAAACCTGGCCGGTTAAGTTCCGAATATCGGGACTTAACCAGTCACGCCCCTGGAACACCGCCAACATTGCCGACTTTATTTTCAATGCCAACTGGGCATTTTCAGCAGTGATAACCAGTTAAATGGCATTGAAACTGACTTGTTATCCACCTAGGCCCAAATTAACCAATCGGCGGCTGTTCCTGGCCCATTGAGTCCCTACTTACTTTTCATAAACAGTTAAAAGCCCATTTGTCCCAACAGATGATACTATAATATAATTTCAGCTTTTTTTTTCTTTTTTTGCTAGAAGGTTTGATGTTTTACTTATGTTGTTAATGTGTATTGTTTGATTTTATTATGTATATACTATTGTAAGCTACCTAGATTTGTAGATAGACAGGATACAAGAAAGTTTTAAATAAAAAATAAATAAGCGACATCTCATAGAAATTATCTGCTTATACCGTTCTTTTAATGTCAAAACCATTTGCCCATTTATATAGAGTTGTTCTCTTTCTCTGTTTAAATATGGATAATTTTAGGGTGGATAATTATTAGCCTGCAGCTTGCTTGTTTCTTACTTCTCAGTCATCTGTAGAAAGCTGATTTGATTAGCAGACTGAATATTGCTGACTGCCTCCGCCAGAGTTCACCTCTCTGACCAACCTGGCACTGCCAAGGCAGTCTGACCGGATTTTCAGTGGTTCTGTGCTATCCAGAAAAGTGCTGCTGAAAATCCGATTATGACCCAGTGAACAAGACTTATCCTGGTAGGAGCAGTTTCTACCTGGATAAGTCCCAGTGAATGTCAGGCCCATGGTTTCAAAATATTCCAGATAATATAGCAGTGATTAAATGCATAAATATAAGTAATCAGTATGGGCTAGATCATAGGCGTAGTTTGACTGTTTCATTTGGGGGGGCAAAGGAAGGGGCGGGGCATATTAGAATATTCATTTGCATATATGTATATGCAAATTATGCTAATATGGAGGAAGGAAGGAGCAAGAGCTGGCTTTTTTGGGAATAACCAGTGTTCGTTTGCCAATAGATAGCCACTGAATCAGAGAGGCAGCGGGTTTGGCGACAGGCAGTGGTGTGCTGGCAAATGTTTAACAACAGGCTCTCCCCCCAGTCCCCCTCTGCGCCCCCCCCCCCCCAAATTGCAGAGCTGGCTATAGCCGTGGAGAGAGCCTGGGGGGGGGGGGGTATAAATAAGTAAATATAAACTTTTAATGTTGAGCACCTGATTCTCAAAGTGAACATATTGCAAACACTATAATGAAAATAAAATGATTTTTTTCTACCTTTGTTGTCTGGTGACTGTTTTTCTGATCATGCTGGCCCAGTATCTGATTCTGCTGCTATCTGTCCTCTTAACTCCGTTTCCAGGGCTTCCTTTCCATTTATTTCTTTCTTCCTTTCTTCTTCATTTCTGGTCCTCAGCTTCTGCCTATTTTCTTCATCCATGTGCAGTTTTTCTCCTCTCTTCCTTTTCCCTCATCTCATCTCCTTCTTCACTCTTTCCTCCCCTCCATCCATGTCCAGCATTTCTTTTCTCTCCCCTGCCCTCCATCCACCCAGTCCAACAGTGACCCTCCTCTTCCCTGTCCCCATACCCAGTGGCCCTCCTTTCCCCTGCCCTCCATCCACTCAGTCCAGTAGTGACCCTCCTCTCCCCTGCCCCATGCCCAGTGGCCCTCCTTTCCCTTGCCCTCCATCCACTCAGTCCAGCAGTGACCCTCCTCTCCCCTGCCCCCATACCCAGTGGTCCTCCTTTCCCCTGCCCTCCATCCACTTAGTCCAGCAGTGACCCTCCTCTCCCCTCCCTTCATTCCGCCCTCTCCCCGTTCCTTCCCCCCCCCCCCCCCCAGCGAGCCAGTTCTCCTCCCTCCCTCCGGATCCGTCCCTCACCAACGATCTTCAAATTTTTCACCTCCCGGCCCGCTAGTGCTGACTCTCCACTGCCGGTTCACGCTTCAAAATGGCCGCCGAGACTTCTCGCGAGGCCGCCTCTGAAAGTCTCAGCGGCCATTTTTAAAGCGCGAACCAGCAGGGGAGAGAGCGCTAGCGCCTAGCGGGCAGGCAAAGGATTTGAAGATCAGGTCGTTGAGGGACGGATACGGAGGGAGGGAGGAGAGCCGGCTCACGGGGGGGGGGCCAGGGGGGGAGGAGAAGGAACGGGGAGAGGGTGGGGTGAAGGGAGAGCTGCCTGTTGCCGGCCCTGCGTTTGGGGGGGCATTGCCCCCCCTCGCCCCCCCCAGTCTACGCCCATGGGCTAGATCCACGCAGTATTACTGAATTTGGGGGATCTGCACCTAACTTACATGTCAGGATTTACACCAGCTTTTAGCTGGTGCAAATGATTGTAACTAAAAGTTGGGTGTGGATTCCAGAGGTACACGCTGTTCTATAAACAGTGCCTAACTCAGAGCACCATTTATAGCATGTTTCCCAAGTCCAGTCCCAGAGTACCCCTTGCCAGTCAGACTTTCAGGATATCCACAATGAATATGCATGAAAGAGATTTGCATATAATAGAGGCAGTGTATGCAAATCAAGTTTATGCATATCCATTGTGAATATGGAGGAGTAGCCTAGTGGTTAGTGCAGTGGACTTTGATCCTGGGGAACTGAGTTTGATTCCCATTGCAGCTCCTTGTGACTCTGGGCAAGTCACTTAGCCCTCTATTGCCCCTGGTACAAAATAAGTACCTGAATATATGTAAACCGCTTTGATTGTAGTTGCAAAAACCTCAGAAAGGCAGTATATCAAGTCCCATTTCTATTCCATTCCAATATCCTGAAAACCTAATTGGCAAGGGGTACTCCAGGACTGGACTTGGGAAACACTGGTTTATAGAATATCACTGAGCACATTTTTTTGTTTGGTACCCAAATTTGAGCAATATTTATAGAATCCATTCCTAAGAAGTGATCCATTTGATCCACTTTTAGGCACAAGCATTTTCACCAACTAAAAACTGGCATAAATCCTTTTGTATATGTTAGGTGCACTGCGAATCCCCCAAATTCAGTAATACTGTGCGTATCTCTAGTGACTACCCCTGACCCACCCATGTCTGTCCCATAGCAAAGTCCCCTTTTCATTTGCACATTATAAAATGTGCATGCGTATCTTTATGTAATAGCACTTTGCAAGATGTGTGCATAAATCTAAATTAACGCCAATAATTATTAGTGTTAATTGGCTCAGTAACGAATTAAACTGTGCGTGCAAATAGGGTGCACACCCACATTTGTGTGTGCAATTTTGAACACCATATATAGAATGTTGCCTTATGTGCATTCACCACATTTTGTAGAAAGGATATTTATTATATTTTATACAATAGTGCCACCTAGTGGAAACAATATATATTTTCCTTAATCCTAAAGGGCCTGCTTTTATAGCAGGACACCGCTATGAAAAGTCCCGAAATGCCTCCATTGAATCTTATTTTATAAATACAACAAAGGTACCTATATGACATAAATTTTGAAGTGCATTTGCAAAGCACTTAGACTTACAAAGTTTCATATTAACCTAGAGAATTTTATAAGTCTAAGTGCTTTGAAAATGAGCCCCATAAAATAGGTTCCCTGATACATCCCAATGGCACACACATGCCACTGCATAAATTTATATCTGCTCCAAAGAAGGCGCTAAAGTGTGCACGTACATGCATATTTTATAAAATATGTGTGTAGATTGGAATCCCACCCCTATACCCCAAATAATGTCTATACATAGATCATGTAAAAGTAAAAGTGTACCTATATTTTATATGCATATGTAGTCATGGAATTGTATAAATACCCCTTCATGTAAAACTGGTTTTACATGTGGAAAGGGCTTTATAAAATTACTCCCCCCCAAAAAAAAAAAAAATATGCATCTATGTTGTGCAAAAATTATAGTGACATTACATCTGCAGAAGAACAGATGAATTAACTGCAAAATGGTGCTAAAAGTCTTTTGTAATAAAGTTGTTTGATTTTGTAGGCTTAGGCATAGGGGCCTATATCACTTTTATTATTCAGAACTCCAAGGAAATGGAAAATATTTATAAATATGGCTCACTGGAGAGGTCCTTTTTACCAAACTGAGGTAATAGGGTCCCTGTGGTGGTGTCGACATGTGGATCTGCCACATGCCAAGGCTCCTATTATCGCAGTGGGTTTTTTGTTTTGTTTTGTATTGTTTTTTTAAAGGAAATGGCTGTGCAGTAAACACAAACTTGTTACAGTCTCCTATTTAGGAGGTGGTAAGGGCTCCCACTTTAACCCGGCAGTAAAAATAAAAAATATTTCTGGTTGTACTAGAAATGGCATGTGGTGGGGATGGCATTACCTCTAGCTCCTGTGTGGTCCACCATGATGTTGTAAAAGGGCCCCTAAATCCAGTTCTAAAATCCAGACAAATCATCATGTGCATTTAGGAGGACCTCAGAACAACCAGCTGTTATGTAATAATTATGTTTAACTTATTCTTGCTATACACCAGCTTGAATGAATTCCTTCAAAAAGGTGGTAAATAAATTATAATAATTAAGGGCTTCTTTTGCCAAACTGCGCTAGCCATTCTTGCATGGCAATGCTGATGAAGCCCATTCAAAGTGAATGGGCTTTGTCATCATTGCCGCACCAGGAATCGCTAGCGCAGTTTGGTGAAAGAGGCCCTCAATAAATAAATAAATAAATAAAGACAGCAGATCAGGAGCAAGGCATAAGCAAATCGCTATGGGGTCCTTTTACTAAGGCACACTATAAACGCTAGAGACACCCATAGGAATAAATGGATGTCTCTAGCATTTAGCACATGCTAAAACTTAGCCTTTGTAAAAGACCCCCCGTATGTGCCTATGGCCTAAACGTTTAGGGGAGGAGGGGCTGTCAGATTGCTGAGGACTCAGGATTGCCAAGTGTCTGGATTCTGTCAGGATTCTACAAATGTGTAAATTAACTGCCTCAAAACCAGAAGGATGGCTAAGGTGTCTGGATACTTTTCAGAGTGTAGCCCTATGTAAATTTCTATTTCTCCTGCCTTTCAGTGAAGCGACTGTGGTAGGATCCAGCCAATGGGAAGGCTACCTTGTTATGGGAGGAGGGGCTGAGTTGCAAGTGCTGGAGTAGGGGAAAAGGTGGAGGCTGAGGCTTTCATGGGGCTTCAGAAAGAACCAAGGAATATCTTGGGGGAGGGGGATTGTTGAAAAACAGTAGGAATTTAAGAAGCATGGAGGAAAGAAAACTGCTACAAACTGAGGAAAAGAACTGGCAGCAAATGCAAGAACCTTATATGATGGTGGGCAGACCTGGCTGAGGGCACTGCCTGAATGAGCCCAGGACAGCTCTAGAAAAGAGAACTAGAGACTGCATGCACTTGTGTATATTTCCATGTCTCTGGTGGGAATAGCTCATAAAAATAATCTTCTTTGAAAATCTGGGCTGAAGTGAAGAAGTCTACTGGTACAAATCTACCTTTGTGCATACTAAGTGAGGTTTTCAGCCTGAGGAACTTACCAAGCTAATATAAATTTTCCTGGGCAAATTCCTTTGAAAATTAATACTGCCTCTACTCTGTTTCATTTCAGAGGCATCAAAGAAAATAGGGTTGCCAACTGGATCCAGATTTGACCGACAGGGTTGATCCAGTTCTGAGCTTACTCCAATGCATGGACTTGTAGCCTTGCTTTTCTTAGAAAATCCAATGGGGAAATCAGAACCACAAGTCCCTGCATGCAATGGGGTAAGCCCAGGACTGGATCAACCCCGTCGGACAAATCTGAATCTAGTTGGCAACCCTATTTTCACCTTTCACTGCCTCTGATACAAACCAGAGATGTCAAGAAATGAGATATACAGGTGATGTGTCTCAGGTATTAATTTACAAATTTTATGTGAGACAAAAGCTTCACAAATGGAAGAAACTAAATAAAATATTTAATTTTCTAGGTGAAAATGACTTGTCCAACTTCTCTAGTTCTCAGCACACTACTATAGAGCTACCAAGTTACCCAATTCAGGAAGACAAACTTTTTGCCCAGTCTTATTTTTGAACATACATCCCAGTTCACTGTATGCTATTTGTAGTCTTTGATACTGCCAACTGAAATCAGCACTTCAGGTCACGAGGAGGGGCATAATCGAACGGCGCCGGCCAAATAGATGGCCGGCCATCTCCCGATTTGTGTCGGAAGATGGCCGGCGGTATCTTTCGAAAATAAGCCTGATAATGTATCAAGAGAGGGTTGCCAGAAATCCAGGACTAGCCCAGAATTTCCCTCTCTTGGCAGTTCTCTGGCTTTAACCATTAAGCTCATCCATTTGAAGCATATGCTTGCTTAGTCCCTATGCTCACTCACAGACTATTACTGCCACCATGCCTACAGTGAATCAGGGAGGGAAGTTTCATCGAGGCATAGGGAATTATTGGTATTTGACTAAAGAATTCTCTTCCAAATTCCTCGGACTTGGAAAACCTCAATGACAGATGTGCCCAAACTGGGTTGGGGAGCTCATTTGGATGGACTCCACACTTTGAATGTCTGCTCTACTCAGGAGAGACTTCATCAGATAAACTTCCTAGAGCTAAGAGCAATATGGAATGCTCGAAATGCTTTCAGAGATTAATTGTCTGAGGAATGGGATCATATCTATTGTGTTGGAAGACTGTCAGAATCTAGAAATGGGCTATTTCTTTTATGGGATGTGCCTCAGAGCCATGTATATGGCAGGCAAGGACAATGTCCTGGCAGACAAACTTAGTCAAGACCTGCGACTCCACAAATGGACAATGTACAATTAAGTTGTACGCAGAATCTTTCTAGAGTGGAGCACCCTTTCATTAGACCTCTTTGCCACTCCATTTGCTCTAGAAAGGGTCACACCGCTGACTAGCCTTGGATGCCTTCCTTCTGCATTGGGACAAAGATCTTCTGTAAGCATAAGCTCCAATATCCCTGACAGTGGAAGTCAATCTAAAGCTCAAGCAAAATCAAGGAACCATGATTCTCATTGTCCCTTACTGACTGGTACAAGTGTGGTTCCCACTTCTGTTGGACCTTTCTATCAGAAATCCTATGAGGCTGGGCTCTGGAGTGATTTCCACCACTGATCACACAAGAGCAGGACACACCATTGCATCCCTAGCCCTCACCGCCTCGATTTTGAGAGGTTATCATTGTCTTCCATGAGTTTGCTTGACAGTGTCTCAAAGGCTATCTGCCATAATTATGGATTCCACTGAAAGGGAACATAGGTTTAAGTGGAAAATGTTTGCTGTCTGGTGTGAGTGCAAGTCTATAGATACCTCCATGTACCCTAAGCAAAAGTTGCTTGAATACCATCTATATTTATCAGAGACAAGTCTCAAGAACAACTCAGTAAGGATTCACCTTAGTGTCAGGGCCGCCGAGAGCCGGAGTCGGGCCTGGGGCAAGGCCACCCCCGGGCCTCCCCCCCACCCGAAGTCGCCGCCCACCAGAGATCGCCGGGCCCCGCCCACCCGAGGTTGCCGCCCACAGGAGATCGCCGGGCCCCCCGCCGCCCACCCACCCGAGGTCGCCGGGCCCCCCTCCACCCGCTATCGGGCCGAGCCCTTGGAACTAACCTTAAGCCTCCTTTCACTTCACAGCAAGCAGTGGCAGGGCAGACCTCTCCTCCTTCCTTCCGTGCCCCGCCCTCGCGGACGTTATGTCAGGCGAGGGCGGGACATGGAAGGAAGGAGTGGCCTGACCTTCTGCTGCTTGCTGCGAAGTGAAGGAGGCTTAAGGTTAGTTCCGGGAGTGACGGAGGGCGGGCCAGGCGGCGACGGAGGGCTGGCCAGGTGGCGGCGGTGCCGGGCCCCCCTGGAGGCCCGGGTCCCAGGACTTTTGTCCCCCCTGTCCCCCCCTCTCGGTGGCCCTGCTTAGTATAATCAGAACTTACCATCATCAAGCATAAATTAATTTCATCTTTGTACAGTCTTTAGTTGCTTGATTTATGTACCTTTCTGTGGTACAAACAAAGTGGTCTCCATATGTTATATGGAGGTATCTAAGTTTTGTACCTGGAACAATGGAGGGTTATGGGATTTGCAGAGGGTCACAAGGAGCTGCAGTTGGAATCGAACCCATTTCCCCAGCCCACTGCACTAACCATTAGACTTATAAAACCTCCAGTCAAGCCTCTTGTGGTGTCATGGGACCTCAATGTTCTCATCCAGCTGATGAAAGCTCCTTTTAAGCCACTAGATACCTGCCAATTGAAGTACCTGACCTGGAAGGTCTTATTTTTGGTGACAGTTACTTCAGTGCCAGGGTTAGTGAGCTCCAGGCCATACTAACTGATCTGCCTTATACTAAACTTTTAATGATAAAGTGGTTTTGCACACCTATCTGAAATTCTTTCTTGAAGTTGTGTCAGCATTCCAACTTAACTAGGCAATAGTCTTTCCAACCTTTTTGCCTAAGCCTTATGCCCATAACGGTGAAAACAAATTGCACATTTTGGACTGCAAGAGAGCCTTGGCCTTCTACCTGGAGCAGATTAAAACCCACAAAAATACTCCCAGCTTTTTGTTTTATTTGCCCCAAACAAGATGGGAATTGCCATCAGCAAATGAACACTTTTCAATTGGATAGCAGACGGCATTTCCTTCACTTATGCTCATTCTGGACTGACTCTAGAGGGTGATGTCACAACTCATAATGTCAGAGCTATGGTTGTATCAGTAGCCCACTTGAGCTCAGCCTCCATAGAGGAAATTTGCAGAGCTGTAATATGGATATTTGACCATATTTCACATCACATTACTGTTTAGAACAGGACTCCTGATGCAATAGTAGATTTGGCCAGATGGTCTTCTAGAATCTATTTGGGGAATACAACAACAACAACAATCATTTCTAAAGCGCTACTAGGGTTACGCAGCGCTGTACAATTCAAACATAGAAGGAATAGAATCCAACTCCATCCCCCACAGGCCTTTTTAAAAAAATGTAAAAATAATAAAAGCAGTCTATTACTACCTAAAAATATCTGCATGTTGAAGTGCAACTTGATGTGTTCTTTCCCTTTTTTTTTCAGTTGAGAACAGCCTGTAGTTAGGGAGCCCCATGCAGGAGGATTCCCATCCTCCTTGTTCTTGGAGAGCACCTGCTTCAGGTAAGTAACTTCATTTACTCTGAGGACAGCAAGACTTGAATACTCACAACCCTCCTATTTCAGGAGTTGAATTCCTTTAGCTGGTAATAGACAGAAGACTGACACTTGCCAGTGGCAAGCTTGAATGGGTGCATGCACAGTGAGGTGGCCCAAAGGCTTCTAGAAAACGTTTCTGGGGTCCATCGGTGATGTCACCCATGCATGAGGATTTCCGGCTGTTTTTGGAAAACACCTGCTAAAGGTACGTAACTTAATTTTACTGCTTTAAATAGCTCCAGCTGTAATCACTGATCCAGTAGTCTATCCTGATAATAAATTTGTGTATATTTCTATGAAATGCACTTTAAAACAGAATTGATACTTATTAGTGTGCCAAAGCATGTCTTCAAGTGAATCCCAGCAGCTTCTGTTTGGCCCGACTCAAGCTTTATTCATGTTAACTGCCTCATGGGATTTCTTGCTCCAGGCATCACAGGAACACTGAACAGTGGCATCCTCAGTCCCCTCCATCTGCCACTTAAATTGGCCTACCCTGTCTAGCACAATAAAAACTGTCAACAACAAGACACCTGTAATGACAACTAGCCCCATATATATGTCAAAAGCTATCCAAGCTTAAATCAAGTTCAAATATTGAAGACTGTACAAGTGGTGAATTCAAGATACTGTTCAAAAATATACAGTGAAGACTGATTTTGCTATATCTGTAGTTCAAATGTATAACTGGGGCTTCTGGTGTTAAGTTTTCACAGATAAATGTTAATAAAACAGCCCCAGTGCAAATAAAATTTAAATAAGTTTTTATTGGATAAACATTGGAAACCCTTCCAATTCCCTCAATACTCCTCTCATCCTTCCTTTCCTGCCTTACATCCTCCACTCTGTTAGCTTTTTCCACACCATTCACTTCACTGCAAAAAAAAAATGTGTGTATTCGATTCCACCAGAAAAGGTGGCAAATGTTGGTGTCTGCTTGATGTGGTGCCACTTGATGTGTTCTTCCCCCCCCCCCCCCCCCCCCCCAGTTGAAAGCAGCCTGTAGTTAGGGAGTCCCATGTAGGAGGATTCGTAGCCTTTTTGTCCTTGGAGAACACCTGCAACAGATAAGTAGCTTCATTTTGTGATGTAACTGTCAGTGATGGCACCTACATCACAAAAACACTCAAACACTGATTTTTTTCTTAACTCTCAAAGAACCCTCTAATTAATTGGAAAATAAATGCCAAAGAATACAAGCCCTATTGGGTGGCAACACTGGTAATTGGGAAGCAGAGCTAGTGCTGGGCAGATTTCTACAGTCTGTGCCCTGAAAATGGCAAGGTCAAATCAAGGTCAGGTATACATATAAAGTAGCACAAACAATCAGTTTATCTTGTTGGGCAGAGTGGATGGGCCGTACAGGTCTTTATCTGCCGTCATCTCCTATGTTACTATTATAAATAAATTTCGGTATAAATATATCATCCATGAGTAACTACCATATAGAAGCATCTTACTTGGTAAATTCTGTCCCCTGAAGATTGTAGTCAGTAATACAGTGCAGTCTTTTAAGAATCAGCGTTATTGTCCAAGTGTTTATATTTATATATGTAAGTGAATTATTAATCAACCATTTCAATTGGTTACTTTATGTTTGGCAGATTTTTATTTTTGTATGATATGGCTTTACAATTCCTTGCACCCCAGAATCAAGATTGCAGTGTTAAAGGATGAAGACTGAGCTCATTTATGCATGCATGGAATGAAACATCTGGCAAAAATCTATCTGGCTATGTTTATCCTCCATTGCAACAAAGCTGACCATCTGCTCCCTCATCAAAAATGATCTTATCTTGAAAGAAATATCAGATGATCACCTGTCTTAGACAGAATCTTTGCAGTAAAGGCAAAGCAAGCCTTAATGGTATTCATCTGTAGCTATGATCACCGACCTGCAACAGGTAAAAACTGTTTCTAATGTAGCAGCTTGGGGCATTGTTCAAGGTTAATTGCAAATTAAAAATCTGATTCAGAATTCAGTGACAACCATATGATTTATGCTTCAGAAAAACTGCGCTCTCAAACTGTAAATCATCTATAAATTAAATAATTCCTTTGAAATTGTACTCTGCTAATGAGAGTGCAGAAAGTTTACGATAATGAAGAATCAGCTTTGACACTGACTGCATGACCTTGGGAAATTCAGTTTACTTTTCTGCATCTCAGTTTATCCAGCCTTAATAGGACAGAGGTGATTAACAGGATTTATTTTTCAAACTAGGGGAATTTCTGTGAATGCAAATATGAAGCCTAAAGGAAACATCTTTTTTTTTTAACTATTGTAGAGCATGCTATAATTCTAAAGTATATTAGTGGCATTGGTGGAGAAAAGATGCAACTGTTTACTGTAATTATTTCAGTTGTTATCACATGATATATCAAACACTAGGTGACAATGTTTAATGAATATTTTGCCTCTTGGGTTCCCTCTACCTGTTCAAGTAGACGATGGGATAATTTTTCAAAGATAATCAGTTGTGTACATGATGTTGTTTGCTCAATGTTTTGTGCATACAAAATTCATGGAATTTTAGATGATTGACATTTATTATTGGAATTTAAAAAATCTCTCTTTATATACCCAAGATATAGATGGTCAAAAAAAGTCTCTCACTATTAAAGTACTTTTTAAGCCATTCATCTGAGCAAATTTAAGAATCCGTGCCCTTTGGACGTCTCTAGCATTTAGCATGTATTAATCATTAGCACGCGCTAAAAATGCTAGTGCACCTTTGTAAAAGACCCCCTGAATGCTTTAAAAAATGGAAACATGATGAAGTTCAAGTTTTCTGAAGTAGAATTACAAATCTGGCAAATTCTTTCCCTTATGTATACAAAATATTTTTCAATTATATTCACATCATGAAAAGGACTCTTTTTTTTTTAAAGATACTTCAGCAGAGTAAATAGTGATTTATCCAATTTAAATGGCTAGGCTGAAGAACTGTCCTTCTCTATCCGGTGCTCCCACACATTTTTTAGCTGGACAAGAAGGATGACTTCCCAGAGGTATGTTTACATCAAGAGAGGAGTATGGGGCATATTCTTGAATTTTCTAAAAGTATGCACATTATTCTCCCACATTGCATGGACACATTTAGGGGGTATCCTATAGATAGGTACCCAAAACTACCCTTCCTCACATACACCCCTCTCCCCCAGGCATATCTTGTCAAATTTCTAGGGGAAATTGTGGAAGGTGGAAGTTACATTAGAAGGCGGCAGGACATGGGATCTGGGCTCGGCAGTAGATGGCCTGTGTGAATTGCTGGTGCCGCCAGTGACCTATACTGAGAAACACTTTAGGGTAGAATGATAGGGGGGTTTGTATACAGAGAGCATGGGACAGGGTTGAGGGAGGGGGAAACCCAGGGCCAGAGGGAGAGATAGAGAGAGAGAGAGTGAGAGAGATGGAAAGAGATGTACGTGGCTGGGCAGGAGGGAAGAAAGAGAGGTGAAAAGGGTGGAGGGGAGAGAGAGAGAGAGAGATTCTGGACAATGGGATCAGGGAGGGAGGGAGGGGAAACCAGATGGAGAGGTGTTAGGGGGGCAGAGGGAGAGAGAAATGATGGACAGTGGCTAGCCAGAAGGGAGATAGGGAGGGAAGAGAGGAAAGATGGTGGACTGGGGGAGGGGAAGAGAGGAAGGAGAGAGAGATGTTGGACAGTGGCTGGACAGGGAAGAGAGTAAGAAGGGAAGAGACGAGAGATGTTACACCCAGGGGCAGAGGGGAAAGAGAAAGACAGATGTTGAAAATGTGGAAGAGAGGCACTGGGCCCTCGGGCACTGCCCAGTTGCCTGAAAGTATAATAGGGTTAATCTATTTAAATGTATTGCCACCACATCTGTCTTCCCTTACCCCATGACTGTGCCCTTCTATTGAAAACCTAGAGCAACTGAAAATAGGTCAATCTATTTTCCAAACTTCATGTATTCAGATAACAGTGAGGTATGGTGCCATGTGAGTGGTTTTCAGGGATGAGCTGTCATTTGCTGATAAGAGTGTGCACTATTTCCATATAGTGCACATTGTTTTTAAAGAATATGCACTATGGGCCCAATATTCAAAGTGATTTAGCTGGCTGCTGACCACTTGATTGTGGCTAGCTGCTAATATTCTAAGGCACTTAACCAACTAAGTACCGCTGAATATCATGGTTAGCACAGAACTCAATGCTGGCTATATTGGGGCGTTTCAGGGATGGAGTCAGCACTTGGCCGTTTAAGTTCTGATATTCAGCCCTTAATCTGCCAGGTTTACTGCATAAGAGGAACCACATAAAAGTCTGTCCTATTTTTATGAGGTAACCCACAGACGCTTAAGGGCTGAATATTGGCTTAACTGGCTATGGAGCTCATTTTCCAAAGAGAAAAATGTCCAAACATTGACATAAATCCGCATTTGGACATTTTTCTCACAATAACATCCAAATTGGTATTTTCAAAACCAAATTTTAGATATTTTTTATGAAGTCTGTCAGAAGCGTGTTCAAATCATAAGGGAGCATGTCAGGGCTGTGTTAAGGGAAGGATCTGGGCGTTTTGGCCATAATGGAACAAAACAAAATCATCCAGGACTAAAACTAAGACTTTTTGAGATATACCTGTTTTTATAACGAACAAGACACAAAAATGTGGCCTAAATGTTGATTGGGTGACAGGAGAATTGAACCGTGGACGTGCTATAGACGTAATCTACTTAGATTTCAGTAAGGCTTTTGACACGGTTCCCCACAGGAGGCTCTTAAATAAACTGGATGGGCTGAAGATGGGACCCAAAGTGGTGAACTGTATTAGGAACTGGTTGACGGACAGGCGCCAGAGGGTGGTGGTGAATGGAGTTCGCTCGGAGGAGAGAAAGGTGAGTAGTGGAGTGCCTCAGGGATCGGTGCTGGGGCCGATTCTGTTCAATATATTTGTGAGTGACATTGCCAAAGGATTAGAAGGTAAAGTTTGCCTATTTGCGGATGATACTAAGATTTGTAACACAGTGGACACCCCGGAGGGAGTGGAAAACATGAAAAAGGATCTGAAAAAGCTAGAAGAATGGTCTAAGGTTTGGCAATTAAAATTCAATGCGAAGAAATGCAAAGTGATGCACTTAGGGAGTAGAAATCCACGGGAGGCGTATGTGTTAGGCGGGGAGAGTCTGCTAGGTACAGATGGGGAGAGGGATCTTGGGGTGATAGTATCTGAGGATCTGAAGGCGATGAAACAGTGTGACAAGGCGGTGGCCGTAGCTAGAAGGTTGCTAGGCTGTATAGGGAGAGGCGTGACCAGCAGAAGAAAAGAGGTGTTGATGCCCCTGTACAAGTCGTTGGTGAGGCCTCACCTGGAGTATTGTGTTCAGTTTTGGAGGCCGTATCTTGCTAAGGATGTAAAAAGAATTGAAGCGGTGCAAAGAAAAGCTACGAGGATGGTATGGGATTTACGTTACAAGACGTATGAGGAGAGACTTGCTGACCTGGACATGTATACCCTGGAGGAAAGGAGAAACAGGGGTGATATGATACAGACGTTCAAATATTTGAAAGGTAATAATCCGCAAACGAACCTTTTCCAGAGATGGGAAGGCGGTAGAACGAGAGGGCATGAAATGAGATTGAAGGGGGGCAGACATAAGAAAAATGTCAGGAAGTATTTTTTCACAGAGAGGGTGGTGGATGCTTGGAATGCCCTCCCGCGGGAGGTGGTGGAGAGGAAAACGGTAACGGAATTCAAACATGCGTGGGATAAACATAAAGGAATCCTGTTCAGAAGGAAGGGATCCTCAGGAGCTTAGCCTTGAATGGGTGGCAGAGACGGTTGGGAGGCGGAGCTAGTGCTGGGCAGACTTATACGGTCTGTGCCAGGGCTGGTGGTTGGGAGGCGGGGATAGTGCTGGGTAGACTTATAATGTCTGTGCCAGAGCCGGTGGTGGGAGGCGGGGCTGGTGGTTGGGAGGCGGGGGATAGTACTGGGCGGACTTATACAGTCTGTGCCCTGAAAAAGATAGGTACAAATCAAGGTAGGGTATACACAAAGAACTAGCACATATGAGTTTGTCTTGTTGGGCAGACTGGATGGACCGTGCAGGTCTTTTTCTGCCGTCATCTACTATGTTACTATGACCACTGGAGGGAATCAGGGATGACCTCTCCTTACTCCTTCAGTGGTCACTAACCCTCTCCCACCCCCCAAATAATGTGATTTAAAACATTACTTGCCAGCTTCAGATGTTATACTCAGGTCCATTAGATCAGCATGCAGGTCCCTGGAGTAGTCTAGTGGTGGGTGCAGTGCACTGTAGACAGGTAGACCCAGGCCCATACCTACCCCTACCTGTTTCACTTGGGAGGAAACTGTGAGCCCTCCAAAACTCACCAGGAACCCATTGTACCCACATATAGGTGCTCCTTTACCTGTAAGGGCTATAGTAGTGGTGTACAGTTGGGGGCAGTGGGTTTTGGGGGGAGGTTGGGGGGCTCATCAGACAAGATAAGGGGACAATGGTTTTGCAAAACGTCTTAAATCAGACTTAGACGTCATATCGAAAATGCCCCTCCACTTGTTAGCCAGCTTAAAAATAGCCAGATATTCAAATTAAAAGCCTGGACAGGTCCTGGCTTTGAATACCCGTGAATAACACCATTGGTGTTGAGCAAAATGCTCACTGCCAAAAGCTGAATATTGACCCCTATATGCACATTAGAGGTAATTTTCAAAATGTCACCTAAAGTTAAGCACCTAATGTGTGTGTTCTAAGAGTGAATTCTATGATGGCAATTATGCACTTACGGTAGATCAATGACTGGTATAGATGCTCGCACCTAACAGCTTGATATACTGCTATTCACAGTATTGCATCAAAGTGGTTTACAAGATTTAAAAAAAAAAAAAAAGAAGAAGAGCTAAGGAGAGATTTGTCTAAATAGCCAGGTTTTGAGGGATATTTTTTAAGAGGAAAGGGAAAATTGTAACTTAATATCGACAGGTAGAGAGTGTTCCAAATTTTACGAGCTGCATATGAAAAAGCAGTTTCACTGTGAAGTCCATTTCAGTGTCAGTAGGTCTTGATATTTAATGTCATTGTGACAATTTTTGCACTTCCTGTGATTATGAGTTATCTTGTTGGGCAGACTGGATGGACCGTGCAGGTCTTTTTCTGCCGTCATCTACTATGTTACTATGTTATGCCTGTCCTAATACATCATGATGTGTGAACACTCGGATACTTGATATTAGCCTGCTTTATATGAGCAAACCTTTCTCTCCTATGCCAAGAAGTAATTTTGAAAGTTGTATATAGTATAATTGAATGTAGTCTCTGTGCAACTGCAAATCTCTTGAACTTATTATAAACCATGCAGAACTACTTCCACTGTGACAATTTGTTGAGCATATAAATGGAAATCAGAGGACCTAAGCTATTTATTTCTGCTCTATTAGATATTTTGCAAGTCTTACTGTTCTGTGATATATTGTGGCAGCTACAGCCCAACCCTGCCTAATCTATACAGAATTAAAAGTCATGCGAAATATTTTTTTTCTCTCATTAGAAATAATAGTAATTATTTATAAGGAGGGAGTCTGCACATTGGTTTAAGCACAGCACCATCAGGAGCTTTGCTTTTTTCAGTTCAAATGCTATGAGATCCTTTTTTCTAAGCTGCGGTAAGCATTAATGTGTGCTTACTGCAGGTTAAACACACCTACCACGGGGCACACTGAAGCACCCCACGGTAGTTTGAAGATCAGTGCATGCTTCCCATTCACTAAAAAATTGAAAATATTTTTTAGGGCTGGGGATGGAGAGTAGGCATGCCCAGTGCTAATCGGCTAGGGCAGCTGCATTGCCATACGCTAACCGATTTAGCACGCGGTTAGTGTGGGAGCCCTTACCGCCTACTAAATAGGTATTGGTAAGGGCTCCCATGCTAAAGACCATGCGCTAATTGGGAAATTAGCGCATGGCCATTAATTGAACAAATGGAAAATGCGGCCATTTTACAGCATTCTAAAAGTAGCTCAGTGTGCAGGGAAACCCACGCGATAGTAAAAGCACAGGCTGCTTTTTAGCGCAGCTTAGTAAAAGGGCCCCCAAATTTCCACTGATTCAGGAAATCATTGTAGAAGAATCAGGCAGCATTTGCACATGTAAAAAGTGTTTCCTGATCAGTATGACCTGCTGGAGGGAGATGGTCTTTTGTCCAGAATTTGAAGAGACCGGATATTGTGTTGGGAATGTTTTTGTTATTCCCCACCTCATTGCACTGTTCCCAACAGGCCCTGCCCACTGGTGATGTCAGCTAGCTGGGGGGTAAGGAGATAGCATGCTTGCAAGGGTCTACAGGAGTAGTGTCAAGCAGGGACTGTCTCTTCATGTTCAAGTGTACAGCACTACGTACGTCTAGTAGTACTATAAAAAGCTAAGTAGTAGTAGTAGTAGTAGTAGTAGTAGCATTATCTGATCTCTATGCTAAGATGTGTGCAATTGGTTAATGTTCCTATGCATAGTGCAGGTGGTGTATTTGATTTTATTTTCAGTATGTTGATTGGTGGGATCAGTGTGACGAATGATATTAGTGTTGGTTCCCTGGTTGGATCACAAAGTAGTTTAATTTGCTGTTGCAATATAACCACCAACCTGTGGATTTGGCAGCATTTGAACTTAAGAAGTCATATACTAGGGTTGATAGGCGGATGCTTGAGGAAGAATTTGGAGCCTCCTCATTAGAAATGAGAACTGGGGTGGAGGATTTGGAGACAGGATGGAATGAGGGCATTTGTGTAGCATCAGCAAAATTTAGAAGATACAAAGCAGGGGCATAGCCAGAAGTCCAATGTTGAGGGGACCCAAGAGTGGACTGGGAGTTAAGCATTTCTTCCTAGCTTTTCTCTATTCCCCCTCCCCACCCTATACCTTTTCTGGTGGGGATATCAGCCCACCAACCAAAGAGATTCACTGGCTGAGCCCTCACCCATGCTGCCTTAGCAGTGAGGAAGCTGGTGGAGTGCTTCAGCTATGGATGCCGGCACTTCCACATGTGCTCAAAACTGAGCTCCAAACTGAGCATGCACAACTGATCACTTTGTTGGTTTCTTCATTGATGAGGCAATATAGGTGGGGGCTCAGCCAGCAAATCTCTTCTGCTGGTAGGGCTTGGATATCCCTACCAGCCATTAATCCACAGCTGCAATTTTGGAGGAGGCTTGAGCCCATAGTTGGGGGGCCCAGGTCCCCAAGGACACCTGTGGCTGCCCCATGGTTTGAAATGAGAAACATGCAGGGTGGACTGTGTGTGGCATAAAAAAACCCATCAGATCACTACAAGCTAGTTTATCGAGTCTGTGTAATGGAGAGTATGTTGGAGAATTAAGGATAGCAAATGGGTGATTTTTGTTCAAAACTGATAATAGTAATTGACCAAAGGAATTGTTCAGAATGGTTCAGAGGTTGAGTGATAAAGGAGAGCGAAGACAGCCATGGAGAATACATAGGAGATTTTTTTTATAGGTTTTCAGATTTTTTATAGCAGATGGTGGAATTGGTGGGGGAGAGAGTGGATGTTGAGGAGGAGAAGGTGGTTAGTGGAGAGTGGATAGAGAAGTTGTCAAAAGTTTATGGGGTAGAGAGTGGTTGGTCTCATTTTGGGTGTGCTTCTAACATAGTAATATAGTAGATGATGGCAGATACTGATCTGTATAATCATCCAGTCTTCCCAACAAGATATGAAGATATATGGAAGGTTCTGAGAGGTTTGAGGTATACCTCTTATTTTGCTGAGTCCTACCTGGCATAGTTGGTTAAAGATGCTGGGGATGTAAGACAGAGCTGACTGTGAATGTCTCCTTGAAGGAAGAGGTTTTTGTGGATCCCCTTAAGCATGTTTTAATCAAACTGTTATTGATACATCCTGGTGATGATAAGGAGGGTTTGGAGAATTATTGCCCAATTTATCACTTGCCCCTTTTTTTAGGGAAGATCATTGAAAAGATCTGTAGCCTTATGGATTGGAGGCATTGCATTGCAGTGGATTACGTCCTATTTGCAAGGGCACCTGCAAAGAGTAGTATTGGATGACTGCCTCTTGGATGCATGACAGTTGAAGCAAGGGGTCTCCCAGAGGTCTATTATCTCCCAGCCTTGTTTATATGAGAGATCTAGGGAATATTGTTAGAGAGGTAGGGTTTACCTGCCCTCTCTATTGCGTATAGGTGACATCCAGATTTTGTGTTCCATTGCTCTAGCATTTGAAAATTTGGTCAATGCACAAACTGAAAGTAGCCAGTACTGTTGCTCTTTATTTGGGCAGCTGTAAAAGCACATGCCAATGAAAAGATGAGGAAACTAATTGTGCAAAATTCCACATATAACTTCACTTTCCAGAACTGCCTCTATCCAATTTTCTCCAGGGGCAACAACTAAATGCTTTCCAGTAAATATTCAGCTGATGGTGGTCAGACGTTCTGTAAATGTTGACAGCTGTGGGCTGAATTAAGCCTGTATATTCCTTATGTCAGCTGACCCACAGTTTTTCCAAGAAAGTTCTATGTAGTATTGGGCCTAAGGTGCAGAATTTTAACAATTGCCTCATCATTCTAGTTAGCTGATTCAGAAGGCACCATTTCTTGACAAGAAGATTAATTCATTCACCTGGATTATCTGCCATAATTTGTCATGATGCTATTTGTGCTATCACATGTTCTTTTAGTCAACAGGAACATTTATTCTTTCTTATCATTTATCCCTCATCAATGATAACTTTCTCTTGTTTCATCTACCTTCTACAGATGCTCTTTGCTATGTCAAATCATTTCTATGTCAGTTAGTGATCTGAAAATATTTGATCAGCTGTATATCTCATACGCTAGCCTAGTTTTGCCGTTCAGCTGTTACCAGAATTATTCACTTAACAACTAAATGAATGATTAAGTCTACCCTACAATGTTTGTAATTGGTGTAAAACACGGCTGCACGTTTAAAAATAGGGTCAAAGAGATCAGATCACATTACTCCTGTGCTCCATTATCTGCACTGGTTGCCTGTTGAAGTACACATAAGCTTTAAGTTGTTGTGTCTGGTTTATAAATCATTTCAAGTGAGACATCCAGATTATCTTTGTAGCAAATTGATGAAACATGTTTCTCAATGGGAACTTCACTCTCCACAGAAAAATCTTTTGCAACTTCTGGGGCTTAGTGTTATGAAACTTTCATCTACCAGAAAGCGTGCATTTTCATATGCCGGTCATCTTCTCTGGAATTCTTAGCCTGAAGATCTTCATAAGACTTCTTCATATACTGTGTTCTACAAAAGGATGTTTCAACAATATTTTACTTGATCTGTGGTAGATATTGCTTGTCTGGTACTATAATGGCTGATTTTATGTAATTAAATTGTGAACTGCTTTGGCACTGAGGTAGAAAGCGGTATATAAAATGAATAAATCCAATCATCTATGAAAATGAGAGATTTAGAAGCCTTCGTGTAAATATTTAAACTGTGGCGATGGCATTTAAAAGTATTCCTGGATATTCGGCACTGGCCATAATCTGGATAGCCATACGGAATATCCTGAAATATCACTGATCATCAGACCTATCCAGAAAGCAGTGATTTTCATTACCAGTAACTGGATAGCTGTTCAGATAACTTAGAACAGCGATTTCTTTTGTCCTATAATTATCCGGACAACTTCAGGATAGAAAATATATTGTCTTTCACATACTGGTAACTATTGAAATTACATGGAAATACTTTAAAAACAAATAGGAGAGAATATTTTTTCACTCAACGAATAGTCAAGCTCTGGAACTCTTTGCCGGTGGATGTGGTAACGGCGGTTAGCGCATCTGGGTTTAAAAAAGGTTTGAACACGTTCCACATACATAAACACAGATGCATTAACCACTGTCTCTTTTCCAAGCTGAAAAACTCTAACTTTAGCCTTTCCTCATACAAGAGGAGTTCCATCCCCTTCATTATTTTGTTCACTCTTCTTTGAACCTTTTCTAATTCCGCTATATCTTGTTTGATATGTGGCAACCAGAATTGAATGCAAAATTCAAGGTGAAGTTGTACCATGGAGTGATACAGAGGCATTATATTATTCCCTTTCCTAATAATTTCTAGTATCTTGTCTGCTATTTTGGCTGCCCCACATACTGGGTAGAAGATTTCAGCATATTGTCTACAATGATACCTAGATCTTTTTTCTTGGGTGGTGACCCCCAAGGTGGACCCTAGTATCAGGTAACTATGATTTGGATTATTCTTCCCAATGTGCATCACTTTGCATTTGTCCACATTAAATTCCATCTGCAATTTGGATGCCCAGTCTTCCAATTTCTTAAAGTCTTCCTGCAATTTTTCACAATCTGCATGTGTTTTAAGAACTTTGAGTAGTTTTGTGTCATCTGCAAATGAATTACCTCACTTGTTCTGATTTTCAGATCATTTATAAATAGGTTAAATTGCACCAATTCCAGTACAGATCCCTGTGGCACTCCACTAGTCACCCTCCTCCATTGAGAAAAATGGCCATTTAACCCTATCCAATAACCAATTCCTAATCCACAACAGAACTTTGCCTCCTATCCCATGACTTTAATTTTCTCAGGAGTCTCTCATGAGGAACTTTGTCAAAAGCTTTCTAAAAATCTAGGTACACTACATTAACCAGCCATCATGTTTATTCACGCCTTCAAAGAAGTGAAGCAAATTAGTGAGTCAAGACTCATGAAGTACCGTAGGCTGCAGACTAATGACTGATAGGTATAAGGGGAGGGGAGGAGTAGAGGAAGAAGGAAAGGGTAAAGAGAAAAGAATCCAAAGTTTGGTGATGCTCAGACAGATTTCTTTTATAATATAAGCTTGTTGCTTTTGACTTTTACTTTCAAGGAAGAGAAATAATTGTCATCTGTTTGTTGTATATGGATTATTAATGAACATGGTTTCAATAAATAAATAAATAAAACATATGAATAAGGAGTAACTCAGTACACACAAGTAACTCAATTCTTAAAAATATAAATAATTCAATACTCACATGTCCATTATGGTTTGTTACTTCAATACATCATCCAGAAGGCTCGAATGGGGGGGGAGGGAGAGCATTATATTCTTTGTGTAATGCCGGCTATTACATCAATTGTTAATTAAAATTTTGATGGTGAGATATGTAGCTTTGAAAGGATGATCTCATTTGAATTGGTTTTACTAGTTAGGGGGTCCTTATACCAAGCTTCACTAAACTCGCACTTATTATCACCCATGGTGACCAGCTCCTAACAGGCCCAGCTTCATTAATCTACTTGTACTCTATAGACCTGAGTGTTTTGTTGACCGCCACCAGCATTAAACCCAGAAATTCAATGCCAGGCTCCAGCATTGAATTTTCGGGTACAGGTTTCTGATGAAAACATAGCCAGTTAAATATTTGGCACTTAACTAACTATGAAGAACCACATGTAAAAAGCACTATGTTTTATGTGGTCCTATTTATCTTAACTGGTTAAGTGATGACTCTGCCTCTTCCTACCTTGATCTGTTTTCAAACACTACAGTCAAACACTCTCCTGGAGGACCCCTTCCTCCTGCCCTGGGCCCTTCTTCAAACACTGTTGCCTCAGCATGGAATCTCTTTCTGAGGTTCTGTTCTCCCTGTTCTGAGCCTCCCTATTCTGCTACCAAACAAACAAAAATCTCCACCAATATTTGCAAATGGTGTTGCTATAGTAACTAAATAAACATATATCATAAAGCAATTAACCATGTATGAGGAAAAAGCCTCAGATATTGATTTAACCTTCTTTCATGTCAATAGCTAAAAAAAAAAAAAAAGAGCAGAAATACAGTCCAAAACCAAACAAAAAGCTCAAGTGGACCTTCAGAAACAGGACAAAAGAAACTCTTTATTGACACAACAGACTCATCGCAGCAGGACTTCAGGACTCATTATAGACAAAAGCAGTTTTTCTTCCCGATGTCGCGTCCCGTGCTCCTACCTGCTCTCCCGCCGCGGGGGGCGGGAGCCAGCATCCTCCGCGGCATGGGATGGTGGCCCAGAGGCTTCAGCGTGGGGGTGAGCGCTGCTGCAGGAAGGGCGGGTCGGGCCGAGACCGGCGGTCGGCGACGGCGACCACCAGTCCCGCTGTCGCCGGGTGTGGAAGCGAGGTTCGCGCCGCCCAAGATGGCGGCGCTAGTATGCAGGGGTCGGGGTCTTCCTCGCTCCGGAGCCAGAGGGCCTGGAGCTCCGCCTACAAGGCGCCGGATTGGAGAGCTGAGGCAGTGGCTCCGCCTGGGAGATCGGGCAGAACCAATCCAAGGGGCTCTGCCGACTCCCGGGGCCGGATTGGTGGATTTCTCCCACGAAGGCGGGGCGGCTATTGTGGCTCGATATTTAAAGAAGGAAGCTGAGCGGACTCTTTGCTTCCGGTTCTGTTCCGGAAGCGTTCCGTGGTTCCGTGTTGTTACTTCCTGGTCCTGCCCAGAGACTTGCTTTGAACCTGACTACTGATTGCTAGCCGCCTGCCCAGAGACTTGCTTTGAATCTGACTACTGATTGCTAGCCGCCTGCCCAGAGACTTGCTTTGAACCTGACTACTGATTGCTAGCCACCCGTCCAGAGACTTGCTTTGAACCTGACTACTGCTTGCTAGTTGCCCACACCTCCCGACTCCAGCCAGGTCAGACCGTCAACCCCGCGGTTCCAGCAGTCCCGCTGACCGCCTGCAGCTGGGGGCTCAACCCCTGGTGAACGGCGGTCGCCGCGGGTGAAGATTGGGGTTGCTCGGCTGTCCTTTGAGGTCCTTTGGGCCTTACGGGACCTAAGGGCTCACTGACATTGTGGACAAGACACCCGACTTCAAAATGGGAAATTTTCAGAGTTGCAGAAACATTGTTCCAAGACCGTTTCTGTCTTTATTTTGATGATGCTACGTTTTCATAAACTTTGACATCCAACAGTATAGTGACCCCTGACACAGGCGTTTGGTCTCCGAAACACGGACCGTGTTGGGTCCTCTCAATAAAGAGTTTCCTTTGTCCTGTTCCTGAAGGTCCACTTGTGCTTTTTGTTTTGGTAATGGCTAAAAAAAAAAAAATACACACACTCAAAATTCTATATCAAAATTAGCATCAAAATATAGTAAAGTACTTTTAAAAACTTGCCCACACTCAAAAAAAGTTTCACATACTCCCTCCCTTTTCTGCTCCCACATTAGGGATTTTAATTTGTCTCTGAGCTCCATCCTCCTGACTCGGCAGTCTAGCTAACATTCCTTTAACCTGGCTTGGTGAGGCAGTGCTCTTAAGGGGAACTTTGGGGCCCTTCTACTAAGCCGCATAAGCATCTATGCATGCCCAACATGTGCCAAAATGGAGTTACCGCCCGACTACCGCATGGCTCTTGCAGTAAGTTCATTTTTGGCACATGTCCAATACGCGTGTATGAAAAATATTTTTTTATTTTCAGTGTGTGTGGCATTTTGCACGCACAGGTCATTATGGCCCGGTTACCGCGTGAGTCTTTACTGCTAGGTCAATGGCTGGTGGTAAGGTCTCAGACCCAAAATGGACATGCAGCAATTTTCATTTTGCCACACGGCCATTTTTGGCAAAAAATTTTTACAAAGGCCTCTTTTACAGGCGCACTAAAAAAATGGATCAGTGCATGCCCAAAACCCGTGCCTACACTACCACAAGCCATTCTTCGGTGCGCCTTTGTAAAAGGACTCCTGTATTTACTTTGCTCGCTCCGAGAGGCATAATCAAACGTCACCGGCCAAATAGATCGCCGGCGATCTATGTTGGTGGCGGCGTTACAGCTGGCCGGAATCGTATTATCGAAAAAGATGGCCGGCCATCTTTTTTGTCGATAATATGGTTTAACCTGGCCAAATGCCTTGGAGTTCACCGGGTTTGAGATGGCCGGGTTTGTTTTTCAGCGATAATGGAAAGTTATGTCGGCCATCTCAAAGCCCGGCCAAATTCAAGGCATTTGGCCGTGGGAGGAGCCAGCATTTTTTAGTGCACTGGCCCCCCTGACATGCCAGGACACCAACCAGCCCTCAAACCCACTACCCACAAATGTACTGCACCCACTAAATTTGTTCCAGGGACCTGCATACAGCCTCTAGGACTTATTGCTGCTGTATAACTTTGGCACACCAGTTCACAGCTGAAGACTAATCTCTCTGAAAAAGTCCTTTCTTGAAATAAGCACGTTTACTCACAGTTAATTGCAGATCAGAGGTTGTGCCCCACTGGCAAAGAGTCCCCTGGTACTAAGATTAGCAGTAGGTCAGAGCTGGCACAATGGTGTACAATGCCCTCTTTCAGCACCATTCAAGGTAAGAACTATGTTCTCTAACGTGGGTAACACAGGAAAGGGAACTAAAACTGGCTTACAAAAATGGCCACTACCACATGGACTACAACAGGAAACAAAGCAGGGCACACTCTGACCCAGTTAGCAGGGGGGGAAAGCACCATGGGAGTAGAGCCCAGTACCCTACACCTATCACAATGCATTGCTAATGTGACTCTGCAGGGCACCTAACAGAAAAGGTGTCACACTCACCCAAGAGCCACATTGCAACCAGGGAAAGGCTGTCAGAGGATACAACATATTCTGCTGTCATGGAGGTGGGTACGGCATTTGAGGCTGGCATACAGGCTGGCAAAAAAGGTTTTTAGTTTTATTTTTTTAGTATGGAAGGGGGTTGGTGACCACTGGGGGAGTATGGGGAGGTCATCCCCCATTCCCTCCGGTGGTCATCTGGTCAGTTGGGGCACCTTTTTGAGGCTTGGTCGTGAAAATAAAAAGACCAAGTAAAGCCGGCGAAATACTGCTTAACGCCGCTTTTTTTTTCCATTATCGGCGAAAGCCGGCCATCTGGTAGCCACGCCCATGCCCGCCCACGTCCCGCCTTCGCTAATCTACCGACACACCCCCTTGAACTTTCGCCAGAGATGCGACGGGAAAGCGGCGATGCTGTCAAAAATGCCTCTTTCGATTATTCCAATTTTGCCGCTTTTAAGAAATTGCCGGCCATCTCCCGATTTGTGTCGGAAGATGGCCGGCAATCATTTTCGATTATAAGCTAGTCCCTCACAACTAACTACATGTTAATGAAAACAATCAAAACAGTTCACAAATGAAATCACCAAACAAAACCTTCCCTTTCCCACCCTACTTAATAAAACCTTTAACATTTCCTTGTTACAAACATTTTCCTTAATTCCTGACCTATCTCAACCTAGCTCGTTTTTAATATCAAATAAAAACTACATGAAAGCCCCACAACTGCCCCACTAGATCCACTATTTTGACATGGGTAAAGCCAAGTTTTGTAAGTGCTTTACAAAAAGACCTGTAAAGGTCTACAAGGTATAATTCAGGAAGCATTGTGTTCAACTTACACATGCCTTCTGCCCAGTACATGGCAGCAACCAAAAAAGCAAACTGAAAGCTAGGAAGTATTAGGAAAGGGATGCAAAATAAGAACAAGAATATTATAATGTGTCTGTATTGCTACATGGTGTGACCTCACCTTGAGTATTGCATTCAATTCTAGTCACAGTATCTCAAAAAGATTCAAAGAAGAGAAACCAAAATGATAAAGGGGATGAAACTCCTCTCATATGAGGAAAGGCTAAAGAGGTTAGGGCTCTTCAGCTTGTTAAAAAGACAGCTGAGGGGGGATATGATTAAGGTCTAAAAATCCTGAGTGGTGTATAACAGGTAAAAGTGAATCGATTTTTCACTTTTTCAAAAAGTACAATGAAATTCCATGGAAATATTTTTAAAATAAATAGGAGGAAATATTTTTTCACTCAAAGAATAGTTAAGCTGTGGAACTCGTTGCCAGAGGATGTGATAACAGTGATTAGCATATCTGGGTTTTAAAAAAATTTGGATAAGTTCCTGGAAGAAAAGTCCATAGTCTGCAATTGAATGTTGCTGCTATTTAGATTTCTGTTAGATACTTGTGACCTAGATTGGCCACTGTTGGAAACATGCACAAAAACACACAAACAAAAAAGCCATTGGGACATACGAGGGGCCAGCATTCTTAGACTGGCCACACAGACATCTCAGCAGAGCTGTTTGTGCAGCGCTGCGTATGCCTTGTAGCGCTATAGAAATGCTAAATAGTAGTAGTAGTAGTAGTAGCTGTGGGCAATCTAGGAGGCACAGCAGTGGAGTTCACATAAAAGGTCTCAGGCATACATCTCACTGTTACCCCCTTATATTGCTTGGGGAACCCTCCAAAACCTTCCAAAATCCTACTGTAACCAACTGTACACCACTACAATGGCCCTTACGTCTTCAGGTATCACCTATATGTGGTTACAGTAGGTTTTTGATGGATTTTGGAGGGCTCACATGTTCTTCCACGAAAGTGTACTAGTCTCCTTCTCTACAGTGCACTGCACTGACCCCTAGGCTACTCTAGGGACCTGCTTGCTGCTCTAATAGGACTGGCCATAACATCTTTGTGAAGTGGGAGGGGGTTAATGATCACTGGGTGAGTAAGGGGGTCATGCCTTAATACCTCCAGTTGTCATCTAATCATTTAGGGCACCTTTTTGAGACTTAGTCGTGATTGAACCTGGTCTAGACCAAAACGTCTAACTTTTAGCCCTGAATATTTTTGCTTTATTCCATTATGGCAGAAAAACATCCAAGTTCTGGGAATGCCCAAATCCAGCTACTGGCACACATTCAACACACCCCCTTGTGATTTGACATATTGCAGATGAACTGCATAGAAAAAGTTTTACAAATGGGTTTTGAAAATAACTATTTGGATGTTTTGGCAAAAACAATGCCCATCTGCCGCTTCCCCACACTTTTTGGATGTTTTTCAGTTTCAAAAATCAGCCCCTACTTTAGGTGACCAAATAGTGGGGCCCTTTTACAAAGGTGCATAAGGGCCTATGTTCAGCACGCGCCAAATCAGCATTACCACCTGGCTACCGCATACCCCAGGCGGTAATTCTGAATTTGGCACATGCCAAAAACACACAATAGAAAATATTTTCTATTTTATACCATCTGGTGCTTACCCAGCGGTAAATGGCAGTGGACTCATGCTGCATGCCTACCACCCAGGTACTGTGTGAGACCTTACCTCTCTCAATGGGTGGTGGTAAGTTCGCCGGCCAAAAATGGGCACGCCCTGGTTTTTATTTTGCCACGCGTCAATTTTCCGGCCCTTTAAAAAAAGGCCCTTTTTCCAGGAAGCAACAAAAACTGGCCCAGCATGTGCCCAATAGGTGGACTCACACTGCCATGGGCCACTTTTTGCCACAGCTTAGTAAAAGGGCACCAGTATGACCCTAATGCTACAGTTCTTATATTCTGTTTTTAACAAGCTTAATTCTAAGCAGATTACATAAAGAGTACTAGAACATACATCTAGGATTATACAAGAGTACATTAGTTGTTAACAATACCCAAAACATATTTTTGAAATAGATAAGTTTTCATTGCTTTCTTGAAAATGTCAAAACTAAATAGAGATCTAATTGTATGTAAAAACTTTTCTATTATACTGCATGCTTTGGTTACCATGATTAGGTGTTTTCTTGGCCCTCAAAGCAGTTACACATGCAGAGAAAAGATGCAGGCTACACCATGAACCTTTGACTTTCTGCCAAGTGGTGTTGTCGATTTATTCCACCCCTTTTGTTAATTGCAGAAAACTAGAGATTTCTACTGTGCACCTTTAACTTGAGTACCAGCTTGTAAAACAATTACCTTGCCTTTCAGCATGATACAATCTTATTAATCAAGTCAGGGTAATGACTTTTCTGTCCTGCTTTTGTTATAATGCATTACAGTGCCTGAAAATCAAAGTGTAAAAAATAAGCTTCTTGTGACCGAAACCCAATCAACCTCTTCACTCAGTGTCAGGCAGTTGCAATTATCATTTCTAGGTGAAAATAATAATTGCTTGAATCTCAGCAGTGCTCTTTTTTCATCCTTGCTGTAATATGGAATTTCAGTAGTCAGTGTCACTATGTTTTGTGTTCTTCACACTAAAATGCTTTGCATGTTCTGGAAAGTCAAGGGAAAGGCAAATGACCACAGGAAGGTACAGCCTGCAAAATGTGGTAACCAACCATCTTCTCTATATAACTTTTATGACTTCATTCAATAATTGGTTGACATTAGAACAATTGATGTAGTCAAAATCCATTTTAAATATATAAATCTAACCCAAATATCTCACTAACTAGCTACATTTGAGCACACGTGGATCCAAATTTTATAACATGACACTTGTGTTGAAGCTGGTTAAAGGTGCCTTCATAAGGGTACTATAAGCACCTAAGTGTCTTTATAAAATAAGCATCCAGAACCAGACCCTGTAAAACACAAATCCTCACACATAAATTATGTCTTCTCCAAGAAAGTTGTACATTTATTCGTGTTCCATGTGCATCTCGCATGGATCCCTTGTGGAGTTCCCAATCATAGCTGGGTTTTTTTTTAATTGAAGGCAACACCATCAGGCTGTGCAGGCTAAATTAAAGTATCTTATGTGAGAGAAAAGAACAAGGAAATATTGACAACAATGTATATTATAGTACAATAAAGAAGTGAAGTTGGGAGGGGGATAAAGCAGGCAATTTTTATTGGAGACCTAACACAGGTTGTTTCTACGTATCACTTACATCATAGATCTGTGTAAAATACATATAGGCATACATGCAAACATTAAAAATATATCAGGATTTACAATCAAAAGTGACAAAGTCTATAAAATATTTTTAAAACATAAAATATAAATTAATAAAAACATTTGAATATATAAATCAATTAACAAATACAATTACAAATGTAAAATTTATAAAAGAAGTAACTGAAATAAAAATTTCTTCCTTCACCCCTTCTTGTGGCTGACTTCACTTCTTTGTTGTACTGTTCAGTGCTTTGCTGTTGATTCCTTCTGACTTGGGGAACATTTATATTATAACCTTGACATCATAGAATAACACTTTATATACAGTATCAACTAATGATTCAAAATAGATTACAAAGCAAAAATTAACATTATCAAAAATGTACAAAACAATTTAAACTCATTAACCTAACTAAACAAAGTTAAAATGTTTCTGAAATAGCTAGAATTTCAGCTTTTTATGAAATCTCTATATATAAAAGGCACCACCAACGTTCTAATGAAGCCTCCAGCTGGAAGTGTGAAGCGCCAGAGATATCCGGTTTCCCCATGAGTGAAGGAAAACAGCACAACATGAAATCCCTCTCTCTGTAACAGTGAAGGACTAAGAGGGGGGAGGGGAGAGAGACGCCCTCACTCTCTCTGTAACACAAACACAGCACAGCAGGAAACTTAACACTGAAGGACTGGACTCGGAGGGGGAGGGGACAGACAGCACAGGGGAAGGGAGAGAGGGCAGAGGGCAAGGACACACACACTCCCACATGCACACTCTGAAGAAAACCTTGCTAGCCCCCGTTTCATTTGCACCAGAAACGGGGCTTTTTTACTAGTTTCAAATAATTGCTCCATTCTAAGATCAATTGGCATAGAATAAACAAGAAAGAAAATCCATACAAGACTTTGAAATGTAAAGAAGACGTTTTGAACTCTATTCTGCCACAACTGGAAGCCAGTGCAGGGAACTAAGTAAAGGATTTATATTGACAAATTGATAATACACTCATTATATTCCTATAGGCATCATATTAGTGCTGGCTAAATCTGTTAGTTCACCTTAGTAAAAGGACCCCTTAGATTTATAGAGCAAAACTCTTGCAGCCGTGTTGTGTAGTAGTTGGATCCTAGACAGAGAATTCTTGAATAGACCCAAATACGAGTTACAAATATCAATTCTAGAAAATATTAAGGCATGAGCAATTTTTTGCATATCATCTAAAGAAAAAAAAGAATGAATCTGATGCATCAAGTGAAGCTGAAAAATACAGAAAAGGATAACTGTTTTATCTGAAGATCTCTGTTTGTCCCATGACTCAACCTGGCTTGAATCTAATCTCCTTATTCTCAATTCTACTAAATGTGACTCCATTCTTTTCTCATGCTTTCATTGTGCTTCCCATACTGTTCCCTCTATTGATGGCCATTCGCTACCCTGTAAAGACTTAAGTAAAATCCTCTGTCTTATTTTTGATTCAAAGCTTACATTCAAATCTCAATAGATTCTGTTGTCCTTACATCCTTCTTTGTACTCTAGGCCATGTCTAACGATACCGGGGCGGGGCCCACTACTGTGCCTACATGAAAAACACTCCAGCCAATGTCTCTCATCACTGAGGTGGGCTCACCCCCGGTGTAAAGACAACTTCGGGTGAGCTCTTGCTGTGCAGCTGAAGGCCACTCCCAATGCCAATGTGAAAATAATTGTGTTCATGTACTATTAACCCTGCTATAATGCGACCCCACATTTAAAGTGATATTTTATGGACCTAATCATCGTGTTACATTGAGGTTCCACTGTATATGAGAAATGGACTTCCAAGTGCTGGTGACATCTAGCATGAACATCCATTTTACAAACTGAAATGGCCAAATTATGAATGGGGAGAAACAAGGCACAAGGACATCTTTGTGGTACCATAGGAACATCTATGTTATTAAATGGGTCCATAGACACACCCATGTAGAGCAGAGGAGTAGCCTAATGGTTTGACTGTTTGTTTGGACAGAGTATCTGAAATTGCAGCACTGTATGAACTACTATCAACATGTATCATTTTGAAGTTGGACCCAGTGTAAGTTTTCATAGAACCAGGCACTATCATCATTGTGCCTGATAGTGAAAACATTTTAAAATTGCCTGTCTGGGGCTAACCAGATACTTTCAGTGGCCCTTAACTAGATAGGGTGTGCATTCATAAATGTTGTTAAAAAATCAGTGCCAACCCCCCCCCCCCCCCCCCCCCCCCGCTTAAGTGCTATTCTATAAACCATGCCTAAAGTTAGGCACAGTTTATTTAGACACATCCATTTGCACCAAATTTAGGTGTGGAGCCTCCTTATTCTATAATTGTGCACGTAACCAAAAACCATGCCCACAATCCACCCTGAACCACCTATGATCCTCCCATTTCTGCACCCCCTTTATTGAGACACACATAAAATTTAGGTGCAGATCCCACACCTACATTTACATGCATAAATGCCAAATGAATCTAATTAGTGCTAATATTTACTTGTTAAAAACCTAATTATCGGTGCTAATTAGCTCGATATTCAATTAAATTGTGTGCACAAATCGGGTTCATGCCCAAATCTGCACAAACAATGTTTGGTGAATTTATACAATTAGTGCTGCTTTGAATGCCTGGCCAGCACCCAAGCTGAAACCAGATATTTTGGGGGTGTTACTGGGGGCAGAGTCAGCACTTAGATGGTTAAGTGCCGATATTCAACTCTTAACCAGCTACAATAACCGCATACATAAGACCACATAAAAAGCAATCCTATCTTTATGTGGTTCTTCTTAGTTGGTTAAGAGGCCCTTTACTAACGTGTGCCTAAAAGCGGCCTGCACTGGTGTAGGCACATGTTTTGGATGCTCACAGGTCAATTTTTCAGTGCGCCTGGAAAAAAGGCATTTTTTTGGCTGAATATGGATGTGTGGCAAAATTAAAACCAGCATGCATCCATTTTTGGCCTGAGACCTTACCACCACCCATTGACTTAGTGATATGGTCTCATGCGCTAACCGGGCAGTAAGCGGCCAGCATGCATAAACTGCTGATTACCGCCAGGTAAGTGCCACGCGGTAGAAAATATTTTCTATTGCGTGTTTTGGGCACACATCAAAAATGGAATTACTGCCTGGGGCACATGGTAGCCGGGCGGTAGTTGCAATTTGGCACATGTTGGACACATGTAGGCGCCTATGTGCCTTAGTAAAAGGGCCTATAAATGCTGAATATCTGGCTCCGTATACCCGGAAATTTAGGAGTCCTCTTGGGAAAAGGAGTCCTCTTGGGAAAAAGGGCCCTGCGCTAGCAGAAGGCATTTTTCCCACGTGCCAGGGCCCTGTTTACCGCAGTGGGTCAAATGCCCCCAGACAAAGATAGCCATGCGATAAGAGAACTCTTACCTTGTGGCCATGCGACAGGGAGCACACCACCACCCATTAAGGTAGCGATAAGGGCTCCTGCGGTAACCCAGTGGTAACTGGGCAGTACGTGGGGATGCCCAATTACCACTGGGTTACCGCTCTGGAAGCCATTTCCAGGTGTTTTCTTTTGCCCCTGGAAATGGTGCATGCTCAGGGCGGAACTACTGCCGGCAGCTGCATTGGGCTGGCAGTAGTCTCAATTTAGCATTCGGTAAACCCGTGTTGGGATTACTGATGCTTTGTTAAAGACCCCCTGTATTCTAGAGTCTAGATATGGCCTGGCATTGGATTTTCAAGTATAACATTGGCGACAGTCAGCAAAACATTGATCGCTGCTGGCTGAATATCGGGCCCATTGTATGTAAACCCTGAAGCAGGCATATGCTAAAATATGGCCATGTCAGGTTTTATGTCTTTTTAATTAAATTGCTCAGTATGGACCTTAGGAGTTTCTTTGACATGCCCAGACCATACTCTTTGCCCTAAGGACATACTGCAGTTTTAAATGTTTATAGCTTGGCTTTATAAAATTAGAAACTGAATGTCCATGCACTACAGATATTTAAATGCTGATTTTCAGAATAGAGCTTCTAAAATAAAAGCCTATATCAGTGGCGTAGCAAGGGGGGGGGGCGGTCCGCCCCGGGTGCACGCCGCTGAGGGGGGGGTGCCGCGGTGCGTGCCTGTTGCCCTGTCTCAGTCCGAGAAAGTTCGCAATTCGCATGTGTTCACTGCTCCCTCTGAGTCTGCCCTGGAACAGGTTACTTCCTGTTCCGGGGCAGACTCAGAGGGAGCAGTGAACACATGCGAATTGCGAACTTTCTCGGAGACAGGGCAACAGGCACGCGCCGCGCCACCCCCCCCAGCGGCGTGCACCCGGGGAGGGTGTCATTTCACCGGGGGGGGGGGGAAGAGGTGTCATTTCGCCGGGGGGGGGGGGTTGCGCTGCACCTGGGGAGGGGCGCATTGGCGATCCGCCCTGGGTGTCAGCTAGGGTCGGAACGCCACTGGCCTATATATCCAAGTGTTGATGGGTAAAAACTTGTTTAGCTTTAAAACCATTGGCTGTTTAAGATTATACATGGATTTTCAAAATGGTATTTACACAGATTTCTGTCATTGAAAATATGTATAATTTTAAATGGTCAATATATGTTTAAAAGTTATATGGTGGCTATGCCCCTGAATGTCATGGTCTTTCTAAATGTATAAAAATGTATAAATTATAGTTCTGTTTTATGTTGTTTTATATTATCTATTTATTGTAAACCATCTTGATGGCTATCCTAAAGGTGGTATATCAAATTTCTTAGGGGCCCTTTTACTAAGCAGCTGTAGGTCTAACACACGAGTAGCATGCGCCAAATTGACACTACCACTGGGTGAGGTAGTACAAGCGCTTGGCGATAATTTCAAAGTTGGCATGCTCTGTTTCCCATGGTTCAACCACGGGGGGGGGGGGGGGGGGGGGGGCTTGCCAGCAGTAATCAGCAGCACGGCCACATTGGTGCACGCTGTCTGATTACTGCATGAGTAGGGTGTAAGCCCTTACCGCTGGTCAATGGGTGGCAGTAAGGGCTCAGGCAGTAAATAGTCATGCGCTACTTATTGCCCCATTAAAAAAAAAGCCCATTTTCCCAGCTGCAGTCAAAAATGGCCCAGTTCACGCCAATTTCATGCATCCAGACTACCACAGGCCACTTTTTACCACAACTTAGAAAAAAGGTCCCTTAATAATATGATAAAGCATGCTAGAATAGCTCAGATATACAGCTGGATAGTATCAAAATTAGTTAAAGAAGAAATCATTTAGTATATAACCTTTATTGAATAGCCTTTTTTTATTTCAGCAATTGATTTCAGAAGACAAGGAAATAAGCACAAAATCTGGTCATGGTATTTTAGTGTTTTACAATATGGATTTACAGCCCAAATAAATTTTGTTTTGTTTTTTTTTTTTAATTCTTTATTTATATTTTCAATATATCATTTACAAGTATAACCTTGCGAACATAAAACAGGTAAATAATAATAAGTACTATTAATGTTCTCATCCTGCATTATTTAATGCTGCCAGACCGAAAGGGTGGTAGAGAGCTCAGAGCGTTTTTGGGAAAATATTTTTACCTCAGCGTAATAATGCCTCATTCTAAAAGGAAGGGAACGTTAAGGAATGTTCCTCAGCCTACCTTAACGTCTTCCCCTGCCCAAGCGTCTCTGGAACGATACTTTCCCGGTTTCTCCAAGTCTAGGAGGGAAGTAGATCCCATAGCGGGGGAGCTCGAAGAAGCGAGTTCCCCGCTGGGAGAGGAAGCCTCCCTTTCGCCACCATCCACATCGACGATCCCTCCGTGTCCAGCGTCGATTGCGGCCCTGGAGGGAAACCCCACCGAACCAGGAAGTGTATCGGAGGGGGCAACCAGCGAGGACCCAAGACCGCAACAAACGGCACTGAAAGCTGATGGAACGTGGTTTCCCTCAGAAAGAAGCCCGGAGGTGACACTAGAAACACTTTGGGTGATGTTGGATCGGATGAACACTACACTGCAGAAAACCTCAGGTGATGTTATAAATTTAAATGCCAAATTGGAGGGTCTAAAAGTAACTGTTGATTCCGTAAAAGAAGATTTAACAAAGCAAGTGACAATTTTGAGGAAAGAAGTGGATATGCTTAAGGACTTTAAAGATGTAGCTCTTAAAGATAATATGGAAATGAGGAGGAAAATTGAACAATTAGAGAATTATAATAGAAGGCTCAATCTTCGTCTTTTGAATTTTCCCAAGTTAACAGGGGTTACCCCGATTGACACATTACGTAGATATTTGACTGAGATATTAAAAATCCCCCCAGATTCTATTCCTCCAATAAATACGATTTATTTTATTCCTAAACCAAAGGGGGAATTACAAGGTGTTCAACAGAATATGCCTGATTTACAAAATATCTCTGAAATTTTGGAACAATCTATGGAAATAGTATTGGACAGAGCTACATTAATAATTTCTTTGGTTTTTGAGCAAGACTACAACAATATCTTAAGATTATATTTTCGGAATTCCAAAGCTCAATTTTGTGGGTCTAAGGTCTGGATGTACCCAGATGTGACAAAACAAACACAACAGAAAAGAAAGGCATTTCTTGCTTTGAAACAAAAGACGATGGACATTGGGGGATCTTTCTTTTTGGCATATCCAGCTAAATGTGTAGTCAAATTAGGTCAAACTAAATATAATTTCTTTTCCCCGGAACAACTGAAATCGTTTTTAGAAATGAAACAACTTAAGTAATATGTGGGAATATGTAAAAGTAACTTGGAGAATTGGCAGCTTTTACCTTTGTTTAAAGTCATTTGTTATGATAACTTCTTTAATTCTATCACTCCCCCCATGTATTGAGGTCTAAGAAAGGTTAATTGAATTTCCTAATTGACTAATTTAATTTCAATGTTCTTTTTCCTGTATAAGACAAATGTTTTCTTGTTAAATTTTGTTTTGTTTAATTTCATAAGTCATTCACAGAAATTTTTGTTTTGTTCATTTTTTTATTTTTTTATTATGGTTACAATGTCTCCAGTATTGTGCAATCTTTCAGAAGAGTGTGCATTATAAATCAGACAGAGAAAAAACATAAAATTTATTTTTTCCTGTCGATTTGTGCCAAAAACAACATGAAACAATATGGGAAATGCCCCTGTGTCAGACCTGTGAGTTCTTGTACCAAGTAGAGCACTGCCGAGCCCGGTACTTGGACCAGGTTCTGCTTGGCGGCCGGAAAACCCTGGGTTTCACCTGCGCTGACCGCCGTTCCCCAGAGGTTGAGCCCCTAGGTGCGGCCTGCAGGGCTTACGAGATGGAGCAGGAAGTGGGGTGATGAAAGTGATGGCCAGACAGGCAGCAGGCAAGAGAGTGATCCAGGTACAGGCAGAGTCAGTAGGCAGGCAGCAGGTCAAGAGAGTAATCCAGGTACAGGCAGAGTCAGTAGGCAGGCAGCAGGTCAAGAGAGTAATCCAGGTACAGGCAGAGTCAGTAGGCAGGCAGCAGACACAAGAGTAATCCAGGTACAGGCAAGGTCAGGAGGCAAGCAGCAGACACGAGAGTAATCCAGGTACAGGCAAAGGCAGGAGGCAGGCAGCAGACACGAGAGTAATCCAAGTACAGGCAAGGTCAGTAGGCAAGGTCAGTAGGCATAAGAGTAATCCAGGTACAGGCAGAGTCAGTAACAAAGAACAAAGTAGAGGAGAATCACACTACTGAGCAAGTAGCACCTACCAAAGTAGGAGAGCTCAGCTGATAAAGTGCTGGCGTCTGACATCAGCAGGGAGAAGGGGCACAGCCATAGGACAAGAGCAGGGGAAGGAGGAACCGGAAGACCAATAGGAGAGAAGCAAGGGAAGGCAGGCAGAGGAAGAGCAGACCCAGGTGGATGGAAGCAAAGCAATCAAGGAGCCTGCAGCCAGAGAAGAACCACACACATGGCTCAAGGCTGTGCCAGTCAAGTGTGCGTGTTGACAGGACTCTGCGCAGCCCGAGGATGCCGCTTGCGTTGAAGTAGGGGACATGACACCCTGACATTTCCCATTCTGTTACAAACCAATGCACATACTTAGTTTACAATTTGGAATCGATATGAATAGCAACAAAAGGATCTTCTGTACTGTTGCTAATCTGAAAATGTGCTAAGCCATCATTGTCAACTTGGATCTGATGTCCAGTGCAGTGTTCGCACTCCTTCTGACCAGAAATGATATCACAGTACGTGCCACCAGGAAGGCCAGTTTTCAAGGTTACGTCCAAGTCCCTGCAGAAAAAAAAAAGTTTAATGAGTTAAATCAATGTTAGTTTGAGTAAAATCAATGCCCCTTGTTTACAAAGCCACAATAGCGGCTGCAGACACAACCCATTCCAAGTGAATGGGCTGTGTTAGCATTACTGCACTGGCAGCCACTAATGCGTCTTTGTAAACAGGGAGGAATGTTAAATACTTCTGTTAAATTAAAGCATCTTCACTAGCAATTTCTTAGTAAAATACATATAAGTACATAAGTATTGCCATACTGGGAAAGACCAAAGGTCCATCGAGCCCAGCATCCTATTTCCAACAGTGGCCAATCCAGGTCACAAATACCGGGCAAGATCCCAAAAATGTACAAAACATTTTATACTGCTTATCCCAGAAATAGTGGATTTTCCCCAAGTCCATTTAATAACAGTCTATGGACTTTTCCTTTAAGAAGCCGTCCAAACCTTTTTTAAACTCTGCTAAGCTAACCGCCTTTACCACATTCTCTGGCAACGAATTCCAGAGTTTAATTACACGTTGAGTGAAGAAACATTTTCTCCGATTCGCTTTAAATTTATTACATTGTAGCTTCATCGCATGCCCCCTAGTCCTAGTATTTTTGGAAAGCGTGAACAGACGCTTCACATCTACCCGTTCAACTCCACTCATTATTTTATAGACCTCTATCATATCTCCCCTCAACCGCCTTTTCACCAAGCTGAAAAGCCCTAGCTGCTTTAGCCTTTCCTCATAGGGAAGTCGTCCCATCCCCTTTATCATTTTCATCGCCCTTCTGTGCACCTTTTCTAATTCCACTATATCTTTTTTGAGATACAGCGACCAGAATTGAACACAATATTCGAGGTGCGGTCGCACCATGGAGCGATGCAAGGCATTATAACATCCTCATTTTTGTTATGTATCATCAACGACAACACCTAGATCCCTTTCTTGGTCCGTGACTCCTAACGTGGAACCTTGCATGACGTAGCTATAATTTGGGCTCCTCTTTCCCACATGCATCACTTTGCACTTGCTCACATTAAACGTCATCAGCCATTTAGATGCCCAGTCTCGTAAGGTCCTCTTGTAATTTTTCACAATCCTCCCGTGATTTAATGACTTTGAATAACTTTGTTTCATCAGCAAATTTAATTACCTCACTAGTTACTCCCATCTCTAGGTCATTTATAAATATGTTAAAAAGCAGCGGTCCCAGCACAGACCCCTGGGGAACCCCACTAACTACCCTTCTCCATTGAGAAAACTGACCATTTAATCCTACTCTCTATTTTCTATCTTTTAACCAGTTTTTAATCCACAATAGAACACTACCTCCTATCCCGTGACTCTCCAATTTCCTCTGGAGTCTTTCATGAGGAACTTTGTCAAACATCTTCTGAAAATCCAGATACACAATATCAACTGGCTCACCTTTATCCACATGTTTGTTCACCCCTTCAAAGAAATGTAGTAGATTGGTGAGGCAAGATTTCCCTTCACTAAATCCATGTTGACTTTGTCTCATTAATCCATGCTTTTGGAGGAGTGGCCTAGTGGTTAGGGTGGTGGACTTTGGTCCTGGGGAACTGAGGCACTGAGTTCAATTCCCACTTCAGGCACAGGCAGCTCCTTGTGACTCTGGGCAAGTCACTTAACCCTCCATTGCCCCATGTAAGCCACATTGAGCCTGCCATGAGTGGGAAAGCGCGGGGTACAAATATAACTAAAAAAAATATATATATATGCTCTGTAATTTTGTTCTTAATAATAATCTCTACCATTTTGCCCAGCACCAACTTCAGACTCACCAGTCATCATTACTATTCCTAAGATTCCGTGTTGAAAGTTCTTAAAAGTTCCTCCTAAAATTTGAGGAATTTAAGCTTTATCCATATTCTCCCTAGACTCCATTGCCTATGTTTACTAAGGTGCGTTAGCATTTTTAACGCATGTAAATGGTTTACGCGCATTAAATGCTAATGCGCCCATAGAACTGTATAGGAGCGTTTGCATTTAATGCGCCTTAAATTTAGGGGCACATTAGAAATGCTATCGCACCTTAGTAAACATACCCCTATATATGGTGGCCATTCCCAAAATGCGTGTACAACTTAATTGAGTAACAAGCCCTTAATTAATTGCTATGTATTTATGTTACTTTTAGCAATAATTGGGTGCTATAAATCCAATATTACAGTTAATTGGCTCCAATTAGGATTTGTGCGCACTATTCTATAAGGCTTGATGCCTAGCTTTTATAGTGCATATGTGAAAAGGGGATGTTCCAAATGTTACATGTGGATTTACAGAACATGGCCTGAGTCCACCCAAGTTCGACACCAGCATTTACACCTGGTTTTGTCAAGTGTAAATCCAGTGCCTAAACGTTTGGTGTGGAATTGTCACTGAGCTCAATTCAATACAGCATGCGTGTATTTTATAGAAACACGTTCAGCGCCAATGTTTTGGGGCGCTGAATTTTGAGTGCCATTTACTGATTCCAGTCCTCTGTGTCTACAGAAGAAAACTCTTGTACATTAGCCCCCAAATTCTATAAAAGTCACTAAAAATTGTGCGTGCCAATTTGGGCATGCACCCAATTTGCATGCGCAATTTATTGAATAATGAGCTAATCTGCATCAATAATTGGCTTGTTAACAACCAATTGTTGGCACTAATTAGATTTAATTGAAATATAAGTGCATACATTTTGGCGCCTGCTCTGCTCCTAAATTTTTCATGCAAGTTCAAAAAGGGGGCACAAAAATGGAAGGGTCATGGGCAGACTGAGGGCATTCCTAACATTTATGTGTGTTATTATACAATGAGGGGGGTGGGCACCTAAATTAGACTCATATATTTGCACCATGTTTCAGTTGGTGTAAATGACTGCGCTTAAAGTTAGCTGTAATTCCGCGGCACAAACGCTATTCTATAAACCACGCCTAACATTTAGTGCAGTTTATAGAATAGTGCTTTATTCAGCGCTGATTTTTTTGGGCACCATGGCCCTGATATTTCAGACCATGGGAGATAGCAGGGCTATCTCTCGCGATCCGCGCTGAACTCGGGTATTCAATGTTGGGACATTTCTGGTGACGGGCATTGAATATCCGGGTTTGGTTCAGCCGGTTTGAGGATAACCAGCTATGCTGATATAGCCAGTTATCTTTGAACTAGCCAAAATTATACTACGGTTAGACATGGCCAAATATGACTGCCAAACTTGGTTTAAAAATCATTGGATAGCCGGTTATATCACGTGATACAACCGGTTATCCACCAGCACCCAACCACAGATATTCAGCAAAAGATAGCCAGTTATCCCCTGCTGAATCACTGTGGATAGCCAGTTAAGCGCTATGTAACTGGTCAGCATTCATTACGACTGGTTAAATAGTGCTACATCTCAGGCACCATATATAGAATTCACCCCTAGTTGCTTCCTCATCCACTTCCACTAATATTTTAATATAAGTAAATCTAGAATGCTATTGTACAACTCTAATCAGAATGTCATAAAAGCCTCATAGCTTGTGCATAAGAAACACAAATAGTAGAAGAAGGAATACAAGGAAAATTGACTTTATCAGCAAATATGTAACCATCATATGAAGCGGATATTTCATTTTTAAATTTTGCCACCTTATTTTTGGAAATAAAGACAGTCTAGCCATATAAAAGGCACTGGTTGCATAACATAGTCACTGGCCTAGTTGAGGTGAGATAGAAATGTCAGAAGTAGTGATTTCACCAATAAATGGAGTATACACATATGGGGGCTTAGGTGTAATATGAGGGGCACATGAGAAGAAGGGAGTTCAGGTGGCGTGTTATGAAATTTGTGGCTATGTGTGTTCAAGAACACAGCTTGATAAAAACATGCATACTTTTATGGTGATCATGAATTGGCATTGTTGGAGGTGTAGTTTGGGAGGAATAGAAATTACAGTAAGAGGTATGCATGTACTTTACAAAATATGAGCTGGATTCAGCAAATGACGCCCAATGATTGGTGCCAGAAAGATCAACACAAAACTAGTATTCTATAAAGGGTGCTCCACTCAGAGCACCGTTTATAGAATACTAGCTTAGCGTGAATTTTGCACTGAAGACCTGCATGGGAACGGGGTTAGCGGGAATCTTGCGGTTTCCATGAGGATCCGCAGGGATAGACCCAGGTCCTGCGAGGTTCCCGCAAAAGTATAGATGATTAGAGCCTTGCCTCCCCTCCTCTCCAGCATCTTGGTGTTCTAGTGGCCTCTTAGGAGCAGGAAAGATCCCCACTCGTTCCTGTCCATAGCTGCCAATCTTCTTGCTGTCGCTGTTTGTTTAAAATGGCTGCCAAGACTTCAAGTGCTGCCAAGACTTTCAAGTGGCAGCCTCATGAGATTTCCACGGAAGAGCCGTGATATCCATGAGACTTCCAGGAAAGCCGTCATATCCAGCGCTACAAACATATATTCATTGAGGTGGTGGTAAGGGCTCACTTGTTAACCCGGCGGTAACCAGGTAGCACATGGCACTGCCCGATTACTGTTGGATGCACTCTGGTGCTACAAAAATATATTTATTTTTGTAGCACCAGAGTGCTGCCTGGTTACCGCCGGGTTAACACGTGAGCCCTTACCACCACCTCAATGAGTGGTGGTAAGGGCTCCCCTCCGAAATGGCCACACAGCACGTGCTTTCCTGCAGGAAAGAGAGACTTGCCTTTTACCCTCTGTGGTAAAAGGGGGCCTTGGCACGCATGAAAAACACATGCCGATGCCAGTGCAGGCCCCATTTTTTTTGCCGTGGCTTGGTAAAAGGGGACCTAACTAATTTACATGCACATCTACCCTAGATGTCCAAATTTCACACCCAACTTTGGGCAACCTATATAAAATTTGGGGGTATGTGCACACCTGCTTGCAGTACAGAAAGTTGCATTTGCTTTGGAGCAGATTTAACTATGTGGAATCATTTTGTACTACTGGGGTTTATTCTGGAAGTCTGTGTCTTCTAGAAGCCCTTACACACATATGTTTCTTTTATAATGCAATCAACTATTTAAATCTGCTCTCGTTCAAAGAACTGTTACAGAGTACATCTATACCTGCTGCTCTAAAATAAATTTTAAAAAAACATAAAAGCCTCAAGTACCCCGAGGAGAGTCATGGATTTTTCAAAAACCTCTATGGGGTTTACTATCACTGGCTTCTTCTAGACTGCTTCAGGAGGAGGAACAAAATAACAGCACAATTTTGTTCCTCCTTCTGAAGCAGTTATGTGAAACAAGGGGGCCCTTTGTCAGGGTTTTGGATTTGAGCTGTTAAGCAACATGTGGGAATTTTGAAAATACTGCACCATGTAAATACTAAAGAGATACACTTCTTTCAAGCTAAGTGGTGTGGAATACAGTACTGTTTTCACTTCAGCTCTTTTATTTTAGGTATAGAGTACTCTGTAACAGTTCAAAGTTGGGTAAAGATATGACATAATCACTCCTAACAGATAAGTGCCGGCATGAAGGGTATTCAGTGGCACCAACCAGACAGTGCAGGGGTGGGTGTTAGTGGAGCTTAGGCAGAGTTGGAGATTATCCTGGTTAATAGCCATATCCAGACTGCTAACTGCATAACAAACCACACAAAGACTGTCCTAACTTCATTTGGTTAGGTACCCAATTAGGAGTCTGAATATTGCTGCTAACCGGAGAGCATTTCCGAGTTGGGCTGAAACTAGATATTCCATGCCAGATGGTATTTGGGTCCCAGGGCAAAATATCTAGTTTCAGTTTAACTGCGGCAGCTGATGTCTTATTTAATCATTGGCTGATGAGGTTAGATATCAGGCCCTTAATTTTTGGCCTGAGATATATCTATCTTGCTGTACCAAATCAATAGTATTAGAAAGAACAAGATTATGTTTCCAGCACACTTACCAATCATCATTATTAAAAATAATGAATCCTTTATTACCGCGCCCAAACGCTATTTGATTACTTCCATTGTCCCACCAGTTTTCAAAGGGTTGACCGTCAACGACATTACGAAAACCAACCATGTTCCTAAACACAACAAAAATCATTCATTATTGGATATAGTCTTCAGATTCAAATCAAAGGTGCTTGTGATTTATTGTACCTTATCTGACGCCATCTGTGCTCACAAACCCAGTCATCGCCACAGGTAGTATCTGCATTGATTGTAACAGGTTTAGTAGTTCCATCTGAATAACATGGTGGGCCTATCCAGTCATTCACATCCTTAGCAATAAAAACAGCAATAAAATCAGTAAAATATGCTTTGCACAAAAATTATAAATTAAAGGGCAATATTTCTATTTCTTTTAATTCTCATTCTTCGTACATTTGCACTATTATTTTGCACATAAAATAGATTAATCTTTATGGACTAAAATATTTTGTAAGCAATATTACTGTTAAATTGAAAATGTAGTGTGAACTACTTACCCTCCCATTAACAAAATATCTTGGCCATCGGAAACTTGACATAACACGTGTAAAACCATAAGGATGAGCGAGCATGAAACCAACTCCCATTTTGTACAATCTGCGTAACAGTATGAGAAACAATTAGAGAACAAATATTTAATCCCAGAACAAATATTCTTTATATTTATGTATTTAAAAATATTGTCTATTGAAAGTAACAAGATTGGTATCCATAAGACGTCTACAGAATGCATTTATTTATTTGTGAGATTTCTATTCCACATTATCCCAAACAAGTTTGAATTCAATGTAGCTTACAATAAACAGTATAGGATACATTAAAAAAAAATAATGCATAAGAAAGTACTTTGTTGTAAGAATCCAATTTTACTATACAATATCATAAACATACTGGGATAGCTATGGATGTTTAACATTTAGAAAATCTATTATGAATGAGAAATTGTACATGAAGCAAAGAGAAAGTTAATAGTAAATAGAGTAATAACCAATTCAGGTAATAATTAATTGTTTGAGATATGGTCATTCTTTGTGAGGGTTTGTTTGAATAGGAACGATTTGAGGATTTTGCGGAATTTAGTATATTCCTATATATTTCTTATTTTGGGTGGTAAGGAGTTCCACCATTTGGTTCCTAGGTAAGTGAAGTCTGCAGAGTGGACAGTTTTGTAGATCACTTTTTTGCAATTTGGGAGGTGTAGTCTGAGATAGGTTCTTGCCTCATATTGAATGTTTCTTTGAGGTAAGTTTATTAATGGTACCATATAGTCTGGAGATGTGCCATTTAGGATTTGAAAGATAAAGGTACATAATTTGAAGGTGATTCTTGCTTTGATGGGAAGCCAGTGTAATTTGATTAATAAAGGGGAGGCACTTTCAAAACGAGAGATTTTATAGATGAATCTGGCTGCAGTGCTTTAAGCTGTTTGGAGTTTTTTCAACATCACAACCTAAACAGAAAAGCCTGTGAAAACAGGTAAGTCTTTACTTTCTTTTGAAAAAACAACAAATCTGGCCACAGCCAAACTTCTAAAGGTCACCAATTGTGTAGAAAACATATGTACATATGTAACCATCTCAATAAAGACATTCTACTGTGGGAAGAATTCCCTACCTTGCATCAAAGAATGTGAGAATGGAAGCACCACCAGCTCCATGGCCTCTCTGGTTGTCATGATTATCCACAAAGACCAGCGCTTTGTCAGAAGGCATGAAACTCCAACCTTCTCCCCAGCTCCTAACCATAAAAAGCATGATTAAGCACTGCAGACAAAATAGTTTGGGATCTGCAGTAATGGACAGCTAATCATATTTTCTTACTTTAAGTAAGCCATTTTTTCTCCATTCCACTTGCGTATAACGTTGCCTAGTTTGGCACCATATTTAAATTCGGTAACCCGTCCAAGTCCAAAATATTCACTGGCTGAAATAGCTTCTCCACCTAAATCAATAACCTTGGGAAAAATAAAAAATGATTTCAAGTCATTGCAGTGAAAGAAAGTTATCTTAAACGTACTCACAAAGCTGCAGTAAAAGCAGGCCCCATTTTACCACAGTGTAGTAAAAGGACCCCTCAAGAGTTCTATGTACATTTCCAGAGAACACATCTTCAAAAAGATATAAACAATATGGAGTCGGTTCAGAAGATGGCTACTAAAATGGTCAGCAGCCTTTGTCATAAAGTGTATAGAGACAGAATTAAAGATCACAGTCCCCAGGTTCAAATATATGACGCTGAAATCCAAGATGCACACGCAACTAAATTAGGGGCCCTTTCACAAAGGCAAGGTAGGTTGTACGTATGTGCACCATGTGCCAAAACGAGACTACTACTAGGCTAGCAAACTCCCCTGGTGGTAATTTCAGATGCTGGGCTTGATGGACTTATGGTCTGTCCCCGTGTGGCAATACTTATGTACCTATGTACTTATTTGGCGCACGTCCATACTGCTGGGACACATTTTTTATATTTCCTACCGTGCACAGCATTTCCAGCATTAATTAGCAGTTGGCGTGTGCTGACCAGCCACCGCATGTGTAGCGCATGATCCCTTACCGTTGGATCAATGGGTGGCATTAAGAGCTCAGGCTGTAAATAGGCATGCGCTGGTTTCAATTTTACCACTGGCCCTTTTCCTGGCTCACTGAAAAAAAGCCCTTTTTCCCAGACATGGTAAAAACTGGCCCGGCACATGCCAAAAACACATGCTCACCCTGCCGCAGGCCACTTTATACTGCAGCTTAGTAAAAGGACCCTTCTGTTAACAAACTGTATGAATCAATAGGCATTAACAAGAAATAATTGCACTTGATTAACACTAATTTGGATTTGCAGGTGCATCTGCTTGAATGTTATTCTATAACCCCCAAGCAAGTAAATTCCATAGTGTACAACTCAGAAGGGGGCATGACCAGGTGAGGGGCATGAATGGATTAGGGGCATTCCAAAAATGTACGCACAGCTTTATAGAATAGTGTCATTTATGTGCAAAAATGCCATGAGTTGAGTGTCATCATTTATACCAGGTCTTTAAATATGTTCTATTTTTCATCTATGAAGGGTAAAGTAAGAAAGAAATGTGCAGATCCTTTGCTTTCTTATCAAGCAGCTAAATTAGACAGAGAAGTTTCCCATTTGATAATTCAGGCGTCAAGTTATGTACATTTTAGATGATTGCTTAACACATATTTATTTAGGAATTATGGAAGGAGGTGAATGTATTAGGGGTTTTTTTTTTATTAATTATTTTATTATTGTATTTGCTGGGATGTCCAGTCTCTTTGTATGTTACCCAGATTGAACTGCAAGGTATTGCAGGCTATAAGAATAAGTGTTATATGTTATGTTATGTTATGTTATGTTATGTTATGTTTAGCTGGAATAAATACTGGTGCTGTCGTTAGGCATAAGAATTGACTTTAAGCACTATTCATCTTGGCTGGCTCTTTATAGAGTACTGCTTAACACCAGGTTTTTTTTTTTCTGGTGTTGATTTTTGAGCGCACCATTTATAGAATTCCCTTCCCCACCACACCATATGTGTACTCTGAAAGAAAGGTTGGTGAAGGGAGATAAGATAGAGACATTTAAATATCTCCATGTCATAAATGCACAGGAAGCAAGTTTCAGTTGAAAGAAAGCTCTGAAATGAGTGTGCATAGGATGAAGGTGAATGGGGTCAGACTCAGGAGTAACTTGAGGAAATATTACTTCATGGAAAGGGTGGTGAATTCATGGAATGACTTCCTGGTAAAGGTGGTAGAGACAAAGACTATTTGAACTGCACTGGCTCCCAATCAAAGAACGTATTGCTTTCAAAATCTGCACTCTGGTTCATAAAATTATCTACGGTGATGCCTCGGGATATATGACAGACCTCATAGACCTACCAACCAGAAACACAACAGGATCAACATGAACATACCTAAATCTCCACTACCCAAGCTGCAAAGGACTCAAATACAAATCAACTTATGCATCCAGCTTTTTCTATATAAGCACACAACTATGGAATGCATTACCAAATGCCGTGAAAACAACATATGACCATCTAAACTTCCGGAAATCACTAAAAACTAACCTGTTCAAAAAGGCATATCCTACCGATCCAACTTAAATGCCTGAACCCTGCAACACAATGAAACCAAAGCTCGTAATGGGCATAACTTAACTCTTCCTCCCTACGATTCCCTAATGTGTCTGTTACACATGAACTTTATTCTACCACAACATCACTTTGTATTTGTTCATACCGGATTTGGCGAACACCTTTATGGTACTATGTAAGCCACATTGAGCCTGCAAATAGGTGGGAAAATGTGGGATACAAATGTAACAAATAAATAAATAAGAAAGCTTGGAACAAGTACATAGGATCTCTAAGGGAGAAGAAGGAAGAATAGATCTTATGGATAGGTAGACTGGATAAGGCCACCTGGCCTTTATCTGCCTTCATTTTTTCTATGTTTCTATTACTGTATACTTTGCAGAGGTGAATTAGAATCCAGGTGGAGTATGGGTGAGGCACACACTTTCACACATAAGGAGTAATTTGCTTAATGTTAGGCACCAGGATGATGAATGTTAAGTGTGACTTCTATAAAAACAGTTACATAACTGTTGTAATAGAATACTAGTGTCAGTCCATAGTTATGTGCTTACCATTAGGTGCAAGCACCTATGCCAGCTCAATGGTTGGTGTAATTGCTCGAGCATAATTGTAAGTTGCTATGTATGCCCCTGACCCACTCATGCCCCTCCCAGGTCCATGCTCCCTTGCAGTTGTACACTATGAGGGACATAATCGAAAGGGGCGCCCGAGTTTTCCTGAGGACATCCTCGCAGGACGTCCCGGCGAAGGGGCTGGGAAACCGGTATTATAGAAACAAGATGGGCGTCCACCTTTCATTTTGATAATACGGTCAGGGACGCACAAATTTTAACTTTAGGTCGTCCCTAGAGATGGTCGTCCTTAGCCTTGGTCGTTTCTGTTTTTCGGCGATAATGGAAACTAAGGACACCCATCTCAGAAATGACCAAATGCAAGCCCTTTGGTCATGGGAGGAGCCAGCATTCGTACTGCACTGGTCCCCCTCACATGCCAGGACACCAACCGGGCACCCTAGGGGGCACTGCAGTGGACTTCATAAATTGCTCTCAGGTGCATAGCTCCCTTACTTTGTGTGCTGAGCCCCCCCAAAACCCACTCCCCACAACTGCACACCACTACCATAGCCCTTATGGGTGAAGGGAGGCACCTAGATGTGGGTACAGTGGGTTTCTGGTGGGCTTTGAAGGGCTCACATTTACCACCACAAGTGTAACAGGTAGGGGGGGATGGGTCTGGATCCGCCTGCCTGAAATGCACTGCACCCACTAAAACTGCTCCAGGGACCTGCATACTGCTTTTATGGAGCTGGGTATGATATTTGAGGCTGGCAAAAAAAAATAATTTTTTTTGAGGGTGAGAGGGGGTTAGTGACCACATGATACAAAGTTGTGATAAACTTTAGAAACAGAAAGTCATACCTACTGCACTGCCTACATGAAGCACAGGTCTGGTCCCTTACAAGTTGCTTAAATCCACGAAATTATAAAAATTGCAAGAAATATCTTGGGGAAAAAATGGAACCTCATTATTTTTACATTTGCCACGTATCATTAACATACCATCAGGGCGCAGGTAAGTGGGTCGTCAGGGGAGCGTCTGCTCCCACAAACGGACTTTTGATGGCGCTGGCACTTATTTTTCAAGCGATCTGTCGCATTTACAATATGTGCCAGCGCCATCGGCAGCCCACTGTCCAATCCCCCCGCGTCCTCAACCTGGTTAAGCTACTGCACCTAAATACTGATACCCTTTTATAGAATTGCCCTCTGAATGGATAACTTATGTGTAGGACTTCTTATTTTCCATAATATGTAAACTGCTTTGATTTCAACCACAGAAAGGCAGTATATAAAATCCCTTTCCCTTATTTTATCCCTGATAAAATGCCCTTATTTTTCTAACCCTGTGAAAGCACCTAATTCTCTCAAAAATAAACCTCTAACATTGAAAAAAAAATAAATCCCTAGGATTGGAAGCTCTACTTTTGCATTTATGTGCATGCAAACAAACAGCAGCTGAAAATCCATATAAGTTAAATGGATATTTTATTCTTTTAAAGTATTTCAATCCAGTTTTTCCAGTGACGTTTTATCTTGATATGCTGCCATTCAAATAACAGCATCACAGTTATTGGTCTGCTGCTGAATATGTACCTCTATATATAGTCAAAAAATTGCTACTAATAAACAAGGTGATATTTAAGGAACCTAAAGGACCCTTTTACTAAGCTATGCAGCTAGAATGAGTTTTACCACAGGCTAAATGTTAACACCAACCCATACTAGCATTTACTGTGCGCTCAGACAGACCATACGGTAAAAATACTGCGCTAACTGCTTAAAATGGATGTGGGGGAGAATCAGGCGGTAAGTGCTGCCTCACTACTGACATCACTGGCCAACTTGTGAATGGACCATGGGTTCCAGAGAAGGATTGTGGTGTTAGGGGGGAGGGGTTTTCAGAGAAGGAATGTTATGTTGTGGGGGGGGGGGGGGGGGGGTCCAGAGAAGGAATGTTATATTAGGGAAAGGGATCAGACTTGTGGAAGGGGGGACAGCTGGAGACTGGATCTTGGAGGATATATTTCTAAACAATTGGGGATGTCATGGAGGTGCACTGCTATGAAAATGGCCTTATACCTTTATGTAATTCTCCTCCTCAACCTTCTCCTGCATTACATGCTGTAGTAGATAGCATGGGCACCTGGATTCTATATAAGGTGCGGTGAGTAGCACATGTTAAATTGAGCATTAATTGAGTAATGAGCCAATCAATAATGATAAATGGCCAATGATAACCAATTATCATCACTAATTTGCAATAATTGGAATTTACGCGTGTGACTTTTTTAGGCATATTCTAAAAAAGAGGTGAGTGTAAATTCTAACACACGTAGCTAAAAAGGGGGTACAACCATGGGAGGAGTGTGAGCGTGTCAGGGCATTACTCAAATTTATGCGCATTGTTATAGAATTTGGGGGAATGTGCCTAAAATTAGGCTTGGGCATTTATACAAGGTTTTCAGTGGTGCAAATGGCTGCACTTAAATGTAGGCACATTCCCTAGTCCCATGTGCTATTCTATGCATCATGCCTAACCATAGGTGCATTCCTCACGATTCTATATATAGTGCCTGAAAATCTGTGTGGAAATCAAAGTGTATTCTGTAACAATGCTCTTACCTTAATTGTTTAACTAGCTAATCAGCACTGTTAATTGGATGTTAATAAGCAATTATCAGCACTAACTGGCACTAATTAGGATTTATGCACACAACTCGCTAAGCATATTCTGTAACATAAATTTTTAAGTCGCACAGTTGGAAATGGGGCACGACCATGGGTGGGCGTGGGCATTTCTCCAATCTATGCGCATTATTCCACTATGTGCCTAATTTAGGTGTCAGGCCAAGTAAAATGTGGCCTAAATGGACATGACAAAAATTTGCAATACCCAGTATATAGCAAATTTAGGCCTATTCTATAAAATTTAGGCATACTTTAGAGAATCTGCTTAGGCATATTTGCTTGCCACATGGAGTTTTCAGATGCCATATATAGAATCTAGCCTATTATATAGAATAGCACTAAGTGTTTTTTTTTTCAGACCCATCTAGATTTTATATATGATTTACAGAATCTGGCCCATTATGCAGAGGCTGTGCAGTGGTTGCGCTAAATGCAGGAGACGTGTTAGGCATGTCTCCTGAATTTGCTGCACTGACTTTGCACTCACCATGCTATAGTTTGCCCTTCTACTGTGCAGAAAGTGGAAAAACGTGCCGCACTTTAGTAAAAGGACTCCCAGTTAGCCTGATTCTACAAAGCAAAGAAAAAAAAAACCCTTACCTCCTGGAATATGAAAGGTTTTGCACCACTGGGGAACCACTGTGTATTCAATGTGTGCAATTTGTCAAAAACTGCCTTCATGTCACCAGGCCACATGTGTTTGGAAGCATCAATTCTGAACCCTGCCACACCAATGTCAATAAGTTTGTTCATGTACTCGGCAATCTTCTCTCGCACGTAGTCCTTTTCAAGTGCCAGATCAAGGAGACTAACAAGCTTGCAGTCTCGAACCTGTACAAAATTAAATAAGCCAGTTATTTTTTATCCAAAACACACTGATTCAATTAAAATACTTTTTATTTTGCATTAATATCCAAATTTAACATATTTTACATTAGGCTATAACCTGTATACTCACTGTAGAGCTGTGTACATACATTGATTTTGGGCAGAGCAATTTTCAAACTGTTCTATTCAGGTGAACAGATGTTTACTAGCAGAAAATGAGCAGGTGAAAATTCCACCCCCCCCCCCCCCCCCATGCGCAGTTTCATTAAAATGAGCGTGCACAGCGACTGAAAAGAGGACAGCGTGCCAGGCAATTTGAGACCAGCACAGGACACACTTTAGCTGGCGGAGGTTGGGGTCCCTCGCTCAGCCAAACTGGCTCCCCGTAGCTACGCCACTGAGAAGAACATGTAGCAAGTAGCCATTTTCAAAAGAAAGAAAGGTGTTTTGCTGTTTCAAAAACTGCTATATTTGCTATTCAGATTCTGGACGTTTTAAGCAAAACTTCCTAAGGTGGACTTAGACGTCATATTGAAAATGCCCGTCTGTGTCTGTTATTTTGTTATCCAAGTTGATGCATGACAATAAGAAATTAACTTGACATAAACATTTCTCACACTGTACTCCTGTGTGACCTTAGGCAATTCTTTCACCTTCTGTTACTCGTGGACTAACTTGTAAAGGAAATTAACCTCTGTACCTGATTGTAACTTGCATGGGGCTTGGATTTGAAAATAACAAGTAGTTAAGCCAACATTAAGGGGCCCTTTTACAAAGATGTGCTGAAAAATGGCCTGTGGTAGTGTAAATGCATGTTTTGGGTGCGCGCAGAATCGTTTTCAGTGCACCTGTAAAATATGCCTTTTTAAAATTTTTGCCAAAAATGGACATGCTCTTGTTTCTTTGAGGATGGTAGTTGATATCTTAGGGTCCCCTAAGTCCATCTTGCTGTGTCTTGGGGATGGGAATCCTCCTAGCCTCAGAGAAACAACGAGGGGCTTGGTTGCCCCAACATATCACCTTCCACTAAGAGGTGGTATGATAAAGCTGTTGAGCTCCTCTTGTTATTTCTCTGGGACTGAAAATTGATATGTAGGGGCTGCCAATAGGGCCATGGAGTCAGTACGTCAAACCTTTGACTCCACTGGGGACTATTAATTAAGAAAAAAAAAATTTCTTCACAAAAGTGGAAAAGATGCCCATAGTGACCAATCAAGATTCATCTGAAACAAGGAATCTGACTGGTCACTATGGGGAAGTTCTTCACTTTTGTGGAGAACATTTTCTCCAGTTTTGGTAAAGAGACCCCATCTGTAAATCTCATTGTTCATTTTAATCAGTTTGAAAGAACACACCAGCTGTCAAGGGGCCAGACAGTTTATATGGGAGTGAAATATAACTATGTCTCATTCTGAATGCCATGTCCAATAATCTCTATTTGTTATATGTTGCCAAGTTAGTTAATAATTTAATAATAATATGCTGATCGGTGTTCGGGGGTACTCGATTGAAATTTGCTAGCCTTAGGGGGTACTTAAAAAAATGGAAGCGGTGCAAAGAAAAGCTACGAGAATGGTATGGGATTTGCGTTCCAAGACGTATGAGCAAAGACTTGCTGACCTGAACATGTATACCCTGGAGGAAAGGAAGAACAGGGGTGATATGATACAGACATTCAAATACTTGAAAGGTATTAATCCGCAAAAAAATCTTTTCCGGAGATGGGAAGGCGGTAGAACAAGAGGAAATGAAATGAGATTGAAGGGGGGCAGACTCAAAAAAGATGTCAGGAAGTATTTTTTCACGGAGAGGGTGGTGGTTGCTTGGAATGCCCTCCCGCGGGAGGTGGTGGAGATGAAAACGGTAACGGAATTCAAACATGCGTGGGATATGCATAAAGGAATCCTGTGCAGTAGGAATGGATCCTCAGAAGCTTAGCCGAAATTGGGTGGCAGAGCAGGTGGGGGAAGAGAGGTTTGTGGTTGGGAGGCGAGGATAGTGGAGGGCAGACTTATACGGTCCGTGCCAGAACCGGTGATGGGAGGTGGGACTGGTGGTTGGGAGGCGGGAAATACTGCTGGGCAGACTTGTATGGTCTGTGCCCTGAAAAAGGCAGGTACAAATCAAGGTAAGGTATACACATATGAGTTTATTTTGTTGGCCAGACTGGATGGACCATGTAGGTCTTTTTCTGCCGTCATCTACTATGTTACTATCCAGCTTATAATCGAACGAGAATAACGCCCAAGTTCCGACCTAAATCGGGAGATGGGCGTTCTTCTCACAAAAACAAATAAAGCGGCATAATCGAAAGCCGAACTTTGGACGCTTTCAACTGCACTCCGTCGCGGATGCGGACAAAGTTGACGGGGGAGTGTCGGAGGCGTGGTGAAGGCGGAACTGGGGCGTGGTTATCACCCGAACAGAGATGGGCGCCCTTCGCCGATAATGGATGTGTTTGTAGCTAGAATTTAGGGCACTTTTCCTGGACCCTGTTTTTTGACGAATAAGGCCCCAAAAAGTGCCCTAAATGACCAGATGACCACTGGAGGGAATCGGGGATGACCTCCCCTGACTCCCCCAGTGGTCACTAACCCCCTCCCACCACAAAAAAATAATGTTTCACAACTTTTTACTTTCACCCTCAAATGTCATACCCTCCTCCCAAGCAGCAGTATGCAGGTCCCTGGAGCAGTTGTTAGGGGGTGCAGTGGACGTCAGGCAGGTGGACCCATGCCCATCCCCCCCCTACCTGTTACAATTGTGCTGCTTAATGCTACTAGTCGTCCAACCCCCCCAAACCCCCTGTACCCACATGTAGGTGCCCCCCTTCACCGCTTAGGGCTATAGTACTGGTGTAGACTTGTGGGCAGTGGGTTTTGAGGGGGATTTGGGGGGCTCAACACCCAAGGGAAGGGTGCTGTGCACCTGGGAGCTCTTTTACCTTTTTGTTTGTTTTTGTAAAAGTCCCCCCTAGGGTGCCCGGTTGGTGTCCTGGCATGTGAGGGGGACCAGTGCACTATGAATCCTGGCCCCTCCCATGAACAAATGCCTTGGATGTATTCGTTTTTGAGCTGGGCGATTTCATTTTCCATTATCGGTGAAAAGCAAAAACGCCCAGCTCACACCTTGGCGAATAAACCATGGGCGTCTATTTTTTTTTTGGAACATACGGTTCACTCCGCCCCTTCACGGACCCGTTCTCGGAGATTAACGCCCATGGAGATAGGCGTTTCTGTTCGATTATGCCCCTCTATGTTACTTGGCTTGAAGACGTTGGGAAACACTGCACTAGTTTACTAATCATGAAGAATTACTACCTATGGTGATCTCAATTGGTAATAATGAAAAACTAACAGTAGAGAAGTCTACTAAAGTACTGGGAATAATGCTGGATTCATCTTGAAATACAAATTAATAGCCTCTATAAGAAGGTTTTCTTCAAATGTTGAAGCAATTATGAGCTACATGTTCATATGTTCATGAGCATCAGTTCAGATTATTAGTTCAAAGTCTTATACTGTCCCAGATAGATTATTGTCGTATGCTGCATTTAGGTATAATGGTGAAACTATGAAATCAACCTCAACTGCTGCAATACACAGCAGCTCACATTAATTTTGAAATAAAGTAAATTTTAATCACATTTTCTCAGTGTTGGTGAAACTGCATTTGCTTCTGTTGCAGGCTCACATTATTTTTAAATCTTGCATTATGTTCAAGATATTTCATGGATTAATAGATTTACATGCTATTTATTAGGTTCAATTTCACCTAGATTAGGATTTAGCTGTACATCACTCTGGATTTGGTTTGCCCATCATTTAAGGGAATTAGATTTCAAACCATTTGCCGCCATGCTTAAAGAATCAATCTTCTTACATTGTATTTCATAAAGTTTAAAAATGTATTTATTTGAGAAATATTTCATTTGTAGTAGTATGAATTAAATTATTTAGTGTATCAATACCTTATAATGGGCTGCTTGTTACAGTAAGATATTTTTGTCTACTATAGCTTGGACCATCATAGGGAGTAAGCAGGTTATATGTTGTAAATATTTGTTTATTGATTTTGTTACAAGAGAGAAAGCAACCACAAGCAACAATGCTGATCTAATATATAACGCATTAAAGTACAAGTATTCAGGTGCATGAATAAGTGTTTATGGGAGAGAGAGAGAGAGAAAGAAAGAAAGAAAGAAAGGAAAAAAGGGGGGGAAAGTATATTAGTTGAGGATATAATTAACATACAGAATAGTTCATGCATATAATACAAAGTAGTTTACAACATTGTTCATCCTACCGTTGAGAGATATGACACTAGTACCGACCATTGTTTCTTATATTTGATAAAACGTGGTGATTTTTTAGCCAGGTACATTTCATTTGGAGCAACAAATTCCACCATTCCTGATGAGAAGCTAGATGCAGAGTTTTCCAGTGTGAGAAAACTACTTTCATAGCTAAAGAAAACATAGTATTAACAAGCCTAGATTCATCAGGATTTAGCATTTCATTAAAACATTGACCCTTGAACAACAAGTATTTATACCGCATTGGGCCAGCATAGTGGAAGATCGCTGTCAAGGTGAGCCATACATTATTCCAAAATTCTTGAATACATATACAGTCAAACATAAGGTGTTTAAGAGTACCCTGCTGCACCTGACAAGACCAGCACATGCTGGAGGTGTGAGGGTCAATTGTATGTGACCTGAGAGGAGTCCAAAAAGACCTGTGCATGAAGAAATAGAGGGATTGTGTTATTGAGGAAGAGTGAGAGCACCATACTTGTTCCCAGCTTTGATTTGTAATAGTTTGCTGGAGATCTTCTTCCCAACATCTACGCAGACCAGCACATTTAACAGAGGATTTACTTATGAGGAAAGCGTAGATATGGGATGTGATATGCCCTGTAGAGTATAACTTCTTAGCTAATTCGAAGATGTCTGGAGAACACTGCACCATGCGGGGTATTATCTTGCTTTTTTTCAGCATGGTATTAATCTGGAACCATTGAAAGAATTGAGAATCTTTTAACATAGTAACATAGTAGATGACAGCAGAAAAAGACCTGCATGGTCCATCCAGTCTGCCCAACAAGATAAACTCATATGTGCTACTTTTTGTGTATACCTTACCTTGATTTGTACCTGTCCTTTTCAGGGCACAGACCGTGTAAGTCTGCCCAGCACTATCCCCGCCTCCCGCCACCGGCTCTGCCACCCAATCTCGTCTAAGCTCCTTAGGATCCATTCCTTCTGAACAGGATTCCTTTATGTTTATCCCACACGTGCTTGAATTCTGTTACCATTTTCATTTCCACCACCTCCCGCGGGAGGGTATTCCAAGCATCCACTACTCTCTCCGTGAAAAAATACTTCCTGACAGAATTCAGCATTTAATTTAAGCAGAATTCAGTTTGCATGGTTGAAAAGGTTTTCCAACCATGGCTGCCCGACTCAAGGAAATTGCTATGATCCCATATCCCTATTCGCTGCCAATGTGACCAAGAAACTTGCCTTTTGTTAATTAAAAATTTAGAGTTGTTCCATATGGGCATACGCATGGTAGAAGACCAGAGGATGTCTAATTGTTTATCAAGAGCTAGCAACAGTTTATGAGTGATGTTAATAATGGGATTAGAAGCAATATGTTTAGGAAGATGCATACCAGCTAAATAAGGATGTATCAATGGGTCAATGATGGACTGTTCCAGTGCCATCCACCTAGGCAAAGTGTTAGTAGTAACAAACCAGTCCAAGCCCGAATAATAAATACTTTATGGTAGGTTAAAAGATCAGGAAATTTTACCCCTCCCTGTAGTCTTGATAGTTTTAACTTACCTAAGGAGATTCTAGGTGACTTAAAGTTTCACAGGAAACTAAAGAGTGTTTTTTCCAGTTTTTTTATAAAAAGTGCTGGGGAAGAGGAGGGGGATCATGCTGAAAGCATATGTGACTTTAGGTACTATCATCATTTTGATGGTGTCAAGTCTGCCCCACCAAGTTAAATTAAGTGGGGACCAGGATGAAAGAGAAGTTTCAAAATTGTCTATTATTTTATCAGAGTTAATTTTAATAGTGGTGTGGAGATCCCTATCAAAAAAGAGAATAAAGACCATATGGCCTGCCTATCCATACCAGGTGCCAACTCTTCCTCTCCCTTAGAGATCCTATGTGCTTGTCCCAAACTTTCTTGAATTCAGATAGCCTTCATCTCCACCATCTTACCATGAGGCTGTTCAATGTATTCACATCCTTTCAGTTATACCCAGGGCTGTCGAGAGGAGGGGCAGGGGGGACAAAATTTCCTGGGCCCAGGCCTCCAAGGGGGGCCCGGTGCCAGGGTTTCTCTCCTTCTGCTCCCAGGTCGCCGGCGCTGCAGTCCCCGGTCTCACCTGCATGCTCTCGGCTCCATCGACAGTCCCCCTCCATCCTCCACCAGGCCCCTGCATTCAAATCGTCAGCGCCTCACCTCCATGTGAAAGCGGCAGATCACCTCCCTTCGGGCTTTCCCTCACTGTGTCCTGCCCTCATCTGATGTAACTTCCTGTTTCCGCAAGGGCGGGGCACAGTGAGGGAAGGCCCGAAGGGAGGTGATCTGCCACTTTCACATGGAGGTGAGGCGCTGACGATTTGCATGCAGGGGGCCCGGTGGCGGATGGAAGGGGGCTGTTGATGGGGGCTGGGGGTGGGTGGTTGAGACTGGGGACTGCAGCGCTGGTGACCTGAGAGCAGGAGAGGGAGGTGACAGTGGTAGAGATTGTGGGGGAGGTGCGGCAGCGGGGGCCCGGGGGCGGCCTTGCCCCGGGCCCAGCTCAGTCTCACAGCGGCCCTACCAGCTTCTCAAACACTTAACAAACCAAGGGCCCTGTTTACTAAGGTGCACTAGCATTTTTAGCGCGTGCTAATGCTAGAGACACCCATAGGAATATATGGGTGTCTCTAGTGTTAGCATGCGCTAAAAATGCAGTGCAGCTTAGTAAACAGGGCCCCTAGTAACCAGTCATGAATTTTATTAAAAATAGTAATAGTTCTATTAAATGCATACCTGGTAGCGGTCACTATAGTCTTCAATCTCTCCACTTCCAGTTTTACATTTGCCATCATTGAAATCCCAACTTGAATACGGGACAGCTGAAAAATCTCTGTTTCCTGTATTGAAATAGCTTCCACAGGTACAATGAGTACCAGAACCACCAGCTGCTCCACACATGTGATTAATTACAGCATCCACATATATGTACACCTAAGAAAAGAGAAACCTAATTTATTCTTTTACAGTAAAATATTCATCTTGATTTATAAAAATATTACTTACAAGCAAATTGTTCTACTTCTCTAAATCTTAAATTAAAAAAAAAAATTAGGATAGGGACTTATGGGAGCAAATTTTCAAAATTCTTATCAAGTCCCATTTCCCTTTCCCTTTCACTTACTCCAACATTGTTGCATCTAGTAACCATGTCTCTGAATTCTTGTTCATTGCCAGATCGTGTACAGAGTCTGTAGCTGATTGGTTGATATCTCTCCCACCATGGTCTTGAAGGGTTTGTAATTATAATATTTTCATTTGGAGGAGAAATCTGTTAAGTACAAGTATTGTGCTTTATAAACTGAAACAACAATATCTTTCTTAATAAACATTCTAATATCAAATACATCTGCCATATTCTTCTCCATCCCAAATTCAAAACAAAACACAAACATCTTCATGATATCTAATATATTCTGTTTGATGTCAAATAATTTGGCTAGTATAAATGAAAAGAATTTTTGTCAGAGAAATAGGAATGTTTATAAAATATATGCTAATAGATTTAGCTCATACATTTTCAGTAGTAGTTCAAGGCATATTGCATTTTGGGATATTTAGTTGTAGCTCAAGGCAAACTACATTCAGATAAAGCTGGTAATTTCTTGTCTCTGGAAGGCTTACAATCTAACCCCCCCTATTTCTAAACCATGCTAGCGACTGCCACACGGCAATGCCGACACAGCCCATATCAAAATGTTCAATGGGGTACAAAAAACTCAAAGGTGAAAAGTCTCAGAACCCTTCCTTCACTTCTGTGTTTCAAAGGAAAATATGGTAGGATTAAACAGGGTAGACTATTTTCCCCTTGGAGGGCCCCCTTTACCAAGCTATGGCAAAAGGGGGCCTGCAGTGGCATCGGAACATGTTTTCCACATGCACTGAGGCCCCCTTTGACCTCAGTGGGTAAAAGGGAAGTCTCTCTTTCCTGCAGGAAATGGCTGTGTGGCAAGTAAAGCACTTGCTGCACAGCCATTTCAGGGGGGAGCCCTTATCACCACCCATTGAGGTGGTGGTAAGGGCTACTGCGCTAACTCGACAGTAACCGGGCAGCGCGTGTCACTGCCCGATTACCACCGGGTACACTCGGTGTTACAATAAACATTTGATATTTTAAAGTATTGTGAGCTATGTCTTAAAAAGAGTTTTGTGAGACAGGTACAGTTATACCAGGTCTGTGGCTAGTGTAAGTGCTTGTGCCTAAGCACATACATGCATGTATATACTGTACCTGTTTACAATAGTATTCTATAAAAGAAAGTAAGCACTTAGGTACCTTTATAAAACAGACTTCTACCAGGAGCCTTCTAGTTGCCCTGTTTTAGAATTACCCTCCATCTGCACACTAAAAATATATTAGTGCATGTGACTGGCAAATAGGGCACAGTAAAAAGTGAAAAGAAGTCAGAGCAAATATAAAGAAAATGAAACAGGGGGAAAAAACAACAAAATAAAGAAAAGATGAAAACAAAAGGACTGAATATCTTTACTTACTTGCACACCACCGAAACCATTAGGTGCCAGATAGCGTTCACATTCACTTGCAATATCTTCCCAGCGCCATTCAAACAAGTGTACAATGGATGTTCTGCCTGCCTTCGTGTTTGGATTGTATTGGGCAGCGCAAAGGCCAGCTGTGACAAGGAGAAGGAGAATCTTCATCTTCCTATTTGGGCAGTGAAGAACCAAGCACTCGTCTCCCTGGCTTTTTATAACGCTGCAGGAAGATTAGCCACAAAAGATGTGTTACAGATTGCCAAACCATCTATCATTTATTTCTGAAAGCATAACAGCTGGCGACATTGAAGAAACTCTCACAGTTACATAAGCTCTAATGGTATTCTGGCCCACTGGCTCCATTTTATTTCCATGTAAAATTACAAAATTGATTTATTTAGCTTTCTTCTCATACAGACAAATGAGTGGACAGCAAATCAGGCTCCGTATTTTGTGCATATTTTTAGTATAATAGAACAAGGAATCCAAGATCTAGAGAAGGAAAACTACAAAAATAGAGCCTCCTTTTTTCCGGGGCAGATCAGAGCTAGACTGTATAGGAAGAATTAGAAAGCTTTTGTAATTCTGCAGCAATTGTGTGGCACATTTGCATAACTATATTTGTTGTAATAATAAATAATATAAATTTATGGACTCTTTTACCAAGCTGCTGTAAAAGGGGCACTATAGTAGCATTGATGCGTGTACTCGCCGCACACCAAGGCCCCCTTTTACCACAGCTTGTAAAATGCTTTTTTTTAAAAAAGGAGAGAATCCTGCAGCAAGTGAATCACTTGTCACGCAGCCATTTTCCTGTGGAGACTTACCGTCTGTCATGAAATGCCTAGCACCTGCCTAGGGTTACCTTGGGGCCACCTGAAGGGTCTGCCCAAAATCACCTGCACTTGAGCTCATGCTCTATACTAGCACCCTCTACCCACTGACTGGCTCCCACTTGCTTCTGGGCTAGTCTCTCACTCTCAGGTTATTCCATGGTGATTTCTATGGCACTGGGGCCGTACTCCAGGGGTCCCATATTTCCCAAAAAGCACCAATAGACCCAAAAACACAAACCAGGATTCTTAGTCAGTCTAGAACAACAGAATCAATAAACTAAATAAGGTTAATTGTCACAGAACTTGAATAGTGAACAGAAAAAGGTGAACTCAGCAAGCAATAACAGGTAACTATGGATCAATTATAAAACTATCTAAACATTTGTTTACTACCTGGGTAGTGCCTGGGGAGGTCATAAAATAGAGCTGCTCACAGATTATATCATATAACTGCTCACAGGGTCTCAGTAAAGAGATCTTTCTCTCTCTGCTCCCTGGCTGAGACTGGGGAAATTCCAGTACCTTCAGACTAGTTTTGAAATCCAGGGTCAATCAGAGCCCAGGGCATCAATTTTGAAAGTAGCTGCCCAATAGACCTGCAGATTGCCTTTGCATAACCTGAAAGTGGAAGAAAGTCTTTTTCTGCAACAGCTTTAAAACTCAAAACAAGTGCCATCTGCTGGCCAATTAGGAGAACTACACTTCATGAAATAATACCATTTTCAGGCTCAGAACCCCACGGTTTCATTACACCGCCACCCATTGAGGTGGTGGTAAGGCCTCCTGTGCTACCCCAGCACTAGAAAATAAAAATGCATTTTCTAGCACTGGAGATGGCAGAGGCAGTGAAACATCTTTTTGATTGGAGGGTCCAAACAGACCAATCTACATGCCACCCCCAAACTCTCTACTTGCTAATGCTGTGTTGGGCTAAATATTGGAAGGGCCATGGCTACAGTAGCCCACCACATTCTTCCACCTATGCATCATGGAAGTAGATTTTCAATTTGTTTGTATGTCCATACAAAACATTGTGGTGTTTTGGGCGGCAGAATGAAATCTCTGGTACTTTAATTTAATTCATACACAACTTGGGAATGCAAGAAAGATCATGAATGAAGGAAGAAGGTGTGAGTTCCTGGGAGTGGGGAGAGGGATGGGTAGGAGGAGGAAGGTGCCAGGAGAGGAAAAGAGAAAGGATCCAAGATCAGTGAAGAGTAGCTTGATGAGAAGAAGATTTGGAAAAAGAGGACATAGTATCAGGGAAAGGATGAACTGATATGGTTTGATTGATTTATTATGGCCCCCATTTTACAAACCCTATTCAGGTTTTATACATGCATAAACAGATAAACATTAATCATACATAAATGTTTGGATATGCATGTATTAGAGCTAAGTGTGTGCAAATGGAAGGGAGCATGTTTTGTGTGGAACAAGGGAGTGACAAGATCATAGACATTTACCTCCTGTGCAGTTTAATTGAATAATGGGCTAATTAGCACCAATAATTGGGCACAATCAATTATTGGTGTTAATTGGCAACAATTTGGATTTGCGCACGCATCTTGCTAAGCGCTATTCTATAAAAGGCTGAGTGCAAATCTTTTAGCATGTAAGTAAAAAGGGGTGTGGCCAAGGGAGGGACATGGGTGGTCAGGGGCATTCACAAAAGATGTAAATATATAGAATTCAGGGGATCCATGCCAAATTTATGCACAAGGATTTTACACCAAGTTTCAGTCAGTTTAAATCATCATGCCCAAAGTTGGATGTGGATCCCAGTTCTAGAGCTATTCTCTAAACAGCGCCTAACTTGCAACATTGTTTATAGAATAGGGCTTGGTGAGCATTTTTTTGGCTCCCAAATATGTTCGCTATTGATTGAGTCTAATCCTTAGTCCACATTTTAGAAGGGAACTAAATGTCTATGTCCTAAAATATCCACCTGCTCCCAAGCACGTTTAGGATTTTGTGAACAACTGCTGCTGAGCATCATTTCACTGGATGAATTAGGGTTGGTCGATCTCATAATACCTCAGTGGTTTCTGGCTCCATCAAATGCCAAAACGCCAAGGTTAAGGTCACTGTGAAAGCATTGGAAACATAACTGATTATGATTCTAAAATCACAAAGATTACAAATTATATGCTGGTATTTATGTGCCAGAACATAACCGGTTATCTTTGCAAGCTTAGAAACTTAACCAGTTATGTGTCTGCTTTCTAAACATCTGTATTCTATTCCCCTACTCAGTGCTATTTAACTATCCAGGAATGACTCCTGGCTGGTTAAATAGCATTTAGCTGCTAACTGCTAATATTCAGCAGGTGATAGCCAGTTATCTACACTGAATACCCATGGTTAGTGCATAGCTGCTAACTGGCTATATCGTATGATATAGCCGGTTAGCCCCGATATTCAGCGCTAGGTTAAGCGGACAAAAAGAACCATGTAAATAGCAGTCCTAACTTTAATTGCTAGGAAATTAACCAGTAACTCCCAGATTCTATATAGCGCACCTAGAGATCGGCGTGGAATCTATAACAATGTGCACAATGTAATTAACTTAATAAGCTAATGAGCACTGATAACTTAGCAAGCAATAATGAGCACTAATTGACACTAATTAGAATTTAGGTGCACAAGTCACAATGCATATTCTGTAACGATGTGTGCCGAACTTCTAATGTGCACAGGCAAAAAGGGACGTGGTTATAGGTGAGGAAATTGGTATTTCGTGGGTGTTCCAAAATTTATGCACCTAGTTATAGACTAGGAGTGGCCTAGTGGTTAGGGTGGTGGACTTTGGTCCTGAGGAACTGAGTTCAAGTCCCACTTCAGGCACAGGCAGCTCCTTGTGACTCTGGGCAAGTCACTTAACCCTCCATTGCCCCATGTAAGCCGCATTGAGCCTGCCATGAGTGGGAAAGCATGGGGTACAAATGTAACAACAACAACAACTATGGCCCAGTGTGCCTAAATCTACACATCGGGATTTATGCCACACTTCCGTTGGTGTAAATGGATGTGCATAGATTTAGGTGCTGAAATATCAACTAAGTGTATTCTATAATCAGCACCTAAATTTAGGCACCAATTATAGAATACTCATTTTTTTAGGCGCCATATATAGAATACCCCCCTTAGTGCTGAATCTTGGCTTAACCAGTTATGTTCCGGTGGCCAAAAATGAAACCAAATATTCAATGCTGGCCACTGGAAACAGCCCAGCATTGAATATCCAGGGTTAGTGCCAAACAGAGCACTTATGTTGGCTGCCTCCCACCAGCTGTATATCAACCCCTATATGTTTATTTTTCTGATATTGGTGTTTATATTGTCTGCACTCAGCACATACACATCTATTTCTCATAGGAGGAGTAACCTAATTGTTAGTGCAGTGGCCTGTAATGCAGGGAAACAAGGTTCAGTTCCTACTTCAGCTCCTTGTATCTCTGGGCAATTCCCTTAACCCTGCATTGCCCCAGGTACAAAATAAGTACCTGTATATAATATGTAAACTGCTTTGATTGTAACCACAGAAAAGCAGTATATCAAGTTCTGTCTCCTATTTTAGAACAGCCTCTACATCAGCAGATTCTGTTCTAAAATATAACTGAAACTGGAGATGTCCTGATCTGCACATGTCAAGTCTGACTTCTACATCCTTTTTTTAAATGGGGCTGGCGTGTGACTTGGCCTGCAGGAGAATCTGTGTACTTTTACCACTGCCAATAGAGCCTATATGAATAGCTGATTATTAATCTTGCTGTCCCATCTAGTACATCCTGACTATTCTGGTCTTATACCAATATTAGGAAGGTATTGAACCCAATATCGAAAGACTGTCTACCTATGATAGTAAACTTTGTCAATAAAGAAAGGCATTTTACAGAGTGTATCGGCCCTTTATGATGCCTGTAGTCCCCCAAACAATTTGTAGTAACTACAGAGCTGCTGACCCACAGAATTAGGGAACTAAACTCTTATGGATCAGTAGCATCTATGATGAAAACAGAGATAGTCAGCATTAATTTAAAACAAGAGAAGTCATCAATCACCAAGAGCAATATCCTTTCAATTAATACCTTACACTGAAATGGCTACATAAAATATTCCCTGACACAAAGGAGGAATGGTACATTCCTCAAGATGCAGGGATAAAGGAACATTTTTTACCATATTTGTTGGGATTCAATTATAATAGTGCCATTTTGGAAGCAAGTGGAGCAATTCATTAGTCATATGATTAAGAAGGAAGTTGTTTTGTCTCCTATAGTATTTCTTTTTAAAGATCCAGCACTAAGATTGAATGAAGAGGAGGTAAAATTAGTGACCTATATATGTACAAGCCTTATTCTCCATCTAGGGAAGGAGTTCAGATTTATAATATGGCAAAGCTAATGGCATTGAAAAATCAGTTTATAGGAACTTGGTAAGTTATAATCTCTGTTTATTTAATTAGTGTAACATTAGTAATGACAATGTAGGTCAAGAGACGTGAAGGGGGAAAGAGAAAGGAGGAAAGGGTTTGGGAGGTTCATAGCCCTACCACATAAAAGCACAGTTACAAAACCCGTGGCAAGAATTAAAGTAAACGGGGGGTATACATCCGCTATTCAGATTGAACGGGGCACTAGACAGGGGTGTCCGCTGTCACCACTGTTGTTCGCAATCTCGATTGAGCCTTTGGCTCAGAGGGTGCGTGAATCGGTGGACATTCCAGGAATAATGATAGGAGGTTTTGAACACAAATTGGCGTTATTTGCCGATGATGTGTTATTTTTTGTAAACAACCCGGGGATGCATCTTCCTATATTGATGGCAGAGTTGGAGGAGTTTGGTAGGCTCTCTGGTTTTAAGATAAATTATGACAAATCAGAAATGATAGGGGTGTCTATAGCACAACCTAGGATGGAAGAGCTCTCCCGAAGTTTTCCTTTCAAACTAAGGAGGGATACAATTAAATATTTAGGAGTTCAAATACCTGCTCAGATTCCTCAGCTATATCAGCTAAATTATACACCGCTATTCCATCAAATACGCAAGGATATGGAGAGCTGGACGGGTAAGTGGCTGTCATGGTGGGGAAGGATAGCATCGATTAGGATGAATATATTGCCCAGACTTTTGTTTTTGTTTCAAACATTACCAGTAGCAATCCCTGGGAGGGAGTTGAGAATTCTACAACAAGCTATAGTGAAGTTTATTTGGGGGGGCAAGGCTCCCAGGCTCAGCAGGAAGCTGCTCTGGCGTTCAACAGAGATGGGTGGGAGAGGGGTCCCGAACCTTGAATGGTATTACTGGGCTGCACAACTGAAACTGATATCCATGTGGGGTCAGGAAAGATGGTCGGTGGTGGCACACATGGACCAGGAGATGGTGCAGGGGCATAGCCTGCAGTCAGTACTATGGGCATCTTCAACTTACCCCACTGTGGGCAGGCTTACTACCAACCCGTTTGTAGGGCATTTATTGACATTATGGGGTTCCCTTAGGTCACGCTTTTGGAAAAATAGAATCACATCTACATATGCCTGTATTCGGGGGGAACCTACATTTAGAGTGGGGCTGGGAAATCCGATAGCAAAGAGGTGGGCGGAGAGGGGCATATTGAGGTTTCGAGATTTATTGGAAGATGGGAAAATGAGATTATTTACAGAGCTCAAGGACGATTATGGGGTTTTGGATAGGGACAGATTTTTTTATCTGCAGGTCCAACATTATATTCACACACAAGGATGGCTAAGAAACGATCCAGAGGATTATGAGGTATTAGAAAACATGTGGGGCTCACTGGGAACAATGAGGGGAGTTATATCCAGGCTGTATAAATTTATAAGGGGAGTGAGTTTTGAGAAATGCTTGTATATGACTAAATGGGAAAAAGATTTGGAGAAGGAATTGACAGTTCATGAGTGGAAGGCCATTATTGTGGAAGTTAATAAGGCATCAACATGCGTGTTGTTAAAAGAAAATGCCTTCAAGGTACTCTCGAGATGGTATTTTACCCCATATAGATTACATATGATGTTTCCAGGGGCCTCACAGTATTGTTGGAGATGTTCAACGGATGTGGGAACTTTTTTACATATCTGGTGGTCCTGTGGGAAATTACAAGTATATTGGCAAACTATAACTGCAAAGATAACTGCCCATACAGGCAAGAACTTTCTATGTGAGCCTCAGTGGTGCCTGTTGGGCTTAGGGAACAGACGAGGAGTCAAATGGCAAAGACGTCTGAAGAGGATGTGTTTGACAGCTGCAAAGAGTGTCATTGCTCGGTTTTGGAAACAGCCGGTGGCACCAACAGAGCAAGACTGGATCCTAAAGCTTTCCCTAATTGAGGAGATGGAGAAACTAACCGATAAACGGTTGGGAATTTATAATATGAATGATGAACTTTGGACACACATTAGAGCCATGACCCAAGTGAGTTAGTAATAGGTGTTTGAAGGGGAGGGGGGGGGGGGGGGGGGGGATGGGGGATGGGGGATGGGGGGGGGGGGAGAAATGAAAACTAATGTTTGTCTTTGCACATTTGCAGATTTATAGTTGATTGATAAAAGAGAATGTTTACGGTGAGAGCTGTATAGAATTGTACACCATTGAGGAAATATACAAGTATATACTTTGTATTAAGGAAGATATGTTTATTATGATGTTTATTAATAAAAATTATTGAAAAAAAAAAAAAAAAGCACAGTTACAAAATGTTTGGTAGCATATTTTTATTTTGAAATGAGTTATTGGCAAATGCATAAATCTTTAACAGAAGAAAAGAAGGGGCACGGGAAGGAGAGGGGGATGAGAGGGTGGGTAGAAGAAAATATTTGGAAAAATGAACTGTGATGTATTATATTATATTTATGATACACTGAAAGAACAATGGTGTACCGAATATAGTTATACGTTTGAATGATAAAAATAAACAATTTGGTTCCTGCTTGTTTAATTTCTTTCCAATTTTTGTGCATTTTTCAAGTTTACATCTATTTGTTTTTATACACTTTTTATGCACACATCTATTGTACACATATCAATTGGTAGGTATACATGTACAAGCTATTTGTGCATGCTTTTAAATATCCAAATGAACCGAATACACGCTCACGAATGCACACCCCTAGAAACAGGGAGCAATTTGGGGTAAACTGAGATAGGACTAAATTTATGCCTTCTATGGTAACATTCAGCCACTGAACTTATACACTAACCCCCAGATTCTATATTTGGCACCCAGATTTGGGTGTGCTGGCGATATGCATGCACAACTTAATTGGCTAATGAGCTGTTAACTATCAATAATTGTATGCAAACAACTAATTATTGATGCTAATTGGCACGAATTAGAATTTTTGTGTGCATCTGGCTATGTGCTATCCTATAACACTGAGCACCTAAATCCCATAGTGTGCAACTCAAAAGGGAGTGTGGCAATGGGAGGGGCAGGGCATGGGCATTCCAAAGCATTGCATGCAGTGTTACAGAATAATGGGCCTCTACACCCAACTTGGACATCAGGATTTACACCAGATTTCAGCAGGTGTAAGTCTAGCACCCAGAGTTAGGTGTGGAAACCAAGGTTAAATGCTATTCTATAAAGGGCGAGCGCACTGTATAGAAAACGCTTAGCACCAAACTTTCCCGACACCAGTTTTTGAGTACTATTTATAGAAATCCCCCTATTTATCCAAGTGCTGATGGCTAAATAACAGGTATAACTTTAAAACATTTAGAGGCCCTTTCACGAAGCCGTGGTAGGGCTACCGTGGCAATGGTGCATGGCAAATTGGCCTTACCATTGGTCTACCACAGGAGCCCAGCAGTAGTGCCAGTGTGTGCAAAGTGTCATTTCCAGAGCTAAAAAATATATATATATTTTAATTAAGTTATTTATTTATTTATTTATTTTAGCACATTTGATATATTACTATGGCGCACATATGGCGCACATATGGGCATGAAGTGGTTAACAAAGAATAAAAACAATAACTCAAAATGAAGGAGAATCAGGGGAGACATGAGGGAATCAATCAGAGAGTTAGGATACGGAGAAAATTATAGAGAATAGTGCCAGGGGCTTACCTGGCGGTAATTGGGCAGCCCCACACACTGCCTGGTCAGTTCTGGATTAGCGCAGAAACCTTTATCGCCTCCTGGTGGTAAGGACTCCCCCAGAAAATGGTCATGTGTAAAATGTTTAACTTACTGCATGGCCATTTCTTTTTTTTTTAACTCGTTTTACCAGGCAGCGGTAAAAGAGGGCCTTGGCGCGCAGCAAACCCATGTTCTGATGCCACTGCAGGGCCCTTTTTACTGCCACTTGGTAAAAGAGGCCCTTAATCATTTGTTCTGGCTCTGAAAATATCTAGAATTTTAAATGGCCAATATATGTTTAAAATTATATGGTATCTATGCCACTGAATATTGATGGGATGTCTTTCTAAAAACTATAAACATTTATAATATGATAAAGCATGCTAGAATAGTGTCAATATTAATTGAACTAGAGATAATTTAGTATATAATCTTTATTGAACAACCTTTTATGTTTCAGAAAAATGATTTCGTAAGACAAGGAAATAAGCGCAAAATCTGGTCATAGTATTTTATTGCTTTACGATAGGGATTTACAGCCCAAATAAATTTTGTTTTGTATCATTTCACATGTCATTTACAGGATTTTCATTTTGTTCATTTTTTTAAAATGTTTTCATTATGGTTGCAATGTCTCCAGTAGTGTGCAATCTTTCAGAAGGATATGCACTACTGGACAGAGGAAAAGAAAACTACATTTTGTCGATTTCTGTCAAAAACAACATGAAACATCCCATGCTGTTATTAACCAATGCACATCCTTAATTCACAATTTGGAATCGATATGAATAGCAACAAAAGGATCTTCTGCACTGTTGCTAATCTGGAAATGTGCTGAGCCATCATTGTCAACTTGGATCTGTTGTCCAGTGCAGCGTTTGTACTCCTTCTGACCAGAAATGATATCACAGTAAGTGCCACCAGGAAGGCCAGTTTTCAAGGTTACGTCCAAGTTCCTATAGAAAAAAAAAGTTTAATGAGTAAAATCAATGTTAGTTACTTCTTCGACATTAAAGCGTCTTCATTTGTGATTTATTAATAAAATGCATGCAATTGGCAAAACAAAAAATATTATTTTCCTACCATTCCCAAGATCTTTTGTTGAAAGTTTTGAAAAGTTCCTTTGAAGATTTGAGGAACTAAAACTATTTCCCCATCCTCTGTCTATAAAATCCGTATAAATTAGATACTTTTTTATGTACTTCTACTAATATTAATATAAGTAAACCCAGAATGCTAGTGTACAACCCTAATCAGAATGTCATAATGGCCTCATATTTGTGCATAAGGAACACAAATAGTAGAAGAAGGAACGCAAAGAAAAATGTTTTACCAACAAATATACAGCCACCATAAAAAGTGGATATTTAAAAAAAATTGCCACCTTATTTTTGGAAATAAAGGCAGCCTAGCCATATAAAGGGCATTGGCTGTATAAAAGGGTTGCTACCCTAGCCAGAGGTCATTGGGAACCAGAACAGGATGGGTAGGACAGACAATGGGGGGCAGGTAAGGGAGAGGGAATTAATAAATTGTTTTACTAAAGGAAGGCACAGAAGAGTAGGGGGCTTTTAATAGAGGTTTAAAAGGGCAGGAAAGCGAGGGGGATGCAGTTCTATGGCAACAACCCTCTCTTCTACCCATTAACCAGAATAAAGGCAGGATGAGATATGGGATATCACATCTAGGGACCTCTCTGATAAGTTAGGGGGAACAAAATATATAAGTGTCTAGGTGGGATATGAGGGGCACGTGAGTCTAAGAAGATTGGGAATCCAGGTGGTGGTACAATTACTTGGACCTGAAGAAAAAGGAGACCCAGGTGCAATATCCATGGAGAACCATGACTGGATATAATTATACCTGGCTATATCTGTTCAGGAGAGACAGGGTAGAAAAAAAGGGGGGGCCTGACAGAATTGGAGAAGGGTATACAGGCCTTCTTCAAAGGCAAAAGAAGTGGACAGAGATTTAACTGAAGAAATTCAAAATATATCTATGAACGGGGAAGTACTAATAATAGGTGATTTTAACATGCCAGATGTTGGTTGGGACATCCTTTATGAAGGGTCATCAAGAAATAGGGAGACCATGGATTCAAAGGGAGGAGTAGCCTAGTGGTTAGTACAGCGGACTTTGATCCTGGGGAACTGGGTTCAATTCCCACTGCAGCTCCTTGTGAGTGTGGGCAACTCACTTAACCCTCCATTACCCCAGGTACAAAATAAGTATCTGTATATATATGTAAACTGCTTTGAATGTAGTTGCAAAATACCACAGAAAGGCGGTATATCAAGTCCCATTTCCCTTTCCCTCTTCAAGGAGAACTGTTCCACCAATTGGTAATGGAATCCATACAGAGTGAAGCCATATTAGACTTAGTGTTTATAAATGGAGAGACTATTTCTGATATTATACTGGTTGATCATCTGGCATCCAGTGATTACTGGATGGTGTGGTTCAATAATAACACGGGTGTTAAGAGGGTTCATTCAAAAGTAAAGATTCTAGACTTCAAAAAAAATCTAACTATTGAGATGGGAGATAACCTCAAGGAGTTGTTAGCTGGATGAGAACCTCTGAGAGATGTAGAAAAGCAGTTGACAAAACTGAAAGGAACTATTTAATGGGCAACAACATTTTGGATAGTAAATAAAAGTAAGAGAAAAAGAAAGACACTTTGTTTCTCAAAAATAGTAGCTGAAAAGGTGAGGAAAAAACAGTTAGCCTTCATAAACTACACAATATCACAGTAAGAGGAAGACAAGCCACAATATCTAGAAAAGCTAGGTGAAGCTAGTAGTCACGAAAGCAAAAATGCAAACAAAATGGGGGGACAAAACTTTTCTTTTAGATATGTTAGTGATTGGAGAAGTGCAAGTGGAATTGTGAGACTCAAAGGTGAAGGGGAGGAATATGTAGAAGCTGATAAGGATAAGGTGAAATTGCTTAACAAATATTTCTGTTCTGTGTTCACAGATGAAGGACAGAGAGTATGACCGCAGAAGACAAACATAAATAGGAATGGAAGTGTGCTAGAATCTGAATGATTTTCAGAGGACTATGTTCAAAAGAATCTAACTAATCTAAAAGTGAACAAAGCAATGGTGCAGGATAGCAAACATCCAATGTTACTGAAAAAACTTAGGAAAGTTCAGGTGGCTTCGTTGTCTGAACTTTTCAATGCTTTTATAGAATCAGGAGTGTTACCGAAGGACTAAAGAAGTTCAGATGTGGTCTCTCTCCACAAAAGCATAACCTAATCAGGAGGTTGGGAACTACAGTTAGTCTAACCTCTGTGGTAAGTAAATTAATGGAAATGCTTCTCAGTGGCGTAGCTAGGGTAGTTGACACCCGGGGCCGGTCATTTTTTAACAACCCCCCCCCCCCCACCGAAATCCAGTACTAGGCATACCGAGAATACAAAACACTCAGGACCTATAGAGCAATTCTACCATACCATAAGCAGTAATTTGTACGAGTCACACAAGGAAAAGGAAAGCATCTTAAACACTACAGTGAGCACTAGAACATCAATTCACCTATTGTAAAACGAAAACAGACAGATTAGTACAGATCGTCGATCCTGCACAGTCAATGCCAACCGAAAGCCATGTCTTTTTCACAAATAGATACACCCTAATCCACTATAGAATAAGTAATCATAAACTTTCTATTTAGACAAAAATTAAACTGAACCCCCGATGCCAGACTCTGCATACAATGCAACACCACAGAAACAGAAAATGTCCTCTAGTACTGTGCAAAATATAAAGACAGCAGATGTACATTTGAAAAAACTAACAAATACCAATCACCACGTTACAAATTAACAAATAGAAATAAAACAAATAATATCATTTTATTGGACTAATACATTTAGCTTTCAGAGGCCAAAACCTCCTTCCTCAGGTCAATTCAGTATAGTACTGTTACAGTGTCCTATCCTGACCTGAGGAAGGGGGTTTTGTTCTCCGAAAGTAAAATGTATTAAAATTAGTCCAATAAAAAGATTACCTTATTTACATGTTCTATTATAAACATTTATTAACACAGCTACAATACTACTTTATCCTAAAGCAAAAAAAATAAAAATATATATTTACAGTTCGTTGTCTCTGGTTTCTGCTTTCCTCATCTTTTCACTGTCTTCCTTCTATCCAGCATCTGTCTTCACTCTCTCTCTGCCATCCAGTGTCTGCCCTCTCTCTCTGCTCCTTCCATCCACTGTCTGCCCTCTCTCCCTTCCATCCACTTCTGCCCCTTCCATGCGCCATCTGCTACAGTCTGCCATCTCTCTCTCTCCCTTCCATCAACATCTGCCCTCTATCTCTGCCCCTTCCATCTACCATTTGCCCCAGACTGCCCTCTTTCTCTCTCCCCTTCCACCCACCATCTGCCCTTTCTCTCTGCCCCTTCAATCCTTCTGCCCTCCCTCTCCCATCCGTCCAGGCCTCCCTCTCCCATCCGTCCAGGGTCTGCCCTCCCTCACGTGCCCCCCTTCCATCCAGGATCTGTCCCCTCTCTCTCTGCCCCCTCTTTTCAGCCCCCAGTTCCAGTCCCCTTCATCCACCACATGCCTTGCATCCCCCCTTTCAGCCCCAGACCCATTCTCCCACCTTCCCCAGGCATGGACCCATTTTCCCTCCTGCCCCCTTGTCAGACCCCAGTTCCAGCTTCAGACCCCTTCTCCCATCTGAGCACTCCCCTCCCCCCTCTGAGCACCCCCACCCTCCTCAATCCCCTTCTCCCCTCTCTGAGCACCCATCTGAGCTCCCCCACCCTCCCTAATCCCCTTTAAGCACCCCTCTGAGGTCCCCACCCCCCCAATTCCCTTCTCCCCTCCTTGATGCTCTCCCACCCTCCCTAATCCCCTTTAAGCACCCCTCTGAGCTCCCCCACCCATCCCCAATCCCCTTCTCCCCTCTCTGAGCTCCCCCACCCTCCCTAATCCCCTTTAAGCACCCCTCTGAGCGCCCCCACCCCTCCTTAATCCCCTTCTCCCCCTCTGAGTCCCCCCCCCGATCTCGACAGCTGAGATCGTTCTCCTGCTGCTCCTACCCTGTCCTGCCTTTAAAATTTTTTTCCAAGCGCCGGAGAGTGGCAGGCAGCGCGCCTCGCATCTGCCTTGCTAGTAAAGAAGATCTTGCTGACGTCGTCGCCCTTCCCACATTGAGTCCCGCCCCCCTCTGAGGCAACTTCCTATTACCGCGAGGGCGCTGCCTGCCACTCTCCGGCGCTTGGAACAAATTTTTTAAAGGCGGAGCAGTGGAAGCGGAGCACCCCCGCACCCGATGACACCCGGGGTGGACCGCCCCCACCGCCCCACCGTTGCTACGCCACTGATGCTTCTACAACAGAGAAGAGTGAGGTTTCTGAAATCCAATGGATTGCAAGACCCAAGGCAGCATGGTGTTAATAGAGGCAGGTTTGTTCAGACAAATCTCAATAAATTCCTTGACTGAGTAACCAGAGAGTTTGGATCGGGAGAGAGTGCTAGCAGGGCTGGTCTTAGCATGTGTGGGGCCCTGTGCAGACCAATTTGGTGGGGCCCCATCCTAGCCCCGCCCCACCTAGCTCCACCCCACCCTAGCTCCACCCCATTGACAATTAATACATTTAATTAAATTTAGATATTAGATATGTATCATATGTCAAAGAATTTTAGATATGAGATACGTATCATATGTCAAAGAATAAAGTGGTTGCTCAAAGCATATACTAACCACAATCGCTCAACTGCGAAACACTATGCACAAATTTGTGCAAAAACACACTCAGGAAAAAGTCCAAGATGGCGCTTTGACCGGACGCACCTGTGTTTGCTGCTGAGGTGACTCCATTTTTTTTCTGCCGTTCTTGCTGCCTCTGTAACCTCTACGATGGGGAAACGGAGGGGGAAAGTCAAGGAGCATTCCTCGGCTCCTGAGGCACCTTTGGCGTGGCGGCAGACGACTCTGCAGTTCCCGAGGCAGCTACCGGGACCTCGGGGAACTTCGACCCCTTCTGCAGCTCTCGACGCGTCGGCGTCGATTGAGAGCGCTAACGGGGCTTCCCTGAGCCCTGTGGAGCGCATTGCTCCGCCTCAGCCCGGAAGGGAATTGCTGGCAGCCCAAGCAGGGACGGAGAACGAAGGAGTTCAACCCAAACTGCTCGAGGGAAGGACTGCAGCGTTAGAGAATGAACCCCAGCCAAGAGAAGTACTAATTCAATCAGCACTACAGGTATTTCCTCAGGACATTGTTACTAAACTGTCTCAAGTTGGTGCTCAAACTCAACCCCCTCCTGGAGCTTGTGGCGTGCTTAGACCAGCAATTGTGACACTAGAGTCACTATGGGACATGGTACACAACATTCAAATCTCTATGCAAACCACATTAAAAGAAAATACTGACAATATAAAAACTCTTTCAGAAGCTGCGCTACTCCAAGCACAGGTGTCTGCGCAGCAGTCCTCGAAATTGGAAAATATGAATACCAAATTGCAAGAAATGGGAACTTTAGAGACTGCTCTGGTTAAGGACAATATTTTTCTTCATAAACGAATGGAATACTTGGAGAATCAGGCTAGGAGACTTAACCTTAGGTTCCTAAATTTTCCTAAGTCTCCTTTAATTCCACCTGTTGAAATGGTCAAGAAATATATGGTGGACATTCTTGGAATGGATAAGGATTCATTGCCCCCCATAACACGGGCCTATTACATCTGGAACCCAAAGGGAGGTGATGGAAACCCCCCAGTGGTGGGGGATGGAATGAATCTAACCTCATTCCTCGAGAGTTCACTGGAAATTATTACTCAGAGGTCTACTATGCTTGTCACTTTTGTTTTGGAGCCTGATCGCAATGCTGTATTAAGACTTTCCTTAAGACATTTAGAAAACCTGTTTATGGGCTCAAAGGTCCGTATTTTTCCAGATCTCTCAAAGCCTACACAAACTAGACGCAGGGCCTTTTTGGAACAGCGTCCTAGAGCGTTGGCATTGGGAATAAATTTTGTATTACGATTTCCTTGTATATGTAATTTACTGCTGGAGGGCAAACAGTTTCAATTTGTTGACCCTAAACAGTTAAAAGATTTTCTTGATGCTAGAGTAGATATGAATGTTGTGTGCCCTCCATAAATAGCAGGCTAGGGCCGTTAACCCGAGGTAGCAACTGGGTGTTTTTGTTTTTTTTATTACCTTTTGTTGTTCATATTTCTTGATTCTTGGAACCAAATGTTTCTTAATTTGTGGACGAATAGGCCTTGAGATTTATTCTTATATGTATTTCCTGTTTGTAATGCCGATTGCATATTCACAATTTGTAGTGAAATAATGAAATATACCAATAAATAAATAAATTAAAAAAAAAAAAAACACACTCAGAACCTTACTGTACCATAAATATTACACTGGGCAGACCCTAATATACCAATATACCGCCCATACGGAAAATGCAGACCGTCAACAATATGAAACAAGGGATCATATCACAATTCTCATGTAGAGCCACAAAACACCTTTTTAGGGTGGATAGTGTTCACAATGAGCTCCTTTTATTAACGACCATATATAGATCCTTCAAGAGGTAGTATGTCATGATTTAGGCTCTACACCCTTTCTGATGTTTTGGTGCCACCCCAGTAAGGCCAACACACAATCTCTCCACTGCAAAACACTATACACAAACTTGTGCAAAAACACACTCATAACCTTACCAAACCATAACAGCACTAATTCCAAGGACAGGACGAGCTACAACCTTATGCGTGGAAAGGCAGCACTATAATTACACTGGGCTCTAAAACACCAGTACACAACCTAGTGAAACAAAAAAAACAAAAACAAAAAAGGCTGCAAATACTTCATGCTAGCAGAATACTGCACCTTGATCACACATGAAAAACACATGACACAACAGAAAAAGTTACCTCAAGAAGTCAGACTCAGCATGCAGCAATACCCCACATGCACTCCATTCACACAAGTCCTCTGCATGCACTCTACTCCCCACCCTCCAATGTACCCTTCTGACGTCAGTCCTCTGTATGCACCCCACTTCCACCCTCATGCACCCCACTGACATCAGTCCTTTGCATGCACCCTCCATGCACCCCATCCATTCATATCAGTCATATGCGTGCACCCACAAACTTCAGTTTTCTGTATGTACCCCACTGACATCAGTCCTCTGCATGCACCCTCCATGCACCTCATTCATTCATATCAGTCATCTGCTTGCACCCCACTCACATCAGTCCTCTACGTGAACCCCATTTCCAACCCCTGTGCACCCCACTTCCCATCAGTCCTCTCCGTGCACCCAACTCCCATCCGTCCTCTAGGAGAATCGCACTCCTCATCTCCACTCGCATCGCTGTGAGAGAGGTGATCTCCATTATCGAAGCTAAGTACTACTTCTTTATATTACATATAAAAATAAATTTTCACTTATAAATTATCATTTTTTGCACAAATAACTATGGGACCCTTTTAAAAAGGTGAGGGAGGGCATACGCGTATACAACGTGCGCCAAATCGGCACTACTGCACAGCTAGTGTATGAGCCAGATGGCAATTCTGAATTTGGAGTGCACTGAATCCAGAGGTAGAAAAGAATTTTCCATTTTCTACCAGGGCCGCTTACTTGGCAATAAACAGCAGTTGGTGTGCGCTGCATGCTTACCATGCAGATAACGCTTGAGACCATACCATTACGTCAATGGGTGGTGGTAAGGTCTCAGGCTGAAAATGGATGTGCGCTGGTTTCAGTTTTAGCGCACATCAATTTTCTGGCCCCTTAAAAAAGGCCCTTTTTCCTAGGTGTGGTAAAAAATGGCCCAGCATGCGACCAAAAGACACGCTCGCAGTACCATAGACCACTTTTTACTATGGCTTAGTAAAAGGACCCCCCTCTGTGAGGAACTATATGGACCAATGATTTTTTTGAATGAATAGATGACCTGTTAAAATTTGATTGGAGATGCACATTTCCAAAAGCTGATATATTCCAATTAATAAATTCAGAATAAAATACTATTTTCTTCCTTTGTAGCCTGAGTATTTTATTTTTCCATTTGCCTAGGTCCTGGAGTCTCTTTCATTCTTTTCTCTGTTTTTTTATTCTTTTCTCTCCAGGGTCTCTTGTCAATTTTACGTTTCTTCTCCTCTCTCTATGTTTACCATCTTCTACTCTGTCTAATTGAGCATCTCCCCAGTCTCTATCCTCCTTCCATGTTCAGCATCTGCCCACTCAGTGCCCCCTACATTCAGAATCTCCCCTCTGTGTCTTGTCCTGTCCAGCATTTCCCCCTCTGTGTTCCTATCCCTCCCCTGTGATTAGCATTGCCCCTCTATGTCACTACTCCCCCCCCCCATATGCAGCATTGACTGTGAATACCTATCCCTTCTCCACCCAGTATGACCCCTTTGTGTGCCTGTCCCTATGCTCCCTCCATGACAAGCATCTCTTCTGTCTCCATCTCCCTCCCCTCTCTCTCTTCCCTTCCTCCCACACCCCCACCCTGGAACCAGTATATCTCCCTCTTGCTTCCCACCTACTACTACTACTACTTAACATTTCTAAAGCGCTACCAGGGTTACGCAGCGCTGTACTCCTCTACTGGGTCCAGTGTCTTTCTCATGCTCTTCCATTCAACATATTTCCCCCTCTCTTCTCCTGCCCCAGTCTAGTCTCTCTCTCTCCCTCTTTCATTCCCCTCAAAAAACTCCTGCCCCTCCCCTACTGGTCCAGCATCTATCCATCCCCCTCGCAACTCCAGCACCTCTTTCTGCCTGTCTGTCTGTCCCTCTGTAACTCCCCTCAGGTCCAGCAGAGCAGCACTTTCCTCTCACAGATCCAGAATCTCTTCCTTTTTCTTCCCCATCCCCACTCCCCATGGATCAGGCATCTCTCCTTCTCTCTCTCCTTTCCCATAATCCAATGATTCTTCTAATTTGCCTTGATCTCTGACAGTGGCTGCACCACAGCAATTTAAACAGGCTGTTTTGGGGCCTTGGCCTTTCCTCTGAAACCTGCAGCCTCCTCTGATGCAACTTCCTGCTTCCACTTGAGCAGGACGTGTTACAGGCAAGGCCGAGGCCCTGAGGCAGCCTGTTTTAATCATCTTAGTGCTGCCACTGACGGTGATCAAAGCAAGTTAGAAGGACCATTGGATTACAGGAAGAGAAAGGAAGATTTGTGGGCAGATTTGTGGAGGAGTAGCCTAGTGGTTTGTGCAGTGGACTTTGATCCTGGGGAACTGAGTTTGATTCCCACTGCAGCTCTTTGTGACTCTGGGCAAGTCACTTAACCCTCCATTGTCCCTGGTACAAAATAAGTACCTGAATATATGTAAACTGCTTTGAATGTAGTTGCAAAAACCACAGAAAGGCAGTATATCAGGTCCCATTTCCCTTTCCCTTACAACTTATTTTAATTTTTGATATACTGCCTTCCAAAGTTGGGTAAAGACATAACAAGACACAGCTAACCAAGTAAGTGGCACTAATTAGAAAGTGCTATGGAATATGTCCTCTGACCACCTTGGCACTATCCAGAAAGTGCTGGGGAGGTCTATGAACAGGGAGCTTTGATGGATTTGGAGGTTATCCTGGACTGCCATATTTAGACTGCTAATCAGATAGTCAAAACAGCACAAAGACTGACCAAAGTTTACAGTATATGATCAGCTACCCAGTTAGGGGTCTGAATATCACTGCTAAGAGGACAGCATTTCTGAGTTGGGCTGAAACAAAATATTTAGTGACTTATGGTGTCAGGGTACCAGGCTAAATATCTGGTTTCATTTTAACTGCAGCAGTTGATGATTTACTTAACCATTGACTGCTGAGGTTAAATATTGGGCTCATATTTTTTGGCCTGTCATTAAGAACAAGAAGATTATTAATGTTTCCAGCACACTTACCAGTCATCATTATTAAAAATGATGAATCCTTTATTACCGCGCCCAAATGCTATTTGATTACTTCCATTGTCCCACCAGTTTGCAAAGGGCTGACCATCAACAACATTACGGAAACCAACCATGTTCCTAAAAACAGCAAAAATTATTTATTATTGGATATATTCCTCAGACTGAAACCTTTACCAGGATTATGCAGGTGCCTGTGGTTTACTGTACCTTATCTGACGCCACCTGTGCTCACAGACCCAGTCATTGCCACAGGTAGTATCTGCATTGATTGTAACAGGTTTGGTAGTTCCATCTGAATAACTTGGTGGGCCCATCCAGTCATTCACATCCTTAGCATTAAAGACAGCAATAACATCTATAAAATTTTCTGGCACAAAAATTGCAAATTTTGCAGATAGAATACATTCATCTTTGTGAACTAAAATGTTTTGTAAGCAATCTTACTGTTAAATTGAAAATGTAATGTGAACCACCTACCTTCCCACTGACAAAATTTCTTGGCCAACGGAAGCTTGACATAACACGTGTAAATCCATAAGGATGAGCAAGCATGAAACCAACTCCCATTTTGTACAATCTAAGCAATAGTATGAGAAAAATTAGAGAACAAGTATTGAATCCCAGTACAAATATTTTTTCTTTGTTTGTTTGTTTATGTAGTTAAAAAAGCTTATATATTGTCTATTGAAACTAAAAAGACTGGCATCAATAAGACATCAAATCATCTACAGTACACATCAAAACCTAATCAGAAAAAGCCTGAGAAAACACGTGTCTTTTTAGTTTCTTTCAAAAATATATATTAAATCTGTCTGTAAGCAAATCTCTAATGGAAGCCAAAAACAGTGAAGAGGTCCTGCCACTGAAAATGCATACACATTTCAATATCCCAACAAAAACATTCTATTGTGGGAAGAATTTCCTACCTTGCATCAAAGAACGTGAGAATAGAAGCTCCACCAGCTCCATGGCCTCTTTGGTTGTCATGATTATCCACAAAGACCAGCGCTTTGTCAGAAGGCATGAAACTCCACCCTTCTCCCCAGTTCCTAACCAGAAAAAAAATGATTAAGCACTGTAGATAAAAATAGGGGCCCTTTTACTAAGCGTATACGCGTCCAACGTGCACCGAAATGGAGTTACCGCCCGACTATCACATGGCTCTTGCGGTAATTTCATTTTTGGTGTGCAGCTGATATGAGCGGCTGAAAAATAATTTTTATTTCGGACACATGAATCGGACGAGAGCCAAGTGGCATTTGGCGTGCGTAGGTCATTACCACCCGGTTACCTCATGAGAATTTACCGCTAGCTCAATGGCTGGCGGTAAGGATGCAGACCCAAAATGGACACAATTTTGATTTTGCCGCACATCCATTTTCGGCAAAAATTTTTAAAAGACTTTTTTTACAGGCACGTTGAAAAATGGATCGGCACACACCCAAAACCCATGCTTACACTACCGCAAGCCAATTTTCAGCGCACCTTAGTAAAAGGACCCCAAAATTTGGGATCTGCAGTAATAGACAGCTAATCATATTTTCTTACTTTAAGTAAACCATTTTTTCTTGATTCCACCTGCGTATAACATTGCCTAGTTTGGCACCATATTTAAATTCAGTAACCCGTCCAAGTCCAAAATATTCACTGGCTGAAATAGCTTCTCCACCTAAATCAATAACCTTGGGAATAATAAAAAAAAATGATTTCAAGTCATTGTAGTGAAAGGAAGTTATCTTGAATTTACTCACAAAGCAAGACTTACATGATAATAGAATGTTGTTAGTACATTAATCAGAGTCAATAGGCAGAGTACTTGAAGAACAGGATCTCCATCTTATATACCTCCAAGGTCCCTAAGGTCCTCTCAAGGAGTATCCCTAATGAGAGTAGCCCCAACACTCTGAATTTGCATTCACTGAAAGGCTTTGCTCAACCCATATTTCAGGAAACAGGAAAGCTTCGCTCTTCTCCCAATGGAGAAGCAACAAACTAGCTAGTTTCACCCCCACAAGGACTTACACAAGCTGCAAATACAGTACTGCAGCAGGACTTGCTTATCCAAATCCTACCCTAGCTGCAGAGGCGTAGCTAGGAGGGGTGCCAGGGGAGTGGCCGCTCCCCCAAACAGACTTCCGCCAGTGCCGGCTCCTATTTTTTTACTCAATCTGTTGCATTTAAAAAAGGCGCCAAGCCGGCAGCAGTCCGCTTTCAGCTCCCCCAGGGCCTTCAACCTGGCTACGCTTCTGCCTAGCTGAGATCATTTTCATGCACCATTCCAACTCCACATGCAACTTTCTTTTAAGTTAGTTCCCTTATTCTCTAACTAACTTCTGTTATTCTATCTTATCTGTTTATATATTCCACCTTCGCTTATACCTTATGCTGTATATCAAGTGGCATCTGACATGCATAGGTCGTTACAATGCAGATTCCTTACCGCTAAGTCTATGGCTGGTGGTAAGGTCAGACACCCAAAATGGACACGCTGCAATTTTGATTTTGCTGCACGTCCATTTTTTGGGGAAAAAAGGGCATTTTTTTGTACATGCGCTGAAAAATATTTCTGCATGCGCCCAAAACCCGCACCTACACTACCGCAAGCCACTTTTTACTGTGGTTTAGTAAAAGGACCCCTTAGTAGACTGATTCTGCAAAGCACATGGAAAAAAATTGCTTACCTCCTGGAATATGAAAGGTTTTGCACCACTGGGGAACCACTGTGTATTCAACGTGTGCAATCTGTCAAAAATCGCCTTCATGTCACCAGGCCACATGTGTTTGGAAGCATCAATTCTGAACCCTGCCACACCAATGTCAATGAGTTTATTCATGTACTCGGCAATCTTCCCACGCACATAGTCCTTTTCAAGTGCCAGATCAAGGAGACTAACAAGCTTGCAGTCTCGAACCTGTGCAAAATGAAACATAATGATTCAGTGCAAATATCTTATATTGTGTTATATTTATTTTCAAATTAGGCTATAACCTGTATTCTTACAGTAAAGCTGTGTTTATACATTGTTTATGAGCACAGCAACTTCCAAATCTTTCTATTCAAAATAAGTACCGTACCTATAATATGTAAACTTGTAACCACAGAAAGGTAGTATATCAAATCTCATCCCCTTTTTCCTTTCCCTTTCAGGTAAACAGCTGTTTACCAACAGAAAAAGAACAGATGAAAAATGGCCCCACCTCATCATGTATAATAGATCCATGGCAACAGAGAAGACAGAAAATATTCATGAGGCTTTCACTTGGAAATAACCGCATGCATTTTCCAATATCAACATTTGTATCTGCTTCAAAAGCAGGTTCTAATATCTATGCGTAGTAGACAAAAGGAAATGTTGGAAGGGGGAGGGAAGGATTCCATCTGAAAATTAGCCTGTAGTCCTGGAGGTCCAATGTAGAATCCTCAACTAGCTTGCAACCTACAAATGCAGTCTCAAATTTCACCAATTAACAGTAAAAACAAACAAACAAATGTATTAAAAATATGAAAGCATGTGCACTAGAATTTGCTACATTTAACATTATCTTGAAATACTGCTTATGCTTATCTTACTTATTACTAGTTAGTTGATACTAAAATAAATACATTGCATATTCATCCCCCTCATTCTATGACAAGTTGCCTAAATGTAAGAACAATTTGCTCACTTAAATTTATAGAATACTGTCATCCACGTAAATAGCAGCAGTACACTGTATGCTAGTCTATAATTTATGATAAATCTTAATTAATTGACCAAAAGAAGAAATTTTTTTTTTAGACAAGGCAGGGGCAAATACTTGTACAGCATGAGAAAAACCCAGCACCAAAGTTTGACTTACAAATAATTGTCAAAGTCTGGCAGGCTCATGTAAAGCTATGTTATGACCTCAGTGGCAACTAGCTTCACAAGGGCAACCTAACTCTTGGCTCACCTGCCTCCTCATAGGTCCAAACATTTATTCAACTATTTATTTTCAAAACCACTCATTTTTTTCAAACATATATACTTTTGCAGCTTTACTTAAAATTGATGTATGAAATATCAAAAAGCACATAGCTTGATAATTAAATTAATTTGTCTCAGGAACATCAGCCTTTTACTTAAAAATGATGTATGAAATTAAAAAAAAAAAAAACACTGATAATGAAAATTCATTTGCCTCAGGACCTTTAGCCGACATGTGGCATGTTTCATATTTGCTGCATCAGGGTTCGGTCCACTACAATGATATAAAAATTCAATCAACACAAGAATAAAAAGGTTTTAAATATATCTCTCATACATGAGAGAGCACAAATCTTGTGTCAAACAGACAGTTTTGACAGCTCCTATTGTACAACATTGGCTTGATTTTAAAAATACACTCTTCAAGACCTTTGTTGGAGAATTATTGACAAAGTAGAACTATGTCTGGAGGGTGTTTTCATTGGTTATAGTTGTTATGTTTGAGAGTTCTGATTGGCTCAGTGGGTGATGTGATTGTTGCATTTAAAATGTTCCAGTTTGGCCACCATTTTTAAATACTGGATAGTAATGGTGTGCAAATGTTTGAGAGTGAGTATAGTAATGCATTTTTCTATTTATTTGAACTGCCTCATGTACGAGAGACATATTTAAAACCTTTTTATTCTTGTATTGATTGAATTTTTATATCACTGCAGTAGACCAAACCCTGATGCAGCAAATGAGAAACATGCTGCATGCCAGCTAATGATCCTGAAGCAAATGAATTTTCATTATCAAGCCAAGTGCTTTTTGATATTTCATACATCAATTTTAAGTAAAAGGCTAACGGTCCTGAGGCAAATGAATTTTCATTATCAAGCTAAGGGTCCCTTTTACTAAGGCGCACCTAAAAGTGGCCTGCACTCATGTAGGTGCGCTTTTTGGATGCGTGCAGGTCATTTTTTCAGCATGCCAGGAAAAAAGAATTTTTTGTGGCCGAAAATGTGTGGCAAAATTAAAACCTGCACATGTCCATTTTCAGCCTGAGACCTTACTTCCACCCATTGACTTAGCAGTAAGGTCTCACGCGCTAACCGGGATGTAATCATCAGTGCACGTAAACTGCCGATTACCGCGGTGTAAGTGCCATGCGGTAGAAAACATTTTCTACCACGTGTTTTGAACGCATGTCAAAAACGGAATTATCACCCGGAGCATGTGGTAGCTTGGCGGTAGTTCCAATTTGGCGTGCATTGGACATGTGTAGGTGCCTATGCACCTTAGTAAAAAGGGCCCTAAGTGGTTTTTGATATTTAATACATCAATTTTAAGTAAAACTACAAAAGTATATATGTTTGAAAAAAAAATGAAGATGCAAAGTACCGCCATGTTATGATTTCTGTTATATGTAGGAATACAAAGGCAAGATTGGACCCACCAATGCCTGTTTCAGACTGATTACATTTTGAAACGTATGGATTTAAGGAAGTAAATGTGCAAAGAGATTTGAGGTATCAAGAGCTAAGCCACAGAAGAATAATTTAATTGTTGCTCATTAAACACTGAAACAGAGAAAATGATGGCAGATAAAGACCATATGGCTTATCAAGTCTGCCTATCCACACCATCTGCTATCCCTTCCTCTCCCTTAGGGATCATCTGTGCTTGTTTCATATTTTCAGATATTGTTCGTCTCCACCACATTACCACGAGGCTGTCTCACACATCCGACCCCCCCAGCTGCTCAATCACATTTAACAAACCCAGTAACCAGTCATGAGACGTGTACCCATCACCAATCACTAGTGCTATAAAATGCATACCTGGTTTGCGTCATTATAGTTTTCAATGTCTCCACTTCCAGTTTTACATTTGCCATCATTGAAATCCCAACCTGAATAGGGGACAGCTGGAAAATCTCTGCTTCCTGCATTGAAATAACTTCCACAGGTACTATGAGTACCAGAACCACCACCTGATCCACACATGTGATTAATTACAGCATCCACATATATGTTCACCTAAGTAAAGAGAAATATAATTAATTTCTTTTTATTTTACAATAAAAGGTTCATCTTGCTTTCTAAACATATTACTGTACAAATAATTTGACTCCAAGGACAAGTTGAGATAAATATGGTCCACGTTCTCTGAGGCAGCAGTAATAGATCTGTAAAATGTTGGCCATCAAAGATAAGCAGCTTTTTTCCCATGCTAAGGTGCAATAGCCTTAAAATGTTTTAAAATTGAAAGCATGGAGAGTCATATCTCCTTGGGCTGTTGTGGGGGGGGGGGGCGGGGGGGAGAGAGGAAGGTTCTGCCAGTGATTGAATGTGAAAAGCACAATTGTGTGACTGTTGCTTTTGCTCGGAGGCTTTTTCCTCTTCAGATATGCAATATGTTGATGGAGAATTTTGGTAATATATTGGATATTGATTTCTCCATTCCTCCTTTTTTATATTTGTCAAATAATTTGTTCTACATCTCTTAAATTTAAAAAAAAAAGTTATAGCAAAGGGACACATGGGAGCCAAGTGTCAAAATTCTTATGGGACTTTCACTTGATGCTGGCTGTATAAGGGCTTTTCATTTAGGGACCCTTTTACAAATCAGCGGTAAATCCACCATGGGCTTACCACATGGCAATCGAGAACTACCATCAGACCAACGTGGGCGTTGGCAGTAGGTCTACCCCCAGTGTGCAACATTTCAGGCGCTAGTGGAAATAGAAAAATATTTCAGTAGAGGGGTTACCCAGTGGTAATTGGGCAGCACTGCATGCTGACCAGTTACCACCAAGTTAGCATGGGAGTCATTACCACCACCTCAATGAGTGGCAGCCCAGAGTAATGGTGCCTTGGGTTGCATCCTTTATCTTCCATTACTGGGAGAAACAAAGAAATAGGAAGAAATGAAGGGCAAAGGGAAGTAAAGGGGTTTGGATACAAAGGGAAGCAGAACTGGATCTATGGAAAGAATGCTTTCCTTTCTTACCATTCCCATACTTTATTTATCTGTGTTTTATTTATATTCTTTACTGTAATCTGTTTGTTGTAATTTATTTTACTAAAGTGAGTGGAGGAGTGGCCTAGTGGTCAGGATGGTGGACTTTGGTCCTTAGGAACTGAGTTTGATTCCCACTTCAGGCACAGGCAGCTCCTTGTGACTCTGGGCAAGTCACTTAACCCTCCATTGCCCCATTTAAGCCACATTGAGCCTGCCATGAGTGGGAAAGCGCGGGGTACAAATGTAACAAAAAAAAACCCATGCAAACAGCAGGAATAACTAAATGGATACAATTATACATCTAAAGTTATGCAAGAATATTCAGCTGTTTCACTTCAACATACAGACTGGCTGAATATTTGTGCATAATTTTGGATGAATAATTTACCCTTTCCAGCTGAAAATTCACCTCATTGTATTTCTTATGAGATACTTATGTCTGTAGACTTACACCATTATTAGGACAACTAAGCTTTCAATAACCCGGCAGCCTATAGACAAATAATGTTAAGCCAGTTAAGACAAATTTAAAGAAAGAAACTATTCACTTACTCCAACATTGTTGCATCTAGTAACCATGTCTCTGAATTGTTGTTCATTGCCAGATCTTGTACAGAGTTTGTAGCTGATGGGTTGATATCTCTCCCACCATGGTCTTGAAGGGTTTGTAATTACAATATTTTCATTTGGAGGAGAAATCTGTTAAGTACAAGTATTTTGCTTTAAATACTGACACAACAATATCTTTCCTAATAAACATTCTTATATCAAATAGATCTGCTATATTCCTCTCCATCCGTAATGGACAACAAAATACAAAAGTCTTCATGATGTCTAATATGCTCTGTTTGATGACAAACAATTTAGCTAGTAAGAATACAAAGTATTTTTGTCAGAGAAATATGAATGAGATAGATATTCAGCCAGCAACGATCAATGTTTTTTAAAACTTTGACAGTGGCTGGTTAAATTATCTCCGGATATTCAGTACTGGGCCATGTGTGGACCTCGGTACTGAATATCCGGAGTCAAACGATGCTGCACTAGCTGCCAGAGCTTATGCGGGTCCTGGCTAATATTTAGCCGGGTCCTGCCTAAGACAGTTAAGCAGTTCCCGGCTGAATATCAGCTGGGACCCACATTACCTTTTCTTTTTCCCTCCTCTTGAGCCCCTTGAAGCAGCCTGCCTCTTTCCCTCCCCCTCTTAGTCCGTCACCATTCTTAACCCACCACCCCCTTCTCCCAAAACATCCCCCAACCCCTCAAATCCATCCACCCCTGTGGTGTAGATAGGCCTCCCTGGCCTACCTTAAGCCCTAGTAGTCCAGTGGCGGGTGATGGGGGCAGGAGATGTGATGGCAGCCATTTGCCGCCATCACTTCCCACTGGCTTATCAGGGCTACAGGTAGGCCTAGGGGGCCTACCTAGACTGCAGGGGTGGGAGTAGTCCATGCTGAAAACAGAATCCAGATTATTAAAATGCATATGCATTTTTTACTTATAATTCATTTTTATTTTGTTAAGATTCTTTCTATATTGTATGATTACATTTTTTAAAAAGTAGATTTAAAATACGATTTATGTTATAATTACCAGTATACTTATAAGTATAGATATATGGTATTAATTATAGATATGATTTACAGTGTTAACTATTATTGTTTTTATAATATGAAAAGGGGGAGTGTTAGGCTAAATTGGAGGTATTTTTAATTCACATTTTTTAATTAACATATTAAATTATATAGGTAGAAATGTGCTAGGATTTATTTATAAGTCCCTCCCTGGTGGAAATTACCAGCTATACTTGGTTATTAGTAGCTCTGGAACAGATGAGCTCATCTTTCTAAGAATTTGCAGAAAACATGAACAGGAACCATTGCCTTGTGTTGAGGGTCACAGGCATAGGCGGTCGGTGGCCCAACTATTTGGGGAGGCTAAAGGGGGTGGGGTTAGGGGTGGTGTCTGGGTTGGGGCTTACTACTACTACTACTACTATTTAGCATTTCTATAGTGCTTCAAGGCGTACGCAGCGCTGCACAAACATAGAAGAAAGACAGTCCCTGCTCAAAGAGCTTACAATCTAATAGACAAAAAATAAAGTAAGCAAATCAAATCAATTAATGTGTACAGGAAGGAGGAGAGGAGGGTAGGTGGAGGCGAGTGGTTACAAGTGGTTACGAGTCAAAAGCAATGTTAAAGAGGTGGGCTTTCAGTCTAGATTTAAAGGTGGCCAAGGATGGGACAAGACGTAGGGGCTCAGGAAGTTTATTCCAGGCATAGGGCTTACATCCATAATTGTCTGACAACACAGAAAAAAATAAGTAAAAGTAAAATAGTCACAATTAATACCTTTTATTACATTTAGATATTAGATATGTATCATATGTCAAAGAATAAAGTGGTTGCTTAAAGCATATATTAACCAATGTATACTATTCAAAAATATTATCAATTATTAAACACTGCTATTTCCATCCATTTCAAGCCCTTACCAACACTAAACCACATACACATCTATGGAACAATTCAGATCCTCCAAAAGCTTCTAAAACCATGTCTGATGTTATGACAAACAAACTAAAATTAAATTGAAGTGTTGATGTCACCTCAGTAAGGCCAACACACAATCCCTCAACTGCAAACACTATGCACAAACTTGTGCAAAAACACTCTTAGAACCTTACTGTACCATAACAGCACTAACTCCGAGAATCATAATATTACAATTCCTCATGTACAGCCACAAAAAAACCTTTAAGGGTGGTAGTGTTCACAATGAGCTCCTTTTATTAACGACCAGATAGAGGTAAGAGTTTTCAATTTTGGCACAGTATAAGTCATCTCAAGAACAAAAGATAAGAAAACCAATGGACTGCATTAGGGGCTTATAGCCCATTTAGTTATGTTTAAACAATAGAGATCTGCTTATAAAACTCTCTCTCTCTCTCTGTCTCTCTCTCTCTCTGCCCCAATCCAACATTGCCCACTGTCTTGCCCCCACCACTATCCAACATGCCGCCCCATCTATCTCTCCTCCCTTCATCATCCACTGCATCATCACCTCCTCTGTCTTTCCTCCCTCACCAGTCACTTTCCAAGTTCTGTTCATTTCCTATTTCACAAAAAGAGTCTTAAGAATTGCTAAAAGAAACATCTATATAACCGGGTGACCAGGCAGTACCATACGTTAATGCATTGCTAAATCTCCTCCTAGGACTGTTGTTTACAACCACCCTCTCTTGTTCAGCAAAGCAATGAGTCCTAAATACTCCTCTTACCCCCCCCCCCCCCAACACATACCTGCTTGCTTGATCCTCTACCTCCCTCCCTGGCTCGGTCGGTGACTGACTAAAAAGAGCCGCATGCTGCATCACTCAGGCTCACAGTCACAGCCCTAGGCTCTGCCATTGGAATGGACGGTGCAGGAAGTGTGTCACAGGGAGAGGTTCCGACAGAGCCGGAACCGCTAGGGAAGGAGCTGCCTTAGGGAGATAGTGAGCAGACAGCTGGTAAGAAAATATGTGAGCAGGCATAGCAGGGGGTAAGTGCCAGCGGAAGATGCAATTTTGTTCCTGGCTGCCCCGGGGCCAAATTCGAGGAGGAGGCAGGCGGGGAAGGTCACGGTTGGGCTGGGGAAGCTTAGGCTACCTAAGCCTCTTATACGGGGTGCCTATGGTCACACGGAGGACAACCTAAGGAGAACCATCTGTGTTGTTCCTTAAGAGTAAACAGTAAACGTGTCCTATATAATAATTCACACCTCCAACGTTCTGAGGCTGCCTGGAACCGTGGCTTCCAGCAAGAGGTGGTCTACTTAATGGAGTGGAGTAGATAAAAGTGACGTCATCAAAGAAGTGCCACTGATTGGCTGCGCCTCCGAGTCCAGCCCGACGCCCAGCAACAAACCGCCACCCAGCCAGCAGAAAACAGCGACCCAGGGAAACCGCGACCCAGCCAGCAGCACACAGCAACCCAGGCAGGGGGAGGAGTAGGGAAACACATGGAGCGTGTTTCCTTACTCCTCCCCCTGCCTAGGAATCGCTGCACACTGCCTGCGAACCTCCCGAACCACCCGCGCACACTAACCGCCCTCAATTGGAGAGGACGAAGAGGGAGGGTGGGCACACGGTGAGCGAGCACCTGCGGCGAGTGTCGAATCTGCAGGAGGCGGGTGAGGGCTCAGGACGGGGGTCGGGGTCCACTGGCGACTCGCAAGACGGAGGAAGCAAAGAGGAGCGGCTCCTACTACAGCGCAGCCATCATCCCCGTTCACTCAAAACAAAGGTTGCAAACCTATGAGATGCTGCAGCAAGTTCAATAGACAGGAGTGGAAGTTAGCAAAGCAAGTCTACGGTAAGCAATGAAGCCCATTTGTTAATCTCTGTTTCCACTCCCCTATGCAGCCGTCATTGCTATACACTGAAAAACAAGCAAAAACTTGCAGCTGCTTGACATTGTCGTTTTTAAAATGTTGTTCCTTCTGAAACAAATCTAAAGCTCTTTCAACTGGATAGACAGTGCCTTAAAACTTGGAGGACAAAAGGAGGGGGAAGACAAACATACCCTGCAACTTGGAGGGAGGGAGGAAGGAGGGAGGGGGGATCCTGCAACTGGGAGGAAGGGAGGTAGGGGGACCCTGCAACTGGGGGGGAGGAGGGAAGGGGGGGAACCCCCTGCAACTGCAAGACAGACCCGGGGACGACGACCCTGCAACTGGGAGGGAGGGGGGACCCTGGCACATACTCTCATTCTCACACACACACTCACACACAGTCTTACTCTCTCTGTGTCACACACACACACACACTCGCACATTCACTCTCTCTCACACAGTCACTCTCACACACACTCTTTCTCAAACATACACACTCCGAGGAAAACCTTGCTAGCGCCCGTTTCCTTTAAAACAGAAACGGGCCTTTTTTACTAGTTTTTCTATATTGCACTGCTCAGCGTGATTTGCATGTTCTAACATGTAAACAGGCACAGTATATAAGAGAGTAGGGGACGACTGGTAGAGCAAGTGGGGAGAGGTAGCCAGGAAGAACCAACTTGTGAAGATGTAAGATAAGTCGGGGCAGTCTCAATATCTGGTTCCTATGAATAGGGACCAAATTTGGCAGATCCCCTTTTCTTTTCCCATATTGAATAAAGGTTGGACTAATCTAACAGAACCTCTTTATTTTAAAACCTTGGCTACTTCAAATTCCACTCCACAACCTTTGTCTTATTTTTCTCTAAACAGTGAACTGTGGTTGAGAAATCAGGAAGCAGCTTGGAAGACAACCTAGAGTGAAGAGACCCTTTCAGGCTCATTTTTGAAAGAGAAGGACGCCCATCTTTCGACACAAATTGGAAGATGGGTGTCCTCAAAGGGTCACCCAAATCGGCATAATCGAAAGCCGATTTTGGGCATCCCCAACTGCTTTCCGTCGCGGAGACAACCAAAGTTCACGGGGGCATGTCGGAGGTGTAGCGAAGGCGGGACTTGGGTGTGCCTAACACATGGGCGTCCTCGATCCATAATGGGAAAAAAAGGATGTCCCTGATGAGCACTTGGACGACTTTACCTGATCCTGTTTTTCTTACGACAAAGGCACAAAAAGGTGCCCGAACTGACCAGATGACCACCGGAGAGAATTGGGGATGACCTCCCCTTACTCCCCCAGTGGTCACTAACCCCCTCCCACCCTCAAAAAAAATCTTTCAAAATATTTTGTGCCAGCCTCTATGCCAGCCTCAAATGTCATACTCAGGTCCATCACAGCAGTATGCAGGTTCCTTGAGCAGTTTTAGTGGGTGCAGTGCACTTTAGGCAGGCGGACCCAGGTCCATCCCCCCCCCCCCCCCCCACCTGTTACGCTTGTGGTGGTAAATGTGAGCCCTCCAAAACCCACCTGAAAACCACTGTACCCACATCTAGGTGCCCCCCCTTCACCCGTAAGGGCTATGGTAGTGGTGTACAGTTGTGGGTAGTGTGTTTGGGGGGGGGGGGGGTTGGGGGGCTCAGCACACAAGGTAAGGGAGCTATGTACCTTGGAGCAATTTAGGAAGTCCATTGCAGTGCCCCCTAGGGTGCCCGGTTGGTGTCCTGGCATGTCAGGAGGACCAGTGCACTACGAATTCTGGCTCCTCCCATGACCAAAGGGCTTGCATTCGGTCGTTTCTGAGATGGGTGTCCTTGATTTCCATTATCGCCGAAAATCAAAAACAACCAAGTCTAGGGACGACCATCTCTAAGGACGACCTAAATTTCAAGATTTGGGCATTCCCGACGGTAATATCGAAATGAAAGATGGATGTCCATCTTGTTTCGATAATACGGGTTTCCCCGCCCCTCCATCGGGATGTTTTGCGAGGACGTCCTCAGCAAAACTTGGGCGTCCCTTTCAATTATGCCCCTCCATGTGTTTCTTATCTGAGAGAGATGGACAGAGAGGAGAGGGGCTATGAGAGGAAAAGTCAGTAGCAGTTAGGACAGAATCTAGGGGGTCTTTTACTAAGTGGGCTTACCACTCGCTAAATCAGAAGTACTGCCAGTAATACAAAAATATTCCCACCCCCAGCCCGTGCCATTTCTGGTGCTACAAACATATTTTTATTTTTGTACCACTGGTGTTTACTCGGCAGTAATTGGGCAGTGCTATGCACTGCCTGGTTACCACCAGTTTAGTGCTGGAGCCCTGGCAGAATGTGCTCCCCCCAACCCCCCACCCACCCCCCGAAATGGCCTTTACTTGCAGCCTGGCCATTTGATTTAATAAAAAAAAAACATTTTACCTGCTGCTTAACAGGGAGCCTCAGCGCACATCAAAAACACATGCTGATGCCAGCACAGGCCCCCTTTTGCCGCAGCTTAGTAAAATGACCCCCTAATGGCTTGCAGTTGTTTTTTTCTAAGATACACAGACAGAAAGGAAAGACACATACACGTGAATATTTCTATGTAACAGGTAATGCTGTGAATGTATATATTTATATATCATATTCTTTTGTGCTTATTAGAATAAGAGCAAATAAATTGGCATTTATAGCACACTATTGTTTCCTGAGAATTTATTTGTATAGATTAAGTAAGAATTCCCCACCACTATATCTCATAGAGCAGAAAGTGATCAACATTTTATTCATTGAACATAAGAATAGCCATACTGGGTCACACCAATGGTCCATCAAGTCCAGTATCCTGCTTCCAGCACTGGCCAATCCAGGTCACAAGTACCTGGCAGAAACCCAGTATGTAGCACCATTCAACGTTACCAGTCTCAGGGCAAGCAGTGACTTCCTCCATGTTCATCTCAATAACAGGCAATGGTCGTTTCCTCCAGGAACTTGTCAAAGCCTTTTTTAAAGCCAGATACGCTAACCACTGGTAATGAGTTCCAGAGTTTAACTAGTCTTTGAGTTAAAAAATATTTACTCCTATTTGTTTTAAAAGTATTTCCATACAATTTCATTGAGTGTCCCTTGGTCTTTGTACTTTTTGAATGAGTGAAAAATCAATTTACCTCCACCTGCTCCACACCACTCAGGATTTTGTAGACCTCAATCATACCCCCCTCAACCGTCTCTTTTCCAAGTTGAAGAGCCCTAATCTCTTTAGCCTTTCTTCAGATGGAAGTAGTTCCATCCCCTCTATCATTTTGGTTGCTCTTCTTTGAACCTTTACTAATTCTGATATATCTTTTTTGAAATAAGGTGACCAGAATTGACCACAATACTCAAGGAGAGGTCACACCATTGAGCAATACAGAGGCATTATAATATTTTTTGTCTTAATTGCATCTCTCTCCTAATAATTCTTAGCATCTTGTTTGTTTATTTGGCCGCCGCCACCACACACTGGGCAGAAGATTTCAGTATATTGTCTACAATGACACCTAGTTCTTTTTCTTGAGTGCTGACTCCTAAGGTGGACCCAGCAGCAGATAACTATGATTCGAATTATTATTCCTAATGTGCATCACTTTGCATTTGTCTACATTAAATTTCATCTGCCATTTGGATGGCCGATCTTCCTGCAATTTTTCACAATCCACATGCGTTTTGACAACTTTGAATAGTTTCATGCCATCTGCAAATTTAATCACCTCACTCGTCATTCCGATGTCCAGATCATTTATAAATATGTTAAATAGCATCAGTCCCAGTACAGATCCCTGAAGAAACTAGCTTCAGCTAGGCATTCATTTTAATGTAACATCATTAAAGGCAATTTTATAAATTGGCACATCAGTCTCAACATTCTAATGCCATATGCTTAACACCAATTCTATAATGGCTTCTTGGTGCCAACATTCTAGTATACTAGTGCAAGGTCAGCATTGGAGTAGGCACGCTCTCTTACCCCATGTCAATGGCAGACATAAGTTGGTGTGCCTGGTTTCTAGTATTCTACAAACTACAGACATAACTGGATACATTCTCATGGCTCACCCATGTTCCGCCAAGGTGTACGCCTCCTTGCAGCTGGAGGTTATGGCATATAGGCACTAACTTATAGTATAGCACCTAGTGCAAATAGGTGCCTAGCTGTCAATAGGGGTGTCTCTGCCTCTAGCACCACTTTATAGAATTGCCCCCTTTGTGAACAGTGCACACTCCTTCGAAAGTGGTCATACTCTTTCCAAACAGTGCGCACTATCAATGATATTGCTCTTGTAATGAAAAGAAAAGAAAACCAAACAAACAAAATGAAAATTCCTGTAAACAATATGGGAAATGATATGAATCAAAAATTTGTGGACTGCACACCCATACTGGTCTTCCTTTCCCCGCATTGATATCAAACGTCTTATACAAAGAAAACTAGTATTCTATAAAATAAAGTAGGTGCCTATTTTCTTTTATAAAATAGACTTCTATCAGGTGCCTTCTAGTTGCTCTGTTTTAGAATTACCCTCCATGTGCACTCTAAAACTATATCAGTACACATAACTGGCAAATAGGGCACAGTAAAAAGTGAAAAGAAGTGAAAGCAAATATAAACAAAACGAAACAGGGAAAAACAACAAAATAAAGAAAAGATGAAAACAAAAATGCTGAATATCTGTACTTACTTGCACACCACCGAAACCATTAGGTGCCAGATAGCGTTCACATTCACTTGCAATATCTTCCCAGCGCCATTCAAACAAGTGTACAATGGATGTTCTGCCTGCCTTCGTGTTCGGATTGTACTGGGCAGCGCAAAGGCTAGCTGTGACGAGGAGAAGGAGAATCTTCATCTTCCTATTTGGGCAGTGAAGAACCAAGCACTCGTCTTCCTGGCTTTTTTATAATGCTACAGGAAGATTAACCACAAAGGATGTGTTACAGGTTGCCAAACCATCTATCATTTCTTTCTGAAGGCATAACAGGTGAAGACATTGAAGAAACTCTCACAGTTAGATAATATTTGATGGCATTTTGGCCCATTAGTTCCTTTTTGTTTCTAAATAAAATCACAAATCTGATTTACTTAGTTTTCTTCCCGTTCACTCAAATGGGAGAAAAGCACATCAGGACCTATATTTTCTGTTTGTTTATAGTATAATAGAACAAGGAATCCAAGATCTAGAGAAGTAAAAGAAAATTACACAACTACAAAGCTTAGCGCCATAGGGCTCCCAGTTTTCTGGAACAATTCTGAGCTATATTGTGTAGGAAGAGTTAGAAAATTTGCTAGTGGAAATAGTATAAATGTAATGTTACCTCTTGGCAGGGGAAATATTTGGTTGGAGGGACCAAACAAACCAAACTCCATCCTGCCCCCAAGCTCGCTAGTTGCTGATGCTGTCTTGGGCAAATTATTGGTAAGGCCATGGCTACAGTAGCTCAACACATTTTTCTGCCTATGCATTATTGAAGCAGATTTCCAACTTTGTACATCCATACAATTCATTTTGGTGTTTTGGGTGGCAAAATGATATCTCTGGTACTTTAATTTAATTCACACACAACTTGCGATACAAGAAGAATCATGAATGTTTAGAAAGAAAGAGAAGGAAAAGGCACAAGGTCCTGGGAGTAGGGAGAGAGGTGGGTGGGAGGCGGAAGGTGCCAGGAGCAGAAGAGGAAGAAAGACCAATCAAGGATCAGGGAAGGGTGGTTTCATGAGAAGAGGAAGATTAGGAAAGAGAGGACATAGTATCAGGGGAAAGGTGAACTGGCATAATTTGATTGATATTTGACTTTCTGCCTTTATTTTTTTTTTTTTTTGTTACATTTGTACCCTGCGCTTTCCCACTCATGGCAGGCTCAATGTGGCTTAAATGGGGCAATGGAGGGTTAAGTGACTTGCCCAGAGTCACAAGGAGCTGCCTGTGCCTGAAGTGGGAATTGAACTCAGTTCCTCAGGACCAAAGCCACTCCTCCACTCACGTTAGTAAAATAAATTACAACAAACAGATTACAGTACAGAATACAAATAAAACACAGATAAATAAAGTATGGGAATGGTAAGAAAGGAAAGCATTCTTTCCATAGATCCAGTTCTGCTTCCCATTTGTATCCAAACCTCTTTACTTCCCTTTGCCCTTCATTTCTACCTATTTCTTTGTTTCTCCCAGTAATGGAAGATAAAGGATGCAACCCAAGGCTGATGCAGTAAGTTTGTATTAGAGCTATGCGCTGATAGCTTAGAACACAGCTTCCTAACACAAGCAGGACATCAAATTTTTGCTCATTGATGCCATGACCAAATTGTAGCAAATAGGCCCAGCACAAAACTTCTGAGCAAACTGAACATATGCACAGATGGTTCTATGCTAAGGGTCAGAGCTTTCAATTTACCCAGTTCCAGAAGAGAGATTTTAGGCCAGTCCTGAATTTCAGCCAACCCTATCATGATATATTATGGGACCTGCAGCACTGAATCAGAGACTGCAAATTTCACACAGTTTTGGGATGTGAGTAGAAAACCAGGAGTGGCCAAAAAATCTCCCTCCTGGAATTGAGTAACTTGGCAGCTCTGAAAGGCAGCTAGAGTTGTACACAAGGCTGAGCAGACAAACAGTATTTGCACACATCTGCCCATGTACTGGCATGCTATTCTGTACATAAAATTCAGACAATACCGACATCTATGCACAGAATAGTGATGCAGAAAGTCATGCAGTACAGCCGCACACTGATAGTTTAATGCATGGTTTCTATCATGAAATTAGCTCTCTCTCCCCAGTGAGTGAAGGAACAGTTCTAAATATAATACAAAGAGAAACAGCAGAAGGTGGCATCTTTACCGGGTGCCTCTAGCCTTTAGAAAATATTGGGATAAACACAATTGACTATCAATACCGTATAAGGATGCTGATATAGACCTAGCCCTCTGACCAATGTTCCTTAAAATGCTAAAAAGAAAATCCTAACCTACGTAGTCAAAGGCGTTTTCTGCATTTAGGCTAACTAGGCCTGTTATGTGTCTGGCATTACAGGTTTCTATAGCCAACAAAGCTTTCCTCTTTGCCAGAGTTTCCAGTAACCCAACTAAATGAAGGTTGTTGCACCAGGAGAGGTTTTCCAGATCATCCATTTTCTCAGCACAGGCATACTACTCTCTCCATTTCAGAGATTGCTGTTCAGGTTCCCGTAAGCAACCATTAAGTTCACAGAGAGACTGCGCCATACCTTGGATTTGTTCTGAAAATTGCTCAAATTGAAGATCAAAGGCAGTGACTATTGCCACTGTAAGCAATCATATCAGAGATTCAATCAACTGTACCTCAGCGCCTTCTTTGTCCACCATCTTAGCCCTGGCAGGCTACGTTTTATCTTTCTCTTTCCTAAGAGGTTTAGAGATCACATTGGACTCTCTTTTAGCACATAGTTGTCCATATATTATTCAGATAAGCATACTGTACAACAATTCTGGCTGAACATAAGCAAAATCACTAAATATTCAGGGATTTAGAAGCAGGAGGGTCAGAGCATAAGAGCTGCACGTCTACTTCTGCACAGCTCATTATATGATCCACCTCCCACCCCCACCCCAGGAAGGAGGCATCTAAAAAAAAGTTGATGAGTCTGCATCAGCCCCCAAATCATCTAGTGATCCCCTGACCTGACCCTCCTGACAGAGTAGCTTTTTGTATTGCCCCTTTTTTTTCCTGGTAGCCTAGAAGCCCTGTCCTTTTCCCCGACACGCCTACCCTCCCAGTTAATTTAAAAATCCCTGTTGTCCAGTGGCACCACTTTCGCCCCTGATCTGACCCCTCCCACAACTTAAAAAAATTCCTTCTTGTTCCCTGACTCTCGCTATCCCCCCCCCCCCACCCCCAGGGCGCAGCTTCAAGAAACAAGAGCGATCCCCACTCACTTCTGCCTCCATGCTATAATCTTGGAAGATGGCAGCACCTGTCCTCATGCAGTGCATCCTGGGACACACCAAGCAGGGGCAGGTTGGCAAATAAGGGAATTTTCCCCTTATTGGGTAGTCTGGGCAGATAGCACAAATAAAGGAAAAAATTCCCTTATTTGGTAGCCTGACCCAACTTGATAGATCCCAGGATTCACCACACAGGATTAGACACTGCCATTTTCCAAGAACGTGGTGCAAACACACAAGTGAGTCGGCATCGCTCCTGTGTCTTGCAGTTATGCCCCGGAAGGAAGGAGGTTGGTAAGGTGGCGGTGACACTAGACACCAGAAAAAAATTTTAAGTTGGAGGAAAGGGGTCATGTACAGGTGTGGGGGGGGGGGGGGGGGTAATGCTTGATACCAGGGAATTTTTTCAAACCAGAGGAAGGGGAGGGGAACCATGTTGGAGGTGGGACCAAATATTGAGAAATTTTTTAAGTCGGGGGAGGAAGGGGACTGCTTGAGTACCAGAGATGTTGAGACCAATGCAGGGGCAGGGATGTTCAAGTTGACAGGCTTTCCTTACCTTTCTAAGCCGCTTCAGTGCAGAGCCTGGTAGGCATCAGTGCATTGCTTAAAATCCTTCCTGCATTGCTGCAGATTACTAGTTTCCTTACTATACATTTTAATATGTTTTCTGCTGGTGTCTACTGCGTGAGTTAATTTCAATGCTGAAACTCTGTCTGTATCATGTGGCTAGTAATGAGCTTGCAGACCACTCATTCACCTTACATTTCGGCCCCTAGTAGTTTTCAGCATCAGCTGCACAATTGTCTTCTGCTCAGCCCTGAAAACAGCTCTAGCTGCCCTTAGCACAGAATGTGATCTCAGCAATCCAGCTCTTTCAGCACATCTCCCTTTCAGTTCGGTATTCATTTTTACCCATACACTTCATGGAAGCCAGAAAAAATGGGGGTCCTGCATGCTGTCATCAAAAAGAAGAAACAGGCAATAAATCCTCACAAGTGCTTCCACAAAGGGAGCTAACCCATCTACACCTCCACAGTCTTGGCAATAAAATGCAAGGATTATGCTCTGCCTTTCAGTCTTCTATGCCCGCCTCTGTATCTGCATAGAATAGCTAATAGCTTCATTACCATAGCTTTAAATATATTGTGTTAGCTCCTGTTCAAAACCCATTTTGTAATTGTGCACTCAAAAAATTGTGTACTAAAGTCATTGTAACCCTGCACAAACTTTTATACACTTCATTGCATGGGTCCTTTTAAAAGCTAAGAAGAAATCAGGGATTGGGGGTTAGGTGTCAGGAGCAACAAAGGATACTGCTTTCTAGGACTCATATAGACTAATCAACTCTGACAAAAGCTACATTTTTTTTAGCTCTTGGCAGAGCATGACAGAAAATAAGTGGCTCTGCACTAAAAACCAAGAAGAGGGTGTAATAATGAAGGGCTAAAATCAGTTTTTATGATGTTTGTTTTATTATATTAGTAGGAATACCACACAAGGGGGGGTGACCTAAATATTTTTATTTCATTTTATTTCCTGTGTCGTTTACAGCATTGTTCATTTTGTTTTGATTAGTCTTTATTTTCATTCAAGGGCATAGCCAGACAGCAGATTTTGGGTGGGCCTAGGCAAGAAGTGGGTGGGCACCAAAAAAATATCTCAGCTGGTGGGAAAATGCTTCTCTCCACCTTGCTAGTCTGCAGCAGGCATGCGCTGAAAATGAGAATGCGCAGGTGCCGGTATCTTAGAAAGTAGCATTTTCGTTACCATCAGGGAGAAGTCTTCAGCTGGCAGAGCTTGGGATCCCTACCAGTGTTGCAGGAATTGATGCATGAATTTATGATACTTCAGAAGTCAGACAGCACACCAGAATGAGAGAGAAATCTTCTTTATTTGCCAGCAAACAAAGTAGAACATCAGCATTAAGTCTCTTCTTCTCTTTCTCAGCTCTCTTTGTCTCTCTCTCAGCTCTCTGTGTCTTTCTCTCAGCTGCTTCTCTTCTTATGCTGTCTTCTCCTTCTTCTGTCTGTTCCTTCTGTCCTTCTCTTTCTTCTGAGCTCCTTCTGACGTAACCTGCTTCTTCTCCCACTTAAATACAGTTCTATCTAGCCTAGCCTAGCCCCCTTACTCTCCAATTGGTTAAGGAATAGATTGATTACCTTGCCTCAACCAATCAGCTCTATACAAATATCAGTTACATAGGTTCCAGACATCCTAAACTGACCTGTGACCTGGGGCCCCTTACACCAGACATTTGGGCTCCAGTCTCTTACATGTTATTATGATTGATTTCTCATATTCCTAGTACTAACTGCTAACTAAACTCTGGTATTCATTAAAGGGGTCAAGGGCCAATCTTACTTAATAGCATACATATCAGGTTATTACTTTCAAGACCATTTCTACATTTTACCTATAATTAATCAAGGAGAAGAGAGCTGACTAGTCCTGACCTCTTTCACCTATCAGCTTATACATTGAACCAGCCAGAACTATGGCTAAGTCAAACCACATGTTGATCTCTTCACTGCAGCCCTACTCAGAACGTCAGACAGAGAGTTGAACAAACATTCCACACAGAATTATTAATTTACACAGAATACAGCATATTCTAAAGTAAGCATCCTTATAAGACATATTCTACATACTTATAATGGTCTATATATCTAAGCTATCTCCTTATAACAAAATCTACATATCAAGAACTTCTGAAATTATTTCAGCTTTAAACTACAGTATGCCTAACAGTATACAGATGTTGAGCTAGCATTGGCAATTCACAAGGGTGAAAGAAATTCCTGTCTCTGACCTTTCTAACCTTTGGCTCGGCAAGCTAGACATTGAAATAATATGAACCATCTGGCATACCTTCACTTTACTTGCAAAACTGAGAATTTAAAATAGTATTTTGAGCACCTTTAAACAAAATTAACCCTTAATATGATTTCTTATATATATTATGCCCATGGCTGCCTCATTCCCCCCTTTGAGACTAAAATCAGCTTATGCAGAGATAAGTCTCACAACTCAAACTCTGGAGATTATAGTGATCCTAACTAGGAATAGACTTATGAACCACCATTACCCTACTTGTTAAGGTCCGACGGCATACTGCCGAAGCACATGAGGCCAGGAAACAAAACAACAACCCTGCTAAAACTAAGACTATTAGGGAAATGAACAAGGGACGTATCCAGGAGGTCAATGACCACCACCAGGAGGTAAGGTCTAATCCTCCTCGGTAATCCTCCACATTAAGGCTGGCCAACTGTAGGACTTTATCCATGGCATGCCTAACTACATGCGTCCTATTTATGACAATAGTACAGCACTCTGAAGAATTTAGCACTGTGCAGAGACCACCCTGGGCTGCAAAGAGATAGTCAAGACCCATACGGTTATACCGAGAAACTATACTTAATTCATTAATTTGATCCTGCAATGCATTGACTACCACGTTCAGCTCATGAACTAGAACATGAAGTAGGGATTGAAGTCTCCGGGTAGCCATACCTAGTTCAGTAATACCCACTACCGGGCCCCCAATTGGAATCCAGGCCGTGGCAGAAAGGGCTACAAGTCTCTTTTTAGTCAGAGGATAAGTAGAATTAATATACTGGAGGGCTAATTCAATCGCCTCATCCTCTGTGGCAACGGAGGAAGGTAAGGACAAGGCCTCTCGCTTAGAGTGGTGCGGGGATGGTGGTTTGAGAAGAGGAATAACTTTAGGAAAATAATTCAAGGTTACCAATACACAAAAATCATATGTGGGGGGAAGAATCATGTGGAGGACATTATCACAGAGCCAGTAATGACCAAGGAGAGGGCGACGAAAGTTCCCAATAAATGTAGGCACAGGATGGAGATTAGGATGCCCATAATGCGAGCCCCTATCCCAGGGGGAACGAAGAAGAAATGGAGACTTTGTACACCATAGGTGCCAATCCCCAATTGTGACAGACCGCTCATATGATGCAACCCCTTCATACCCCGGGGACTTATGAAAGTAGAAAATAGGATGGGACACTATAGTCTTCTCAGTAGTAAGGTTAGGAGCCAGGTAATCACCTTGGTCATAATCTACAGGTATGGTAGTAGGGCACATAGGAGTACCTGGAGAAACTACCCACACAGGTTCCTCCTTCTCTGGGAGAACATTAGTATAGTTACAGGGAATGGGAAGAACAGTTGAGATGTCTCTTGTTAAACAAAACACTCCAGAAGCTGGATAGGGAGACGTAAAAACTGGCCTTAGAGAAGAGTCAGAGGGGGAAGTAGCATTATAAAAGGACCACCAAGTATAATCCTGGCTCCAAGGGCCTGAACTCGAAAAGTAGGGAGGTATAAGAGCTGGGAGCTGCACAGGAACAGGAACAGCTGGGACATCTGTAGTATAAGGAGAAAATCGGGAACACACAATACAAGGGGAAGTAATCTTTGCCTGGCTAATTAGTTCCTGGACAGAGTGTAACCAAAGGTTGGAACGAGTTGGGGTTTTAGGAACAAGGAGGCAAGGAGTAGAAAACAACAAAAGCATCCAAACTACTAACATTTTCTTTCTTCCTAATCTAAAACAAATACAGCAAACTAATTAAGCAATAATATTTCAACAGTCTGTGCTAATCACAGATTACTCTCATATAATGTTCTCAGTCTTTGAGTTCTTATACCAGTTGGGATAGACCCTCAACTGACAAGGATCAAGCTCTCAAATTCCAAGAAAGCCAGAATCTGGACAGAAAGAGTCTCAGTGTGAAGCCGAAGTTCAGCAGCTCCTGCAGTATGCAGTTGACCCTTCTTTTCAGCTAGTAGATTCTTTGGTTCGGGTCACGCGCAACTTCAATGGCTCCGCTGGATCACTTTCTGCTCTCCACTGTCTAGGCTCCGTCTGATCCGTGCTGGGCTCAGTCTGGTCAGCAGACTTAATTCGAGACCAATGGACCCATGGAGTAATCCCTGCGACCTTCACAGCTGCAGGGGTAGAAAGCAAAACAGTAAAAGGTCCTTTCCATCGGGGCCCCAAAGGCTGGAGCCTCCAGTCTTTCACCCAAACTCTATCCCCTGGCAGGAAGGAATGTACCTGAGCCTGGAAGGGGACAGGGTTTATTTCTCTCACATAAGACTGAAGCTCAGAAATTATCTTGCCCAAGAGGGCTACCTGCTCCTGCACCTGGGCAGACCCTAAAATCCCTATGTCTCCCTTAATTCCCTGCAAAATGGCTGGGGGCTTTCCATACACAATTTCAAAGGGAGAGAGGGCTGTTCCTTTAGTTGGAGTGCATCGGAGGCGGAAGAGGGCTAGTGGCAGTGCCTGTGGCCATTTCAGTTGGGTTTCCTGACAAATCTTTGCTAGGCTATTTTTCAAGGTTCTGTTTGCCCGCTCAACCTGCCCTGAACTCTGGGGACGATAAGCACAATGCAATTTCCAGGTGATGCGCAATGCGCGGGACAGGGCCTGAAGTGTAGCTTCAACAAAGGCGGGCCCATTATCTGAACCTATGGCAAGGGGCAGTCCATACCTGGGGATGACATCCCTAAGGAGGGCTCGAGCTACTTCTGTGGCTTTCTCAGTAACTGTAGGATATGCTTCCACCCACCCAGAAAAGGTACAGACCATGACCAAGAGGTATCGGAGCCTACCGCTCCTGGGCATTTCTGTGAAGTCTATAACTAAAGACTCAAAGGGTGTTAGTCCTCTAGACTGAACTCCTGGTGGAATACGGGGTCCCTGACGGGCATTATTCTGGGCACAGAGAGTACATCGGGCTGAGGCAGTGGCAACCAGACTATCCAATCCTTCCAGCACCACTACTCGACTGAGTAGGCGGGCTAGTGCTGTTTTCCCTAAGTGTGATAGGTCATGAGCTTGAGACACTACAGGCCAAGCTAGGTGGCGTGGCACCAGAACTCTGGTATCAGGGAGATGTAACCAGCCATCAGGTCTCCTTACTGCACCTTCCTCTTGAGCCCATTTCTCTTCCATTTGGGTATACATAGGCGTCCATTCTTGCAGTCGAATTTGGAACAGGGGAGTCACAGTACTTGCTGGGGGTCCTCGAGCAGCTTCCTTGGCCACCCGATCAGCATGGCGGTTCCCTCGGGCCACTGGAGTATCTATCCTTTGGTGTCCCCTGCAGTGAATAACAGCTACCTTCTTAGGGGCCCACACAGCCTCTAGCAGCTGAAGTATTTCGGGTCCATACTTAACAGGTTGGCCTGCAGCATTTATGAGTCCCTTTTCCTTATACAAAGCTCCATGAGCATGTAGAGTTGTAAAGGCATATTTGGAATCAGTATAAATGTTGGTTACCAGTCCTGCTGCTAGCTCCAGAGCTCGTATGAGGGCCACAAGTTCTGCTTTCTGGGCTGAAGTTCCTTGGGGCAGGGCTCTTGCTTCTATCACCTTGTCTTCTGTCACCACAGCATAGCCTGCCAATCGCTTAGAGTTCTCCACGTAACTGCTTCCATCTGTGAAATAAATTACATCTGGGTCCCTCCACGGAACATCTTTAAGATCTGGTCGACTGGAGTACACTTCATCCATGGTTTGGATACAATCATGATCCGGTGGTCCCTCAGATGCTGGCAAAAGAGTGGCGGGATTAAATGTAGCCACTGTTTCCAGGTGTATCCGTGGATTCTCACACAAGCTAGCTTGGTACTTAACCATGCGGTTATTTGTAAACCAGTGGTTGCCCTTATACTCCATGAGGGTAAGAACTGCGTGGGGGACTTTAACAACCAGTTCTTGCCCCAAGGTCAGCTTGTCAGCTTCCTGGACCAGTAAGGCTGTTGCTGCAATGGCCCTCATGCAGGCTGGCCATCCTTTAGCCACTCCATCCAGCTGTTTAGACAGGTATGCAACAGGCCTCTGCCAGGATCCCATCATCTGGGTCAGCACACCCAGAGCAACCCCCTGTCGCTCATGGACATACAGTGAGAAAGGTTTCTCCACATCAGGAAGGCCTAACGCAGGGGCTTGGAGTAGGGCTTTCTTTATGGCAATGAAGGATTGTTGAGCTGTAGGTCCCCATTCAAATGGTTCCTTTTCACCCCCCTTTGTGGCTTGGTAAAGGAGTTTCGCCATCAGTGCAAAATTTGGAATCCAAATTCTACAGAATCCGGCTGCTCCCAGAAATTCCCTAACTTCCCTTCTGGACTTGGGTTGGGGAATTGCAGCAACTGCTTGCTTCCTACTGACATCCAGTCTCCGACTTCCCTGGGAAATACAAAAGCCCAGATACTTCACTTCTGACTGACAAAGTTGGGCCTTTGAGCGTGAGACCTTATAGCCTGCATCCAAGAGTAACTCCAGCAATTCTCTGGTAGCCTCAAAACACTCTTCCTGAGTCACTGCTGCAATCAGGAGGTCATCTACATACTGGAGTAAAACTCGCCTGGAAGGCTCAGATTTAAAAGTCTTAAGGTCTTGCCCTAGGGCAGTCCCAAAAATGGTGGGGGAATTCTTGAACCCCTGTGGCAGGCGGGTCCATGTATACTGAAGCTTCCTTCCTGTTACTGGGTTTTCCCATTGAAAGGCAAAAAGCAGTTGACTGGCGGGGGCCACCCGAATACAAAAGAAGGCATCTTTTAGGTCTAGTGTCGTGAAATGGGTAGCTCCAGAAGGTATCAATCCTAGCAAGACATATGGATTAGGCACTACAGGGTGTAATGAAATAGTGGATTTGTTAACCACCCGTAAATCTTGGACTGGCCGGTAGTCCTCAGTCCCTGGCTTCTGAACTGGCAACAGTGGCATATTCCATGGAGACTGACAAGGACGAATAATTCCATGGGATAACAGACGATTGAGGTGTGCTTGGATCCCTTCCAGAGCCTTTCGGGGAATTGGGTATTGGCGAAGATGGATTGGCCGGGCACTTGGAAGTAAGTCTACATGGACAGGAGGAATATTTCGGGCCAACCCTGGGGGATTATCTTCTGCCCATACCCCTTTGACTTGAAAGCTATCTGCCAGGGGTAGGTCAACTTGGCCATGTGACTGATGCAGCCGCCATTCTTCTTCAAGAGGGCAGCAGAAACTCAATATACCCTTTGGGCTAGATGTCGGGGGCCGAAAGGAGACTGAAGTCTGGCCATCAGAGTCAAAGGAAATTTGGGCCCTAAGCTTGGACAGCAGGTCTCGACCTAACAAAGGGATTGGACAGTCTGGCATATACAGGAATTCATGAGTGACTGTGTGTGAGCCTAATTGGCATCTACGGGTCGTCAGGAAGGGCCTCCGGTTCTGCACCCCCGTGGCTCCCACCACTCGGACAGTTTTTCCAGACACAGGCGCTAATCGCTCCGTCACAACAGAATGTTCAGCTCCTGTATCAATCATGAATGGAATTGAGCGGCTCCCTATAGTTAACTTGACCATAGGTTCCTGGGAGCCCAGTTTGTAGGAACCCGGTCTGTCCTATTCGTCCCATTCTGCCATCTCGGCTATCCCGATGATGTCAGATTCAGGAGGCTCATATCTTCCCTCTCGAACTCGGCCTCGGCTTCCTCGATCTCCTGGTCCCCTTCTCAGTCCCTGGCGCCTCTGGGGGCATTCATCTTTCCAGTGCCCTCTTTCCTTACAGTAGGCACACTGATCCCTCTCCAATCTTGGTCTGGGATTCTCCCCCCTTGGCCGGGATTGATTGAAGGAATCTCGGGGCCTGGCTGGTGGTCCGGGGTCCCACTTTGGCTTCCCATTAGCTAGAGGTCGACCTCGATTAAGGGTGGAATTAGTAATGGCTGCCGCTAAAAGGTCGGCCTTCTTCTGCATCTTCCGGTCAGCCTCTCGACGCACCTCCTGATCTCTATTAATGAAAACCTTGGTTGCGATCTCAATTAGCTGGGTGGTATTCATCCCTGCGAATCCCTCTTGACGCTGCAACTTCTTCCGGATATCTGGCATACTCTGGGCCACCAATGCACTATTCACCATTCTCTGGTTTTCTAGGGCTTCAGGGTCAAATGGGGTGTATGTTCTGTAGGCTTCAATTAGTCGCTCTAAAAAAGCCCCAGGGGATTCAGTTGCCCCTTGGAGAATTTCAGAAACCTTTGCCAGATTAATGGGCCTCTTTATGCCTTTCCTCATACCTTCCAGCAAGTCCCGGCAATAGCCAGACAACAGTTCATAGTGCTGCCCATTATTTGGATCCCAAACTGGAGCTGCGCGAGGAAACCGAGCTCTAACCCATTCCTCTAGGTTCTGTGTCCCCTCGGGGGCACGCGCTCGCGTTATGGCCTCAGCATTTTGCAAAATCTTCCGCCTCGCCTCAGTTGTGAAGAGGGTCAGGAGACGTTGTTGACAATCAGTCCAGGTTGGGTTATGGGTGGCCATAATGCTAGCCACTAGGTCCACCACTGCCTGAGGCTTTTCAGTATAAGAGGGGTAATGCGTCTTCCAATTCAGGAGATCGGTGGTTGTGAAGGGTACATACTGATAGGCCTGTGCCTGTATAACCTGACCCTGATTATTAGGATCCGGTCGAGTGGTAGTTACCTGACGGAGTGGCAGAACTCTCGAGGAGGTGGGAATGGAATCTGAGGTAGAGCTAAGAGCTACCCTCCTATCATGCTCAAAGGTGATTGCAGCAGGTCTAACCCATTCAGGGGAGGTGTGTTGAAACCCTGAGGGATGGGGAGGGGTACTCATAGACTGAGAGGTGGTCACAGGTGAGTCAGTCCATTGAAAGGGATGCCGGGCCCCTAATGAGTGGGTAGGGGTACTAGAGGGAGAGGCTGGGCTGTCAGGAGTTGAGGAGTCAGGGAGTGGAGCCCAAAGCGGGTCTTCGGAGGTTAACAGGGAAGGATGTGGCAGAGGAGGGTAGAGACTAGCTGAAAAGTCCAACCTAGGATGTGGTGGGGTTCGCACAGTGCGGGAGGAACTATCCGGAGAAGCCTGTACTGGAGAAGCTTGAGCTGGGCGGCGTGGATCTCTAGGGGCGGCACGGAACCCCAACAATGGGCCATAAGGTGGTGGCTCAAGATCTGAGGGGTCATCAGAGAGTATGGGTTTCTCAGACAGGGTAGGGGCGGAAGCCACCGATTGGGTGGTAGGCTTCCTGGGGCTCTTTCCCTCTTCCAGTTTAGATTTTCTAATCTTTCTTTGAGCACGGCCTAACATGAATTTTACTGGGGATCCCATATAAGTTTTCAACCAAGAGGGAGGGTCAGTCACAAGGCTATCCCAGGAATCTATATAAGGGAGTTGTTCAGAATATTCTGGTTCTCCTACAACTATGCTGTAGACCTTCCGGATTACTTCAATATCTAAGCTGCCACTAGGGGGCCACCCCACTCCCATAGATGGCCACTCAACTTCACACAAGGTTCTTAGAGTACTTGAGCTTAAAGTCTGTCCATAGTCATTAATTAAAAATCCTTTTTTAAAATTCTTAAGCATACAATCTAGGGGGGTAGCAATTTGTCTAGATGATGTCCCACCCATAATGCTTACAGTTACAACACACAAAGGGGGAGGGAATTTTTGAAAGTGCAGTAAGGGGTCCGCACTCTCGAGACACTAGGTAGACAGACAGCAATCGCTTCCTTCCGTCGCTGGCCAATTGAACTCGCGTTAATTGGAAACGCAGCTATAAGAAGTCCGCACTCATTTAGCATTCAGGCATCACACATTCTGCACAAAAAAATCCCACCCAACAATTTCAGATTTCTCAGATACAGATAAGCTTAAGCGGTTTCGCTTCTAATCTCCACTAGACTAGAAGGTACTAGGGCCTTCGCTGAGAGTTGATCAGACTCTCCTTCCCCCAATTTTTGAGGGGCTGGTTTACAACTTTCTAGCTAGAATTATAATACAGAATACAGAATACATACCCGGCGAATGTTCTCCAGTCAGTTGGGTGCTGGGATTAATGCAGGATTCAGAATCCCACTGCTGCCACCAAGAATTGTTGCAGGAATTGATGCATGAATTTATGATACTTCAGAAGTCAGACAGCACACCAGAATGAGAGAGAAATCTTCTTTATTTGCCAGCAAACAAAGTAGAACATCAGCATTAAGTCTCTTCTTCTCTTTCTCAGCTCTCTTTGTCTCTCTCTCAGCTCTCTGTGTCTTTCTCTCAGCTGCTTCTCTTCTTATGCTGTCTTCTCCTTCTTCTGTCTGTTCCTTCTGTCCTTCTCTTTCTTCTGAGCTCCTTCTGACGTAACCTGCTTCTTCTCCCACTTAAATACAGTTCTATCTAGCCTAGCCTAGCCCCCTTACTCTCCAATTGGTTAAGGAATAGATTGATTACCTTGCCTCAACCAATCAGCTCTATACAAATATCAGTTACATAGGTTCCAGACATCCTAAACTGACCTGTGACCTGGGGCCCCTTACACCAGACATTTGGGCTCCAGTCTCTTACATGTTATTATGATTGATTTCTCATATTCCTAGTACTAACTGCTAACTAAACTCTGGTATTCATTAAAGGGGTCAAGGGCCAATCTTACTTAATAGCATACATATCAGGTTATTACTTTCAAGACCATTTCTACATTTTACCTATAATTAATCAAGGAGAAGAGAGCTGACTAGTCCTGACCTCTTTCACCTATCAGCTTATACATTGAACCAGCCAGAACTATGGCTAAGTCAAACCACATGTTGATCTCTTCACTGCAGCCCTACTCAGAACGTCAGACAGAGAGTTGAACAAACATTCCACACAGAATTATTAATTTACACAGAATACAGCATATTCTAAAGTAAGCATCCTTATAAGACATATTCTACATACTTATAATGGTCTATATATCTAAGCTATCTCCTTATAACAAAATCTACATATCAAGAACTTCTGAAATTATTTCAGCTTTAAACTACAGTATGCCTAACAGTATACAGATGTTGAGCTAGCATTGGCAATTCACAAGGGTGAAAGAAATTCCTGTCTCTGACCTTTCTAACCTTTGGCTCGGCAAGCTAGACATTGAAATAATATGAACCATCTGGCATACCTTCACTTTACTTGCAAAACTGAGAATTTAAAATAGTATTTTGAGCACCTTTAAACAAAATTAACCCTTATGACCTCCTGATTGCAGCAGTGACCCAGGAAGAGTGTTTTGAGGCTACCAGAGAATTGCTGGAGCTACTCTTGGATGCAGGCTATAAGGTCTCACGCTCAAAGGCCCAACTTTGTCAGTCAGAAGTGAAGTATCTGGGCTTTTGTATTTCCCAGGGAAGTCGGAGACTGGATGTCAGTAGGAAGCAAGCAGTTGCTGCAATTCCCCAACCCAAGTCCAGAAGAGAAGTTAGGGAATTTTCTGGGAGCAGCCGGATTCTGCAAAATTTGGCTACCACTAAACATGTGCTACTGTTGGGTGGGCACAGTGCAGAATCTGCGCAGAATTCTCCACTTCTACAGTAAACACAGAATTCTGCAAAGGACCCACCACTGAGTCTTTCCTCCCCTTCCCCACATAGAGATGATCACACAACAGGAGGAGGAGGAGGAAGTGAACCACTGCTTAGCGGGTCACTTCCTTCTCCTCCTCTTCTGCTGTCTTACATCAGACTATATAGGTGAAGCATGAAGGTGTAGGAAAGCCTGTGCAATGTAAGCCCGCAGAGAAGGAGGAAGTGGCCCAATGTGCAGCATTCCTCCTGCTGCATGATTTCTGTGGGGGAGGGGGAGAGAGTGCAGCTGATGCTGAGTGTGCCATGAGGAGGGTTGGGGAGGGAACAGAGCATGACTGAGTGTGCCATGGGGGGATAGAACAAGTGAGTATGATGGGGAGGGTGGGGGCAGAGCAAGGTGACATTGTGCCATGGGAATGGTGGGGGGGGGAGGGGTAGAGCAAGGTGAGAGTGTCATGGGGAGGGTGAGAGGAGAGAAGTAGATCAAGGTAAGTGTCATGGAGCGGGTGGGGCAGAGCAATGTGAGACTGTACTCTGGGGTTTGAGGGCAGCAAAAGCTGAGAACGTACCATGAGGATGGGGGGGGGGCAAATAAATAGGGGGAGGGAGAGAAAACTGAGAGTGTACTATGGGAATGGGAGGGGGACAGAGGAGCCTGAGAGTTTACCATGGGAATGGGCAAAGAAAGCAGAGTGTGTGTCACTGGTGTGGGGGAGATCATGCTTGAGGGTTTACCATGGCGAAAAGTGGGAAGAGATACAATTATAGCTGGGTAGAGGAGGAGAAAGATAGAGAGGTGAGGGGGGGGGGGTGCCAGGGAGGAGGGAGAATGAGAGGTGGGGATATTGCATGTGAGAGACTTGGGGGCACACAGAATTAGGGGTATTGCTGGGAGTTGAAGATAGAGAGAACTGCAGTTGGAGTGAGAGATGGCACGGAAAAGGCTAAAGCCAGAGGAAGAAAAAGGCAGGATGGAATTTCAGGCCTTTAAGACGGGGAGATTATGTGCAAAAACATTTCAAATAATCAATGCAGAATTTAAAATTCCCCCAGCTATACGTATAGGACAATTGATGAGTTTTCATAAAGTTTGGGATCGGTATGTTGCTTGGAAAAACACCTTGACTGCTGTATAAGTTATTCTTACATAAGTCTGTAAGGGTGCGGGGGGGTTCCCTATCATAGCCATGTCAACATAGTTTAATGCTATACAGGCGGATGGGAGGGTTCAGAGGGTTTGGGTAGAAGGTGTATTTGTTTATATTGGCTATAGATATACCTATTGATTGTTAATTGCATATATAGTGTGTGCTTTATTAACCTGTAAAACTTTAAATGAATGAGTGCACCCTCTTTGCAAATGGTGTGCACTAATATTGGCAAACGAAAAAACACAAAGTGTCATGTTTTTTCCGCTTCCTTTCATTTGTTAATGTGCAATGACATGGGATATGGCACCATGAACATTTCCCATGTTATTGCAAATGACAGCCCATCCCTACCACACAGCGAGAGGTCAATTTTCAAAAGCCATTTACTCATGTAAATGGCTATTTACCTGAGTAAAATAGCATATTGAAAATTGTCCGTTCTGTGTGTGGGTAAACACACACACACTTTGTTCCTCAATACCTGCAATTTTATTCGGATTTTCATGAACATTTTCTCAATGTTGAATTAGACTAGAGACAGCAATCAAGATTTGCAGTTTCAAAGTGCATTCCCTTCCAGTCTTTAAGGGCCACAAACAGGTCACATATTTAGGTCACACTTAATAAATATGCATGAGAAGGTTTTGCATACATACTACCTTAATAGTATGTTTATTCATCTCATTCATATTCATTAACCTACTTCAATGAGATTTCTAAATTTTCACTCTGGTTACTACAATTTAATATCTCTTCTTACAAAGTAACTACAAGATATAAATCTTAATTCTTTTATTCGTATCAAAATTTTTTTTAGAACATGAGTTTTTTTTCACAGTAATGCTACAATGCATTTACCCAGTTTTCCTACTTTCCCTACCTTTCATATCCACAATTCCAACGTACATAAGTATTGCCATACTGGGAAAGACCAAAGGTCCATCGAGCCCAGCATTCTGTTTCCAACAGTGGCCAATCCAGGTCACAAATACCCGGCAAGATCCCAAAAATGTACAAAACATTTTATACTGCTTATCCCAGAAATAGTGGATTTTCCCCAAATCCATTTAATAACGGTCTATGGACTTTTCCTTTAGGAAGCCTTCCAAACCTTTTTTAAACCCTGCTAAGCTAACCTCCTTTACCACATTCTCTGGCAACGAATTCCAGAGTTTAATTACATGTTGAGTGAAGAAAACGTTTCTCAGATTCGTTTTAAATTTACTACATTGTAGCTTCATCGCATGCCCCCTAGTCCTAGTATTTTTGGAAAGCGTGAACAGACGCTTCACATCTACTTCCTACACACTCTCACCCATGCATACTATTCATCTCAACTCACACACACTACTCGAAGAAATACAGAAATGTCCTGTACACATAATGCTGTTAGTTGTATCACAACACAGTTCTTAAATATATTTGTTCTTCGTTGTTTTTCCTCTATGACTCCTTGCTGTTGTTAAGAGCAGTCTTCAATTAAAAATGTTTCTTATTGAAATAACCAGTATTTGAGTATAAACGTTTTCTTGTTGAAATGCCAATATACTTTCTCCAATACACTGAAAGCTGCTCTTAAAGTCTCTTTTCTTCTCACGTCCTTGTAATATAAAATTTATAATTTTCCACTGCATATTATTTTTTTTCATACGATTTCATCGGTACTCTTTAATATTGTTTTATGAAAAATTTATTCCTCATTCAAACATGTGATTATCTCCTTTCTCTCCACTGCTTGTGAACATTCTGTTGCTCTCCCATGATATAAATGAGCCAAACCTGTTTATATCTGAAAGAGAAACTACAGCATTTTTTCAGTTTTAAGAATTTTAAGTCCTGTTTGCAAACTTGCAAGCGCCTCTGTGATCTTAGGTGGTGGCTCAAGTTTCTCATCCTCATCTTCTTAGGTTGCATTCAAATCATGATTTTTATCCAGCCCTACTCTCCTATCAAAAAACACTTTCAGCACTGTTTCTGAATCGGCCATATCATTTTCTGTGAGGCCTTCAGAAGTGTATCTTTCCAAGAACTGTTTGGCACCAGCGACATCTTCCCCTGCAAAGTATTTAAAGTCATTCTCTTCATCGCTGTCACTGGCTACCTTTGAGTTATCCAGGACTTTACTTGCACCAGTTAGTTTCTCCAACATTTGGTAATACAAATTTTTGTGATCACATCCCAGACTTCACCACCAATGAAAAAGAACTTCTTTTAGGTTTAGCTTCTTTTAAAAATACATTGACTGAATCCTCACTCATGATAATTAGCACTATCAGCATCTTTTGGACATTCAACTTGTTGCTGCAAGTTTTATAAAGTGGTGGAAGTCGTTCATGCATTTTTGCTAAACTTGTGGGGAAAAGGCATACAGATCATGTTCACATGGTGGAAGCACCGAGTAAACTTTATCTAATATATATATATATATATATATATATGTTCCTTCCCTCCTTCATTGCTGTAAATATGTACATATGTAGATATGAAGCATCTTTTTGCACATCTTCCAAGGCCCTCAGCCATGTTGGTTATGGGCAAGGAAGCATGCAGAACTCAGAGTAAAGTATAATCTAGGTACTGCCTATACATAGTACCAGACTGGTATCTAGTGTGAGACAACACACCTTCCTACCCACTTGGGTTTGCTGGACTTCAGATTTGATCCTACAGGCATCTCCTGTTAATCAAACAAGAGCCATGCTTGCATCTCTTTACAAGTGGATTCACATTATAATGGATTATGTTATAATGGGGTTGAGCTGTACTTTCATTTGTGTTTGGACATGCACACAGATGTTCAGTCTCCAATTCTTTCTTTTAAAGTTGCAGGCAGTGGCCCCTGGTTGGCTTGCAGGGGTCCCCAACCCCCCGCCAGCTGAAGACATCATCCAGCGCTGGTCTGCAGCAGCGCCACTGCATTGCCTGCCTCAGGAGCATAGCCAGACCTGCCATTTTGGGTGGGCCCACAGTTAACCTGGGTGGGTCCTTCCCACCCTCACCCTCGTAAATGCATACAGTTTTTTTTAACCTTCCCCTCCCTTCCCTTTTCCATCTTCTCTGCCCCTACTCACGTTTTCATCTTTCGCCCTCTCCTCCACCCCAGACCAGCATCTGCTCACCCATTCCATCCTCGTCTGCCATCTGCCCATCTCTGTCTGAACCCCCTGCAGGGCACTGGGTCTGTCCTGCCGCTAAGCTGCTGCCTTCGTTGTCATCTTTTTCTGGCAGAGGTGTTAGTTCTTCTTCTGCTGCTTATCTGCAGCAGATCCGTGCGCTGCCAGGGCTGTATGCTGCTGCGAATGCTTCCTTCCGGCTGGCCTCACCTTCTCCGATACTCTTAAGAGGCGGGGCCAGCGCAGAGGAAGCAGTCGCAGCAGCAGAGTGGAGGAGTGGCCTAGTGGTTAGGGTGGTGGACTTTGGTCCTGGGGAACTGAGTTTGATTCCCGGCACAGGCAGCTCCTTGTGACTCTGGGCAAGTCACTTAACCCTCCATTGCCCCATGTAAGCTGCTGCGAATGCTTCCTTCCGGCTGGCCTCACCTTCTCCGATACTCTTAAGAGGCGGGGCCAGCGCAGAGGAAGCAGTCGCAGCAGCAGAGTGGAGGAGTGGCCTAGTGGTTAGGGTGGTGGACTTTGGTCCTGGGGAACTGAGTTTGATTCCCGGCACAGGCAGCTCCTTGTGACTCTGGGCAAGTCACTTAACCCTCCATTGCCCCATGTAGACTGTTGCGGCGCTGTCCGAAGGGGAGGGAGGGGAAAGAAGGCCTGTAGCGTGCCAGTCTAATTCTTTTGGTGTCTGCGACTCTGTACCTTTGCTGGGTGGGCCTGAGCTCAAAGTGGGTGGGCCCAGGCCCACCCGTGGCTACGCCACTGGCCTGCCTTACTCTATCTTCCCCTCATTTCAGGCACACCCCCTTTAGTGAAATTTTCAGTTTCACTAAAAGAAGTGTGCCAGAAGTGAGGGGAAGAGAGAGCAGGGCAGGCAATGCAGTGGCGCTGCAGACCAGCGCTGGATAAAGTCTTCAGCTGGCAGGGGTTGGGGACCCCTGCCAGCCAAGATATTTACAGCTGTGGCAGTGGGCAGCGGAGGGAGACAGTGAGGCAGCAGGGAGGTGGCAGCGAAGGGACGGTGACTAAAATGTGCCCCCCCACCTCGAGGTCTGGCTATACCCCTAGTTGCAGGTATTGATCTGGTTGCAGAAAAAAAAGATAAATGAGGTATTTAAATCCCAGACTGACATTAAATTCTATTAATATCAATCAACCCTTCTATGCTGCCTTGGACCTGGCAAAATGTTTCTTGTGCTGCGCATGCATACATTAAAAACCTCTATTTCCGTGCATTGCAAAGGAAAATCTAATGGCATCATTAGAGTTAACTCCTGCACAGAGCCTCTTTCTGCATTGTGCACTCATTAAGGTACTCATATACCTAGCAGTAACTGTGCACTTCTGCTTGCAATAGCTCTGTGCATCAGGCCCCTGAATGAGAAAAAGAGACACTCAACCTATTGTACAGTATTCTGGCCAACACTGCATGGGACAGGAAGCAGCTGTTTTCAGGGCAACTCTAGCAGCCAATTTAATTAAACACTGCAGCAGGGAGTTATCTAGTATGTATATTTTGTAAGTTGCTTTTTTGTATATTGCAACCCCAGGAAGTATATGAAACTATTGTTTTGTATCCAGAACACCTCATGTTTTAACCTATTGTCTACTGTCTCAATCTCTGACCTGACAAGTGAATTTTAAAAATCCACTTATATAAACTAATGTAATATACAGCAACCAGATCCTCCTACTGCTCTAGACAATCATCCTTCTGCTTGGCCAACCTTCTGCTGCCTAATGGGTAGAGTAGGAGTCCAAAAATCAGGGCAGCTAGGTTGAGATACTACTGTGGCTTCTTGTTATGTTGTGACAGTCACATAACCCTCCATTACCTTAGGTACAAACTTAGGAGCTGATGCAGGCGGCTTGCGTTGTAGGGCACAGCTTCCTAATGCAGGTGTAATGCCCAATTCTTGCTTGCCAATACAGTGAACTAATTATATTTAAATAAGACCTGAGCAAAACTTATGCACTAACCAGGGAGAGCACAATAGACATATATAAACATGGTTCTGTGCTAAGGACTAATGCTATGCCGTATGACTGAGCAGACAAAATGTATTGGTGTAAATCTGTGCATGTGCTAGAATGCTATTCTGTATATAAATGTTTGCATTGTCAATATTAATGCACAGAATAGCATTCCAGCATATGCACAGATGTGTGCTGATACAATTATTTTCTGCTCAGACCTGTGTGCAGTTGTAGTTGCCCTTCGTGCAGAATTGTCACTTCTCCTGTCTTTTTATTTTTTCTAACCCATGAATTTTATGGAGGCTACAAAAAGAGCTCATGTGTCCCAGATCAGGAGCATAGCCAGACCTGCCATTTCGGGTGGGCCCTTCCCATCCCACCCCTAAACATACATACAGTTTTTAAAAAAACTTCCCATCTGCCCCTGCTATCGTCATCTTTCTCCTCTCCCCCCTCCCCTGTCTACCTCCAAGCCATCACCGGCAGTGATTCCAGTAAGCAACTTGCACTAGCCCTGTAGGCTTCCGTCTGCCACGTACCCACCAGTGAAGAAACAAGAAGCGATGTCATCAAGGGTGGAACACAGTAGAGGGAAGCCTGCAGGCACAGGTTGCTTACAGCTGCAATTGGCAGCACAGCCACATTGCTGTGCGCTGCTCGATTACCATGGAGTTACTGCATGAGCCCTTACCACCTACTAAACAGGTGACGGTAAGGGCTAAAGCAGTAAATAGTTGTGCGCTAATTTTAATATTAGCGCATGGCCATTTATTGCCCCATTTTTAAAAAGGCCTTTTCCCACCATGGTAAAAAGTGGCCCAGTGCATGCCAATTTAATGTGCCAAAACTAAAGCAGGCCACTTTTTAACATGGCTTAATAAAAGGGCCCCTTAGATTGTAAGCTCCCTGAAAAAAGGTGTGAGCTAAATCCAAAATTCCTTTCCTTATCTTCTACTTAGCGTAAATGTTTACTTTACCCCAAATCTTTATTTTTTTTGCTGCTGGAAGTCAAACAATAGAAAATTTAGACTAGCAACTGCTGTTAAAGGAGATATTCAGAACAAAATTTGAAAGATTAAAAATAAAGGGGCCCTATTACCAAACAGCGGTAAAAAGTAGCCTTAGCATGTCCTTACGCGGATCATCCCCACGTGCTAAGGTCATTTTTACCACTAGGATAAAATGGCTGCTATTTTTCTTAATAGCCACACGCTAATTTTCCCATTAGAATATGGCCATTAGCACATGAGCCCCTACCCCCACTCATTCTGTAAGCGGTAACGGCCCACGCGCTAAGCATTAGCTAATTGGTTAGTGCATAGCAATATAGCTGTGCTGATTAGCACAGAACATGCCCACTTTCCATCCCCAGACCCGCCCCCAGCACTAAAAAATAAATTTTATTTTTTAGCACGTGGGTAATGTGCTCATCCCAAAATTACTGCGGGATGCTTGAATGCACCCGTGGTAAGGCATTTTTTGCGGTAGTAAGCATGCCTTAGTGCTTACTGCAGCTTTGTAAAAGGGCCCCAAACATATTTGGGCCATGCAGGAAGAAATGCCACTATATATTCTCCACAGATACTCATATTTGAGGGGACTCTATATATGGCACCAAAAAAATCCATGCAGAAAATATTTCTGCCTAAGCGTATTCTATAAGGAGTGCCTAGATTTAGGCACAGTATATAGAATATGCTTAGTTAACACTTTAGTGCCTAAATACATGCACCTCCATTTACATCAACGAGAACATAGCATAAATCCCGGAGTGTAGATTTAGGCACAGAGGGCCATATTCTATAACACATGTAAATTTTGGAATGCTCATGAAATGCCCAGTTCCCCACCCATAACCACACCCATTTTAGTCTGTATGCATTAAAATTTATACACCGTGTGTTACAGAGTACACTTAGCAATTTGTATGCGTAAATATCAATTAGTGCTCATTATTGTTAAGCCAATTAAGTTACACGTGTTGTTATAGAATACACTTCGATTTTAGCTTTTAAAAAAATAGAAAATTGTTCTACATTTTTATCCAACACTCTCCTTCCCCAAACTTTAAATATGCACATTTGGTTGATAAGGGTGCCTGAAAATTAAAAGATAGCACATATTTCTAGTACATGTACAGTTCTATGAATTAATGAATATACAATTTGCGTGCATAAAAGATATCTTATGCGTGCATCTAAATGTGTGCAAACACACGTGTTGAAAACAGAAAAAAACACATAAAAATCAAAATAATTTCAGTCATTCTGAAGGCTAAACATTTTTTTTGATCATGCATAACCCTACTATTTTTCCGTTTCCTAAGCTTTCACATGCAAAAATCCATTTAAAAAAAATGGAGTCACTTGGCAAGTCCATTAGGCTAGTGCTCACCTTTTAAATTGCAGTCTTAGGGTCCTAGAGGGACACCAAACTGATGACTTCTTAAATCCTTAGTTGCTTCCTCCTCTTTGTTTTAATTTTACTAAATTCCCTTCTGTTTGGAGAGAAAAATATGACTTTAGAATTAAGAGGCATCTAGGCGGCAGTGGTTGGGTTGTAAACTAAAGCCATATGATGCTTTTGAAGCTGAACATCACACCTTAGGAGCCTCCTTCCCTGAGAAGAATGCCAGTAGAGAAGAGCACTGTTCTGTCCTCTGACAGCCTTTCCCTGATTATAATGTGGCTCTGGGGTGGGTGTGACACTTTTTCTGTCATTCTCACTGCAGTCACATGAGCCTTGTATTGTGGGGGGTGTAGTATCAGGCAACCTGACTTCACTAGCCTGTCTGTATAGAACTATTATATGATTGATTATGCTGTTGCTAGTTGGCAGGCTGCTCCCATTGGTGGTTTTCCCCCTGTTAACTGGGTCAGAGGTTGGCAGGCTGTTCCCATTGGTGGTTTTCCCCCTGCTCACTGGGTCAGAGTGTGCCCTTTTCTGTTCCCTTTAGTCTGAGGTAGACTCCATTTGTTAGACAGTACAGAACCCTTTCTTGCGTTATCCTGTTAAGTACTTAGTTTTTACCTTGACTATATCTTACTAAAAAAGATATTGTACTCCATTCAACCAGCTCTGAGCTAATGTTGTTTTCAAAATCACGGAGACTCTTTGTCATTGGGGCAGAACCTCTGATCTACAGTTGACTGTGAGTAAACATTGTGTTATTCAAATAAAGGACTTTCAGAGAGATAGTCTTCAGGTGTGAACTGGTGTACCGAGGTTATACGTCAGGATATAAGTCTTATAAGCTACAAGTCATAGAGGCCTGAACAAGCACAGCTTGGCTATTAGATCTGCCTTGGCTTTCTGCTGTGCAGAGCCCCAGCTTCAGTTTATGTAGTCACAGGGGGGAAAGTCTTTCATGCCCCTTGGTGCATGGAGGTTTCTTTCTATAGATTGAGTTCATGCATTCACATTCGTAGCTCAAAGCAAGTTCGTTCAGATGCAGATTTCCAGTAAGAGTGAATTCGTGTTCATTTTAGTTATTTTTTTTCAGTTGGAAACAAATGCCGCTGAGCGCACACCATTCCCTGGATTCTATAAAGGTCGCCCAAAGGTGGGCACCATCCTGAGATGCATACACAACTTAATAGACTAATGACCCACTAATAGTCAATAATTGAGTGTTAACAATGAATTGTTGATGTTAATTGGCATCGATAACATAGGGTCCCCAAATCCCATAGCAGGGAATTCAAAAGGGCATGGCCGGGTCATGTGTGTTCCGAAAAGTTGCGTACAGTATTATAGAATTCCGGGGATGCACTCCCAACTTGCATGCTGGGATTTATACCAGGTTTCAGTAGGCATAAGTCCTCATGCCTGAAGCATGATTCTATAGAGCACTCATCCCGGCATACCCTTTATACAATTGTGCTAAATGCCAATTTTCCCAGCACCTAATTTTTGTTGTTTGCTGAATCTAAAAGCACAAAAAAGCATCAAGAGACTTCTATAACCAGGATAAAGATCTTTATTTGCACAGCATATATCGATCACACAGTGATTCGACATGGGCCATGTTTCAGTGCAAAGTTCCTGCCTCAGGGGTCTACATCAAAAATGATAGAAACACGTTACATAATCAATAAATAAAATAAAATCAGATACAATTGATAAAATATGTAAAGGAACCAAGAACAGATACACAAATAAAAAGTTAATATAGACACACATATCATAAAATATGTAATTAAATACAACAAAGTCTGAGACATATTAATAGTTAGTGAATGCAGTGTCGTTCCTGGGGGGGGGGGGGGGGCTGACACCCAGGGCGGATCGCCGATGCGCCCCGCCCCCCCGGGGGCCGCGCCCCCCCCCCCCCCCGGCGAAAGAACCCCCGATCCCCCAGTGAAAGAACGCCCCCCCCCCCCGGGTGCACGCTGCTGGGAGGGGGGTGCCGCGCGCCTGCCGGCTCTTCGTTTTCATGCTCCCTCTGCCCCGGAACAGGAAGTAACCTGTTCTGGGGCAGAGGGAGCATGAAAACGATGAGCCAACAGGCGCGTGGCACCCACCCAGCAGCGTGCACCCGGGGCGGACTGCCCCCCCCTTGGTACGCCACTGAGTGAATGTGAATGACCGGTAATAAAAACCATGAACACTTTAAGCACAATGTGTATAAATAAAAGTTCCATATCATCATGCTGATCAATCCATAGACTGGTGGGTTGTGTCCATCTACCAGCAGGTGGAGATAGAGAGCAAACTTTGCCTCCCTTTATGTGGTCATGTGCTGCCGGAAACTCCTCAGTATGTTCTCTATCTCAGCAGGTGGTGGTCACACACAGCAGCAGCTCTGGCTAGGCCTCCAAGCCTAATTTTTAGGTTTTGTTGAGTGCCTGGGGTTGAGGGCTCTTCTTGAGCAAGTGCAAACCTGGTGGTGCCAGGTCCCTCCTTTTCTCCCCCCTCCCGCTGGCTCCGTTTAAAAAAAAAAAAAAAATTTTGAACGTCCTTAAAGGCGTTTATTTCGACGTTTATTTAAACGTTTATTGCAGCTACTCACTGGGACACCAGGTCGTTACAGCTCGGAGCGGACAGCAGGTAATTTTTACCTTTTATAGCGGGCAGGGGGTTCCCCGATTGGTCTCCACGTGGCCTATGGCGTCGGAGGGCGAGGGCGCAAAGAGTCGCTCCCCGGATCGCGTGTGCGCTTCTAGAGGGGATGCGGGGGTCTTAAAGTCTGATTCGCCCTTGTTGGGTGACAGTTTCGTGACTGATGAGTGTCCCGGTCCTTCCTCCGGCGCGGCGGTTTTTTCCGCCATAAACGCCCATCCCCCGCGGCTCGCCTCCGCCATATTGGCCGGCCACGCGGCTCGGACGGCTTCTTCTTGGGCCGCCCTTGAGGTGGGAGACATTGATGCCATGAACGCCCTTAATTTGGGCGACGGCACAAAAGCGGCTAAAGTTAAGCGCCGTTCTTCCCGCGCGGCTCCTTCGCGGAGTGTCGCGCCGGACGCCATCTTGGATGCGCAGCATGTCTCTCCCCCGCTTTTGCGAGCGCCGGTTGAGGGTGCGTCTAGGGCTGTAGCCCAGGCTGCGGAAGTGCACAGTATGCGGGGTTTCTCCCCCGAGTTTGTTTTGCTGCTGCATCAGGCCTTCCTTATGCAAAACGCTGCCCCTGCTCCCTCGTCTGGTAAAGAGGTTGAGGCCCCCGGAGGTAAACGCCCTCGGGTTGATTCCCAGGCCTTGGAGGACTTTGTCTCCTCCGATGTAGATGAGGGCAGCGTATCTGAGTTCTCCCAACGGTCCTTTGCGGATTCCTTGGAGGAGACGGATCCCCGCTCGGATGGAGCGGATGACCCCTCTGCAGCGCGGCTCTTTAGCTCAGAGGATTTGCCCAACCTGTTAATGCAGGCCATGGGCATTTTGAAGATTTCCTCTCCGGAGGACGTCTCTCCCTCAGCCCCTGTTGGCTCTGCCATTATGCTGGGGACGAAGCGCCCGCATAGAACCTTCCACGTGCATGATGCCATGCACACCTTAATTTCGGCTCAGTGGGATGTCCCGGAAGCGAGCCTTAAAGTGGTTAGGGCTATGTCCCGCCTCTATCCTTTGCCTGAAAGTGAACGTGAGGCCTATCTGTGGCCTACCGTGGTTTCTTTAATCACTGCGGTGACTAAGAAAACGGCGTTGCCGGTGGAAGGTGGCACGGCCCTATAGGACGCCCAAGACAGAAGATTGGAGGCGGCCTTAAGGTCGTCCTTTGAGGCGGCTGCTTTAAGTTTGCAGGCCTCAGTTTGCGGCTCCTATGTGGCCAGGGCGTGCCTGACTATGGTGCAGCGGGCTTCCCCCTCGGATCATTCCTTGAGGGCTGATTGGCCGGCCCTGGAATCGGGCTTAGCCTATTTGGCAGACTTGCTGTATGATGTCTTGAGGGCCTCAGCTAAAGGCATGGCTCAGACAATCTCTGCGCGGCGGTGGCTTTGGCTGAAGCATAGGTCTGCTGACCACGCCTCTAAATCCCGCCTGGCTAGATTGCCTTTTAAAGGCAAGCTGCTCTTTGGGGTCGAGCTGGACAAAATCGTGACCGATCTCGGCACGTCTAAGGGCAAGAGGTTACCAGAGGTCAGGGCTCGGGCTAGTGCTCGCCCCGGTACCTCCAGATTGTAAGCTCTTTGAGCAGGGACTGTCTTTCTTCTATGTTTGTGCAGCGCCGCGTATGCCTTGTAGCGCTATAGAAATGCTAAATAGTAGTAGTAGTAGTAGTAGGACGGTTTCAGGAAGCCCGTCGGTACCGCCCGGGCAGGTCGGGCTCCTCTGCCCCCTCTTCCTTCAAGAGGAACTTCTCCCCCAAGCAGCATTCCTTTCGCAGAGACCGCCGTCCCGGAGGTGCTCCCTCCGGTCCTCCCCTAGGGTCTCGTACCCAATGACGGGGCCTTGGTCCACGCCCCAGTGCAGATTGGAGGACGGCTGTCCTCGTTTCTGGGCGAGTGGATCACAATAACTTCAGACGCTTGAGTGCTGGAAGTCATCAGAGACGGCTACAAGCTAGAGTTCTGCCGACCCTTAAGAGACGGGTTTGTGCTCTCTCCCTGCAAGTCTCCGGTCAAAGCTGTGGCAGTGCAGCAGACCTTGGACAATCTGATCCGCCTGGGTGCGGTCGTTCCGGTGCCAGAAAATCAGCTTGGCAAGGGACGTTACTCCATTTACTTTGTGGTACCAAAGAAAGGAGGTTCTGTACGGCCTATCCTCGACCTCAAGGGGTCAATCAGGTTCTTTCGCATGGAGACCCTCCGCTCTGTTATAGCGGCAGTGCAGGCAGGAGAGTTCCTGGCATCCTTGGACATCAAGGAAGCGTACTTGCATATTCCCATCTGGCCTCCTCATCAACGCTTTCTGCGTTTTGCAGTACTGGGCCGACACTTCCAGTTCAGAGCCCTCCCGTTCGGGTTGGCTACTGCTCCGCGGACCTTCTCCAAAGTAATGGTGGTCATCGCAGCCTTCCTGAGGAAGGAAGGAGTACAAGTCCATCCTTATCTGGACGACTGGTTGATCCGAGCCCCCTCTTATGCAGAGTGCGGCAAAGCTGTGAACCGGGTGGTTGCTCTTTTGAGCTCCCTGGGGTGGATCATCAACTGGGAGGAAAGCCAGCTGCACCCAACTCAGTCCCTGGAGTATCTGGGAGTTCGATTCGACACCCAAGTGGGCAGAGTGTTCCTGCCAGACAATCGGATTGTCAAGCTTCAGGCTCAGATGGACCAGTTCCTAGTAGCCTCTCCTCTTCGGGCTTGGGACTATGTGCAGCTGTTGGGCTCTATGACGGCCACGATGGAAGTAGTGCCCTGGGCCAGGGCTCATATGAGACCACTACAACACTCTCTGCTGCAGCGCTGGACTCCGATGTCAGAGGATTATGCTGTGCGCCTTCCCTTGGACCCAGCAGTGCGCAAGGCGCTGAGCTGGTGGACGCAGACAGACAAGTTGTCTGCAGGAATGCCTCTGGTGACCCCGGAGTGGATTGTCGTCACGACGGACGCCTCTTTGTCGGGCTGGGGAGCCCACTGCTTGGGAAGGACAGCGCAGGGGCTCTGGTCTCCTGCAGAGGTAAAGTGGTCTATCAACCTCCTGGAACTCAGAGCCATTCGGTTGGCGCTTTTGGAGTTCATCCCGGTACTGGCGTTGAAGCCTGTACGGGCCCTGTCGGACAATGCCACGGCTGTGGCCTATGTCAACTGCCAGGGAGGTACCAAGAGCGCCCCTCTAGCCAAGGAGGCCATGAATCTATGCCAGTGGGCGGAAGCGAACCTGGAACAGCTGTCAGCGGCCCACATTGCCGGAGTCATGAATGTCAAGGCGGACTTTCTCAGTCGCCATACCTTGGAGCCCGGAGAGTGGCAGCTATCTGTTCAGGCGTTCTTGGACATCACGAAGCGCTGGGGCCAGCCGAGCCTAGATCTGATGGCGTCATCGGCCAATTGCCAAGTGCCGCGCTTTTTCAGCAGAGGACGGGACCCTCGATCCCTGGGAGTAGATGCTCTTCTCCAACAGTGGCCGACACAAGAGCTTCTCTATGTGTTCCCGCCGTGGCCCATGTTGGGCAGGGTGCTAGACCGGGTGGCAAAGCATCCAGGCCGGATAATCCTGGTGGGTCCGGATTGGCCCAGACGTCCCTGGTATGCGGACTTGATCAGGCTCTCAGTGGACGAACCTCTGCGACTGCCAGTGGAGCAGGGCCTGTTACATCAGGGTCCCGTGGTGATGGAGGATCCCTCCCCCTTTGGTCTTACGGCCTGGCTATTGAGCGGCAGAGTCTGAGGAAGAAGGGCTTCTCAGACAAGGTCATCGCCACTCTGCTGAGAGCGAGGAAGCGCTCTACTTCTACTGCTTACGCCAGGGTTTGGCGTACCTTTGCAGCGTGGTGTGAAGCAGGTTCACTTTCTCCATTTACTGCTCCAATTTCTTCAGTGCTGGCGTTCCTGCAAGAAGGTCTGGAGAAAGGCCTGTCGCTCAGTTCCCTGAAAGTCCAGGTAGCGGCCCTGGCTTGCTTCAGGGGCCGCCTGAAGGGTGCTTCCCTGGCTTTGCAGCCAGATGTGGTGCGTTTCCTCAAGGGAGTTAATCACCTGCGCCCTCCTCTGCACTCAGTGGTGCCTGCGTGGAATCTCAACCTGGTGCTAAGAGCCTTACAAAGCCGCCTTTTGAACCCTTGTCGAGGGCATCTCTGAAAGACCTGACGTTGAAAGCAGTCTTTTTGGTGGCTATCACTTCAGCCAGAAGAGTTTCCGAGCTCCAGGCACTCTCTTGTCGAGAGCTTTTTCTGCAGTTCACTGAGGCAGGAGTGACTATTCGCACAGTGCCTTCCTTCCTACCCAAGATTGTTTCTCGCTTCCATGTGAGTCAGCAGCTCTGTCTCCCTTCCTTTCGTAGGGAGGACTACCCAGAAGAGTATTCTGCTCTCAAATATCTGGATGTGAGACGGGTCATCATCAGATACTTGGAAGTGACCAATGATTTCCGGAAGTCGGATCATCTGTTTGTCCTGTTTGCAGGTCCTCGTAAGGGTCTGCAGGCTGCTAAGCCTACAGTGGCAAGATGGGTCAAGGAAGCCATTGCAGCGGCTTATGTGGCCACGGGGAAGGTGCCGCCTATTCAGTTGAAGGCCCACTCCACTAGAGCTCAGGCGGCCTCGATGGCAGAGGCCGGGTCCGTCTCCTTAGAAGAGATTTGCAAGGCGGCAACTTGGGCGTCGGCCCATACCTTCTCCAGACATTACCGCTTGACTGTGGCTGCTCGGGCGGAGGCCCGGTTTGGAGCTTCAGTGTTGAATTCAGGGATTTCAATGTCCCGCCCTGGGTGAGTACTGCTTCGGTACATCCCACCAGTCTATGAATTGATCAGCATGATGATATGGAAGGTAAAATTATGTATCATACCTGATAATTTTCTTTCCATTAATCATAGCTGATCAATCCATAGCCCCTCCCAGATATCTGTACTGTTTATATTCTGGTTGAATTTTAGGTTCAAGTTTAGTCTTCAGTTACTTCAGGAGGACTTCGTGTTCAAGTTTTTTCACTTGGATTCTTCAAGAGTTGAGACGAGTTTGTGTTACAGTGAGCTGCTGCATTCCTCTCCCCTCCGTTTTACGGGGCTGGATTGAGACTTAAATTCTGCCGGCACTCCCTCCTGCTTCGTGCGGCTGTAGGGCAGCTTTGTACCCCTCCCGCTTCGGCGGTGTTAGGGTCAGTCAGCTCCTCCCGCGGTTGCGGTTGCAGGATAAGCCAGATCCCCCCCGCATCGGCGGGGTGGTGTCCCTCCCCCGCTCCGCGGGGATGAGCTGGACGGATTCCCCTCCCCCACTTGTGTGGGGATGAGCTGGGTTAATTCCCCTCCCCCGTTTCGGCGGTGGTGAGCTGGGCAGAGTGTCCCTTTGTGGGTGTAATTCTCTAAGTGCTGAGTCCTGCGGATGGAGCTTTGATATCGACATACTGAGGAGTTTCCGGCAGCACATGACCACATATAGGGAGGCAAAGTTTGCTCTCTATCTCCACCTGCTGGTAGATGGACACAACCCACCAGTCTATGGATTGATCAGCTATGATTAATGGAAAGAAAATTATCAGGTATGATACATAATTTTACCTTTGACATGGTGGATTAGATTCAAAAATATGTGGTGAAATACAACAACCACATAACCAAAGTGAATCTAACCTTATGTGCATATACCCTCAGATTCTATATATGGTGCTCAAAATTGTGCATGCAAATTTGGGCATGCCCAATTTACATGCACAATGAGTAACAAGACAATTAGTGCCAATAATTGGGTACTAACAATTATTGGCATTAATTGGCAACAATTTGGATTTGCATGCGCATCTTGCATCTGCAAATCTTTTAGCACTCAACTGAAAAAGGGGCATGGCCATGGGAGGGGCATGGGGGGGTCAGTGTTCACTAAAGATGAGCGTAGTATTATATAATTTGTGGAATCCGTGCCTAATTTGCATGCAAAGATTTACATCAGGTTTCATTTGGTGTAAATTCTCGTGCCCAAACTTGGGTGCAGATCCTGGCGCTACATGCTAGTCTATAAATAGCACCCAACTCAGACCACCGTTTATGGAATAGCGATTAGTGCTCATTTTTTGGTGGCGCACTGACTCTAGTCTACAGTGTGCACTTTTCTTAAAAAGTGCATGCTATTTGTACCCAGTACACTCTTTCCCAATATTACCCATTTATGTGAACCAGTATGCATACACAAACCACCATGCATGTGCGCACTATCAGGAAAGAGTGCACACTATGGGCCAGATTCTATATATAAAATCCACACAGAAAACATTTCCGTGTAAGCATATTCTATAAGCAGCACCTAGATTTAGGCGCAGTATATAGAATACGCTTTGTTGATATCCTAGCGCCTAAATCTACATGTCTCCATTTACACCACCAAAAACATGGGGCATATCCTGGCATGTAGATTTAGGTGCAGAGGCCCACATTCTATAACTGAGTGTGTAAATTTTGGACTGCTAATGAAATGCCCATTTCCAAGTCCATTACCATGACCCTTTTTGCCTGCATGCATTAAAATTTAGGCACTCTGCATTACAGAATAGGCTTAGTAATTAATGCGCATAAATTCTAATTATTGTCAATTAGTACTCATTATTGCTTATTACATGCTGTTAACAATGCTGATTAGCTTTTTAAGCTAATTAAGTTACATGCATTATTAAAGAATCTGTTTGGAATTTGGCTTGGAATGCTAGGTGCGCTATATAGAATCCGGGAGCATGTGCAAATAGCGCAAACTCTTATCAGCAAATGATATTCATTTGAAACTCCTGCCCATCCCTACTAGAAGCTGGAACCAGAAAACATGAGTGCTTTACTGCTAGAGCTAAAGCCAAATATTTATGGATACAGTACACTCCAGAAGACTCTAAAAATATAATAATTAGAGAAAACCACCAGGCAAGTGACAAACCAATGACTGCAGGGCAGTGATGAGATTGGAAATTATGCTTTGTGAAGGAACAAGCTATGTGAGAAAACAATGAAGTGAGAGATATTAAAAGTGTGGCAGAAGTAAAGATTTAAAAATAGCAAATTACTAATGCTAAGAGTATTTCAGAAGCTTTAATGAGCGTACACAATGACTGGTGAATTAAAAGGCATTATTGTTCAGACCAACAGAAAAGGACATGCCAGTCACCAAGGCAGATATTGTCTCACTTATGACAGAGCTAAAAAAGTAGTGGTTAACATAAAAAATAAAGCTGAGTGGGCCGGCCGCTGGTATTTTGCAGCACTTAACCAGCTAGTGCTGTTGAATGTCGGCACTAGCCGATCATTATAAACTCAGGCAGGAAAAGGGTATTCTGGGGGTGGAGTTGAGAGTTATATAGGTACCAGTGATATTCAGTGCATAACTAAGAGCTCCAACAGGACCACACAAAAGTTTATCCTATCTTTGGGCACATAGCTAGGCAGCACAGAATATTTACCGGCACCCACACTTCTGGATAACTGCCTGAAGATCAGAGCTGTTCTTCCCTGCCTTCCATTCCACTGAGGGTCACCCCCATAACAAGGTCCAATCCTCCCTCCTGACTCTCCAGCATGTCTGACCTCCCCAGTAAGGTATGATCCCCTACCTTGGAGTGGAGGAGTAGCCTAGTGGTTAGTGCAGAGGACTTTGATCCTGGGGAACTGAGTTCAATTCCCACTGCAGCTCCTTGTGACTCTGGGCAAGTCACTTAACCCTCCATTGCCCCTGGTACAAAATAAGTACCTGAATATATGTAAACTGCTTTGAATGTAGTTGCAAAAACCTCAGAAAGGCGGTATATCAAGTCCCATTTCCCTTCCAACATTCTTTACTCTCCCCAAAATGAAGTGACATCCCTCTCAACGCCTCCCCCCCCAACACAAGTGGACCCCCTCAAATGAAAAATACCCTCTTTGTCTCCCCCATAAGAAGCGCTTCTCTCTTGTCCCAGCAGCCCCTCATTAGCCTACCCGATAATCTCTGGTGGGCTAATTGGTCATCCAGGCAGGAGCAAAGCCCACTCCCTCTTGCCTTTGGCAGCTCCAGATACACCTGCTCTAACCTCTAGCTGTACTACAGTATCTAATGATAGTACTGTGAGACTACTATTAGAGGTTACAGCAGCTGTTTTGCATCTGAGTCATTAGGGGCAGAAGTGAGTAGGCTTCTCTCCTTCCCGGATGACCTGTTAGTTCACTAAAGGTAGGCCCCAGGGAGTGGGGGTGAGCAGCTGGAACATGAGGGGTCTTTTTTGAGTAGGGGTCTAAAGTGGGGGGATTGCATCTTGTTGGGGGAGTCACAAGAGGAATCACAGTTTTTCCAAGAGATACTATTCTAATGACATTTTATGTCTTTTTAGCTGTAATCAGCATTGGTGAAGTTTGTAGTTTTATACCAGCTGGGTAAGCCATCCTCTGTATTTTATTGGCTGCACTAGGCTAGACCTTTTGGGCTAGATTCTATATATGGCACCTGCAAATTCTGTGTGGAAAAGAAATATGCCGAGGCATATTCTCTAAAGTATGCCTATATTTTACAGAATAGACTTAAATTTCCACACGGTATATAGAATATGCCAAGTACCTCTCCATGAGACCAAATTTAGTCATGGCCATTTACACCATGTTTTACTTAGTGTAAATCCTTATGTCCAAATTGGGTGCAAAGTAGCTGTATTCTATAACAATGCGCATAAACTTTAGAAATGCCCACACCTTGCCCATGGCCATGACCCCTTTTCAACTACGTGACAGAGTTTAAGTGCACCACATAAGAATATAAGAGTAGCCATACTGGGTCAGAGCAATGGTTCATCTAGCCCAGTATCCTGTTTCCAATAGTGGCAGAAACCGAAATCATGGTAACATTCCATGCTACCAATCTCAGAGCAAGCAGTTGCTTCCCCATGTCTGTCTCAATAGCAGACTATGGACTTTTCCTCCAGGAACTTGTCCAAACCTTTTTTAAACCCAGATACATTAACTGCTGTTACTACATCTTCTGGCAAAGAGTCCCAGAGCTTAACTATTCCTTGAGTGAAAAAATGTTTCCTCCTATTTGTTTTAAAAATATCTATATAATAATTTGTACCTCAAGGTTCTCTGGCTGGCTGGCTGGCTGGGTGGGTTCGTAACATCTTGGTGACGTCAGCTCGCCTCCAGCGTTCCCTTCTCTCTCATTGTCCCGCCCTCGTGTAGAGATGAAATGATGTCAGAGGAGGGCGGGACACTGAGAGGGAACTTGGAGGCGACGCAAGCCCAGCCTGCCTGCCGTCGCTCAGATGGAGGGGAGGACAGAATCGCAGGACATTGAGGGGAGGGCAGAGCAGAGGAGAATCGATGGACATGGATGGGATGGGAGGAGAGGAGAGAATCGCAGGACATGGATGGGAGAGCAGGGCAGAAGAGAATCGGTGGGGAGGGCACAGGACAATCGCAGGACATGGAGGGGAGGACAGAATCGTGGGACATCGAGGGGAGGGCAGAGGAGAATCAATGGACATGGATGGGATGGGAGGAGAGAATCGCGGGACATGGATGAGACAGCAGGGCAGAGGAGAATCGCTGGGGAGGGCAAAATCGTAGGACACAGATGGGAGGGCAGGGCACAGGACAATCGCAGGACATGAAGGGAAGGACAGAATCGTGGGACATTGCGGGGAGGGCAGGGCAGAGGAGAATCGATGGACATGGATGGGATGAGAGGAGAGAATCGAGGGACACGGATGGGAGAGCAGGGCAGAGGAGAATCGCTGGGGAGGGCAGAATCGCGGGACATAGATGGGAGGGCAGGGCACAGGACAATTGCTGGACATGGAGGGAGGACAGAATTGCAGGACATCGAGGGGAGGGCAGAGGAGAATTGATGGACACGGATGGGATGGAGAGGAGAGAATCGCGGGACATGGATGGGAGGGCAGGGCACAGGACAATCGCTGGACATGGATGGGATGGGAGAGGAGAGAATCACGGGACATGGATGGGAGGGCAGGGCACAGGATAATCGCTGGACTTTGAGGGGAGGACAGAATCGCAGGACATCCAGGGGAGGGGAGGGGAGGGCAGAAGAGAATCGATGGACATGGATGGGATGGGAGGAGAGGAGAGAATCATGGGACATGGATGGGAGGGCAGAGGAGAATTGCTGGACATGGAGGGGATGGGAGGCCAGAGCAGAGGAGAATCGCTGGACATGGAGGGGAGGGCTGAATCGCAGGGCATGGAGGGGAGGGCAGGGCAGAGGAGAATCGCTGGACATGGAGTGGAGTCCAGAATTGCGGGACACGGAGGGGATGGTAGGACACAGGAGAATCGCTGGAAATGGAGGGGAGGCCAGAGCAGAGGAGAATCACTGGACATGACGGGGAGGCCAGAATCCTGGGATACGGAGGGGAGGGCAGGGCAGAGGAAAATCGCTGGACATGGAGTGGATTCCAGAATTGCGGGACACGGAGGGGACGGCAGGGCAGAGGAGAATCGATGCACATGGAGGGGAGGTCAGAATCGCTGGACATGGAGGGGAGGGCAGGGGAGAGAGGAGAAATCGCTTTGACGAGAGCCTTCCTAGGGCTTGATTCATTTTTAATGAAATGGGCTGTGTTGCACTAGTTTCAATATAACTTCCTTGAGTGTCCCCTAGTCTTTGTTCTTTTGAAACAAGTAAAAAAAAATCGATTTACTTTTACTTGTTCTACACCACTCAGGATTTTGTAGACCTCAATCATATCTCCCCTCATCTGTCTCTTTTCCAAGCTGAAGAGCCCTAACCTCTTTAGCCTTTCCTCATATGAAAGGAGTTCCATTCCCTTTATCAATTTGGTGGCTCTTCATTAAACCTTTTCCACTTCCGCTATATCTTTTTTGAGATATAGGGACCAGAACTGAACACAATACTCAAGGTGATGTTGCACCATGGAGCGCTACAAAGACATTATAGTATTTTCGGTCTTATTCGCCATCCCTTTCCTAATAATTCCTAGCAACCTGTATTTTGGCCACCGCTGCACATTGAGAAGATTTCAGCATATTATCTACAACAATACCTAGATTTTTCTTAGATTCTGACCCCCAAGACGGACCCTAACATCAGGTAACTATGATTCGGATTCTTTCCAATGTGCATCACTATGTTACAGAATACGCTTAGCGAGTTGTGCGCATAAATCTTGATTGCCAATTAGTGCTAATTGCTTAACATCCAATTGACAGAGCTGATTGGCTAGTTAACCAATTAAGTTACACGCATTGTTATAGAATACGCTTCAATTTCCATGTGGAAATTAAGACACAATATATAGAATACCAGGGTTTGTGTTTTATTGTTATATATTTATTTGTATTGTGTCTCAACTATTTATTTAATCAATTAAACATCAATTTATTTATGCATTTAGATGTGTTTTAGGTATTATTTCCATATATTACGTATGTGACTCGGTGCTCATAGATTTATATGTATTTTATTGGATTTTTTAAATCATTTTTTTAATGTTCAGTGTTGCAGTTTCATTGCCCGTGACATAGCCTGTACTACTGGCAAATCATGGCCATGTCGGGCACTTGTTTATAAATCATGGGAGCTTTGAACAACCAACAAAAGACTTTTTCTTCACAAGGTCTGCTTTCTTCTTTTCTGTTCCCTTTTTGCTTGAGGACATAGTCTTTCAGAAAGAGTGCACACTCTTTTCCCAATAATGTGTACATATGTGCATTATTCACCCAGCTGCAGTGGTTTGTGCATGTGCATTGGCTTGAATGGGTGCACTATTGGGTAATGAGGAAAGGGAAAGGAGATGGGACTTGATATACCACCTTTCTGTGGTTGCAATCAAAGCAGATTTACATACTATATATATATAAATACTAATTTTATACCTGGAGCAATGGAGGGTTAAGTGGGAAGTGCAGTGGGAATTGAACCTGGGCCCCCTGGTTCTCAGGCCATTGCACTATGTGGCTAATCCTCCACTACTGAACTAGATCGCAATAGTACACAATCTTTTGAATGAGTGTGCACAATTATCAGCAAACAAAAAAAAAACAGAAAAAGTTATTATTATTATTTCATTCATTAATGGCATGGGATATGTTGATGAGATTTCCCATGACTTTGAAAACATCTCATCCTTAATGATGTACAGATAAAAAGCAGTTATATGAAAATGTGAGGGCTGTGAAGCATCAAGCATTAAATCAGTGTGTTTTCATGCCTTTCATGAGAACTGATAATCAGCAAAATTTGTGGAAAAGATTTTCCAAGCTTTAAGGCTTCAGAACAAAAGTAATTATCAGCCTATGAACTGTCATGCAGAAGTTTTAGACCTTTGACAACCATTGCCAGACACAAGATATCATTAAGGATTTCCTTTTTACATTAAACTTTAAAATACAAGGTGAAAAACATCCTCTGATTTCAGAGGAAGACTGTACAAAAATGTGTTAGATGCTGTCAAAAAAAGGTGTAATGCAAGATGTCTTGGAACTGTCTAATTGACAAGAAATCCTTCCTGAGAGGAGGAAACTATCAGAAAGTTAACAAAAGCTAGAGAGCCGACAAGAATAAGTAGAAGTTGTGGAGGCTGATTTTATCTTATGAACACTTTCTCCTTTTAGTTTATGCCTTATTTTAGTTCCAGCTACTTAGTTCCCACATATCCAGTTTAGAAGTCTGACTAACTATGATAAAACAATCAAGAGGAAAAGAATGGGAAAGAGATAGGGAGGGGACTTGATATACCACCTTTCTGTGTTTTTTTGCAACTACAAAGCGGTTTACATAGTATATACAGGTACTTATTTATACCTGGAGCAATGCAGGGTTAAGTGACTTGCCCAGAGTCACAAGGAGCTGCAGTGAAGTGAGAATGAAGAAAGAAGAGACCGTCCTTTGCATCTCCTACTGAATTTTCCCTTCTTAAGAATAGCTAAATATTGTTGGATTCAAAAATCTATGGGTTATGCTAAGGAAGAAAATCATACATTCACTTATTAGAATTTATTTACCACCTTTTTGAAGGAATTCACTCAAGGCAGTGTATAGCAAAACATAAGCAATAGACAATTACAGCAGTAAAAATATTCAAATAACACTATAAGTGTGGCGTGGAGGGGCATTTTCGAAAGAAACGTCCAAGTTGGGATTTGGACGTCTTTGTGAAACGTCCAAATCCGGAGGCGGGGAAAAGCACATTTTCGAAAAAAGTTGGACGCCCATCTTTCGTTTCGAAAATACCAAGGACGTCCTTAGACATGAGCGTCTCTGAATTTCAGCGATTTTCGAAACCAAAGACGTCCATGTCTAAAACGTCCAAATGCAAGCCATTTGGACGTGGGAGGAGCCAACATTAGTAGTGCACTTGTCCCCTTGACATGCCAGGACACCAACCGAGCACCCTAGGGGGCACTGCAGTGGACTTCATAAATTGCTCCCAAGTACATAGCTCCCTTACCATGTGTGCTGAGCCCCCCAAACTCCCCCCCCCCCAAAACCCACTACCCCCAACCACTACCATAGCCCTTAAGGGTGAAGGGGGGCACCTAGATGTGGGTACAGTGGGTTTGTGGTGGGTTTTCGAGGGCTTGCTGTTTCCTCCACAAATGTAACAGGTAGGGGGGGGGGGGTATGGGCCTAGGTCCGCCTGTCTGAAGTGCACTGCACCCACTAAAACTGCTTCAGGGACCTGCATGCGCTGTCATGGACCTGAGTATGACATCTGAGACTGGCATAGAGGCTGGCACAAAATATTTTTAAAGATGTTTTTTGAAGGTGGGAGGGGGTTAGTGACCACTGGGGGGGGGGGGGGTAATGGGAGGTCATCCCGGATTCCCTCCGGAGGTCATCTGGTCATTTCGGACACCTTTTTTTGCCTTATTTGTAAAAAAAAACACGTCTGGGTGAAAACGTTTTACTTTAGGACGTCCCTGCTTTTTTCGATTAAGGCTCAAAGACATCCAAGTCTTAGGCACACCCAAGTCCCGCCTTCACCACACCTCCGATATGCCCCCCTGAGAGTTGGACATCCTTGTGACAGACTGCAGTTGGAGACATTCAAAATCGGGTTTTGATTATACCAATTTGGACGTCTCTGGGAGATGGACATCCACGTTCCAATTTAGGTTGAAAGATGGACGTCCATCTCTTTCGAAAATGAGCCTGATAGTATACTACAATACATGTCAACACAATATACAATAAATCGTTTTAATAGACAGCATAAGGTATAAGCAAAGATGGGCAATATAGATAGATAAGATAGAGTAAGAAAATATGGAACTAATTTAAAGAAAGTTGCAAATGAGGTCAGAAAGGTGCTTGAAAATTATCACTTCTGGCTTAGATCTATAAAAAATGTTTGTGCTATGGTTGGCTAAGTTAACTGCACATTTAAAAATCTTATTTCTTGGTTTAGGTCTTTTGCCCAACATTGTGAATAGATAAACAATTAAAATAAAGATAGGCTTTCTAGTGTTACAGGAAAGGAATTTAGCCAAAAATTAGGCTCAGCAGGGTGTGTCCAACTGAGGGATTTACCTTTATTATATCAGCTAATAAATAACTTAGAGTAAACTTTATGCATTTAGGTCAAGGTGTTAGATATTAAGAGAGTGGGGGAGGATACTATGTTGTAAAAGAAAAAGCACGTGGAGGTTTATTTTATAAGAGGCCACTTAGGGGCTGGTGCGGTAAACTGCACCATATGTCTGGTTTTACTTAGCCATGTCCTCTTTTTGAGGACACAGCCAGGAATCCGGGCGGGTTTTGTCAGCCTGTTTGTCCAGATTTGTGGATGAACAGGCAGGCTGGCGGGCGGATGGGCAGGCGGGTGTCCTATCTTCCCCTCCTTTACATTAGTGTGGTGCCTGGTGGTCTAGTGACCTCTTCAGGGCAGGAAGAACCACCACTTTCCTGCCCGGCACATTTGCAGACTGCTACCAGCACCACTTCAAAATGGCTGCCGAGAGTGCAAGCGACGGCCTCACAAGACTTCCACAGTAGTCTTGCAAGGTCATTGCTTGAACTCTCAGCAGCCGTTATGAATCGGTGCCGGGAGCAAGGAAACAGGGTCTTTTTCCCCAAAGAGACCACTAGACCACCAGGAAACTACAAAAAGGTATGCTTCCCAAGTGCTTGCAATGGGGGCAGACCATGTGGTATAAATGGCCTTAGTGCACAAGAATGGCATATGTAAGAACATGCTAAGACCACTTTTCACCACAGCTTAGTAAAAGGGTCCCCTTAATAACATAAATACATAAATTAAAGGTCATGGATTGCTTATGCTTAACCTCCTCTGTCTGATTTGGAGAATAAAAAAAAAAAAAAGAGTTAGTGGGCATTTTTAGGGGTCCTTTTATTTATTTGTTACATTTGTATCCCACATTTTCCAACCTATTTGCAGGCTCAATGTGGCTTACATAGTACCGTAAAGGCGATTGTCAAGTCTGGTATGGAAACAAATACAATTTGATGTTAGGTCGGGTAGGTTGGTATATTCAGGTACAGAGGGATCGAGGGTAGGAAGGAATATATAGTATCCAGTACAGTCTAAGGTTTTGCTGTTTTGCAGAGTTGATGCATCTAATTTATGTCGGTGGGGAATGCTTTTCTGAATAAGTAGGTCTTTAATGATGTCCTGAAGTTTAGATGGTCGTAGATTGTTTTCACAGACTTTGGCAGTGCATTCCATAATTGTGTGCCTATGTAGGAGAAGTTGGATGCATGAGTTAGTTTGCATATGAGTCCTTTGCAGCTTGGGTAGTGGAGATTCAAGTAGGTACGTGATGCTTTGGTTCTGTTTCTGGTTGGGAGCTCGATCAGGTCGACCATATATCCTGGGACTATACCGTGGATAATCTTGTGGACCAAGGTACAGATTTTGAAGGTGATACGTTCCTTGATTGGGAGCCAGTGCAGTTTTTCTCGGAGGGGCTTGGCACTTTCGAATCGTGTTTTTCCAAATATTAGCTTGGCTGCTGTGTTTTGGGCTGTTTGGAGTTTCTTTATGACTTGTTCTTTACATCCCACATATATTCCATTGCAGTAGTCTGCGTGGCTAAACACCATTGATTGTATCAAGTTGCGGAATATTTCTCTCGGGAAGAAAGGTTTATGCGTTTAAGTTTCCACATTAAGTGAAACATTTTCTTTATAGTGGAGTTTACTTGGCTCTCAAATGTGAGATTGCAGTCAATTATAATGCCTAGTATTTTGAGGCTATCTGAGATAGGAAGGGTGAGATCTGGGGTGTTTAAGGTTGTGGGATTATATTTATTGCGTTGGGATGAGAGGATGAGGCAGTGTGTTTTTTCAGTGTTCAGTTTCAGTTGAAATGAGTTTGCCCATAGGTCCATGATATCTAAACCGCGCTTGATTTCATCGGTGATTTCTGTTAGATTGTGTTTGAAAGGTATGTAAATTGTGATGTCATCTGCATAGATGAACGGGTGAAGGTTTTGGTTGGATAAGGCTTTGGCCAGGGGGGTCATCATTATATTGAAGAGTATTGGTGAGAGTGGTGATCCTCGTGGTACTCTGCAATCTGCTTTCCACGGTGGTGATATAGTAGTTTTTGATTTGACTTGACGGCTGTAGTGGAGGGCGGCCACTCAAAACTCAAAGTCCTGGATTTCAAGCGTGCTGACTTTACTAAAATGGGGGAATACCTGAGGAAGGAGATGATGGGCTGGGAGGAAGTACAAGAAGTGGAAGGACAGTGGTCAAGGCTGAAAGAAGCTATAAATAAGGCCACGAACCTTTATGTAAGGAAAGTAAATAAAAGCAAGAGAAAAAGGAAACCGATATTGTTCTCCAAACAAGTGGCTGAGAAAATAAAGGCTAAAGAGTTGGCGTTCCAGAAATACACAAAAACTCAAGAACAGGAACACGGGGAGGAATACCGGATGAAACTGAAAGAAGCCAAGAGAGAGATACGTCTGGCGAAAGCGCAAGAACAAATGGCTAGAAATGTAAGGAGGGGTGACAAAAATTTCTTCAGGTATATTAGTGAAAGGAGAATGACTAAAAAGGGAATTGTGAGACTAAAAGTTATTGAGAACCGCTATGTAGATAGTGATGAAGAAAAAGCAAATTTGCTAAATAGATACTTCTGTTCTGTTTTCACAGAAAAAAATCCTGGAGCAGGACCGCGATGGACTGGAAAAAGTACAAATGAAAATGGAGCGGATACAGCATCATTTACAGAAGAGAGTGTGTATGAACAACTTGTAAAGCTAAAGGTGGACAAAGCCATGGGACCGGACGGGATCCACCCCAGGATATTGAGGGAGCTCAGAGAGGTTCTGGCGGGTCCTCTTAAAGATTTGTTTAATAAATCCTTAGAGACGGGAGAGGTTCCGAGGGATTGGAGAACGGCGGAGGTGGTCCCTCTTCACAAAAGTGGTGATAGGGAAGAAGCTGGAAACTACAGGCCGGTAAGCCTCACTTCACTTATTAGAAAGTAATGGAAGCGATGCTGAAGGAAAGGATAGTGAATTTCCTGGAAGCCAATAAGTTGCAAGATCCGAGACAACATGGTTTTACCAAAGGGAAATCGTGCCAAACAAATCTCATTGAGTTCTTTGATTGGGTGACAGGAGAATTGAATCAGGGATGAGCTATGGACGTAATCTACTTAGATTTCAGCAAAGCTTTTGACACGGTTCCCCACAGAAGGCTTTTAAATAAACTGGATGGGCTGCAGATAGGACCCGAAGTGGTGAACTGGATTAGGAACTGGTTGACGGACAGACACCAGAGGGTGGTGGTGAATGGAGTTCGCTCGGAGGAGGGAAAGGTGAGTAGTGGAGTGCCTGAAGGATCGGTGCTGGGGCCGATTCTGTTCAATATATTTGTGAGTGACCTTGCCGAAGGGTTAGAAAGTAAAGTTTGCCTATTTGCGGATGATACTAAGATCTGTAACAGAGTGGACACCCCGGAGAGAGTGGAAAACATGAAAAAGGATCTGAAGAAGCTAGAAGAATGGTCTAAGGTTTGGCAATTAAAATTCAATGCCAAGAAATGCAAAGTGATGCACTTAGGGAATAGAAATCCACGGGAGACGTATGTGCTAGGTGGCGAGAGTCTGATAGGTACAGACGGGGAGAGGGATCTTGGGGTGATAGTATCTGAGGATTTGAAGGCAACGAAACAGTGTGACAAGGCGGTGGCCGTAGTTAGAAGATTGCTAGGCTGTATAGAGAGAGGTGTGACCAGCAGAAGAAAGGAAGTGTTGATGCCCCTGTATAAGTCGTTGGTGAGGCCCCATCTTGAGTATTGTGTTCAGTTTTGGAGGCTGTATCTTGCTAAGGATGTAAAAAGAATCGAAGCGGTGCAAAGAAAAGCTACGAGAATGGTATGGGATTTGTGTTACAAGACATATGAGGAGAGACTTGTTGACCTGAACATGTATACCCTGGAGGAAAGGAGAAACAGGGGTGATATGATACAGACGTTCAAATATTTGAAAGGTATTAATCCGCAAACGAACCTTTTCCGGAGATACGAAGGCGGTAGAACAAGAGGACATGAAATGAGATTGAAGGGGGGCAGACTCAAGAAAAATGTCAGGAAGTATTTTTTCACGGAGAGAGTGGTGGATGCTTGGAATGCCCTCCCGCGGGAGGTGGTGGAGATGAAAACGGTAACAGAATTCAAACATGCGTGGGATAAATATAAAGGAATCCTGTTCAGAAGGAATGGATCCTCAGGAGCTTAGCCGAGATTGGATAACAGAGCCGCGGAGTCGGGGATAGTGCCGGGCAGACTTATACGGTCTGCGCCAGAGCCAATGGTGGGAGGCGGGGATAGTGCTGGGCAGACTTGTATGGTCTGTGCCCTGAAAAAGACAAGTACAAATCAAGGTAAGGTATACACAAAAAAGTGGCACATTTCTTGGGCAGACTGGATGGACCATGCAGGTCTTTTTCTGCCGTCATCTACTATGTTACTATGTTTCTATGAGTTGGTATGTTCTGGTTATTAGGAAACCACTGATCCAGTTAAGTATATTTCCTCCAATCCTGAAATGGTCTAGGAGGTGTAGAAGTATGTTGTGGTTTACCATGTCGAATGCACTCGACATGTCAAATTGGAGGAGGAGTATGCTTTTACCTGTGGCAATTTCTTGTTTGAATTTGGCCAGGAGGGTGACTAATACAGTTTCAGTGCTATGAGAGGGGCAGAATCCTGATTTTGATTCATGTAATAATGAGAACTTCTCCATGTATTCCATAAACTGTTTTGTCACCATACTCTCCATCAATTTGACTACTAATGGAATGGATGCGACTGGGCGGTAATTGGTAAGATCGTTCGATTTTTTCTGTGTGTCTTTCGGTAGTGGAGTGAGTAGGATGTTGCCATATTCCTTGGGGAAGACACCTTGTTGGAGCATGCATTTTAGGTAGGATGTAAGGTCTTCAATGAAGCAACTGGGTGCAGTTTTAAGTAAATAACTGGGGCAGGTGTCTAATTTACAGTGGGTATTGGAGAATCTATGAATCACTTGGGTAACTGATTCAACGGAGAGAAGAGCACATTTTGACCAGATGCGGTCTGCAGGGTATTCTTCCTAGTTTGAGTCCAGTAGATTAAAGAAGTGGTCAAGGTCGGTATTGTGTTGAGGAAGTGTATTGCGTAGCTTTATTATTTTTTCCTTGAAATGGTTGGCAAGATCATCTGCAGATGGGATGTCAGTGTTGGTTGTAGTGATAGGAGTGGTATCTAGGAGCTTGTTTACGATTTGATATAGTTTCTTCATGTCTTTGTAGTCTGGTCCTATTTTAGTTTTGTAGTAAGATCTTTTGGTTTGTCTTATTATATATTTGTATTTTCTTTGTGTTTCCATGCATTGAGTGTGTGCTCATCTTTTAACTTTTTCCATGCTCGTTCGAGTTTCCTGGTTTGTGTTTTTTTTAGCGCGTCATTAAACCATGGGGTCACGTTCTGTCTTCATGTTATTCGTGTTCTTAGGGGTGCTATTTCGTCTAGTAAGTTAAGTACATAAGTACATATAAGTACATAAGTATTGCCATACTGGGAAAGACCAAAGGTCCATCGAGCCCAGAATCCTATTTCCAACAGTGGCCAAATACCCGGCAAGATCCCAAAAATGTACAAAACATTTTATACTGCTTATCCCAGAAATAATGGATTTTCCCCAAGTCCATTTAATAACGGTCTATGGACTTTTCCTTTAGGAAGCCGTCCAAACCTTTTTTAAACTCCGCTAAGCTAACCGCCTTTACCACATTCTCTGGCAATGAATTCCAGAGTTTAATTACACGTTGAGTGAAGAAAAATGTCCTCCGATTCGTTGTAAATTTACTACATTGTAGCTTCATCGCATGCCCCCTAGTCCTAGTATTTTTGGAAAGCGTGAACAGACACTTCACATCTACCCGTTCAACTCCACTCATTATTCTATAGACCTCTATTATATCTCCCCTCAGCCGCCTTTTCTTCTGAAGAGCCCTAGCCGCTTTAGCCTTTCCTCATAGGGAAGTTGTCTCATCCCGTTTATCATTTTCGTCGTCCTTCTCTGCACCTTTTCTAATTCCACTATATCTTTTTTAAGATGAGGCGATCAGAATTGAACACAATATTCGAGGTGTGGTTGCACCATAGAGCGATACAAAGGCATTATAACATCCTCAATTTTGTTTTTTATTCCTTTCCTAATAATACCTAACATTCTATTTGATTTCTTAGTCGCAGCAGCACAATGAGCAGAAGGTTTCAACGTATCATCAACGACAACACCTAGATCCCTTTCTTGGTCCGTGACTCCTAACGTGGAATCTTGCATGACATAGCTATAATTCGGGTTCCTCTTTCCCAGAAAAATCACTTTGCACTTGCTCACATTAAACGTCATCTGCTATTTAGACACCCAGTCTCGTAAGGTCCGCTTGTAATTTTTCATAATCCTCCTGCGATTTAACGACTTTGAATAACTTTGTGTCATCAGCAAATTTAATTACCTCACTCCCATCTCTAGGCCATTTATAAATATGTTAAAAAGCAGCGGTCCCAGCACAGAGCCCTGGGGAACCCCACTAACTACCCTTCTCCATTGAGAATACTGACCATTTAACCCTACTCTCTGTTTTTGTTTTTTTGTTACATTTGTACCCCGCGCTTTCCCACTCATGGCAGGCTCAATGCGGCTTACATGGGGCAATGGAGGGTTAAGTGACTGGCCCAGAGTCACAAGGAGCTGCCTGTGTCTGAAGTGGGAATCTTTTAACCAGTTTTTAATCCACAATAGAACACTACCTCCTATCCCATGACTCTCCAATTTCCTCTGGAGTCTTTCATGAGGTACTCTGTCAAACGCCTTCTGAAAATCCAGATACACAATATCAACCGGCTCACCTTTATCCACGTTTGTTCATCCCTTCAAAGAAATGTAGTAGATTGGTGAGGCAAGATTTCCCTTCTCTAAATCCATGTTGACTTTGTCTCATTAATCCATGCTTTTGAATATGCTCTGTAATTTTGTTCTTAATAATAGTCTCTACCATTTTGCCCAGGACCAACGTCAGACTCACTGGTCTATAATTTCCCTGATCTCCTCTGGAACCTTTTTAAAAAATCGGCGTTACATTGGCCACCCTACTACTACTACTATTTAGCATTTCTATAGTGCTACAAGGCGTACGCAGCGCTGCACAAACATAGAAGAAAGACAGTCCCTGCTCAAAGAGCTTACAATCTAATAGACAAAAATAAAGTAAGCAAATCAAATCAATTAATCTTCCGGTACCACGCTCGATTTTAAGGATAAATTACATATTTCTAACAATAGCTCCGCAAGCTCATTTTTCAATTCTATCAGTACTCTGGGATGAATACCATCCGGTCCAGGAGATTTGCTACTCTTCAGTTTGTAGAACTGCCCCATTACATCCTCCAAGTTTACAGAGAATTCATTAAGTTTTTCCGACTCGTCAGCTTCGAATACCATTTCCGGCCCCGGAGCTTCCTTCACCTCACCTTGTTTGATCTTCCGTCCTCCGTTTTTAATATGCGGAATATATTTGGCTTGGGCTTCCAGGATGGTGCTTTTGAACAGCATCCACGCCTGATGTAAATTTTTGACCCTCGCAGTCGCTCCTCTAAGTTTTTTTTTCACCATTCTTCTCATTTTATCATAGTCTCCTTTTTTTAAAGTTAAACACTAACGTATTTCCTATGTATACTTACTTCAAAGCTAATATCAAATCCGATCATATTATGATCACTGTTATCAAGCGGTCCCAGCACCATTACCTCCCGCACCAGATCATGTGCTTCACTAAGGACTAGGTCTAGAATTTTTCCTTCTCTTGTCGGTTCCTGTATCAGCTGCTCCATAAAGCTGTCCTTCATTTCGTCGAGGAATTTTACCTCCTTAGCGTGTCCTGATGTCACATTTACCCAGTCAATATCAGGGTAATTGAAATCACCCATTATTATTGTGTTGCCCAGTTTGTTTGCGTCCCTAATTTCCTTTAACATTTCTGCATCCGTCTGTTCATCCTGGCCAGGCGGACGGTAGTACACTCCTATCATTATCCTTTTCCCCTTTACACATGGAATTTCAATCCACAGTGATTCTAAGAAGTGTTTTGTTTCCTGCAGAATTTTTAATTTGATTCAAGGCTCTCATTAATATACAATGCTACCCCTCCACCAATTCGATCCACCCTATCACTACGATATAATTTGTACCCCGGTATGACAGTGTCCCACTGGTTAGCCTCCATCCACCAGGTCTCAGAGATGCCTATTATATCCAATTTTTCATTTAGTGCAATATATTCTAACTCTCCCATCTTATTTCTTAGGCTCCTGGCATTCGCATATAGACATTTCAGACTGTTTGCTGCTCCTATTTACATCATGATTAGTACTTGACAGTACTAATTTGCAATCTTTTGTCTGATTTTTATTTAGGGACACCTGATCTACTACGGTCTCTTTTGCAACCTCACTATCAGGATACCCTATCTTCCCTGTTTTGATGATATCTTTGAAAAATACCTTATCCTGAACCATGCGCTTTGAGCGACTGTCGGCCTTCCCCCCCATTTCTAGTTTAAAAGCTGCACTACCTCCTTTTAAATGCCGATGCCAGCAGCCTGGTCCCACCCTGGTTAAGGTGGAGCCTATCCTTTCGGAATAGGCTGCCCCTTCCCCAGAATGTTGCCCAGTTCCTAACAAATCTAAAATCCTCCTCCCTGCACCATCGTCTTATCCACACATTGAGATTCCGGAGCTCTGCCTGTCTCTTGGGCCCTGCGCGTGGAACAGGTAGCATTTTGGTAGCATTTCAAAAAATGCTGCCCTAGAGGATCTGGATTTGAGCTTTCTACCTAAGAGCCTAAATTTGGCTTCCAGAACCTCTCTCCCACATTTTCCTATGTCATTGGTACCCACATGTACCAAGACAGCCGACTCCTCCCCAGCACTATCTAAAATCCTATTTAGGTGACGTGTGAGGTCCGCCACCTTCGCACCAGGCAGGCAAATCACCAGGCGATCCTCACATCCAGCAGCCACCCTATATGCCTAATGATCGAATCACCAACTACAACAGCTGTCCTAACCTTTCCCTCCTAGGCAGCACTTGGAGACATATCCTCGGTGCATGAGGATAGTACATCCCCTGGTGGGCAGGTCCTGGTTACAGGAGTACTTCCTACTTCACCAGGGTGATGCTCTCCTTCTAGGAGACCTCCCTCCTCCAAGGTAGCACAAGGGCTACCAGACTGGAGGTGGGACTTCTCTACAACATCCCTGTAGGTCTCCTCTATGTACTTCTCTGTCTCCCTCAGGTCCACCAAGTCTGCTACTCTAGCCTCAAGAGAACAGACACGTTCCCTGAGAGCTAGGAGCTCTTTGCATCGGGCACACACATATGACATCTCACCAACTGGGAGATAATCATACATGTGACACTCAATGCAAAAGACTAGATAGCACCCCTCTCGCTGCTGGACTGCTGACTCCATCTTAGTGTTGCTACAGTATTAAGGATATTAGCCTAATATAAAAGTGTCTTTTAGTTTATATAGTATATTGTATGATTTAGTTAGTGTTTCCTTCTTAGATGGTAATGAAATGTATTTAAAACTCTGTAAGAGCACTCCTTACTTGTTACCCTAATTACAATACCTGAATATAAATGAAGAGTTGTCCAAGGGGTGGGCGGGAAGACTAAACTAGATCCTGCAGTGTCTGTTAGATTCTGTTAATGCTGTGGTACAGCGTTTTTAAAACTAAGCGGAAAAGACTATGGAGAATAGTTGATAAAATTTGCTTTTTATATTTTTATTTTGCCTAACACTAACCTACAATTCCTCCTTTAAACCCCAATCTTTAAGTTCCCAAAGCACAAAGCAAAATAGCGTTCACTTACCAGAGAAATGTTCTTTTCTCTCGGAACTTCTCAGAAAGAAAGTTCAGTGGGACCTTTTCTCTTTATACAGTTTTGAATCTAAGGGGCCTCTTTTAAACAGGCTCTTTGAAGCTGACTCAGCAACCTATGCAAGTATTCTATTCCCCACATCTTAATTAACACTTAATTGAGGTCGCTAGATGAGCTACCTCTCCAGCAGCCAAGGAACAGAAAATAACTGCCTTTTAGAACAAGAGTTTTTGGCTGTTTAGTTTCTACCTCTAGAAAAGGTTTCAGTTTAAAACTATGGGAAAATGCCTATTTCTAGAGAAAATGTCATCTTTCATCCCAGTCAGAAAGGTAATGTGTGGAATCCTTTCGTGCGTACCATTCATTGTCGTATATGTGTTGCCAATGTTCTGTTGGGTCAATTTGGCCTCTTGTGCTGTAGGTTGTGTGTTCAGGTGTATGGTACAATCCCTTCTTCCGCGAAGTTAGAGATAGGTTTTAATTTGTAGTGATCGGACCATGGTATTTCTGACCATTTAATATCTGTTACTAATATGTTGTGGTTTGTGAAAAATTTGTAGGAGAAGAGGTCCAGTGTGTGCCCTTTAATGTGAGTAGCTTGCATTTGAGGAAATTTGAGATCCCATGAGTGGAGGAAATCCTTGCAATCTCGTGAGTTGGTAGAGTTAATATCTTCAAGGTGGAGGTTTATGTCACCTAGTACTAGTGTGTTAGGGTTGGATACACAACTGTTTGAGATAAAGTCCATAAGGTTGAGCTGACAATCGTTCCAGTTGCCTGGAGGTCTGTAAAATAAGACGCAGTTTAGGTGATCAATTAGGAATTTGTTGTGAATTCGGAGTGAATTTCTAATTGGGTTGTTATGGACTCAGCGGTAGTTTCGGTGGTGAAATGGGAGCAATAAATTAGTGCTAGGCCACCGCCTCTTTTCCTTTCTGGTCCAATGAGTGATCTTATATCCTGGAGGGCAGGGGTCAAGGATTATGGGATCTTTTTGATCGTGGTTCCAGGTTTCATTGATGAACAGTAGGTCAAGGTTATCTGTGATCCAATCTGTTATTGTTGTTTGGTTTACTACAGATCTGGCGTTAATGTAGCCCACTTGAATATTGTGGAGTGGAGCTTCTATATTTGGAGAGGTGTGGATTTTGGTGAGTTGTCGTTCCCAGGTCATTGTGTGTGTGTTTTGACTTTCATTCCGCTTTGTTGGTCTAGTCCAGTTGTGGGTGGTCTTCCTTTAGTATGGTGATTGTCCGTTTGGAGAAAGGTGGAGTGTTTGATTAGTCTTTGGTGGTTTAGTATGATGGATGTTATATTTTTATCTGCAAGTGCGATGGAGAATGATAGTTGGAACAGTGATGGGGAGTATATTACTAGTAGTGATATGAATATATTCATACTATTGCCGGAATGGAGGTTGGTAGATAGCTCTTAGACCAATTATCAGGAGTGACGCTTTTACTAAGCTGCAGTATAAAGTGGTCTTAGCATTAATGTTGCCATTAAAAATAGCATGTGAGCACTTACCGACATCTTTATTGTAGGTAGTAAAGGCTCACACTAATCCTGCACTAATCAGTTAGCACACGGTAATGTAGCTGCATTGATTAGTGCAGAAATGCCCCTCTCCACCCCCAGACATGCCCCCGTCATGGTAAAATAAGCTCCAAAACTTATGCTTCTAATTTCATTAGTCTCCTAAAAAGTGTGTGACAAGACAAAAAAGAGTTAAGAGTTTAGGGGGAGCCAATATGGCATTGAAGATCTGGTTCACTTGTGCTGATATGGGCAAGAGGAAAGGGTAAACTTAGCCCTGTCCCTCACAGTTTGCTGTGGTCCCACAAGATAGTTGGAAGGGATACTCAGTGGATGGAACCTGGCCATGACGTGACCATTCCCAGCACATTTGATTACAGACTAAGCATCCTGGAGAGGTATTTGCTAAACTGACATCAGCTGTGAACACCACTGAAGTAGTGGCATTCTTTCCTGATGAAAGAGGGGCTGTTTTGATGCATCATCCAGACAAGTGACTCCCAAACCTGGTCCTGGAGGCACCCCAGCCAGTCAGGTTTTCAGGATACCCACAATGAATATTCATGAGAGTTGCATACAGTGGAGGCAGTGCATGCTAATCTCTCATGGATATTCATTGTGGGTATCCTGAAAACCTGACTGGCTAGGGTGCCTCCAGGACCAGGTTTGGACACCACTGTTCCAGACTGAGGTAATCTGTTAAAAGGTGAGTTCTGTGGATAATGTTGTGATCTCCTTAGACCAGGGGGTTCTCAGCCCAGTCGAGTTTTCAAGATATTCACAATGAATATGCATGAGATAGATTTGTATACAATGGCGGCAGTGCATGCAAATTTATCTCATGCATATTCATTGTGGATATCTTGAAAACCAGACTGGCTTGGCTTGGACTGGGTTGAGAACCCCTGCCTTAGACTCTGATCCTGTGAAGGTAAAGCAGCTGAGTTCTCAGACTCATGAGCCATTGTATGGTGAAGGAGGGGTAGTTAAAATCGCTGCAAGTAATGCTCTTTGGATAATGGAAAATACTTTGACACACAAAAAAGGTTAGTTTTAGGGACTTCAATTTTCCTTGTAAACCCAGATTAATTCACAAGGGAGTTAGTTTTGTTGGAGGCTCAGGGACAGAAGATGGGTGAATTGAAACAGCAAATGAGGGAGATTCAGGTATGCAACATGGATTTTAATAAAGATTAGGACATGTTACATCAAAGGATGCACATTTTGGAGAATCTTAATAGATACTTCAGCTTTGAAGGTCAGGTGACCCTCATGGGGAGGAATGCTGGCTTCGGCCTAACCCCTGGTAAGCCTTTCTGTGGCTGAGAGGTACCCAAGCTCTCCCACCGGCTGCCTTTCAGGTGATGTGGAGGACTTGCAGCTCATCTGCATATCCTCACAGCCTTCTCCAGGGTGACTCCCAGGTCCACTCTGATACACTCAGGGCCTCCGCTCTAGGTGCCGCGTGCGGGCATTCTCTCTTTACATTTATATTTTCTCCCAGTTGCTTCTTATGGCTCCAGTACACTTTCTCTTCCTGGCACTGTCCCTTCCTAATCTGTTTCTCCATCTGAAACCACTGTACTCTGCACGAACACATTGCTCACCTTCTGCTTTCACCATCTCACCATCTCTTTTGTCCCCTTCTCAGCTCTCAACCTTCAACATTTCCTTCCTTCCATTCATCCATCTCCTTTCTGAGTACATCTCACATTCGTCGCTGTCGTCATACCTCTCCAACTCTTCTCCGTACTCTCTTGTTCCTTCTCCTGCTCTCCGCTGGGGACATCAATCCCAATCCTGGTCCTCCACATCAGTTCTCATCCTATTCATGCAGATCACACTGTGATGTCTCCAATCTAATTTCTGTTCCTCTCCTCCCTCCCCTTCTTGCCTGCCTTTCTCGTGTGCTCTGTGGAATGCCCGTTCTGTCTGTAACAAACTTTCCTACATCCATGACCTGTTTATCTCTCGTTCTCTCCATCTGTTTGCCTTAACTGAAACTTTGTTTTGCCCTGAAGACTCTGCTTCAGTCATGGCCCTATGCCATGGAGGTTCTTTTCTCCCATACTCCTCGCCTGGTTGGCCGCGGAGGTGGTGCGGTCTACTACTTTCACCCTCTTGTAGATTTCAACCTCTTCTTCCACCTCAGTCTCACTGCTTTTCTTCCTTCAAAGTCCACTCCATCCATCCATCTATTCACTCCTCTGCCTCTCCGAGTAGCAGTCATTTATCGACCTCATGATAAGTCCCTTTCTTCCTTTCTCACTGACTGACTCCTGGCTTTCCTTCTTTCTTGAACCTTCATCTCCTTCCCTCGTTCTTGGAGATTTTAACATTAATGCTAATTATCCCTTTGACTCTTATGCTTCTCAGTTTCTTGCTTTTAACATCCTTCTTCAATCTTCAACTGTGCTCCACTACCCCCACTTACCAGAATGGCACTGTCTTGATCTTATCCTCGTCTCAAACTGCTCACTCTCCAGCTTTTGTGCCTCAGCTCTTCCTCTCTCTGACCATCATCTGATAACTTTCACACTTACACCCTCCTCCCCAGTCCCGTCCAATCTTAACCAATACATTTAGGAATCTTCAGGCTATTGACCCTTCTACTCTGTCCTCCAGTGTTTCAAATCTCTTCTCTACCACTTTGTTATCCAAGTCTGTCAATAAGGCTGTCTCTTCCTATAATGCTATTCTCTCCTCTGCTCTGGATACTCTTGCTGCTCCCATTCCCCGTCCTGTAAAGTGTACCAAACCCCAGCCTTGGCTGACCTCTAGAATCCACTACCTATGTTTCTGTGCTTGCTCTGCCGAACGCCTTTGGCTGAAATCCCGTGCCCATGCTGACTTCATACATTTAAAATTCTTGCTGACCTCCTTCCAGTCTGCTCTTTTACTTGCCAAACAGGATTATTACATCCAGTTGACAAATTCTCTTGGCTCAAACCCTCGACGTCTCTTTGCCACACTGAACTCTCTCCTCAATGTGCCTTCACCTCCAACTCCCTCTTCACTTTCTCCCCAGACTCTGGCTGAGTTCTTTCATGATAAGGTTCACAAGATTAAACTTGAATTCTCAACCAGGTCACCTCCACCTTTCCTTCCCTTAGTCCATTCTCTCAACCCTCCAAACCCCTGCCTCCTTTTCTGAAATCACTGAAGAGGAATCTACACATCTTCTTTCCTCTTCGTTAACTACCTGTTCCTCTGATCCTATTCCCACCCATCTACTTAACACTATCTCTCCTACTGTCATCCATTTTATCTGTCATATCCTCAATCTTTCACTTTCCACTGCGACTGTTCCTGATGCCTTCAAACATGCCATAGTCAGTTTTCTTTTTCTGCTTTTCTTATTGGCTTATATTTAAATCACTTGATATACTGCCCTTCTTGAGGTCAAATCAGGGCAGTTTGCAATATAGAACTCAAAAGTGCTATTTCAGTAGAACTAAAGTAATAGAGACCATGAAACAGATAGGAGAATAATAAACAAGAGAAACTACCCATGTACCAAGCTCCATTCAGGTTCCCAAGTGCCATTCAAGGGTCGAGTAAAAAATGTGTGTTTGCAGGATGGCCTTGAATTTTGGAAGTGATAAATCAAGATCAGGGCTGGTGTTAGACATGCTGAGGTCCAGGACAGAAATTAAGGAGGGGTCCCCTCAATCCCCTCTCCTCCCTGCCCCTCTCGATTTTCCCACCCACCATTACTACCACACATAACACAACGTTAAATTACTTTTTTTTACATACAAAACACAGGCAGACCTTCACAAGGGATCACAAATTAGAAATAGAATATGAACACCAAAACTGAACTGGGAACCCCAAGACATTACACTCATCAAATAACGCAACATTGGTGAAATAAAAACAGAAATACACTTCATTTTGTACTAAACACAATCAGTGATGTTACTGGGGGGAGGGTGAGCTGGGACCCCAAAATTAGCATCTTCTTTGATATGGTTGGTGTGGATCCTCAAGCCTCACCAGCTAATGACCACCCCCTCAGGTCCAGCGACCAGAACTCTCCAAGCTCTGCAGCTGGCAGTACTTCAAAGCTGCTGCCTTCCCCTCTCCCCTGTGCTTGCTGAGCTTTCACACATGCATGAAAACCGTGTGTAGTGGGGGGGTGTGGCGGTGGTAACTTCATATTTCCACCAGCTGCAGAGCTTGGAGATTTCTGGGTGCTGGACCAGAAGAGGACGTCTTCAGTTGGTGGGGCTTGGGAATCCCCGCCAGCACAGGAAATTTTATTTTGCTTTCAGGAGGGGAGAAAATTTGGTGTCCACTCATTTTGGGGCCAAATTCCACCCCCCCCCCCCCCCCCCAGTCATTTGGCTACACTTCTGAATACAATACAAAAACATCTGTGATACACATATCCCAATGCTAACATATTCCAGTTAATAAATTCAAAATAAAACACTTTTTCTGCCTTTGTTATCCAGGCAATTTGTTTTTTTCCATCATCTTTTCTCTTTTCTGCTTTCTTGTTTGTCTTCTGCTAATTCTCTTTCCAATGCCTGCTATCCATTTTTCTTTTCTTCTTTTGTTCCATTTCCTCACTACACCATAACATACTGTTTTTTCCCCTTTCAGCTTTCCTCTTTTTTTTTTCTGCCTCTGGCCACTCACATTTCACCCTCTTTCTCACCATCTCCTTCTTTTCAAAATTCAGCTATCAATTTTCCATCTCCTCTCAGTCCCTAGCTCTCCCATTTCCTATCTTCTTTCACAATCTCCTATTTCCTTTCATCTACTCCCCATGACCACATTTCTATCTCTGTACTCAATATTCTCCTCTTACTCATCTTCTTGCCACCCCCCCCTCTTTGAGCACTCCCACATGGTTGAAGCACTTCCAGAATTCCCTCTCCTCCTCTCCACTAATCAAAGAGAGTATGGTGGGATACTTCTCCCTGTCCCTTTCCCTCCACCCCCTAGTATTATTCTGTCCCATCTCTCTTCCTTCCTGCTCTCCCATGGGTTCATCTCCCCTCCTCTCTCCCCCCACTCCCATGGTCCTACTCTCTCATTTTTGTTGTTCTTCTCTCCTCCACTTGATGCATCTCCTTCCTCCCACCCCCAGGTCCACCATCTCTCCCTTTCTCCTCCCCTCTCATTCCATCTCTCCATTACCTCCAAGTCCACCATCTCCCTTTCTCTTCCCAGCTGCCCTCCCATCCAGTATATATCTTCCTTTCCCTCCACCCCCCCCCCCCGAGATCCAACTTTTCTCCCTTTATTTTCCCCTCCCTCCATCCCATTGTCCACCACCTTTCCCTCACCTGATTCTGGGTCCATCATTTCTTTCCCTTCACCTCCCACACCCCTTCTCTTTGAACCCCCCCCTCCGGTCTACTTTAAAAACAGCTGCTTCAAGGAGCCCCACGAGCTAGCATGTCTTCCCCTTTGCTCCATCCAATCCAATGTCTCCCTTACCTTCCTGGTCTACCTCTAAAATGCATTTTTCTTCACAGGGAGGTCACCAGTGCGGCAGCAATTCTGATATGCTGCGTGCAGCCTCCTTGGTGCTTTCCCTCTGCTGCAATCCACCAAGGTGGAAACAGGAAGTTGTAACACAAAGGAGCAGACCACAGCAGAAGGAATGCACTGAGGCTGTGGGCAACATATCAGGATGGCTGCTGCACTGGCAACCCCCTGTGAAGAAAAATACATTTTAAAGGTAGCCCAAGAAAGTGAGTGAGAAGTTGGACAGGGGGTAGAGAGAAGGGGAAGACATGCTGTCCCAAAGGGCTCTACTGGAGCTGTGGGGACCAGGGCAGTTGCCCTGTTTGTCTCCCCTGCCCTTCCAATGCTGGACCTGTTCAAGCTGAAAGGAGAATGGCATACGACTCCATAAAGCCAGAAACACTTGAGGAATTTTGTAACATTGGGTGCCTTAAGGAAGTTCAACACTGATATTTTAACTATGCTAAGTGAATGAAGCTATATGCCCCCTTCTTTTGATGTAGTCTATTTTGGATTTCTGGGATTTGTTTTTGGTATATTTTTACAATGCTTTTGAAATTTTGATTAAATATATGTTGTTGCAAATAATCAACTAGAAGCATAACAGATGATTAAATCTATATTCAAGGTATCAGACTTGAAATAGCTGTGTGCTATAAGAGGTTTTAAGACCATGTACCTTTCATTATGATGTAATTTCTTCTTCTTCAAAATATTACATTATGGTGGTTTTGTTGATTACATTAAGAGTTCTGTGGACCATCTTTTCCTTCCCCTTTTTTTGATGATTGATGTCTTTGCTGTAGGGATGGTATTTTCCTCTTTTTTCCCTTACTACAGAAGACTCAATAAAACAGGTGTTAGAAAGAAAAAAGGCCGAGTGGTGATTTGAAAAGTAGCCAGTAATGGGGATGGGATGAAAAGTTTTTTTGTTTATTGTATTTAAAAATAAACAAGCATTGCATGCATGAGAAACAAAGCTATGTGCAGACAAAAGGAAAAAAGCTTTATGAGAAAAACCTCTCTACATACAAAAAAAGTAATGATCTAAGGCCCATTAACTCCCTAGGAGTCCACAGACTTAAGAGAGGGTCCCATTAAGTAAAGAAGCCAATGACAACAAATAAGGAGAAAATAAGAATACAAAAAGGGAAAAAAAAGTGCCTAGAATGTCAAAGGAGTGGAGGAGTGGCCTAATGGTTAGGGTGGTGGACTTTGGTCCTGGGGAACTGAGGAACTGAGTTCGATTCTCACTTCAGGCACAGGCAGCTCCTTGTGACTCTGGGCAAGTCACTTAACCCTCCATTGCCCCATGTAAGCCACATTGAGCCTGCCATGAGTGGGAAAGCGAGGGGTACAATGTAACAAAAAAAAAATACTATTAAGATTTCTAAACAATACCTATAGACCCCCTCAGCTAATGGGAAGTTGAACAGGATGTCTGTTATCTAGAAAAGCCCTAGGCTGTTTGGGATGATAGAAAAGATATTGATTTGTATTCAATTAAATTAAGCATTTACAAGGAAAATGTAAAGAATTGTGCTCTCAGGGATAACATCTCTGGACACATTAACAGAAATAGTTTCTTCTTCTCCTGTGTCTCCACACAGATATGACAAAAAACCCAAACATTTTCTCCCCCCCCCCCCCAAAAAAAAAAACAAAAAACTTTGAACAATTCCTAATATAGGGGCCCTTTTAGTAAAGGGTTGGCGTGAGGCAATGGGCTTGCCATGCGCCAACCCAGAACTACAACCAGGTTACCACAGGAGCCCGGCAGTACTTCCCACCCCCAGTGCACACCATTTCCAGCACTACAAAAATATTTCCTATTTTTGAAGCGCTGGTGCTGACTTGGTGGTAATCGCTGCCCAGTTACAGTCGGGTTAGCATGGGAGCCCTTACCACCACCTCAATGGGTGATGTTAAGTGCTCGCCCCTGAAATGGCTGTGTAGTTAATTGGCTCACTTACCACATAGCCATTGCTTAAAAAAAAAAAAAAAAAGAGACAGCCTTTTACCCACTGTGGTAAAAGGGGGCCTCAGCGTGTGGCAAAAACATGCTGATGCTACTGAAGGCTCCCTTTTACATCAGCTTAGGAAAAGGACCCCACAGAATCTTAAAACCCAGTCTTTCCCTGGTTCAAGTACAAATGTCACTAGGAGGGTAGATCACACATTAGATGTTTCCAACATTTGTGTGACATTTAAACTGTCCTGAGATAGATCTTCCCATCTAATATCCTGACATTTCTTCTCTAGCAAGAAGTATACATTTGATTTTTGGAGGTAAAGCTTTTGGAACCTCCAAGCTCTCCATCAGATATTTCTTAAACATCTCTATGTGCACAATATAAAGGGGATTTTTTTACAAAGGCATGCTAGGGTTATCAGTACACGCTAAGTGCTAGCGACACCCATAGGAATGAGTGTCTCTAACATTTAAAACATGCTTATTTTTAACACATTCTAAAAGCATGCATTTGTAAAAGTGGCCCTCAATGATTTAGGGAAATTGACAGATCACAAGTTTAGCCTTCTGAAAAAGTTTTAAAACTGCTGTTAGTCAAACTAATAATACCCTGGTCAGATGTTACCCCCTTTGTTTGTATATCCACTAAATCACTTTGAAATGTATTCAGTTTTCTATTCATTTTGAAAACATCTTGCCTCGGTAATTAGCTGAGACTTACAATCTTACAAGGTAATATCCATTTCTTGCTTATTAGTCAATAACATTTTTTCCAAACATGCAATAGCTTCCCAGATGGAATCAAAAGATTAATGGGACCAAAAGAGACACACCAACTTGCATAGCTGGAGAGCCAGTAATCTGATCTTTCAGCTGCATTTCCTACTACTAATCATTTCTATAGCTCTACTAGACATAAGCAGCGCTGTACACTTGAACATGAAGAGACAGTCCCTGCTCGACAGAGCTTACAATCTAATTAGGACAAACAGGACAAATAAGAGATAAGGGAATATTAAAGTGAGGATGATAAAATAAGGGTTCTGAACAAGTGAATAGGGGTTAGGAGTTAAAAGCAGCATCAAAAAGGTGGGCTTTTAGCCCACTTAATCTCGTTCTAAAAGCTGTCTCGGGTTCACCACCATAGATCAAGAGACAAAGCTGCTCCCTTGAGACTCTCTGCCATAACAGCTGCACTTCCCCCATGTGCTCCATCTAAACCCAGGGCAACTTCCTCATTCAGCACCAAAGATGCTGCCCAATTATCCAGAGATGGCAACATCAATTGCTCAGGGTTCACTTGTTTGCCTGGGTCAAGGGGTTTAAAGTTGCTCATCCAGGCTCAGAGAGACACTAAGCTCTGGCAAGGCTGCCTCAATGCCAGTACCGGTTCTGAAGGATGTCACTGCTGAACCATGAACTTTTCAATGGATGAAGTAGCAACTGGAGAGAACTCTGTCCTCACCTTTCCTTTGCATGCCATCAAATTTAAAGTCATAGTTTCCCACAACAAAATGTGAATAAGGTAAGCAATTTCAGACACTAGAACAGAGCTTTGCTCATTGTGTCTATCTAAGATGCCATCTTGGGGCCCCCTTCATGATCAGGGTGGGATGAAAGTAGATGAACAGGAAGTAGTGAGGGTACCAAATATGAAGAACCACCTGTTTACACAGTTTTATGGGTAAGAACTAGTATTTTAATTGAATTCAAAACTTGATAGGCAGTCAGTGATCTTGAGACAGCAACGGAGCATTGCAAAGAAGACAGTGCTGAATTTTGTACAAACTAGAGAAGTTTAAGGCAGCCCAGTGGAAGGTCTGCATATTGTGTTACAGTAATTGCGTCTCAATGTGGCATGCAGATGTAATAACACGACTTGAGAATCATGGTCAAGGAAGTAATGGATAGATCGGTATTGGCGAGGAACCAATCAACAAGAATGGACTAGATGAGAGAATTGAATTTTTAAAGGAAGTTGTCGATCAATATAAACACCAAGGTAGTTGAAAAAAATCAGCACGATAGATTGGAAGCCCTGCTAATGTTGGAATGATGGTTGGGCATTGTTTAGCCCCATTATTTTGGTAGGGTTTTGAATGAGTTTATTGAGTTTTGTAAATCATTGTTTCTTTTTATTCTTTATCATATTTTGGAGTAATTTTGAAATTACATATCAACAAAAATGTTAAACGTTAGGAGCATTTCATTTTCATTTGTAGGCACCTAAATAGCCTCCTAAAAGTAGAAAAATTAAAGGTATTCCTAAATTTAAGAGCTTAGCTTTTGAGATGTAAAATCTAGGCAGATTTTGAAGTGAGAATTTATAGTCCTAATTTTGGCTGACAGTAGAGAGCAAATTTGGACATTTGTGTGTTTAAATTAAAGTGCTTAGCTTAGTTTTGGCATATCAGGCTCTCTGTGTTCCTTAACTATGCAAGTGAAATGAGAACACAAATAGATTTCAATGGGAGTTCACTTCCTCAATATGAGGAGACAAATGGCCACTAAAATCAGTCCTCTTTATATGCATTCCTCTATACTGTAAAGTACTGAAGTGATAACTGTAATTTAAAAAAAAGCTTACTTGAAATGTGGACTAAATTAGAAACTGTTGTCAAATAACATTCAAAAAAGTAGAATGCTCCTTTTCGGTATAGAATGGATATAATTTTATAAACCATTATTGTACGTAAACCATTGATATATGTTTGAAAAAGGCCTCTTATAAAAGGTCACTCCTAAAAGTATGCAGCGTGCAAGCCAGCGTGCTCAGAGGCTGAGTTTGGGTATAACATGGGCAGCCACAATTTACACACAAAATATGAACTAACATGTAAGCCTGCTCTCGAGCATCATCATCTTTGCAAAATTTTACTAGTCAGAAAGTCATCACAACCTTAACACAATACACAAAATTTAAAATTTTTCTTTATAGAAACAAAGGGGGTAGATAATACTACCAATGCTGGAGGAAATGCCACATCCATCACTGATTTTAACATAGAAAAATAGGGGAGGCAGTGAGCTTGGGGTAAAGCAGTCACTCCGCATCCTAATCCAATCTCTCTTTTCCTATTGCTCCTTCCCCTGCTCACCAACCCCTCGCTCCCTTGGGTCCATAGCTCCATTTGTTTTTTTGCCTACAAATCAAGCCCTGCATATAATAAGATAACATCCATAGAGCTAGACTGTATATATGATGCCTGAAAATTCTGTGCAGAATAAAATATATACCTAGGCGTATTCTGTAAAGTATGCCTAAATTTTATAGTATAGGCTTAAATTTCCATGCAGTATATAGAATAACACTCAGCACCTCTCCATGTGACCAAATGTAGTCACAGCCATTTACTCCATGTTTTACTTGGTGTAAAATCCCGATGTCTAAATTAGGCGCAGAGCGTATGTATTCCATAACATACAGATTTTAGAAATGCCCACATCTCGCCTCCTGTTCAATTATGCAACTTAGAATTTAGACACACCACATTAAAGAATATGCTTAACGAGTTGTGCCTGTAAATCTTAGTTAATGCCAATCAGTGCTGATAATTGCTTGTTAATATCCAATTAACAGCGCTGATTAGCTAGTTAACCAAGTTACACACTGTTATAGGATACGCTTGTATAATGGAAATTTAAGGTGCCATATGTAGAATCCTGGGGATAATGCTGTACTGGGTATGATATAGGAATTGTTTTCATTTGCCATTTAGTACCTATAGGCATATACTATAATTATGATAGTGTGCATCTAATTATGCATTACCAATGTTTTACTTTGGTGTTTATTGCTGTTATTCATTTTATTGTTGTACACCACCCAAGTCAATTGTTCAGAAGACAGTTTACAAAACCTGTAAATTAAACAACTTTTATGGTTTGCTTGATAGTTCCTTTCATTACACTTCAATAAGTTAACAAAAAATGCTAACCAGTTTGCCCTAGAGGACCCTCAACAGTGTATGCATTTAAGAAAATAATTACGTTTAACTTATAACTGAACTAATAACTGGGGTAGGGATATGGATTAAAAACGAGGGAAATGCAAACAAAATGAACAATGGGGGATAGAAAGACAAGAGACAGAATACCTTCTCCCATTATATTTGAGGACTGACACAGATAACCTGCAAAATATCCAATTTTGTTTAGGACTAATATGGTAACAATCATTCTGATCTACAGTAAAAGTGCCAAGTTACTAATTCCTTTCAGAGCTAATCCCAGTTTCTGCACATGTAGTCAAGAAAAACAAAAGCTATCTGCTCTACTTTCTTGCTTTTGTTTTTCTACATATCCATAGCAAATTGGAACCTTGATATCAAATACCATGCTAATGAAAGAACACAACAACACTATGATAAAAATAATTTATTAAAAACATAAAAAGTGGAATGAACATGTGCTTGCCAAAACTGAAAGGCCTTGAAAGCTCAAAATACACAGTGACATTTTTTAAAATATACAATTACTTTGTTAGTCTTGATGATCCAACAACTTCTTTCCATAGCTTCCGAGACATGGACCTCAGAAGAAGCCTAGAACATTACAAAAAAAAAAAAAAAGTTAAAAATAGAAACTGCTGGGAAATAAGTGTGCTGCTTCAGACAGTATGTGAAAAGTTGATAGAAAAAATAAAAAGGTAAAGCACTGAATTGTGTGTTTATATAAGATGTGATAGGTTTACATTCCTGTTCAATGTCCCTAGAAGTGTTCTTTTCATTTGTTAAACTTTGCCACCATTTGCTTGGCTTTATACGTGTATTCTTGCTCTATCATAAGTTATAAACTGTAAAATTCTTTAACTTTTCCTTGCCTAACCAGCCACATGTTACATGTCTTCTCCATGTGCAGCAACAGTGGTATTCACCGAGGGCCCTGAACGGTGCAAACAATTTGATATACTGCACAGCTCAGCAGTGGGAAATTATATTCCTAATGCATATTTGTGAAATTTCCATGCACACTACCTCCACTGTATGTAAATCTCTTGTGCATATTAGAGATGCATTGAAAAGCCAATCAATTTGTGGTCCTCAAAGACTGGAAATGAAAGCTACTTCTCTATCAGCAGACCACAAGGACTGTCTCCTGCTGTACTTTGCCTACACAGTCAGTTTAAACATGTGATACACCATCTTGAATAAAATGCTTCAAAATAGCAATTGATAAAATCATAATTTTAAAAAATGCCTCAGGCAGTTGATTTGAATAACTTGACTCATCAAAATATATCACATTCAGTAAATATAATTAGACTAAAATTTATGATGCAACTTGTTTTTTGAGCAATGTGTAAAGCATGCTTTCAAACGTAACAAAACGTAGTATTTAAAAAGTTGCAAAACTATACGAGTATGCTGTGTTTTCCACTGGTGATTTACAGGTCTGAAAATGACCAGGAGCTTAGTGGGAGCAAACAGCAGTAAATCAACAGAAAGTCTGCTGTTGATTGGTTCAGCTGTTCTTGATCAGCTGAGTATTTCAGAGGAAATAGAAAATCTCAGAAATCTGCTAAAAAAAATGTTTACCCAAACTCATTCCCCAATAACAATATTATCTTTACACAAAGTTAAGGACCAAGATACTACACTCAGAAGGCAGCTGCTTCAACTCTGGAAAATCTTTAAAACAATGTCATCACCTATAGCCCTATTTGATGGAACAAATGGCCAGCTTCCAAGTCATATGCTAAAAGCTATGTCTAAGTAAATTTTACCATATACTACTACTTAACATTTCTAGAGCGCTACTAGGGTTACGCAGCGCTGTACAAATTAACAAGGAAGGACGGTCCCTGCTCAAAGGAGCTTACAATCTAAAGGACGAAATGTTAAGTTGGGGCAGTCTAGATTTCCTGAGTAGAGGTGTAGTGGTTACTGTGAACGATAATAGCTCAGAATGTGTTTTGCTGGGACAAGCCAAAGTATGCCTAGCTATTATATAATATGAACAGAGCAGTACTAGTGGGAGGAAGGAGGAAGCAGCACCGGTGCAATTGAGCAGGGGCAACTGTTGGGGCTGCCACAAGTATGTCCTCTTCATCTTCCTCCTTCCACTTCTACTGCACAGTTAATACTATATAATAGCTATGCGGGCTTTAGTTCGCCCAGCAACACACATACTGAGTAACATGGAGGCATATTTTCAAAGCACTTTGGGAGGCTAAGTTCCATAGGTTTCTATGGAACTTTGGGAGGCTAAGTGCTTTGAAAATGAGCTAGATGGTAACATAGTAGATGACGGCAGAAAAAGACCTGCAAGGTCCATCCAGTCTGCCCAACAAGACAAACATATGTGTAAACCTTACCTTGATTTGTACCTGCCTTATTCAGGGCACAGACCGTACAAGTCTGCGCAGCAGTACTTCCAGCCTTCCAACCACCAGTCCCGCCTCCCATCACCGGCTCTGGCACAGACTGTATAAGTGAGCTACTATCACTCACAGTAATATTGTAAAATTTAATTAGAACATGACAGTTTTATGCACACAACTATGGAAGCAGGTCCTTGTTCCATCAGATAGGGCTATAGGTGACATTTTGTTTTTTTAAAGTACAGGGCAAAGAAAACCAGTATTTTTGGTTTCATCTGCAACTGAAATTCGCTGCACAGTTTCAGTTGAAACTGAAACCTGTATGGCACCCTCCAACCCCATCCTGATAAAGCACCACCCTCCCACTACCAGGACATCCCCAGGCATACCTTAGAAGCCCCGGTGGTCTAGTAGTTTAGTCAGTGCAACAGTGATACCTAGTCACTCCTGCCCATTCCAGCTCCAATCTCAAAATGGCTGCCAGGACCTCCAACAGCAGTCTCATGAGACTGCCATGACAGGACATGGCAGCCATTTTGAATGCAGAGCCGGCATTTGGCAGGAGCAACTGGGGATTACTTCTGCCCTGATTAGGCCACTAGACCACCAGTTGCACTTTTGCTCGGAGGGTAGGGGTGGTAAGGAGGGTTTTGGCTGGTTTCAGCACCAAATTCAAAACCAAAATTAGGTTGGCCTCTATTTTTAAGATTTTCCAGTGTTGAAGCAACAGCTGCCTGCTAAGTGAGTGTAGCATCTAGTCCTTTGGTCTTTAAGCACCTGGAATTAACTTTGTATACAGGTAATATTGTTATTGGAGAAAGCCTTTAAACATGTTTTAGCAGTTTTTTCCTGAAACTTGCTATCCCCTCTGAAATATTCAATTAATCAAGGACAGCTGAACCAATCAGAACACTGGTTTACCCCTACTAAGCTCCTGGCCATTTTGCATAGATCACCAAAGGAAAACAGAAAACTCCACCCCTCCTGCGGGAGGTGGTGGAGATGAAAACGGTAACGGAGTTCAAACATGCGTGGGATATGCATAGAGGAATCCTGTGCAGAAGGAATGGATCCTCAGAAGCTTAGCTGAAATTGGGTGGCGGAGCAGTTGGGGGGAAGAGGGGGTGGTGGTTGGGAGGCGAGGATAGGGGAGGGCAGACTTATACGGTCTGTACCAGAGCCGGTGATGGGAGGCGGGACTGGTGGTTGGGAGGCGGGAAATACTGCTGGGCAGACTTATATGGTCTGTGCCCTGAAAAGGACAGGTACAAATTCAAGGTAAGGTATACACTTATAGGTTTTTCGTTGGGCAGACTGGATGGACCATGCAGGTCTTTTTCTGCCGTCATCTACTATGTTACTATGTTACACTGACAGTATCTACCTATTGTTCAGCCCCCCCTCCCCACCACCACCAGCACTTGCCCCCTTCCTCACATTGCTACTGCACTATTCACACTGCTGCCTCCTCCAACTTGCATATGGCAATTTAGCTGTCTTCTGGATCTACTGTAAGAAAATGGCAGCAGCGACAAAATGGGGAAGTGCCACTGGATGAATGGGAGCCTCCTCCATCCTAATATACATCTCATGGAGGAACTGCCCATATAATACATGTATGTTCTGCCACTTGCCAAGACATACCAATTTCTAGAGATAGTGAATTTTTCTCATATATGTAGTGTCTATATTTCACTTCTAATTACATATTGTGAGAAGGAAGAGACTGTCCTACCCTGGTTAGGCCCCTAGAAGGCGCTGTTCCCCTAAAATGTCCAGGGAGAAGGGCTGGGTGAGTCACTAAAGGGAGCCAGTAAGGGGTGTATAGCAGGAGGTCGCTAGGACCGAGGAGAGTCCTGGGGATAGAAACAGGTGCAGCAGGTTATGGGCTGGGTCCTGTTTGGTCATTAACCACTTAATACCCCTCCTGAGTGTGAGGGAGGAGGAGAGCTAGCAGCTGAAGAAGAGAGCTGGTAACTGAAGCAGGAGGATCCCCATGAGAAGTACTGGCTGAGCCCTTTAGACTGGCGGTGAACTGTGTGCAAAGCAAGGAAGCTGGCTGGGGTAAGAAGGCCCTAGATTGTCAGGTATAAGAACTGTGTGCTACAAGGAAGGACTGTGTGTCCAGGACTGAGTTAGTACTGAGCCCAGATGCCTGTGTGGGAGGGCTCAGGGGGAAGAAATCTGTTGGGTATTGAACTGTGCAAGAAGAACTGTTTAAGCTTGTGAAAGTGTTTTAAGCTAAAAGAAGTGTGCCCCAGAGGCTGGAATAAAGATTTGTATGAGAAAATCCTGTTGAGACCTGATTATGTTTGCCTTTTTGAGAACCAGGTCACCCCGAGTAGAAAGGGGTAGTAGACTAATTTGCATAACATCTGCATACTGAGAACCAGCTCACCCTGAGTGAAAGAGGGACCTGGGATCCTGAGGTGGGAGCTTCATCTTCACAATATGTTCAGCTTTGTCTAGTAAAAGATTTCTCAATCTCTATCAAACAACCTTTTTGCTAAGCAGAAACTGCATTACATCAACCGAAAAAGCTATGAATACAGTTTCATAATTTTCCAGCTCTTCCTGCTGCTTATATCTCAAAACTGAACACAACAAAGCCTTTGAAAATCATTATATTTACAGTGAGCAAAAAACTGTTTCCCAAATGCTTGTCATATTAGTCCCTTGCAAACAAAATTAAAGACACATGAGAACAGTATAGATTATAGAATAATCATAAATTATTGTAGCTGTCCTCCACCTCCTGAAATGAATTACAGACTGTCTAGCTTTAGGTTCATCAGGAAATGGTGACAAAAAAGGGGATAAAATCATAGGAATTAGGAGCTCTAACAAAAGGCCTATAATAATGTGTTGGGTAGCTTTGTTATCCTAAAGGGCTGCCAGCTTCAGGGAAATAAGCAGGGATAAGCACAAGGTATTTAAACAGGTATTTATATTCCACCTATACCCAGAACTGAGGTTTAAGGTGGATTACAATAAATTTATGGCTTCTAGTGGATCTAAGAACACCTGTCAAGCTGCTCACATTGTTTTAAAGATTTTGCATGGCGTTCGTCCAACTATTTGTGATCTAGTATTTTAAGATGTGCCCTAAAGCACATACTTCAATCTAAAACAGAGGTGTAATTCATTATTTTTGCCCTGGCACTGCACAAAATTGCCGCTAAAATCTGGAATATATACCACAGGATATCTTTGGGTGGGAGTTTCTTATTCAGGCTTCCAAAAGAATGATAAAAAAGGTGGCACTTTACTAAAGCGAATGCTACATACCTGTAGAAGGTATTCTCCGAGGACAGCAGGCTGATTGTTCTCACTGATGGGTGACGTCCACGGCAGCCCCTCCAATCGGAAACTTCACTAGCAAAGGCCTTTGCTAGTCCTCGCGCGCTCATGCGCACCGCGCATGCGCGGCCGTCTTCCCGCCCGAACCGGCTCGTGTTCGTCAGTCCCATATGTAGCAAAACAAAGCAAGGGAAGACACAACTCCAAAGGGGAGGCGGGCGGGTTTGTGAGAACAATCAGCCTGCTGTCCTCGGAGAATACCTTCTACAGGTATGTAGCATTCGCTTTCTCCGAGGACAAGCAGGCTGCTTGTTCTCACTGATGGGGTATCCCTAGCCCCCAGGCTCACTCAAAACAACAACCATGGTCAATTGGGCCTCGCAACGGCGAGGACATAACTGAGATTGACCTAAAAAATTTACCAACTAACTGAGAGTGCAGCCTGGAACAGAACAAACAGGGCCCTCGGGGGGTGGAGTTGGATCCTAAAGCCCAAACAGGTTCTGAAGAACTGACTGCCCGAACCGACTGTCGCGTCGGATATCCTGCTGCAGGCAGTAATGAGATGTGAATGTGTGGACAGATGACCACGTCGCAGCTTTGCAAATTTCTTCAATAGAGGCTGACTTCAAGTGGGCTACCGACGCAGCCATGGCTCTAACATTATGAGCCGTGACATGACCCTCAAGAGCCAGCCCCGCCTGGGCGTAAGTGAAGGAAATGCAATCTGCTAGCCAATTGGATATGGTGCGTTTCCCCACAGCCACTCCCCTCCTATTGGGATCAAAAGAAACAAACAATTGGGCGGACTGTCTGTTGGGCTGTGTCCGCTCCAGATAGAAGGCCAATGCTCTCTTGCAGTCCAATGTGTGCAGCTGACGTTCAGCAGGGCAGGAATGAGGACGGGGAAAGAATGTTGGCAAGACAATTGACTGGTTCAGATGGAACTCCGACACGACCTTTGGCAAGAACTTAGGGTGAGTGCGGAGGACTACTCTGTTATGATGAAATTTGGTGTAAGGGGCCTGGGCTACCAGGGCCTGAAGCTCACTGACTCTACGAGCTGAAGTAACTGCCACCAAGAAAATGACCTTCCAGGTCAAGTACTTCAGATGGCAGGAATTCAGTGGCTCAAAAGGAGGTTTCATCAGCTGGGTGAGAACGACATTGAGATCCCATGACACTGTAGGAGGCTTGACAGGGGGCTTTGACAAAAGCAAACCTCTCATGAAGCGAACAACTAAAGGCTGTCCTGAGATCGGCTTACCTTCCACACGGTAATGGTATGCACTGATTGCACTAAGGTGAACCCTTACAGAGTTGGTCTTGAGACCAGACTCAGACAAGTGCAGAAGGTATTCAAGCAGGGTCTGTGTAGGACAAGAGCGAGGATCTAGGGCCTTGTTGTCACACCAGACGGCAAACCTCTTCCATAGAAAGAAGTTACTCCTCTTAGTGGAATCTTTCCTGGAAGCAAGCAAGATGCGGGAGACACCCTCTGACAGACCCAAAGAGGCAAAAGTCTACGCTCTCAACATCCAGGCCGTGAGAGCCAGGGACCGGAGGTTGGGATGCAGAAGCGCCCCTTCGTCCTGTGTGATGAGGGTCGGAAAACACTCCAATCTCCACGGTTCTTCGGAGGACAACTCCAGAAGAAGAGGGAACCAGATCTGACGCGGCCAAAAAGGAGCAATCAGAATCATGGTGCCTCGATCTTGCTTGAGTTTCAACAAAGTCTTCCCCACCAGAGGTATGGGAGGATAAGCATACAGCAGACCCTCCCCCCAGTCCAGGAGGAAGGCATCCGATGCCAATCTGCCGTGGGCCTGAAGCCTGGAACAGAACTGAGGGACTTTGTGGTTGGCTCGAGATGCGAAGAGGTCTACCAAGGGGGTGCCCCACACCTGGAAGATCTGTCGCACTACACGGGAATTGAGCGACCACTCGTGAGGTTGCATAATCCTGCTCAACCTGTCGGCCAGACTGTTGTTTACGCCTGCCAGATATGTGGCTTGGAGCACCATGCCGTGACGGCGAGCCCAGAGCCACATGCTGACGGCTTCCTGACACAGGGGGCGAGATCCGGTGCCCCCCTGCTTGTTGACGTAGTACATGGCAACCTGGTTGTCTGTCTGAATTTGGATAATTTGGTGGGACAGCCGATCTCTGAAAGCCTTCAGAGCGTTCCAGATCGCTCGCAACTCCAGAAGATTGATCTGCAGATCGCGTTCCTGGAGGGACCAGCTTCCTTGGGTGTGAAGCCCATCGACATGAGCTCCCCACCCCAGGAGAAACGCATCCGTGGTCAGCACTTTTAGAGGCTGAGGAATTTGGAAGGGACGTCCCAGAGTCAGATTGGACCAAATCGTCCACCAATACAGGGATTCGAGAAAACTCGTGGACAGGTGGATTACGTCTTCTAGATCCCCAGCAGCCTGGAACCACTGGGAAGCTAGGGTCCATTGAGCAGATCTCATGTGAAGGCGGGCCATGGGAGTCACATGGACTGTGGAGGCCATGTGGCCTAGCAATCTCAACATCTGCCGAGCTGTGATCTGCTGGGACGCTCGCACCCGCGAGACGAGGGACAACAAGTTGTTGGCTCTCGTCTCTGGGAGATAGGCGCGAGCCGTCCGAGAATCCAGCAGAGCTCCTATGAATTCGAGTCTCTGCACTGGGAGAAGATGGGACTTTGGATAATTTATCACAAACCCCAGTAGCTCCAGGAGGCGAATAGTCATCTGCATGGACTGCAGGGCTCCTGCCTCGGATGTGTTCTTCACCAGCCAATCGTCGAGATATGGGAACACGTGCACCCCCAGCCTGCGAAGTGCCGCTGCTACTACAGCCAAGCACTTTGTGAACACCCTGGGCGCAGAGGCGAGCCCAAAGGGTAGCACACAGTACTGGAAGTGACGTGTGCCCAGCTGAAATCGCAGATACTGTCTGTGAGCTGGCAGTATCGGGATGTGTGTGTAGGCATCCTTCAAGTCCAGAGAGCATAGCCAATCGTTTTCCTGAATCATGGGAAGGAGGGTGCCCAGGGAAAGCATCCTGAACATTTCTTTGACCAGATATTTGTTCAGGGCCCTTAGGTCTAGGATGGGACGCATCCCCCCTGTTTTCTTTTCCACAAGGAAGTACCTGGAATAGAATCCCAGCCCTTCTTGCCCGGATGGCACGGGCTCGACCGCATTGGCGCTGAGAAGGGCGGAGAGTTCCTCTGCAAGTACCTGCTTGTGCTGGAAGCTGTAAGACTGAGCTCCCGGTGGACAATTTGGAGGTTTTGAGGCCAAATTGAGGGTGTATCCTTGCCGGACTATTTGGAGAACCCACTGATCGGAGGTTATGAGAGGCCACCTTTGGTGAAAAGCTTTCAACCTCCCTCCGACTGGCAGGTCGCCCGGCACTGACACTTGGATGTCGGCTATGCTCTGCTGGAGCCAGTCAAAAGCTCGTCCCTTGCTTTTGCTGGGGAGCCGAGGGGCCTTGCTGAGGTGCACGCTGCTGACGAGAGCGAGCGCGCTGGGGCTTAGCCTGGGCCGCAGGCTGTCGAGAAGGAGGATTGTACCTACGCTTGCCAGAAGAGTAGGGAACAGTCTTCCTTCCCCCCAAAAATCTTCTACCTGTAGAGGTAGAGGCTGAAGGCTGCCGGCGGGAGAACTTGTCGAATGCGGTGTCCCGCTGGTGGAGCTGCTCTACCACCTGTTCGACTTTCTCTCCAAAAATGTTATCCGCACGGCAAGGCGAGTCCGCAATCCGCTGCTGGATTCTATTCTCCAGGTCGGAGGCACGCAGCCATGAGAGCCTGCGCATCACCACACCTTGAGCAGCGGCCCTGGACACAACATCAAAGGTGTCATACACCCCTCTGGCCAGGAATTTTCTGCACGCCTTCAGCTGCCTGACCACCTCCTGAAAAGGCTTGGCTTGCTCAGGGGGGAGCGCATCAACCAAGCCCGCCAACTGCCGCACATTGTTCCGCATGTGTATGCTCGTGTAGAGCTGGTAGGACTGAATTTTGGTCACGAGCATAGAGGAATGGTAGGCCTTCCTCCCAAAGGAGTCTAAGGTTCTAGAGTCCTTGCCCGGGGGCGCCGAAGCATGCTCCCTAGAACTCGTAGCCTTCTTTAGGTCCAGATCCACAACTCCAGAATCATGAGGCAACTGAGTGCGCATCAGATCTGGGTCCCCATGGATCCGGTACTGGGACTCGATCTTCTTGGGGATGTGGGGATTAGTTAAAGGCTTGGTCCAGTTCGCCAGCAATGTCTTTTTTAGGACATGGTGCATGGGTACAGTGGACGCTTCCTTAGGTGGAGAAGGATAGTCCAGGAGCTCAAACATTTCAGCCCTGGGCTCGTCCTCCACAACCACCGGGAAGGGGATGGCCGTAGACATCTCCCGGACAAAGGAAGCAAAAGACAGACTCTCGGGAGGAGAAAGCTGTCTCTCAGGAGAGGGAGTGGGATCGGAAGGAAGACCCTCAGACTCCTCGTCAGAGAAATATCTGGGGTCTTCTTCCTCTTCCCACGAGGCCTCACCCTCGATGTCAGACACAAGTTCACGGACCTGTGTCTGCAACCGTGCCCGACTCGACTCTGTGGAGCCACGTCCACGATGGGGGCGTCGAGAGGTAGACTCCCTCGCCCGCATCGGCGAAGCTCCCTCAGCCGACGTAGTCGGGGAGCCCTCCTGGGAGGCGGCGGCAGCTGGTACCCGCACGCGGCACCGACGCCGGAGACCTCACCTCGGGCGATGGGCCAGCCGGCGCCACGCTCGACGGTACCGGTGGCGCAAGCACCGCCGGTACCGGAGGGGTAGGGCGCAACAGCTCTCCCAGAATCTTTGGGAGAACGGCCCGGAGGCTCTCGTTCAGAGCGGCTGCAGAGAAAGGCATGGAGGTCGATGCAGGCGTCGACGTCAGAACCTGTTCCGGGCGTGGAGGCTGTTCCGGGCTGTCCAGAGAGGAGCGCATCAACACCTCCTGAACAGAGGGTGAGCGGTCCTCTCGGTGCCGATGCCTGGTGGGTGCCGACTCCCTCGGCGACCCAGAGCTCTCGGTGCCGACCCTGGAAGGAGACCGATGACGATGCTTCTTCGATTTCTTGGAACGAAGCATGTCACCGGAGCTTCCCAGCACCGACGAGGAGGACGTAGAATCCAGTCGTCGCTTCCTCGGGGCCGAGGCCGAAGGAGGTCGGTCTCGGGGGGGCTGTACCGCAGGAGCCCTCAGGGTAGGGGGAGACCCACCCGAAGGCTCACCGCCACCAGCAGGGGAATGGACAGCCCTCACCTGCACTCCAGACGAAGCACCACCGTCCGACGACATCAGCAGACGAGGTCCCGGTACCACCGACGTCGATGCAGCTATCCGATGTCTCGGCGCCGATGCAGAGGGCCAATGCCTCGATGCACTCGATGCACTGGCGGCCGAGGATGAAGCTCTGGACGCTGAAGACGTCGATGCACTCGATACCCCCGGTGCCGATGCCGACGAAGAGCCCGAGAACAAAACGTTCCACTGGGCCAATCTCGCTACCTGAGTCCGCTTTTGCAAAAGGGAAGACAGACTACAGGCCTGCGGGCGGTGCCCAGCCCCCAAGCACTGACACGACGCGTGCCTGTCAGTGAGCGAGATGACCCGGGCGCACTGGGTGCACTTCTTGAAGCTGCTGGTAGACTTCGATGTCATGGGCGGAAAAATCACGCCGGCGAGATCAAAAGTCGAAATGGCGGAAAAGGCACCGAAAAAACAAGGGGAAGAAAAATTTCGACCCGAGGCCTAAAAGTGGCCTACCCCGACGAGGAAAGAAAACTTACCGGGGCGAAAGAATGGATTATTAATTTTTCTCTTTCGAAACACACGACGAATGCGCGAGGTCGACTTTGCGGGGCCCGACACGGCGAAAACACGACCGTACCGAGCGCGGACAAAAGAAGACTGACGAACACGAGCCGGTTCGGGCGGGAAGACGGCTGCGCATGAGCGTGCGAGGACTAGCAAAGGCCTTTGCTAGTGAAGTTTCCGATTGGAGGGGCTGCTGTGGACGTCACCCATCAGTGAGAACAAGCAGCCTGCTTGTCCTCGGAGAAATTAATATATCAAGTGTAGTGTGAAGTTTAGTTTTATTAATGCAGTTTCTAGATCACTGATTTAGTTTTATTTATATTTCTGATGTACCTGTAAGAGATTATGATGGGTAGTTTTATTTTATCATTGCAGTGCTTCCATTTTTAGGTTATTGATTTTTACTTGTATAAATGAAATATTTTCATAATAGCTGTGCTGATTATTTTTAATTGACTACTTTATGCACTGATATTTGTACACTGCTCTGATACCAGTGATAAGTAGGGGTCTACAAAAAAAATTGTATTATATACAGTGGCTTAGTAGCAGTGGTGTGCATTACAATGCAGAAGATGTGGTCCAACTCACAGGACTCATCTAACCCAGGTCAGTCAAGATTGGGGATGTTGTGGTGGTAGCATTTACAACCTTTGGGGGACTTTTTTTCCTGCCGGTGGTCAAACATAAGGTCCACCATTTTAGGGTTCCAGAAGGCATCCTGGTGCATGATCTGTAGCAAAAGACTATTGCTGCAATGATTGGGATAGGTGCATTAGACGGGGTTACAAAATGGGACAACATTCCTCTATAATTACAAATGAAGATTCATGATGTCAAATCCAAGGTGCAGTTCCAAAATGAGCTGTAAGTTCAAATGAAGAACAAAGTGCAAGCTTGTTCTACATCCCCCCCCCCACCCAAACAAACAAAAAAAAAAATCAAGACAACTATAAGCAATAAATCTGAAAACTTGAGATCATATCTAACATGACATGGCTCAATTACTTGGAAACTTTTAACCTGGGGTAAGGTTAAAGCATCCATACCTCTATGTTCTGGTGTCTCAGTATATCTATTTCCATTACTACAATGGTATAAATGAACCATTAAAAAAAAAAAAAAAAAAAAAGAACTACTGCCCTGTAAAGAGCAATTAAAATAGGAGACAATGGGAAACACAGAAAGCAAAATGAAAAAAAAATTGGCCTATTAGGTAAAGATGGTGTTTTCTACAGGCAATATTGCTTTTATTTAAAGCACTCTTAGATACTATCCCCCTCATTCTATAAAAGGTCTACTGCCATCAACGGGGGTAAAGCGAATGATACATACCTGTAGCAGGTGTTCTCCGAGGACAGCAGGCTGATTGTTCTCACGACTGGGTTGACTTCCACGGCAGCCCCCACCAACCGGAACAAAACTTTGCGGGCGGTCCCGCATGCAGGGCACGCCCACCGCGCGTGCGCGACCGTTCCCGCTCAGTTGAATGACAAGCAAAAAATGAGTAAAAACGCAACTCCAAAGGGGAGGAGGGAGGGTAGGTGAGAACAATCAGCCTGCTGTTATCGGAGAACACCTGCTACAGGTATGTATCATTCGCTTTCTCCGAGGACAAGCAGGCTGCTTGTTCTCACGACTGGGGTATCCCTAGCTCTCAGGCTCACTCAAAACAAGAACCCAGGTCAATTGAACCTCGCAACGGCGAGGGTATAACAGAAATTGACCTACGAAGAACAACTAACTGAGAGTGCAGCCTGACCAGAATAAATTCGGGTCCTGGAGGGTGGAGTTGGATTTAAACCCCAAACAGATTCTGCAGCACCGACTGCCCGAACCGACTGTCGCATCGGGTATCCTGCTGGAGGCAGTAATGTGATGTGAATGTGTGGACAGATGACCACGTCGCAGCCTTGCAAATCTCTTCAATAGTGGCTGACTTCAAGTGGGCCACCGACGCTGCCATGGCTCTGACACTATGAGCCCTGACATGACCCTCAAGAGTCAGCCCAGCCTGGGCGTAAGTGAAGGAAATGTAATCTGCTAGCCAATTGGAGATGGTGCGTTTCCCGACAGCGACCCCTTTCCTATTGGGGTCGAAAGAAACAAACAATTGGGCGGACTGTCTGTGGGGCTGTGTCCGCTCCAAATAGAAGGCCAACGCTCGCTTGCAGTCCAATGTGTGCAACTGACGTTCAGCAGGGCGGGTATGCGGTCTGGGAAAGAATGTTGGCAAGACAATTGACTGGTTAAGATGGAACTCCGACACCACCTTTGGCAGGAATTTAGTGAGTGCGGAGCACTACTCTGTTATGATGAAATTTAGTTTACGGAGCATGAGCTACCAGGGCTTGAAGCTCACTGACCCTACGAGCTGAAGTAACTGCCACCAAGAAAATGACCTTCCAGGTCAAGTACTTCAGATGGCATGAATTCAGTGGCTCAAAAGGAGGTTTCATCAGCTGGGTGAGGACGACGTTGAGATCCCATGACACTGCAGGAGGCTTGACAGGGGGCTTTGACAAAAGCAAGCCTCTCATGAAGCGAACGACTAAAGGCTCTCCAGAGATGGCTTTACCCACTACACGAAGATGGTAAGCACTAATCGCACTAAGGTGATTCCTTACTGAGTTGGTCTTGAGGCCAGACTCTGATAAGTGCAGAAGGTATTCAAGCAGGTTCTGTGCAGGACAAGAACGAGGTTCTAGGGCCTTGCTCTCACACCAAACGACAAACCTCCTCCACTTGAAAAAGTAACTCTTTTTAGTGGAATCCTTCCTAGAGGCAAGCAAGACACGGGAGACACCCTCAGACAGACCCAACAAAGCGAAGTCTACGCCCTCAACATCCAGGCCGTGAGAGCCAGAGACTGAAGGTTGGGGTGCAGAAGCGCTCTGTCGTTCTGCGAAATGAGAGTCGGAAAACACTCCAATCTCCACGGTTCTTCGGAGGACAACTCCAGAAGATGAGGGAACCAGATCTGGCGGGGCCAAAAAGGCGCTATCAGAATCATGGTGCCGTGGTCTTGCTTGAGCTTCAGCAAGGTGTTCCTCACCAAAGGTATGGGAGGATAAGCATACAGGAGGCCGGTCCCCCAATGGAGGAGAAAGGCATCCGACGCTAGTCTGCCGTGTGCCTGTAGTCTGGAACAGAACAGAGGCAGCTTGTGGTTGGTCTGCGAGGCGAAAAGGTCCACCGAGGAAGTGCCCCACTCTCGGAAGATCTTGCGTACCACTCTGGAATGGAGCGACCACTCGTGCGGTTGCATGACTGCTCAGTCTGTCGGCCAGACTGTTGTTTACACCTGCCAGGTATGTGGCTTGGAGAAGCATGCCGAACTGGCAGGCCCAACGCCACATCCCGACGGCTTCCTGACACAGGGGGCGAGATCCGGTGCCCCCCTGCTCGTTGATGTAATACATTGCAACCTGATTGTCTGTCCGAATTCGGATAATTTGACAGGACAGCCAATCTCTGAAAGCCTTCAGTGCGTTCCAGACCGCTCGGAGCTCCAGGAGGTTGATTTGAAGATCTTTTTCCTGGAGGGACCACAGTCCCTGGGTGTGAAGCCCATCGACATGAGCTCCCCACCCCAGGCGAGATGCATCCGTCGTCAGCACTTTCGTGGGCTGTGGAATTTGGAATGGGCGTCCCAGGGTCAAATTGGTCCGAATGGTCCACCAGTGCAGTGAAGTGCGGCAACTGATGGAGAGGCGGATGACATCTTCTAGATTCCCGGTGGCCTGGCACCACTGGGAAGCTAGGGTCCATTGAGCAGATCTCATGTGAAGACGAGCCATGGGAGTCACATGAACTGTGGAGGCCATATGACCTAGGAGTCTCAACATCTGCCGAGCTGTGACCTGCTGAGACGCTCTGGTCTGGGAAGCGAGGGACAGGAGGTTGTGGGCCCTCGCTTCGGGAAGAAAGGCCTGAGCCGTCTGAGAATTCAGCAGAGCTCCTATGAATTCCAGAGATTGGACTGGCTGGAGATGGGACTTTGGGTAATTTATCACAAACCCCAGCAGCTTCAGGAGGTGAATAGTGCACTGCATGGACCGGAGAGCTCCTGCCTCCGAGGTGTTCTTGACCAGCCAATCGTCGAGATATGGGAACACGTGCACTCCCAGCTTGCGTAGATACGCCGCGACCACCACGAGGCACTTCGTGAACACCCGTGGGGCAGAGGCGAGCCCAAAGGGCAGCACACAATACTGAAAGTGCCGTGTCCCCAGGCGGAATCTGAGATACTGTCTGTGAGCTGGCAGTATCGGGATGTGAGTGTATGCGTCCTTTAAATCCAGGGAACATAGCCAATCGTTTTTCTGAATCATTGGTAGAAGGGTGCCCAAGGAAAGCATCCTGAACTTCTCTTTGACCAGATATTTGTTCAGGCCTCTCAGGTCTAGGATGGGGCGCATCCCCCCTGTTTTCTTTTCCACAAGGAAGTACCTGGAATAGAATCCCTGCCCTTCCTGCCCGGGTGGCACAGGCTCGACCGCATTGGCGCTGAGAAGGGCGGAGAGTTCCTCTGCAAGTACCTGCTTGTGCTGGGAGCTGAAGGATTGGGCTCCCGGAGGACAATTTGGTGGAGGGGAGGCCAAATTCAGGGTGTATCCGCACCGCACTATTTGGAGAACCCACTGGTCGGAGGTTATTAGAGGCCACCTTTGGTGAAAAAGTTTTAACCTCCCCCCGACTGGCAGATCGTACGGCACGGACACTTTGATGGCGGCTATGTTCCCATGGATCCAGTCAAAAACCCATCCCCGGTTTTTGCTGTGGAGGCGCCGGGGGCTGCTTAGGCGCACGCTGTTGACGGGAACGAGCGCGCTGGGACTGTCCCTGTGCCTGAGGAGGCCTTCGGGCCGGCTGGGTGTACCTACGCTTGTTGTACGCGTAGGGTGCAGCCTGCCTGGCCCAGGAAAAACGTCCACCTGCTGAGGTGGATGCTGAAGGCGCCCGGTGGGAGAGCTTGTCGAGGGCGGTTTCCCGCTGATGTAGTTGGTCTACCAACTGCTCGACCTTCTCACCAAAAATATTATCCCCCCGGCAAGGGACATCGTCCAGCCGCTGCTGGGTGCGGTTGTCCAGGTCAGAGGCACACAGCCATGAGAGCCTGCGCATCACTATACCTTGGGCCGCAGCACGAGATGCCACATCACAGGTGTCATATATACCCCTGGACAGGAACTTTCTGCACGCCTTCAGCTGCCTGACCACCTCCTGAAAAGTCCTGGACTGCTCCGGGGGGAGCTTGTCGACCAGGTCCACCAGTTGCTTCACATTATTCCGCATGTGTATGCTTGTGTAGAGCTGGTAGGACTGGATGCGGGTCACGAGCATTGAAGATTGGTAGGTCTTCCTCCCAAACGAGTCCAGAGTGCGAGACTCCCGCCCTGGGGGCGCTGAGGCGGTATCCCTCGAACTCCGTGCCCTCTTGAGAGCAGAGTCCACGACCGCCGAGTCATGAGGCAATTGAGGCCGCATTAACTCTGGGTCTGAGTGGATCCTGTATTGGGACTCCGCTTTCTTGGGGATGGTGGGATTAGATAAAGGTCTCAACCAGTTCCGAAGCAGTGTCTCTTTGAGGACATTGTGCAACGGTACCGTGGAGGACTCTCTAGGTGGTGATGGATAGTCGAGGACCTCGAGCATTTCGGCCCTCGGCTCATTCACAGAGACCACGGGGAAGGGAATGCAAATAGACATGTCCCTGACAAAGGAGGCAAAAGAGAGGCTCTCAGGTGGCGAGAGCTTCCTCTCTGGTGAAGGAGTGGGGTCGGAGGGAAGGCCCACAGACTCTTCTGAGGAGAAATATCTGGGGTCCTCCTCCTCCCCCCCCGAGGCCTCTTCCTCGGTGTCGGACATGAGCTCCTGTAGCTCAGACCTCAACCGGGCCCGGCTCGACTTCGAGGCACCGAGTCCTCGGTGGCATCGTCGAGCGGTGGACTCCCGTGCCGGCGGGGATGAAGCTCCCTCCATCGACGTCGACGGGGACTCCACCTGCGTGGCGGTCGAGACCGGCACCGCAAGCGGCGTCGGTGTCGAAGGCCTCGGCACCGGGCTAGAGCACGCCGGCGCCTCCATCAACAGCGCCGAGGGCGCAAGCACCCCCGGTGCCGGCACAGTCTGGCGCATCAGCCCTTCCAGGATCCCCGGAAGGATGGCTCGGAGGCACTCGTCCAGGTCCGCTGTCGGGAAAGGCGAGGGGGCCGGTAGAGGTGTCGGTGCCGGAAGCTGTTCGAGTCCAGGAGACAGCACCGAAGTGCTGGTGCCCTGACGTAACAATACCTCTACCACCGAGGGGGAACGCTCCTCCCGGCGCTGCCGCTTCCTCGGCGTCGAATCATCTCTGGAGCCGGTAGCCACATGCGCCGTGGGCGACCGATGATGGTGCTTTTTTGTCTTTTTTCGGTGCCCGTCATCGACGCTCGGCAGTACCGAAGAGGAGGAGGTAGATCCCCCTCGGCCTCGAGGGATCGGGTCCGACAGGGTTCGGTCCCGAGGGCCCTGGGTAGAAGGAGTGACCGGGGCCGATTGCCCACGCGGCCGCTCACCCCTGCCATCTCCGGAAGACCGGCGGGCCAACGGGACCTGTGCTCCTGGGGTCGGTGCCGATTTTGTGGACATCGGTACCGGTACCGAAGATCCGGCCGTCGACACCGATGCCGTCGAAGTCGACGTCGAGGGGCCGGCGCAAGTTCCAAAAAGACGGTCCCACAGAACTTGCCTCGCCACCTGTGTCCGTTTCCGTAAACCGAGACACAAGGTGCACGTCTTGGTATTGTGCTCCGGCCCGAGGCACTGGAGGTACCAAGCGTGAGTGACGGTCTGCGAGATATGCCGGCCGCACCAACCACACTTCTTAAATCCACTCAGGACCTTCGAGGACATCGACGGAAAAATCGCGTCGGCGAAGTCAAAGTCGTCGATGGTGGCGGTAAAAATCACACCTCGAAAAATAAATCGACCGCGCGGCCACAAGGCCGCAACGAGATGCCCCCGCTAAAAGTACGAGGGGGAAACAAAGTTTTCTCTTTTTTTTTGAAACAAAATAAAACAGAGAAAACAACGAAGAAAACAACGAAGAAGAAAAAACTTGCGGCAAAAGCGCGATCCGGTTTCCGGGGCTGACAGAGAGAGACGAACAGGGCTCTCTCCA